>NW_023605305.1:56899572-57598072 GCF_014898055.3 Talpa occidentalis
CAAACAACCAAATGTATTGTGGTCACTACAAGACACAAGAGATGATGTAGATGTGTCAGGTCAGACCTACGTAGGTGACCACAATGCAGTGTATATCTTTTGAGTAGCAAAATATTTCCTTGTCTCTGCTGGTTACTCTTTGCTCCTCCAAATCCATTCTATACACCTACTGTCTATAAGCAATTGTGTGTGTGCAGTTTTCCTATCCATACACACAGTAGGTGTGTTAGTGAGAGTGGTTGAGGTATTTGTTACTTCTCTCTTTCTTCTAGACCACTGTTTTAGCGGGGCCTGTGTCCCTGTAGTTGCTGTCAGGTACTCCCTCATTCTTGACTCCAGCTCTAACAGGTTTTGGTAGCACTGTATCCTTGCCTTGCTCTTTTGGTCTGAGGGGTGATAACAACTCCCCACCATTGCCAGGTATTGGGTGCTTCAACCATTTCTTTTTTTTTCCTTTTTTAAAAATTTTTATTTTTTTTAAGCAATATCTGCTTCCCTTCAGTCCCTCAGGTTGAGTCCCCATCGAATTTCCTTCCCCAAAGCACCCGTGCACCATCACCAGTCTCCTGTTTTCCTCCCTCCTTCCCTCTGACCCCTCTCCCTCCGCCTCCCCTGCAGTATGTCTCTGACTTATAATTGTCTGTTTTTGCTTTGTTGTGTTTTGTACTGTTATTATTATTTTTTACACTGATGTCTTATTTGGTTCCCCTATATTCCTGTTATAAGTGAAACCATCTGATATTTTTCTTTTTCCTTCTGGCTCATTTTACTGAGCATAATTCCTTCTAGTCTTTCCAAGCAATGATAAGAAAAAGAAGGTAGATGGCTGCAACTAATCTTCAATACTCTGTGGAATAAAGTGCAATTAACTATTCTCTTTCTACTTTCTTTCCTCTCCCCTTGCTCCAAACATAAAAATCTACTCACTGTACCTGATAAACAACTTCCTTTCAGGCTTTCAATGTTTTGATTCACCTTTTTCCTATGGCTGAATGCCTACCTCACTGAGTTTCAGACAATCTCCTACTTCTTTCAAAATCCACTCGAATCACATTCCTTCTCTGGGGAGTTTCACACTTCTGCTTTCTCTGGTCCAAATCTTTCGTTTTTTATCTGTTCTTCTATAACACTATTTACACATATTTATTTTATTACTCATATTTTCCCTGTTATTGGTGAACTAGTCTCTTCCCTTGCTAAGCTATCAATTTGATTGATCTTTGAATCACATTTATCTAGCAGGTACTTAACATTTGTTAAACAAATGAATGACCAAACAAAACTTCATAGAAAATCTTGGAAGTATCAGAAAAACAAATTGCATACACACAGTAGGTGTGTTAGTTCTGGGACTGTTTGTTGTGGGATCCCCTATTCTTCCTTCCTCTGGTATGATCTGCATTTTAAGGGTGCTGAACTTTGAATACAGCTTTTCCTAGAAAACCTTATCGGGTGGTTTCTAATTGGGTTCAGAAACACTAATGGGAGATCAGAGGGCAAGAGAAATGTAGAAAACCAGGGTATAAACTTTCTGCGTCTCAGTTTCTTAATTTCTGAAATGAGAATAATAACATTGATGGAGGGCCTCCCCTGGTGGTGCAGTGGTTGAGTGCTGGGCTGCGAAGCTGCCTGCAGCCTCTGCCGCACAGGTTCGATCCCCGGCCGCCAGCGAGATCCCCGGCCGCATCGCGCACAGACCTCTCCTGCCACACCCGCTGCTCCCCTCAGCAGTGTATTTCGTCCATCTGCCTGTTCTGTTCCCCACTCTGGCTCTGGTGAATTCTCTCAACCTCCCGCACTTCTGAATGTACCCAGTATTTGTATAAATAAATAAATAAATAAATAAATAAATAAATAAATAAATAAATAAATAAGACATTGATGGAGTATACATGAAGTGTGTAAAAATTCAGATATTACCTGGCACATGACAGCCCTTCAACAAATCAGTTATTCTTATTGTTTAAGTATTTTCTAAATGTTTTCATATTGACTATATAATTTTTGAAAAATTTTTCACTAATTGCTTTAGTTTGAAAATGATACACAGACACATACTTTCAGACTATCACTCCCAAACATGTAAATATTTCAAATTGTATGAATGCAGATAACAGTGACTAATAACACTATATATGTACCATGTATCATAAATTATAATAACTTATTAGTCAATTCTCTTAAGATCATATATTTTAAGAACCTTCATCACCAGTAATTTAAATAATTTACTGAAGAGCCCGGCCTATGCACTGACATTAATATGAAAAAATTTAAAACAAATAGCTCCATTCAGCTTTCTGAATATGAAATCCCAATATAACAATAAAATTTTACAAACACATGCACATAGGCATATGCAAATATATTGAACTACTGAAGTTATTTTAACCATTTGACAAAGTATGAAGTATTTTTCCATTGTGTGCTAATATTCATAGAAAGTTTCATGATCCTAAAACTGGATACTGACAACTTCTTAGAGAAAAAGTTCAGTTATTTAATTTTTTAAAGGATTGACAGAATTAAATGTTTATGAATAAAAGGATTTATACTGTGTATCTACTCTTCAATAGTGTGAAAATCTATAATAAAAACTAAAATAATTATTAAATGGTTCAGGACAAAGATGGAGCTTTAGGAAATTTAATGAAACTTTTTATCTATACTTTGAGAAATTCATCCTGCTTCAGCACCTTTTATCAATTCTTGGGTTATTTTGTACATGAAAATAAATTAACTAAATAGGATAAAGACGAGAATATTGAAATGAAACTACTAGAATTAGAAACAATACCCTTGAGTAGACTATGAAGAATAAAAATAATCAGAATTTTGTAAAAAAATGTCTATGAAGACATTTGAAGCTCTATGAAGCATCACATCCAGTGCTAGGGCATATATGTAGAACTATGGGCCTAAACCTTGTACTTCTTAGACATTGAGTTAAAAAAAAAATCCAGGTAACAAAAGAGAATTATTTATTCTCGTATATTCAACGAAGAGAGTTCGTCTACATTAAATTCTTAATTCCCAAAATATTTTAATGTCTTACACATTTCAAAAGAATAATTCAGGGAAGCCTTATGATGACTATTATAGTAATTGTTTCATACAAAATAGTTAATTTTAGAAGATAAATGTTTTAAAGTAATCATTAAGAAACTATTTTCTTGACTCTTATCTCACAACCTATAATTCACAATCACACACTGCTGATTTTTTTTTAGATCACTCTAATACTTAAAAACCCACATTCATTTCTACTTCATACAGGGTTTTTACCTGGCTTTCTGGGACAAAATTCCTAACCTTTCTTTCCAGTCATGTTGGCTGCTTTCAGCCCACTTGATCTTATCTGACAGTCCTAGGTCCTCTGTTATTGCTCCTGCAACCCTGAAGAAATCTGTTATCCTTGCCAGAATGAAAGGGCTTCCCTCTGTGCACAGTCAGGACATTTCACTTGCATCTGCACCATTTATCCAGAGTCCAGAATTTTCTACTTGGAATTATTTCTTTCCTATCTCCCCTCTGGAATGTGAGCTCCAGAAGAGCAGGGGCACAGCATTTAACACATAGTAGGTCTTACACAAATATTTTAAATGAATAAATATTTGCATATAATGATGTGGGATTTGATGCACTTCTGCAGAGGACTAAATAAATCATTTAGTTTCAAAAGACTTTGTCTTATCTGTAAAAGTGAAGAAAATAACATCTGTATTCCTTCCTCACAGGGATGTTGTCAAGATCATATAAGATGATACATGTGAAAGAATTTTCTTGAAATGTGCTACACTGATGCTTTTATCACACTTTTAATATACCTCCTCAATGCTTAATATACAGCAGTCCTCATAGTGCCTTACATACTGTAAGTATTTAATGAAGCATGCTGTTTGATAGAAGATAGAAAAAAATCCCATATCCATTAACACTGCTATTCTGTCCTTTGAAAACAGTGATGGCTAAATAGCTGCCTCTTTTCTCTTCTCTAGACATTAAGTGAATTGAGATTTACTTCAGCAACCTAGTCATTGAGTGCTGAGGATTACAAAGCAGCTATGGTTGATAATTGTCTTTGATCTAAGTAGTAAGTAACGCACAGTTAAACCATCCTGCTCTTTGTTTTCTTCCCATTCTCACAGTGAGCCCAGCATCAGCTAAAATGCTGATCCTTCTGAGAGGTATCTGATCATGAATGCATCCAAAGGAACTTAAATTATTTTAGTTCAGAATCTGTCTCTTGACTGTGTGTCATTAGTTGCCATTATCAACTATTCAATAAATGACACATGCAATTTCATTACTCATGAACACAATCATGTATTATTTCATTACTTATAAACATAATCATTTTTCCAAAAATGATTTCGAAGTCCTAAATAATTTGGTGGATAGACTGGACAACTATTATTTAATTTATATTTTCTGAAACATGACTTTCTGAAACCTGTGCTTATAAATTTGAAAAAGACAAAAAAACCCAACAGGAGTTTGATAAGCAAACAGGAAGAAAATGGATATCTTATACATTATGTATATAGACTTTTCCATAAAATTAATCATGAAACCAAAACAGTAATGAGTAAGATAATGACTTTTAACTTCAAACGCTTTTTTTAAAGAAAAAACCATGTTTTCTTTTTTTTTAAACATTGCTTTTTTTTTTTTTAAGATTTATTTATTTATTTATTTATTTATTTATTTATTTATTTATACAAGCGCTGGGTACAGTCAGAAGCGCGGGAGGGTGAGAGAATTCACCAGAGCCAGAGCGGGGTGCAGAGCAGGCAGAAGGACCGAAGCACACTGCTGAGGGGAGCAGCGGGCGGCAGGAGAGGTCTGCGCGCCATGTGGGACCCTCCTCCGGTGGCCGGGGAGCAGCCGGGGATCGAACCGGTGCTGCAGAGGCTGTGGGCAGCTTCGCAACCCAGCGCTCAACCGCTGCGCCACCGGGTAGGCCCAGAAAAAAACATGTTTTCATCTTATTCTTAGTATAATACATTCTCACAAAAGAATCTAATTCACAATAAAAGAAAAACTTTCCACACTATATTGTATTCAGGAGTGAAAAGTCATACTCAATGCTTAGGCAAAATTTATTAATATATTAAACAGACCTCTAGAGATAGCAATGTGATACTTCTGGGCAAGAATTATTACAAGGTTTTTTATTGATACTTATTATGGAACTGTCACACAATTCAGCAAGGCTGACAGGCTCAGTGAAAGAGGCAGAAGAGATTGCAAACAGAATGTCTGATAAGATGGTAAAGACTGTGTGCCAACTGGTGTCTGAGTATCAAGCCTTCAGTCAAGTTTAAAGACCTCTTTTAATATCTGGTAAGTAGTTAGAAATAAAAATACAGTGCAAATTCTAATGAGTTATATGCTAGTTATTATGCCAACTGTTTTATATCAATCCTAACAACAAGTCTATGAAATAATTCTCTTATTCTTTCAGATAAGGTAACAGAGGCTTTGCTAAGTTAAATAAACTGGCCCTGGACCCAAAGCAAGTAAGGGGATCTGTCTAATACTACAAATTCTATGTTTAACCATCATGTTGTACTTTAGTTAGCATTAAATTAACAGACTGCTTCAAATGAGAGCAAAAAGGAACTGTATTTCACCAGGGGATAAATCATAAATAGGAAAATCTGTATCTTAACACTTACCTGCAATCCCTGCTCCAGCACCCCAGGTCTGGGACCAAGTTTGGCTTTAGTTATAGAAAGATTTAAAGCATACTCAAAAGCAATCATCCAATGCATATTTAAAAGCCTACCATTTGAAGGGTTCTGATTTTAGGTCTCAATATAATAGCCAAGCTTTTATCTTGTCATTGACAGCAAATCTCTACCTTGAACCACAATTCTGGTGACCAGGTCTTTTTATTGCTGGGTCTAAACAGGACCTCAGTGTTGATCACATCATAAGGTAATGCCCTTGGACATCAAACTCATAGCATGGTCCCTTTTCTAATTTAAGAAATTCAATTGTATCGACCCAGATATTCTATTTCTTACCTATCTCGTTTTTAAACCATTACAATTACCTATATCTGGTAACTTAAGTCATAACATTTTTCTGTCTCTCACTATATTCTCTGATAGTTCTTTCTGGCTCTAAAGCAAACCAGGGGTAAGTTCAGCCACACTTATGGTTCAGTCACATATGGTGACAGTAAGACACTAGTCTTATTGTTGTTAATTTACTTAAATGGGCTATTTACATGGGAAAAGTGAAAAAATAAACTGTTCTCCCCTCACAAAAGGCTTCAATTATTGCTGATTGAAAAGGTGAATTAGGGTATTGTATTTTGCTAATGATCTTGTTAGACTCAAAGACTTTTATTAAGCGTGCCATCTACCCACCTAGATGGACATTTATTGATGTTTTAAAATTAAATCCCAAATATTATCTAGATAATTTTCATTGCTCTAAGTAAACAGCAATTATTCAACCCCTCTATTCTTGAAATTTTAGTTTAGTTTATTTAGTTTTTTGTCTGGTGGCAAAGGAGGTAAAGGAGTTGGTGAAAGAAAACTGAAAAATGATATTCTTTTAATAAAATAACTGTACCAATTAAGCACTAGAATGAGTGACTGAGCATTCCAAGACATGATTTGAAGACAAAATAACATCTAAAAACATGAATATGTGAGTTTTGGAGACTGCTTAGGATATGCAAACAGTTTACATATTTCTTGGCCTAACTCTGAAATTTATATAGATTAGAGAAGAATATAAATGCATAATGAATGAATCCCTTGGGAAATTATTCTCTCTCTCTAATAGAAAACTTCTTAGATATTTTAAATGTTAGCATGATACTGTAAAATTGGAGAAAGTAAGAAAGCATTGAATGGAAAAAAAATCTAGTCTAAAATTAATCTTACAGCATATGTGTGCTGTCTTAGTTCTCAAATGCTTCCCACATCCATGCTCACATTTTCACCATCTCCATGAAAGCACTAAAAGTGATGGAGAGAACAGCCAAAGGATCTAATTACCTTTATGGGAGCATTTCCATGAGATGATAAAAAAATGACTAGTTAAAAGTTAAATTTGAATTTTGTTTTTCATACTACACATAAAAAATCCACATTCTTTAAAATATGGTGAGGCAGCTCTCTATTCTAGCACTCTGGTGACTAAAACTTAAATAAATTAATACAAATATCACTTCAGAAATTATAAGCAGTGGATTTCACTCAGTTATTGATAAAAATGAAGAAACCATGTGGCCTCTTTCTCAGAAAAAGAAGGTGGAATTCCAACACTTTTAGATGTAACTCTTGTCTTTTGGAAAATGACAGCTAATATTTAACTATATGATAATGATTGGTTACTATCACTGGTTCACAAATGGTTTCCTTTGTCAGAGTCTGTAAGCTCCTATATTCTTGGTCCCTACAATACACGCACGCACACACACACAAACACACACTCCTTAACTGTTTCATCCTTTCAGAAATGTTGCTAACCGTTTAGCTCAAAATCTCAAAACTTTAAACAATTACATTTATTGGGCACCTTTCAAGTAACAGGTATTCCTGAATTACATACATTTTATTTGCATGTCTCCAAAATATGTAGAGCAGCTACCCTGATCTTCATTTCACAAATGTGGAAACAAGGACCCAGAATGAATCACTTTGCCCAAGATAATATATTTGGCATTTGAACTCATGTAAATGGCATATGCTGCAAAAAAAAGAAAAGAAAAAAATAACAAAAATAACACAACTGCATTATCTACCTATACTACTAAGGCTATGTGATTCTATCCATATCTCAGATTTCTTTGTTCTTGAACAGAGGATCTGCCAGTAATCAGACTGGGTTCCCTAGTTCCTACCTGGACTTGATCTGTGGATGTCACTCCCCATCCCTGACCCAGATTATCTGTGTGAATAATTCTGTCTTTTTGTTGCACTGGTATCCATTTAACTGCTGACCCATTGCTTACAGAGTTCTTGTCACACAGTAGATGCTTGATAAATATTGTTTTAATAAATGCGTTCTCTATACCTAGGTAGGAAATGGCAGAATGAAAATGTTGTGTTTTTTTTTTTAAGATTTATGGGGGGTTGGGATCAAAATAAGGGAGTTGCAATTGAATGGGAAATATAAAAATAAAATTAAATAAATAAATAAAAAGATTTATTTATTTATACAAGAACTGAGGTACAGGTCAGATGTGCGGGAGGGTGAGAGGATTCACCAGAGACAGAGTGGGGAACAGAACAGCAGACTGACTGAAATACACTGCTGAGGGGAGCAGCGGGCGAGACAGGAGAGGTCTTCCCTGCCATGTGGGTATCTCCGTGGCCAGCGGGAATCAAACCGGCACTGCAGAGGCTGCGGACAGCTTCACAGCACTGCACTCAACTGCCTGCGCCACCAGGGAGGCCCCAGAATGAAAATGTTAAACTAACTTTGTCATCCTTTGAAATCAGTCTAATCTTCAAACTCTATGAAATCTTCCCTTAGCCCCTAAGTATTAACAGTATTGTTCAGAACTCCCTCTGATCCTCATATATTCTTTTATTTTTTTTGAAAATGAAAAAAAAGTATTGCTGTACCATAATTTTTACAAGATTTTTATAATATTTTAATTGAGGTAATGTTGGCTTAAATTGTTGTTTGTATTTTGGAAGTATATGATCCTCCTTCTGGTGATGTTACCAAAGCTCTACCCCCAGTATCTAAGAGTCTGTCTTTTATTGTATAAAAGGGTTCCAGGGCCTGGATATTCAGCTACTATTCAATGAATGAGAGATACTGATAATAAAAATACCTGTATTTCATCAGAAGCAGCAGCAATCATTGAATTACCTAAGATATGGAATAAGCTAGGGCCAGAGGATGTCTACAGAGCCATCTGGAAACTTAAGAGTTAGAAAGTTCCTATAAAGCAGAGGTCATCAATGACTAATGTAACACTAAGGACAAAAAGATGAAGAATTAAGAGCTGGGGAGCTAGAAGCAAGTCTTACACATTCACCTCTTTCTCTCCAGGAAACAACCTGAATCATATTTGTTAGCTACTCATTACATGTTTATTAAATGACCATGTAGTGAGTGCATTCGTAACTTCTTTAATATTAGTATAAGTGGAATTTGCAATATCAGAAACTATGAGAAATAATGGGATTTTTATAAAGAACAGATGGTGAGGGGAAATATATATTCTCCCTTCCCACTATGACCAGGAAATCAATAAATATGTGTTGGTTGACAGATTGAAATCTGCTCCTCTCTGAAATGTGTTATCTCTGTTTAAAAAAAGACAGGGACATGCTTTGAATAATGACATAGGCCATACAGAACAGTCTCTAAGTAGACTGGTAACAAGGCCAATTTACAGTTTAGTTTATGATTTTTCAAGAATATTTAGGTTATGATACATTTAAGGAGTTAAAATATCTGTAAATATATTAAGGCAAAATGGCAAGGCTACTTATAGCTAGAGATGACTGAAGTCCTAACCCAGGAGATTAGATGTTCCAACCACCCAAGACCTAAAGCAAACCTGTAATTCATTTTTATCACATATGCTAGAAGCTCTGGTTTGGTAAAACAATGGGCTACTCTGTCAGACAGAGCATTTTAAGTATAAAAGCACAATTATATCAAAGTCAAAAAGAAAGGATTTTCCACTTCCCTGCTATTGCAGATTGCTAGCAAGTCATAATATCTGAAAAGAACTGGAATGATTTTTACCAGCTACCCAGGATTCTTATAGTCCATCCTCTGTTTTTTATAGTCTCATATAAACATCTTTTTTGCACTTTTAGTGCAAAAAAATGCATAAAGATGTTTATTACAGGAAATTTCAAACTCTTTCCACAGTTTGATTACCTTTACTATATTGTAAAACCAAGAAGGAAATGCCACACTTTGTTTAAAGATAGAATCCACCCAATCGCCCCATATATCCACAGCAAAGCAAATATGGCACAGTACATATTCTTTCTGTTTGATATCCCTGTCCCAAGGTCCTAAATAGATTCAATTCTCACTTTTTTTCTCAAATCAAAATAAAACTATTGAAATGTGTCTTGTGATGTCAATTGGCCTTCCCTTTATTCCAATGTAAATGCAAATTCAACATAAAATGGGTATCCAGATAATCTAGAATATTTTATGACAATTATTCTATATCATCAAATGGAAATTTTAAGCATTCTCATTATACTAGTGAATAATCAAAAATAAGTTATCAAAAATCTAAGTATATGTATTTGCCTCTTTGAAAAATGCTGCCCACAGATATAAAAATAACTGGGGTAAAATACCTTGGATGCCTAAATATGTACAGTAAATTTAAAAAATCAAGCAGAGCCAGCGAAAAACAACAATTCACATAGTATCAAAGGCCAACACCTCTGAAATGAGAGTACACCGTCCCTCTTCCCATCTCTGACCATATGGCCTAGTACAAAATGGATATTGTTAAGTAATAGAGGAAGGCTGAAGAGAACAATGGTACGGACATAAAGAAAATCCCTTGTAGAGTCACTGAATCAGCCTAGAGACATCACATAATCGAATTTCATATTGCTATTAGCCATTATGAGATCTGGAAGTTTGCTTACTTCTCTGAAAGATAAACAGATCTCTTATTCTATAGGCCACTCTGTGACTCTGAGGGATGACCATGAATAGCTTTGTGATGGCAGGAACACAGATAATATGCACAAATGTTCCAGACCAGAATTCAGAAGTTAGCTTAATCTCCTGTCTCTCATTCACCCTGCAAAGAGATCACCTGGTAAACAAAATCAGGATCACAAGAATGGTTCTTTGCCAATGGTAAATTCTCTGCCCTATTGTTAATAAAATCATGACTTTAAATGTTAATGGCCAAATTTAACTGATTTGCTAACCAAATAATATAAGTACAGAATAAGAAAATTCCGTATTCAGGCTGAAAACGTCCACAAGTTTGTATTAGAAAAGGATGAAAGACTGTAAAATGAAGCCTGAATGTTACAGTTTAACACATTTAAACTTCTCATTCTTGTATACAGTATTTAGTCAATGTTGTCAAATTTTACCCAAGACAACGAAAGGCTTCCAAGTATATGTAATCCCCAACATGTCATCAGCTATATTTCAAAAATGTCTGTAAATCCATTACTTGAAATTTACAGCCAGATAGACCTCACAACACTTTTTCATACAAAAAAAAAGGCTACAAATCACATAGGTACAACGATATTATTAGAACTAACATTCAATTTCATGTGGTTACAATAGGCTTTTGTGAGTTAGCCTGTGCACCTAACCACTATTTGTAAGAAGGAGGTGGCAAGGAATAAACACTGATTATATGAATTCAACTGTTCACAACTGAACTGAACTCATATGTAACACTTTCAAAGAGGTTATCAGTAACTACAATGAGTTGCCCTGGAAGTTAAATTAATGTTGTCATCTGAGAATAAAAGCTTCAGAAAGAAACCACAAATGACAAAATTATTTCTCAGTAGAAATAACATACTTCAAAAGATCTGTAACTGCAACTATTTGGGGACTTCCAATTTCAAACAAAATAACTAGTGTACAAAGCCAGGAAAATAAGTCTGAATAAAAAATAAAAGCTCTAATCATCTCTATTATGTAACCTGTCCACAAAATAGAGACAATGCTAACAACGGTGAAATGTTTATCCTGTGAATAATAAATATATTGAATTTGTTATTAAAATCTTAACAACAGCAAAAGTTCCAAATCAAGATGACGTCACTGAAGAAGTTTACTATGTATTAATTAAAAAAAAAAAAAAACCAATGCTACAGAAACACCTTTCGATATTTGAAGATAAGAGAATACTTGACAATACACATTTTGAGGACAGCATAACCCAAATATCTTAGCCAGACAAAGTGAAAACAAGAAAATTACACACCCAATCCCTACATGAATATAGTTAAAAAAAAAACAAACCTCAGGAAAATTTTGGACATAGGATCCAGCTACATACAAAAAAAGAAATAAGACACATAAACCAAGAATGGTTTATCCTGGGAGTGTAAGGTTGGCTTCACATTCAAACATCAATCAACACAATATAACACATTAATATATAAAAATACATATTATTACCCTAATAGACACAGAAAAAGGAGTTCAAAATAAAAAATATTTTAAACTTAGAGAAAACTAGCAATAGATGATAGATCTATTAAAAATTCCTTCTGATATCATACCTAATGATTGTATACACTTGTCAAAACCCATCATACTGTACTTCAGGTGAGTCCACTGACTCTTTAAAAAGTATACCTCATAATTTATTTTAAAACTGATTAATTCACAAGATTAATACATTAGTTACTGGCTATTCATGAAGAAATCCCCCCAAGTTTACTCAACTCATAAAACTGACAAAACTGAGTTTCTGATATCAAAGATGAGGACTTGATGCTAGATGACATTACAGTAAAGAGGTTCTGCCTTTTAGACTTAATCTCTATCTAAGTTCACTACATGAAGGTGGGAATGACAATAAAGAAAGAACGGTGAATGCAGTTGTGTCACTTACAGACTGGCTATTGAAAACTGCAGAAAATCATGGCAATTCACTAACTCTCCACGCTTTGGAGATGTCTGTTCTACTACAGTCAGACAGTGATTGAGAGACATTTAACAAGAAGCAAGGCTGTGAGGAAGATGAGCTTCAACTTGTACTAAGGATCTGAAAGTCATAGGCACACAATCTTCTCAAAATAAGCCCACCACGACATCCCTAATATGTTTGGATATAGAAGGCAATTCATCCTGAGTTCCATTCTCCTCCAGTCATAGAAGCTGTTCAAGATGTTGTTGAGGAATGCTAAACGGAGATTCACTTACCAAGCTTAAAAAATTAGATTTGAAAAAATAAAAGCATTTTATATTTATGCTGCAGTGAATGTACATTCCTCAACAAATTATTTACAATTGTCTGCAATTGTGGAAGTAAATGTCCTGTGAGCTCACTTCTGAAAACTGAGTAAGACATTGTGTTGGATGCTGAGAAGTTACCCTGAAGGAGAAATTGTCTGCAATAGTAATTTAAAATAATTTGTCACATCACAGAAACTCAGGGCATAAAAATAAGAGGTAGAGAGGACTCCTAGACAGATTGCCGGGGAAGTGGAGTGGGGGAGGTCAGAATTCTCCACCTCAGTGGCAAATTCAATAGCTAGAACTGGCTAGGCTTATGGTTATCATTTCATATGTCAAACAAACACAGAGAAGTGTTACCAACATCATCTAAACTACTCCAAAATGGAGCTGCTGTGCAAATAACGTTCACCTCAGAATTCCTTTATGATTCTGTAAAAAGAGTAACTATTGTGCTCCTCTATCTATGGTTTCTAGAAAACTGGCCAGTTGGTAACAAGCACTTTTGAGGTAGCAAGGCAGAATAGATTGTCCTGTGTCTTCCCACTACTTCTTTTTATATTTTTTGTTATTTTTCATCGATGTATAATTGGCATATAACATTTATTCATTTCAGGTATACAATATAATGATTTGATATTTGCATATATATATTACACATATATATACAGCAAAATGATCACTACAATAAGCTAGTTAATGTTACCAATCATAGCTACAAAATGTTTTTCTTATGTGAGTATTTAAGATTTATCCTCTTAAATTTAAAATTAAAAATTTATATTTAAAAATATACAACAGACTATCATTAACTATAGTCACCATGACGTATTTATTTTATACTGGAAGTTTATACCTTTTGAACACTTTCAGTCATTTCCCCTAGCCTCCACCCTGTGCCTCTGGAAACCATCAACTGATCCTCTGTATCTATGCATTTGACAATTTTTAGAGTCCACATATAAATGAGATCAAATAGTATTTGTCTTTCTCCGTCTGAATTATTTCACTTACCATAAGATCTAAAGTTCTATCCTTGTCACAAATGGCAAGATTCCATTGTTTGTTATGACTAATATTCCATTTGTGTGTGAGTATCACATATTCTTCATTCATTCAGAAAACATAGGTTGTTTTCATGATTTGTCTATTATACAGTAAATAACACTGCAACAGACATGGGGGGTTATAAGTTTTGTTTTCTTTGGATTAATACCCAAAAGTGGAGTTACTGGACCATATGGTAATTCTATTTTTAATTTTTTAAGGAAACAGCATACTGTTTTCCATAGTGACTATCAATTTAGATTCCCACCAACAGTGCACAAGGGTTCCCTTTTTTTCTTATACTCAATAGTGCTTGTTATTTTTGTCTTTATTTCCCTTTTAAGTTGCAAATCTCACTAACAATGTGGTTGAGGAGAGAATAAACTACATACTAAACAAACCAACCCTCTGGTTTGGTCACTAAAAAGTCTTGAAACAAAATTCCTGTGGAAAAAAAAAGATTTAAAAATTCAAAATTCGGGCCTCCCCTGGTGGCCCAGGCGGTTGAGCGTTGAGCACTGTGCTGTGAAGCTGTCCGCAGTCTCTGGAGTGCTGGTTTGATGCCAGTCTGCCAGCAAGGGTCCCACATGGTGCAGCGGACCTCTCCTGTCTCACCCGCTGCTCCCCTCAGCAGTGTACTTTGGTCCTTCTGCCTGTTCTGTTCCCTGCTCTGTCTCTGGTGAATCCTCTCACCCTCCCGCGCATCTGGCCTGTACCCTGGTTCTTGTATAAATAAATAAATAAATCTTAAAAAAAAATTCAAAATTCACTTGTTTCCTGTTATTTCCTTTTTTTTTTCTTTTTGCATTCCAAATCCAACATGAGTTTGTAAATTATTTTTGACTGCCAAGTTAATAGTAATGAGTAAACCAGTTGAATGGGAAAGCTTCCATTTGTTTAAGGGAACACAATGGTCTCTAAGATTCCAGTTCGGAGAACACATTTCTTTGGTGTAGTTAGACCCATTATCAAAGCAATGTCAACAACCCCATGCACACTGCTTTCATTCCTCTTCAAAATGGTATTAGTGTTTGGACTGCCTGGTTAAATTTTAGGCTACCTGAAAGAGTAGAAAACATTTTCTCTCTCAATTTTTTGTGCCCTCCATCACCCTTTACTATTATTGGTATCTAATAAGTGCTCTTATGCTATTGGTTGCTTTTTCTGTCTTGTCCATAAGATCTAAGTCCAGATTTAAAAAGCAATTTATGAATGCCAGATGTCAGGCACTTCTGAGGTACTGAGTATTAGGATTTTTATATTGAAGATATAGATAAGAAATGTTTGCAATATATGCAGTTAAATGGTGCCTAGTTTCTCTCAAGATCAAATAAGAAGTAAAACACAGAAAAAAAAATTAACTCAGCTACCTGCAACTTAGAAAAAAAAGTCTAAGCTTAATTCTAAGTTAACTCATCCAGTCATATAAATCTTACAATGGCAACTGCTTCCAGAATTGTCTATAATTATCTTATTCCCACTTATGTCACATTCTAGAAACAGGCCAGTAATATTCAATTTCACCAAGAAGCATATGTAGAGATATGCCACTTTTAGAGTAATTATATTTAACTGAAGGGAACTTTTAAATTGCAGCTTCAGAAAATATATATCTTTATCCTTAAAAAATTTGGAAGAATGATGTTTGGATACAAAACTTCTAATTTGAAAATGTAAGAAAAAAACATACTCTTGAAAAAATGTATCTTCTTTCAAAATCTACTGATTTAAAAATAACCCAACAAAGTGATTAAATGCATGTATTTTCTTATGGACTTTTAGCCTTATTTTTCAGATGAAGAAATTCAAGCTTAGATTTGTAATGAACATGCCCTGAGACAGATGGTGACTGTCCCTAAGAGTATTATTCCTCCATTGTCTCTTCTCTTCACGATCCCTCATTGTACCCCAAGGTCTTCAGAATAAGTCTGTTAGTCCTTAGTAAGACAGACAAGGTATTTTAAGAAATGGCCTCCACCTAAATCTCCAGTCTCATCTTTCCTTTCCCCCTCATCCAGATGCATCATAGAAATCTAAAAGTTGCTCCAATAATCCATATACTTTCAAAAACCTACATGCATATTAATATAATATCCACTGCCTGGAACCCCTTCCTCATCTTCCTTATCTGCCATAAGCTACCATGTTTCCTTCTAGATACCTCACATTTTCCTGAGGATATCAATGTCTTTTCTCTAAGCCTTCTTGAACATACTTTGTGTGTTTCACATATGATTCCATCTCCATGTATTGTATTATATGCATTGCTATGTTACACACACACAAGTAGTCAGATAGCTAGATAAAAAATATCATCTATCATGATGATAGATACATAGGTAGATGGTGATAGATACATAGGTAGATGATAGATACATAGGTAGATGGTGAGACAGATGATTGATAGAGAATATATATTCTTTATATATAGATAGATACATTATATTTAATAGAGATAGAGACAGAGATAGAGATAGAGATTAGAAACAGAGATAGAGATAGAGATGATAGAGATAGAGACAGACTCACTATAAGTTCTTTGAGAGCAGGAACTTGTTATTCTGCCTCTAATCTCAGTATTTTGCAAATGCTTGAAGTGGAGTACATCTTCACTTATTTATTCACAAATATTTGCAGAGCACATACCAAGTGCTACCACAGTGATAAGCTTAGAAATAGGAAATCAAATGAACTTGACCCCTGACTTATAGAACATACACTCTGATAAATAGATATATGCTGAATTAAACATTGCTTGTTATGGTCTTGTTTAAATATTCCCACTCATGAGGCCCCATGCATGCTTGAGCCTTGAATGTCCAATCTTCTCCTCCATGTTTACATATATTTAATTTGCCCTTCAAAATTCAACCTCTATTCCATGCACCTAAACTGTGTGACTGGGCCCATTCATAATGACCTCAATAAGAATAAAACTCACTACCATCAAACAACTTCCTCAAACAATTCATCCTTCTGGCTCCTTGACTTCTGCCAACAGAAATAGCCTCCTCTCTGTGAACCAGGTACAATACCCCTGAAGCACTTTTGTCTATCCCACCCATGCTTACATCTCACTAGCTGTCAAATCCTCCCACTTCTTCCTCTGCAATAGCACAGAAATTAGTTCCTTCCTTTTTGTTACCAGTGCACATACCTCTGTTTAGCCCATTACTACTTTTTACCAGTCTATTGCTATAGCTAACGGCCCTCTTCCCATTTTAATTCACTCCAAGTTAAGCTTCAGGAGCATAATTCTTTTTCTCTATAGTTCCTAAATTCCTAATATTTCCTCACTCCTTCAAGGAGAAGGCTCAGACTTTTACCTTGACCCTGTTCTACTTATTTTAATCTTTGTTATATATACACTATACTTAGGGTAAACTGGAAGATGAGCTATGTCACAAATATGGACTTAGCCAATGTCATCACTCCTGCTGTTTCCTATCTGCCCATCTCCACTATTATTAAATTCAACCACAAACATGGGTCCACATTTTTCACAAGGCCTTTTTTTTTAATCATTCCCTCATACTTCCTCCCCATGGAAAACAGAGACTTCTTCTCCCTAGAAGCTGCATGGCACTTCATAGAGAATTATGATGCAAGATATTTTGTCCTATGTCTTAATGGTTCGTGTATTTATTATACCAATTCAATTAGATTTGAGGCCACTGAGAGCTATCCTATGCAGTTTAGAGTAATTCTGTTTTCCCTTTTGCACCTTTTTTCATATCTGAATAAAAAACTGGATAAATACTAGATCACAACTCTATAATCACTTGTTTCTATTTCAATTTCCTATACAACACCCTATATGTTGATAGACCATATTGTAGTGTTTTTTTTGTGCCTAGAGTATTGTCAGTACTCAGTAAATGTGTCATGGATTAATGGATTAACACAATACCTTGAAAACATAGTTTTAGCACATCAGCTAGAATTAATCATCTACTTCACTTTTAGTATAGTCTTAATTTTTCCCACTGATTTTTCACGGTGCAAAATTCATCTCCATGACTACATTAAAATGAAAGATTAGGTTGATTTAGTCTTCCTAATTAGATAATGCATTCTTTGAAGAAAGATATTGGTATACCCTTCACTATTACCCTTTGTTAGTATAGTTCAGAAAATACAATGCTTATCAATAAATGTTCATTAGCTGCTTGATAGGTTAATTATTTGATTAAGATATAAAACAGAGAACAATCCAAAATGGAATTTTTCATAGGTAATAACAAGCTGAAAGATTTATTTCTTAATTTTAATCAACTGATTAAAATGTTTACAGGTTACATTGAAGCTATTTTTTAAAGTAAAATAAACCCTAGAAATAATCTAGACCAGAAATTAATCTTGAGGGGAAGTGGGAGGATAGGCTCCTGAGAAGCTATTGACATTTGGGTCCATTCTAAGCAAAAAATACATTTTCAAACATCCACATACCATCTGAAGTCATTCAAGGCTTCTAATAAGGTCATCTGTGACTGCAGGTTAAGACATGGATGGCGCTGGAAGGGATCATGCTCAGCGAAATAAGACAGAAAGAAAAAGAAAAATACCGGATGGTCTCACTCATAGCAGGAATTTAGAAAACTAAATAAGGGACCAGGAAAAAGACTAACTATAATAAATAAAAAATCAAAATCAACAAGCAACTATAAACCAGAGACACACAACAGGGGGCTGGGGGGAGAGGAAGGATTAGGGTCAAAATAAAGGGGGTGCAATTGCATGGGGAATATAACCAAAATGAAAATGCATACATTGTGCAAAAATGAAAAATGATGTAAGAATTACATAAAATAAAATATATTTTTAAAAAAGAACCCTTCTTTAACCCTCATATTAAATGAAGAAAGCTCAGGTTCAAGCTCAGCTAGGTTACTTGCCCAAAATCATACAGGCATCTCACCCCCAGACTCCTGCTCTTCCTACTACACTAAATGTTAAAATACTTAACACTTTAAACTATAAATGCAATGTTGTTATTTAAATACTGTTAAATAATTTGCATCCTAGCATATTCAAGAGATCCTACATCTGTGTTCTCTTCCATTTACAAAATTTCTGAGAAACCCAAAGAAAACTCAACTCAGTTCTTCCAAAATCCTAGATATTTACTCTTGCAACAAATACTGGATTCGATTCAACAAGCTGATATTAATAAGTTTTTATGTGTTGAACTCTGCGCTAGGTGCTAAAAGTACAGAGATAAATAACGCACAAACAAGGAACAAAGCTAGCCACTTCATCTATCCTTGGAGATAGAAAGTGTCTAATTTAGGGCCTCCCCAGTGGCACAGCAGTTGAGCGCTGGGTTGCGAAGCTGCCCACAGCCCCTGCAGCACCAGTTCGATCCCTGCTGGTGGTGAGAATCCCACATGGCGCGCAGACCAATCCTGCCGCCCGCTGCTCCCCTCAGCAGTGTACTTCAGTCTTTCTGCCTGTTCTGCTCCCGCTCTGGCTCTGGTGAATTCTCTCACCCTCCCGCGCTTCTAACTGTACCCAGTGCTTGTATAAATAAATAAATAAATCTTTTTTAAAAAAAAAAAGTGTCTAATTTATCCAGCGCCCAATATCCAGCACCTGGTTACTAATGAGCACTCCTTAGGTATTTATTTAAAACTGTGGAATATAGAAAATATAGAGAAGCCAATGTTCACATAAAGACAGCTTGAAATCTGACTATAGAACTGAAACATCCAGAAATACGAGGTGTGAGGGAAGGATAAGAACAAAGAGGTAAGGAAGCACAGTGGATTAGGGTGCTGGATCAGGAGTGATTAGGTGGTGGGTACACTATGGGGGTCACACCTGATGGCAGGGATGCTCTTTTTATCTCAATTTAAATAATTAATTCATTCATTTAAGAGGTAGCAGCTTATATATTGTAGAACCTTTTTTTCAGTTATTTCTATTGTCCCAAAATGAATCATCATTCTGTTGCTTTGTTTTTTAGTATTGTTAATGATTATTATAATATTGAAAAAATACTAAAGACAAACCAACTAAATGTAAGAGGTTATAATGAAAGTGTAACTATTCGCAAAAAACTCCTGATAAATTTTCAATTTTCTAAGAAAATCATTCTTTTTAAAATCCAATTAGGTATTATTTTGTGCATCATGTTTAAAAAGTACAACTACATTTTTTTCCTTAAACTTTCATTCTTTTGGCTCCATTTTTTTTAAAGATTTATTTATTTATTTCTACAAGCACTGGGTACAGTCAGAAGCATGGGAGGGTGAGAGGATTCACCAGAGCTAGAGCAGGGAGCAGAGCAGGCAGACGGACTGAAGTACACTGCTGAGGGGAGCAGCAGGCGGCAGGAGAGGTCTGCGCACCATGTGGGATCCTCGCCCAGCAGCCCGGGATCGAACCGGCGCTTCAGAGGCTGCAGGCAGCTTCGCAGCCCAGCGCTCAACCACTGCGCCACCAGGGGAGGCCCGGTTCAATTATTTTAAAGTATTCCACCTTGAACGTAGCTTCTTGGTTTACTGTATATTAATTTTTAGGACTTCACATTCATTTGCTTCAATTACAACTCTCCTTATTTCCCATACTTATATTTAAATAATCCTAATCTACTTTGCTAAGGGACAATACAACTAACTAAACTATTAATACTTATTAACATAGTTTTAAGGACAAGGCTAGATTTTGCAGTTTAGTTATCTATTAACCTTGATAATCATATTTTATTCATTAATTTATACATATACCACCTTCATTTTGCTTATTGATTTTATTTTTTCTACATTTAAAATCACAGAAAAAATATTCATCTAACAAATGAACTCAGACTTGCTCTTAGAAAACTAAAGGTAAAAAGCTTATGGAATTAGAGATTTCATCTTCAGCTGTCACAGTCATTTCCAAATCCTAATACATAAACTTAGTATCTTACATATGTCTACTGCAGAAATCTCTAGTTATAACTAATACCCAAAATAAATTATTTCCCCAGTACAACTTTTTTAAGTTCATCATCTAATACAATGAAATTATACAAAGTGTTTATTACCTTCAAGGTCTTTTTGGTTCCATAAAAACCTTTATTTGCACTTGACTTTTTTAAGCAATAGAAGCCCAAGGGCTTATAAATCAGTAGGAGTGATAACATTAGAAGAACTTTCCCCAATGTGCAAAGAGAACAAGAATTCTTTACTATTTTTCTTACTAAAGGAAAAAGAAAGTAAAGAAATGCAATTAGAGTAACCCACTATTATAAAATCATCTCCAAGAGCTAGGTGAATCATGAGCACTATCTACTTCTGTAACAAAGATATTGGAAAAAAAGTTGCAACAATCTAAAGAAGAAAGAATCAGTGCAGCCAAAATGAAAATTGGATGAACAAAATTATTCTAAGTCACCTTATTAAATCCTGAAAATATGTTTCTGCTGTCATTTTTGTTTCCACATAATATCTATTGTCATCCCTCCACAATCAAGAGGGGATTAAATTTTTTGTCATTATATACAATTTGTTTTACAATCTAGAACACAAAACAGCAGAAATATTAGTGAAATGCCTTACCTATTTCAAAAACCAATGTCAATTCGTACGCATTTTAAATACAATTACATACAGAGACTTTGCTGGCTAGAGGTAAATTTCTAGTTTGAACAGGAAAGGAAATCGAGAAGGAAAAAACCCCATCCAGGGCCTCCCCGGTGGCGTAGCGGTTGAGTGCTGGGTTGCGAAGCTGCCTGCAGCCTCTGCGGCGCCGGTTCGATCCCGGGCTGCTCCCCGGCCACCGGAGGAGGGTCCCACATGGCGCGCAGACCTCTCCTGCCGCCCACTGCTCCCCTCAGCAGTGTATTTCGTCAGTCTGCCTGCTCTGCTCCCCGCTCTGGCTCTGGTGAATTCTCTCACCCTCCCGCGCTTCTGACTGTACCCAGTGCATGTATAAACAAAAACGAACAAACAAACAAATAAATAAATAAATAAATAAAAACATGCCTCTATTAAAAAAAAAAAAAACCATCCAACTGACTATGTATACTTCATCCAGTAGACACTGAAAAGCATGTATTTCATTTTTCTGGTGATGTTTTATATCCAAAGGGTTAAAAAGATCCCACAAAGACACTACATTAGAAGCAAGTAAAGCAAAATCATTGCCCAAGAAAGCTGTCCATCAGCTTTTACTTACACTGTGGTCCTCGGAGTACTGCAGCAGCTAGCAATATATGAGCCAGCAACTTCATTCCTATGAACTAGGTTTGAGAAATACTATTTCAGGAGTTGTCCATTTACATGTGATTTGTGCATTGCCCTTTGTGTAAATGGGCACTTTATTTTGTTCATTAAAAAGAACTGCACATTATTTTGTTCTTTATATATGTATGTCAAGGATAGCTATCACTATGGTAGAAAAGTATCCAATGAATATTTATGGCAAGTGAACTCTTTAATATTATGAACAAATTCTACTCAAAGAATGGTAGAAATTTAAAAAAAAAGATGCATTCTTCCTATGTATACTGAGTATCTTCTTTTAGAATCAGCATGTCTTTACTGTTTCCAGCTCCATGAACATGCTAAACAAAACAAAGGTCATCTTATAAAGCAGAGAGAGAGAAAAAAGGAAAGGTTGATCAAGTATACCCCCATTACTTCCATCAAATCCTATACTCTCTACCACAAGTAAGCTTTTAAGAGAAAAATAATCTTTCAGGTAGTAATAGAAATAATCTTTCAGATAATGATGGAGATAGAGATGGAAATGGAGATGTAGATATAGGTAGAGTAATACAGATAGACAGAAAAGAGTTGAGAACAAAACCTGTAAGAGAAAGGTGTAAGCATTCAGGTTATTCCATGATAGCACATAATGCTAGAGCAATAAGAAGTCTTAATGGTCACCTGCTCCAACCACTTCACTCACACCTGAGACACATGAGTCCAGGAGAGGTTGACTAGTAGAAATCTGACTGGCTACTAAGCAACAAAGTGAAGCCTCTGAGAGCCACCCACCTATCAAATGTAGTCAGTATTGCCTGGGGAAAATAACTACTCAGCAATATCAGAGGATTACCAGAACCAGCAAATTGCCTAACAGAGTCAGGCTGACCAGGTAAAGGACATCATATCTGGACATTGGGACATGGTTAAGGGCAGAGCTGAGTTGAAGACTGACCTATCTAAGTGGGGTGCACTACTTGGCTCAAGTGAATTTTTCCTTGTGATATTACAGATCTGCTGTTACTGGATTTTCAAGAAAAATCAGATACCCAGATTATTAGTGGAAATTCCCTGATATTTAATTGTTGGAAACTAATTCAAGTTTTTAACTCCCAGACAGATTGAACATATCTGCAGCCCAGACAATGCCCGCGAATTGCTAGCTCATGACCCCTTCTCTACAGCAGACCAAATGCCCTCAGAAAGCAATTTCTAAATGTGGTCAAACTGGTCAAATGTGGTGTCTCTAGTGGCTTCATTAAGATAACCAACACCAATGGATTCAGTCAGGGAGATTTTCAGTGAAACCTCTTTAAGATGGTTGGTGCGATTTGCCTTCATTTTCCCTTGCTCAGCTTTCCTTGAGGGCCACCTAATTAGGCCTTACCTCTCTAGGCTGACAGACAATCCACTTCACAGCTTTATCTTTTCTTTAGATTTGCTGAGACTGAGTTTTGGGAATTAAGGTTTTTCTGAGTCAAGATCCTACTATTTAGGGAAAAAAAAATTTCAGCACTCCTGCCTGAAATGTACTTGCATTAAACACCATGAGGGAAGGAAAGTTGTCATGTTTTCTTCAGGAACAGTGAAGCTTGTGAACAACCAGGGTGGAAGAAAGAAGCTATGGTGTTTATGCTAAAACTATTAAGATTTTAGGATTGACAGAAGTGAAAGGTACATGGCAAAGCAAAGAAGGACTCAACATTAGAGATGTAGGTAGGTATGAATTAAAAAGTCCAAGTAGTTCAGACTTGATTTCAGGCAATGGGCAATCAGCAACATTGTTTACAAGATAGTAAGGAAGTCATTCAGTCAGTCAGAACAGGCATCAGGAAGAGGAGCCTGGTCAGATAAACTGATGGTGTAAAATGGAGGCTTAGCCCCATAACAAGAATACTGCTGAAATGAGATACGCAGAAGTGGTGAGCACTTGAACAAGTACAGACACAGTAAGAGCAATGAGGAAGGATGGAAGGATGAGACAAAAAGGTGGTTATTCACGCTGCTGGCTACTTTAAGAATTACCTGTGGAAAAAAAAAAAAAAAAGTACAGATGCACAGCAAAAAAAAAAAAAGACAAATTCTGCAGAAAAGGAAGCAAGAATTGTAGATACACATCAGAAAAAATGCTCTGCTTCATTAGTTATTAGGAAAATGCACGTGAAAATCAATATGAGATACCACTTTTATATTCTCCAAAGTGAAAATCAAAATCAAATTCTTCACAAAATAAGTGAAAACACATTTATTAATATGTTGACACAAATTCTGATTTTCTGATACATGGTGGTAGAAGCAAACTCATATGAAGCAAACTCAAACCACTATGATGAAAAGTTTTGGCATCATCTTGCAAAGTTGAAAATGTAAGTGTGAATATACAGTATGGTAATTCCATGCCTGGGTATATGCCCTAGGGAAGGTATTTAACATGTGCACCTGGCAAACAATAATTGTAAATATCCATCCACAGGAGGGTGAATAAATAAATTGTTTATTTAGTGAAATATTTCACTAACAAATGGGCCACAGCAGTTGGCACCAGCATGGATGAATCTCAAAATCATAATGGAGAATTTTAAAAGGCAAGAAAACATATTGTATACAGTATAACAACTTTACATATGTTAAACAAAAGAAATTTGACCATTTATTGTTTAAGAAGGCACCTATGTATTATAAAAGTATAATGAAATGCAAGGGAAAGAAAAATATAACATTCAGAATAGAAATTACTCTTGATGGGAGGGAGATGGAAATGATAGGCCACAAGTAAACAGACTTCAGCTCTAGTGGTTATTTCCTGGTGGTTTTGAATGAGGCGATAGCTAAACAAAGTTATTTTCTTGTATTTATACCTTATTTTATATTTTAAATGTATTCATTCTTCAATATCCATGAAATTCTCACCGTAAAAAACACACTTACACCCCAACATACTCAGTGATGGGTTTTCAGGACTGGCATTTTAAAAGGTTCCACAGATGACTTTCAAATATGCCAGGAATGAGAACCACTGGACTGGGAAGGCAAAACTGGCAGGCTATCAACAGCTTTAGGTTGTGGGATAGTGAGTGTAAAATGACACTCGATTTTGAGCTGCTGTTTCAAGAAAGAGAAACGGGTACCACTAAATAAGGAATTTAGTAGGATAACTGGATTAGGAAGAACGATGAGTAAGATAGATTTAAGATACAAAAACAAAGACAACTTGTTGAAAGTAACTGGGTATAACAGTTCATTTTTTTCAGTTAATTTTTACCAAAATGACAACTTTAATCTGTCTAAAGAAGAGGTCTGGGGCCCTCTCTGGTGGCACAGGGGTTAAAGGCTCAGCACTATCAAGCTAGTTCCAGGTCATTGTGGCAGAGTTCTAGCCCCTGCCAGAGCTAACCCACATGGTGCAGCAGACCTCCTGTCTCACCCACTGCTCCCCTCAGCAGTGTATTTCAATAGACCCAACTGTTCTGCTCCCCATTCTGTCTCTGGTGAATCCTCTCACACACACACACCCTGCTCATCACACCTCTGACCTACACCCTGCTCTTTTATGCCTAAATAAAAAGAAAGTAAATCTTCAAAAAAAATAAATAAAAATGGAGGCTGGAGAAAATAGGTAAGAGGTAGCTTCTATTCCCAAGAACTAGCATATAGAATCTATGCTATGTTCTAGAAAAAAAAATGGCAAAAGAATTTGTTAAATTGTTTTAAGGTAAAGGGCTCTTTCCTTTCCATCTGGCAGCAGCCATCAGATAAGCCAAAATGGGCGCTTACAAATACATCCAGGAACTATGGAGGAAGAAGCAGTCCGATGTGATGCGCTTTATTTTCAGGGTGCGCTGCTGGCTGTATGGCCAGCTGTCAGCCCTCCACAGGGCACCCCGCCCCACCAGGCAGGATAAAGCGAGAAAACTGGGATACAAAGCCAAGCAAGGTTATGTCATATATCGGATTCTTGTGCACCGTGGTGGCCGCAAACGTCCAATTCCAAAGGGTGCAACCTATGGCAAGCCTGTCCACCATGGTGTTAATCAGCTGAAGTTTTCTAGAAGCCTTCAATCTGTTGCTGAAGAGCTGGACGCCACTGTGGAGCTCTGAGAGTCCTGAATTCTTACTGGGTTGGTGAAGATTCCACGTACAAATTTTTTGAGTTTATCCTCATCGATCCATTCCATAAAGCTATCAGAAGAAACCCTGACACCCAATGGATCACTAAACCAGTCCACAAGCACAGGGAGATGCGGGGGCTAACATCCGCAGGCCGCAAGAGCCGTGGTCTTGGAAAGGGCCACAAGTTCCACCACACTATTGGTGGTTCTCGCCGTGCAGCTTGGAGAAGGCGCAATACTCTCCAGCTCCACCGTTACCGCTAATAAGTAATGTTTGTAAAATTCTTACCTAATAAACAATTTAGAACAGTTAAAAAATTGTTTTAAAATTAGAGCTTTTTAGTAAATCACAGCAGGATTAGAACCTCCCTCCTCTGATCTTTCTACCAAGGGTTATCCTTGTACTTATCTGCATTGGAAGGGACGGTCGTTGCTATGGCAATTACTCTCCTACAAATTTAAGTTAGAATAAAAAAGCTGCTGTTTATAAATGACACATTCCTTGACGCTTTCCTGGGGCAGCATGAGATGCATTCTCTTTGCCTGACCAAGCTGTGTTGAGGTTGGAGTTGTCACTGGAGTCCAAGGACTCATCTCCTGCCCTATACTTATCTCTTAGCAGATTCACAAAAGCTAGAAGGTTTGCAAATTATTGTCAGGGTACATGAAATTCTTTATTAAGCTTCCAAGGAGCTAAATGGATTATGAGGTTCTGGGGAAAGAACTTTCCCCCAGCTAGAGATCTCCATGCATCACTACTAAGCCTGCCATACAGAGGTATCAGGTAGTGAATACAAGTAAATCAGTACAGATTTCCTTTTTCCAACTCCACTTACACTGCTCTTTTCTGAGAACTAAAAGTGGATGAGTGAGAAAGCATCACTGCTGTTATTTCACTTAGCATACTGGAACTATCACTGACAGTCGATATTCTATATGCATTATTGTTTATTATTCCCACTTTGTAGATAAAGAAAATAGAAATTAAAGAGCTAGATTTATTTCTCCATGATCTCACTGTTCTCAAGGAATAAAGACTGAGTTAAAACCTAAATCCAAGGGGTTAAAAAATTATTTTAAACAGCCCTACTTAAAACCTGTGTTCTTACTCTGCCTCTAGATGCCTACTTACAGTGATTTGTTTGCCCCTAGTGATTATTTTTTATGCTGATATACACTTTTGATCACATACAATCTAATCTCATAAGTAGGAAAGCAATGCTTTAATGAATCTGATCATATTTTACTTTAACCATAAAATAAGAATACTAGAGTTTCCAAAAGTGCCTATCTAACTTACTACATCTGAAGTTCCACTTTCTTTCTGAAGCAATTTTACTGAGATTAGTTTCAATCATTCAAGGAGACTAATGTAGTTCCTCAAGATAGAATTCATTCTTCATTTTCTTCCATGTCTCTGAGAAAACAGAGAACTAGTCTACCAAAATATACTGCAGGCAGAAAACTGTGCTATCACTCAAATATGGGACCTTGGCTGTACTCCCACCCCCAATTGTATTTCAGAATATAAAAGACAGATATCCCTTCTATCTTTTAAACTTTGATCAAATCTGAAATATTTAATTTTTGCCCCTTGGTTTCACTGAAGTATCTGACAGCAAAGATCTTTTATAAACAAATCTTTTTTTTTTTTTAAATGACGTATCACTATTTTACATCCTTTTTTTTTTTTTTTTTCTCTCACAATATAGGATTCTCCCCTCAGGTGTAGTCACCATAGTTTTCCCACCACCAAAGCTCCTCTCCTCCTGAATACCTCAGATCTATGGCCAACTTTCAAGAGTCCATTTTAAAGTTTGTCTTTCTCTGATCCTTTGTTTGGTTTCTCTATATGCCACTTATAAAGGAAACCACCCTCTAACTAAATCTTACAGTCATGTTTCCTAATCAGTCTCTTGCTATGGTTGACACCCCCAATCTTCCCTCTAAATTCTTTTCCTTGACTTCTCTGAAACTTCACATTTCTAATCTTTTTCTACTTCTGGGATCATTCTTAAGCTAGCTTCTTTAATTGTCACAACAAATCTCTCCTGAAATTTATAGAATAATTAAAAACAAAATAAAATACAAGAGAAAACGTAGATGTTTATTAGAGCTATGGATATTAGTGCGTACCTAAGACTAATACCAACAGCAAAATCATTCAGAATGGACTTTGTGGACTAATCAAATCACAGCTCTGGCATACCTACTACATTTGTGACCTTCAATCATTCAGTCACCAAATATTGAGAGGTACAATGAACCAAGCACAGTAACAGGTGCTGAATAAGCAGTGGCGAAAAAAAGGAAATTAGGTTCCCTGTAGTAAATGGTGTTAATGTCTGTCAGATATCTAAATTTCCCTTTCTGTGGTATTGGGGGTATATATACCTACCCTTTTGTACTTAGGAGTGGTCATGGGATTCACTTTGCCCAATGAAACATCAACAGAAGTTCAAACCCATCATGTGTCTTTTCCTTCTACTGTGACAACTGACAATTTCCCAGATGAAGGTTATTCTGTGAAAGTGAAATCTAGCAGTAGCATAACAACATTCAACCCACAAAGAACATGTTGTGAGTTTAAAAACAAACTATGTTTATTACGGAAGCCACTGAAACATTGGAGTGTTTTATTATTGCATAATAGCCTAGTCTATTTTGACCAATACTATCCCTGACTTCACTGAGCTTATAGTCCAGAGGTAGGGACAGACGTTAAGAAAACATGCAACAAATACACAACTCGAGATTTCAATTTCTTTATCTGTATAATAGCATCTACCTCATAGGTTTATTAAGGGGAATTTTAAAAGTATGCAAAATTCTTAGCTTTTACACAAATGAGTATTAAGCACCTATTATATAACAAGTTCTTAGTTAAGAAAAACATGGTTCTGGCCTTTGATAATTCCCCAATATTTATAGGGAATACACACAAGCCAAGAAACTACAATTCTGTACATATGCTCCTGAGAACTTAAGACAGGAAAAGAATGTCCTGGAAACTAAGTTCATTCAAGGAAAAGTAGAATGCTTCCCTAAAGAAAGAGACTATCTCAGAAATATAAGGGAAAAAGAAATAGCATGAGAAACAAAGTAAAAACAAAAAGATTACAACACTCTACAAAAATTACAAGTCATCTAATAAAGTTTAAGAATAGGGTGATACATATAGGAAAGATCCAAAACACTTATTGGTGGAAAGCATTTGGGCAGAGTCGGAAGATGGGAGTGCTGAGTGTGTCAATCTTAGAATTTTATTTTATGACACAGGAAGCAATTGAAGAATTTTAAGCAAGGATATAATCACAGTCAGATTTGCATTCGAGAAACATTTCCCAGAAGGTAGTGCTGAGGGTGGAAGAGGTAAGAGTATAGAGCAGCATAGAGCTATGACGAGAGCAGACTCAGTGGCAGGGTCACTTAAGTCATGAGGCTAGCGATGTTTTCTGGTAAATAAAGCAAAAGAGGTCTTATATTTTTATCTGACAAAAGAAATCTTTTTTAAAAAAAAAAAAAGATTTATTTATACATACAAGCACTGGGTACATACAGTCAGAAGCGCGGGAGGGTGAGAGAATTCACCAGAGCCAGCACGGAGAGCAGAGCAGGCAGAAGGACTGAAGTACACTGCTGAGGGGAGCAGCGGGAAGCAGGAGAGGTCTGCACGCCATGTGGGACCCTCCTCAGGTGGCCAGGGAGCAGCCGGGGATCAGCTGGGGATCGAACTGGCGCTGCAGAGGCTGCAGGCAGCTTCGCAACCCAGCGCTCAACCGCTGCGCCACCAGGGAGGCCCAAAAAGAAATCTTACAAGTTTATCTACAAAACATTTCCCTGGGGTTTTAATCTTTTAAGGATGACAGTACTATGTGGAGTCTCATGCAAATCAAGTAACACAACAAAAATCACCTTCAGCTATAGTTTGCAGAAGACATTTTTATAAAACATATTATAGCAAAATTGTAAATTATTTCTATTTGTTGTTGAAAATACAAGGAAGACTAAATATGAGAAGACAAAGAATAACTATACTACCAAAAGTATAACTATTATTTATTTTAGTATATATTCTTCTCTGCTTCTTTGCTCATTCATGTAAGTACAAATTCAATGTAATTCTCTATTTAAAGCAAATTTATATATATATTGTGGCCAACATGTCAGTGAGAGTTAAAAATCACAAAAAGAGGCTAGAGTTTGACAAATCACAGCTGAAAAAAAATTAAACCAATTCATGTGCTCATCCCAATGAGTTAAGACTCCTCAAAACCACATACATTCTGACACACACATACATAGCTGACATTAGTCAATTATTAGAACTATATTTTTAGTCACACCAAATATTTCATAAGGCTTAGTCCTTTTGTTTAAAAATTTCAACCTTAAACTGAATTTAAAGCTCTTCTATTCCCCCTTCACCATGGAAAGCTAGATTGTTGTAAAAGTTGTGAAAGAAATGTGAGGCACCCTTACACCCACTTCCTTCCTCCCAAAGGCTAACCCTCTGAAGACAGTAAGATACAAGGTGTAAAACACTCTTAATTTAACTGGAAGAGACTGAAATCCTCTCCCTGACTACTTCCTGGTTATTGCTTTTCTGACTAGTAACAACACACCAGCTGAAGCTACCTTCCATATTGCAGGCATCTTGATAATGCCTTTCACTGGGACTCTTCCCAAACACTGAACTCCCCCAAAGACAGTTATCTCTGTGACTATAAAGAACCTTTGTTCTCAGGTTGGACTTCAGCTGCAAATGCAGAAAGCAAAACAATCTCACTTGATATTTATTTTGTGCATATGTTTATAAATGTTTTTCTTTTGTTACAAAATTATTTTTAATTATAATTTTATCAAAATGCTTTTTACAAAATGTATTTCATTGAGAGAAGCAGTTTACAAACTGGAATTAAATCACATGTGTTATTTTATCTTGCTTTTACCTAATTTATGCTAGATGATATGCACTTTCCCAATTCACTAAATGCTCTTCAAAAAATGCTTTTTAGAGTTCTAATCATAAGGAATACAACATTCTTATATTAGACATTAAGTCAACTGCCATTTTTCCCATTATAAATAATGCTTTAACAATTTTGCTTACCTATGTTTGTGAAAAATCTTTTATTACTACCTTAGACTTTATTCTAAAAAATGGAATTATGTATATTTTATGGTTACTGATACAAATTGATTATTTGTCTTTTTTTTTAAAAATTATACTAATTTAAATTTCTATCCACAGTTGAAAAGATCCTTTTACTACAAACTTTTCAATACTGACTATCTTTCTGCAACAATTGGCTTGCTATATTCGGTGTAATGAAGTATCATTCAGCAATGAAAACTAATAAACTATTGATGCTTTCTATAAAATGGATGAATCTCAAAGGCATGATGAATGAGAGAAGCCAGACACAAAAGAATATATGCTGTATGATTCCAGTTACACAAAATTCTGGGAAATGCCACCTAAAACCAGACAACACAAAGAAGATGAATGGTTCTCTTTACCTCAGAATGGCATGGGAGTGAAGGTGATTATGATGGTGGTTACACAATGAAATACATTTATCAAAACTCATCAAACTGTATCCTTTAAATGGTGCAACTTAATGTGTGTAAATTACAGTTCAATAAAGTTCATTGAAAAGCTTTTTTAAAAAATTGGTAACAGAAAAACGGTACCCTCTTGATTTAAGTTTCATCCCTTTGATTACTATGGAGAATATATTTTCTCCATAGTGAATGAATATACTTTCAAGTGTTTATTAGCTGTCAGGGTTTGGAAAATTAGTCACACTTTCTACTATATTCCATACCACCACCCCCGTCTCTCCTTTCTCTCTCCCTGCATTCACATAGAAACATACACACACTCTCTCTCTCTCTCTCTCTCTCTCTTGCTGTACACTAATAAGGACCTAAAAATTGAAGCAGGAACCACACTCACCAAAATAATAATAATAATAATAACTTTCTTAATATTCAGGCTGACCAGAAAAGAATATCAACTTTAGATAACAATTGGACATACCAAGTTCTTCCAACATTGTTACTATAAGGAACAAAGGAGCATCCAAAGGAAACGAAGAAAAAGCTAAATCAACATGCATGTGTATGTGCTGTTTTTCTCACCATTTCAAAATCAGATAACTAAATCATCCCCACTTAGGACAGAGTGGGAATAAGAAAATTGGTCAAGGTTTTACTCTAGCTGAAGTCTCCCTATAAAGAAAAATGAGGCAGGGCCTCCCCTGGTGCAGCGGTTGAGCGCTGGGCTGCAAGTCTGCCCCGCAGCCTCTGCAGCGCCAGTTGGTTCCCTGGCCGCCGGCGAGGGTCCCACCAAAAAAAAAAAAAAAAAAAGGAAAAATGAGGCAGGGGAATAGGGCCCCTTTGTTACATAAGTCATGTATAAATGTTATGTCATTAATTGCTTTTATGTCCTTGGCCTACTTTTCTTTGAGGGAATTAGTATTTTTATTATTGACATACAAGTGCATTTTATTTAATAAGGAATATCTTTGTCATATGCATATCATCAAATGTTTTTCTCACTTTAATAACTTACAATTTTAACTTACAATTTTATTGAGCAAAATTCAATTACAAATTTGGTGTCTCAATGGACTTTTTTTCAAAAAGCGGCTTTTTAAATAAACTTAAATTTACAGAAATTTTACTTAAACCAAATTATAGAATTTAAATGAGTGTGATTTGTTGCACATAAACAATAGTTCAATAAAGTTGCTTTTAAAAATTGCACAAGTGGGGCCTCCCTGGTGGCTCAAGGGGTTAAGCACTGCACTATAAAGCAATCCTCAGCCTCTGCAGTACGAGATCGATCCCTGGCCAGCCAGGGAGCAACCCACATGGTGCAGCAGACCTCTTCTGACTTGCCGCTGCTTCCCTCAGCAGTGTACTTGGGTCAATCTGCCTGTTCTATTCCCCACTCTGTTTCTGGTGAATCCTCTCACCCCTGGCATCTCTGGCCTGTACCCCAGCTCTTGTATGCATAAATAAATAAATCTTTAAAAAAAATTGCACAAGGTGTACAACAAACCCATTACTTAAAGGACTATATATTAATCTCATCTTTTAACAATTGATTTCATTTCTTAAATGTCTTTTGTAATGTATTGTCTACATCATATACACACAATATATATGCACATACAAATGATTTTACAGTATACCTTAAATAAATTTAGTGTAAGGATAGGGGAGTAAAAAGATTTAAAGACTACTAATCTCACAAACTAAAGGGGGAAAGTGATGACATGTCTCTTGAGCTGCTTCAATCAACTAAGCCTCAAGCAAGGCTTTGGCAAGCAGGGTTCTTTAGTCAATTCAAGATTGAATTTGCTGTTAAGTGCCTGGTATGCCCCAGTACTTCTGTTCACCCGGTTCTCTCCTCTGGGTATTGCCCATATGCATAAATAAATAAATCTTTAAAAAAAGATTTTTTTGCGTTGTTTCAAACCTTGCCTAAGGCTCAAACATACCCACAGTTTCTAATATCTCTGGGATGCTGAAAACTAACAAATTTATATCCAAAACTTTCACTGATTTTCCTTTGTCGCAACCATAACTGCCTATCAGAAACACTATTTTCCAAAATTCTCTCCCAATTCAAACTCAATATTTTAATCATATATTTGCCCAAAATAATTCCCTTTAATATTCTTGTATTACAAAGGGGTAAGGGTGTGTCTGTGTTTGGGGGTGGGGGAAAAGATGGAGGAGTCTAAAGTTTTCTTTGATTTTGATTTTTTTCCTCCTCTTTTTACTTTAAAATCGATAATTCCTACCAATTTTTCCTTCAGTTCTCAATTGACTATGATATGAGTCTTTGAAACCACCGAGGACCCTCTTCTTAAAAAAAAAAAAAAAAAAACTAGTACAAATTTTTCATACAGTTTTCACATAATTTCCATGGACCTTTCCCCCCAAACCAAAAAAAAAAAAAAAAAAAAAAAAACAACCAACCATGGATCTCTACATTGTTTGCTCTTTATCTGGTTTCTCTGACATAGCTCTTTCTTGGCAGTTCCAAAACCATTTCCAAGTACTTTCCAGATAGTGGGCATCTCATATTATACACATATCTCAACTTGGGATATCAAAATTCAACACATCATATCCCCATCCAAAATTGCTCCTTTTTCTTGCTCCATATTTCAGTGGCTGGCAATACTATCACCCCAACTAATTAAAATAGTAACTTAAATATTAATGTTGAGTTCTTTCTCCTGCTCACATCCCTCACATCTAAAAGGTAAGTATAGTGACCTGACATAATTGGCAATATAGACAGCATCTTTTGCCACAAAGTTAAATGTATTTCTAACTGCTACCCCATCAAATACATTCAAGTCACTTCAAAGTGAATATAAAATGAGTGACTCATTCCTTTTAAGTTTGGTAGCCAATACTCCAAACCCTCAATACCTATTATTGATTCCCTCAATAGCATACTAACTCCCTCCCTGCTCCCAAATTCCTTCCAGGTCTAATTCTCTCCCGCAGTGTTTTAAGAGGGATTTGCCTCTTTCCTCACCTACAGAAACTCAAGTGCCCTAAGTCTTGCTATTCCTCAGGGAGCTTTTCCATGGCTGGCTGGATCTTTCAGAAAGCATCTAATGGTTTAATAAAAAATGAAGAGGCTAGAGAAGGTTTAAGGTTTCACACTGTCTCCCAAGTTCCTCCACTGTTATTGTTTGTATTTTCCTGGAGAACTTTAGAATAAAACTTCCCAACCAGTATGTCTCTATATATCCTTTTGTACAGAGGATGACATATTTACCCCCTTGGTCTCTAGGCTAGCCATGTGGTTCCTAGAACCAAGAACAGCTTCCCTATATTTCAGTATTCCCTACAAATAGGACCACTTCCAAACTGTGCCCAAAAATGAAGGGGGAAAAAATGAGAGGCACTGCAAACACCAAAAGGTATTCAAGAGTCTAAAAGCAACGAATTTGCATCACAGCATTTTATTTTACTAATGCCACCAACACATAGTTAAAACCAAAATGATTATGGCCAATTGTATTCAGAAGGAATCTGTCAACACTGAATGGAGGTAGGGGGAGCAGCAGGTGAGAAATGCTGCCTCTAAGCAGTCATAAGCAACTCAGATGTAGCAGGGCAGAGAGGAGTGAGGTGGGATAACTGAATCTTACTAAAAAGAGGACCTGGGAACTAGACAAGGAAATCTCTGAGCAGAAGCTGAAAGCCAAGAGCAGGAACCAAAAAATGAGTTAGAGGAAATGAAGCAAAAGGTCAAACCTTGGGAAGGAAGCAGAAGATGCCAAGTCAGCAGAAGGCTGAGAGCTGAGATGAGGAATGAGTTAATTCAACTGTTCTTGGGGCCAAAAAGATTTCCTTTTAAAAATGGGTCGCTACTTGCAAAAGAATGAAGCTTGACTACAACCTCACACCATGCACAAAAACCAACTCAAAATGGATTAAAGAACTAGAATAAGACCTGAAACCATAAAATATATAGAAGGAAATAGAGGCGAAACACTACATGACATGCGCCTCAAAGACATCTTTACAGACGCATCACCCAAAGCAGTGATAGTGAAGGCAAAGATAAACAGCTGGGACTACATCAAATTAAAGAGCTTCTGCACAGCAAAAGAGACAATAACCAAAACAAAGAGAAACCCATCGACTGGGAGAACATTTTTGCACACAACACTAATGATAAAGGACTGATCACAAAAATCTACAAAGAGCTGATGAGACGCAACAAAAACAAAGAAAATAATCCAGTCAAAAAATGGGCAGAAGAGCTAAAAAGAAACTTCTCTGAAGAGGAAATACAAATGGCCACCAGGTATATGAAAAAATGTTCAACTTCACTTGCAATCAGGGAAATGCAAATCTAAACTACCATGAGATACCATCTTACACGAGTGAGAATGGCACATATTAAAAAAACTAGCAGCTAACAACAAATGTTGGCGAGGATGTGGAGAGAAAGGAACTCTCCTGCACTGCTGGTGGGAGTGCAAACTGGTCCAACCACTATGGAGAGCTGTGTGGAGATTCCTCAGCCTACTAAAGATAGTGCTTCCATATGATCCAGCAATTCCACTCCTAGGTATTTACCCAAAGGGCACAGAAACATTAATTCCAAGGAGCACCTGCAGCCCTATGTTTATAGCAGCACTATTTACAATAGCTAAGCTTTGGAAACTACCCAAATGCCCAAAAATAGATGACTAGATCAAGAAGATGTGGCACATACACATCATGGAATATTACTCAGCATTCAAAAAAGATAAACACATGCAATTTGCAGCAACATGGATGGAGCTGGAAGGGATCATGCTCAGCGAAATAAGCCAGAAAGAAAAAGAAAAATACCAGATGGTCTCACTCATAACAGGAATCTAGAAAACCTAAATAAGGGACCAGGAAAAAGAATAACTATAAGAAAGAAAAAAATCAAAATCTACAAACAACTATGAACCAGAGACACACTTTGGGGGGCAGGGGTGCGGGGAAAGGAGGGATTAGGGTCAAAATCAGGGGGTTATAATTGTATGGGGAATATAAAAATTAAAAAAATAATGGAAAAAAAAGATTTCCCTTTGAGCCACCAAAAAGGATTATTAATTCTTTACTGGAATGAAATGAACTAAACTAACTTCTTCAAAAATACCTAAATAATCCAGTAGTTTAGTCCAGATAATAAGGTGTCCTGTTTTTTTGTCTTTTTCAATTTTATGTTTTCCTCTGCTTTCTTCTTTTCCCTTCTGTATGTTACACTTGCTTCATGCAATTTTTAAGCTGATATTAATGAAATAACATCTCTCAAGTTGTTTTAGGTAGACAAAAGAAGGTATCTTTTCCTAAATTGATTGGAATATAAGCATATGTGATGATCTCATAATATAAAGAGGAAATCCAAACCATTTTCTTTATTTTCACTTTTGTACAATATCATTATTCAATTTTGTACAATATTTGATTTCTCCCCTGTAGTGTAATGCCCATAAATCTCCGATCACCACCTCACCGGTGAACTGTCACCACAGTCCCTTGTGCTCTTCCCTCCCTCTTTTGACCTCCTTCCTGTCCTTCCCCTGCGATATGTCTTGGATCTATAATTTGCCTGCTAGTTTTGTCTTTGTTTTCTCTGACCCTCTGTTCAGTTTCCCTATATTCCTCCAATAAGTGAAACCATACAATATTTTTCCTTTGCCTTCTGATATATTTCACTGAGCATAATCCCTTACAGCTCCATCCATGTTGCTGCAAATGGCATGAGTTTATCTTTTTGATTGCTGAGTAGTATTCCACTGTGTATATATATCACAACTTTTTGATCCAGTCGTCTGTTTTGGGGTATTTAGGTTCTTTCCATATCTTGGCTATTGAAAATAGTGCTGCAATAAATATAGGAGTGCAGGTTTCTTTTTAAATTAATGCCAAACCATTTTATCATAAATATTATGATTATTTGTATTACTGGTAGCTACTGAATTATGTTATATTTGGATCATGTACTATGCTACATGATATTAATTCCTGATAATATCCACAGAAGGAATTATTAGTCTTAAACATATGAGGAAACCAAAGCTAGAAGGGGTCAAAAAAATTCCCACAAACAATAATAAATGGCAGGAATGAGATTAAACCCTACGAGGTATCTGATTCCAAACACTTGATTCTTAATTACTGCACTAAAGCTGTTTTATTTAAAATATATTTACTTTAATGAATTATGAATATCTGTCACAGCACTCTGGAGTATTAACTACTTTTCTAGATGCCTTTGGGGCAAATTAATAAAAATCTGACACAGACCAAGCCTTCCAAATCTCCCAAGTTAAGTCTGAAAACACAACATAGTCCACGAAATATAGCAAAAAAATTAGTCCAAAGTCATGTGTAAGCTTTCACTTTGAGTCCTAATGAAGCCACTTCCCTGCCATGTGAACCTGATCAAGTTATTCCTCCTGTGTGACTTGGAGATCCTAAGGGTACGAGCCTCACCAGGTGCTCTCAGGTGAGGTCATATAAACCTGTAGCACTCAGCCACAAATGATTCCCTCCCTCCAAAGGATATTTGACAATGTCTGCAGACATACTTGATAATCACAGCTCGGGAGGTAAGAAGTGCTATTGGGATCTAGTTGGAAGGAGCAAGGAATGCTTCTAAATACCCTAGATGGCACAGGACAGGCCTCCTCCCTAAACAACAGGAAATTATCTGGCCAAAAATGTCAATGGTGTTGACTTTTAAAAAACCCAAAGTAGGCCTCCCCAGTGGCGCAGCAAGTTGAGCGCAGCGCTGTGGAGCTGTCTTCAGCCTCTGCAGCACGGGTTTGAGTCCCCCCACCAGCCAGAAAGATAGCCTGTCTGCCTGTTCTGCTCCCCGCTCTGTCTCTGGTGAATCCTCTCACCCTCCCGCACCTCTGGCCTGTACCCCAGCTATTGTATAAATAAATAAATCTTAAAAAAAAAACCCAAAGTAGGCAAATCATTCAGCAGAGTGCTAACAGCTTATAATAGTCCCTCCATATTAACTCTTACTGCATTTACGTGAAAAGGTGGTACCAGCAAAATTATTCAACAGCAAAAAAAAAAAAAAAAAAAAACCATTAAAAAAGTATTTTTAAAGCATAATCCTAAAAGACAAAGATTTACAAGGCAATATATTAAGTAAGTGCATATGCTTTAGAGCCCAGCTGGACCTAGGTTTGAATCCCAGCTTTGTGTGATCTTGAATGTACTGCTGAGGTTCTCTGAACCTCTCAGTTTCCAAATTAAGTCACATGGGGAAAAACTAACACCTCATGATTTCACTCATATGTGGTATATAGGGAAACCAAAGAAACAAATGAACTTAATGAAACAAAAACTTTGATACTATAAGTCAATTAGTGATTACTAAAAGGGAGGGTGAAAGGGAGGTGAATAAATCAGGCAAAATGGATCAATTATATCGTGCAGGATAGAACTGGACTTACAATGTTAAACTGAAGTTGTATACACAGGTGTTAATTTTGATCATACACACCTTAAACTCATATAATGTTATAATGCAGTGTTACTTTAATAAATAAATCTGAGATTAAAAAGCACAAATTAATGAATTAGTTAATTAATTAATAAAGTTGCATACCAGAATAAGGAGGTTAGAGATTACCCCGAGAGAATAAGAAACCTCTGGAGAAATTTTAGCAGGAAAGTTCAAGGAGTAAAACTGAGCTTTAGAAAGATTTTTGGAGGCTGACCTCAAGGCAGTGGAGAGTTCACTGAAGAAAAGCACAGATGGTGCTGAAGAAAAGGACAGATGGTGCTGAGACAGGGAAACCTGGCTTTGCTATTTACTTGGCTGTGTGACCTGGGGAAAATTATGTAAGCTCTCTGGGCTTTAGCTTGTTAAGCTATACAAAAGGAAATACTTTACAAACTTTTCATGAGGATTACATTAAAGGAATTAAATGGCAAATGGAATTAAGATTACATTAAATGGTATAGTAGAAAATGTAGCTCAGAGCAGGTTTTTACTCAGTTTTAAATTCTTTTCCTTTAAAATCCCTATCCTGGGCCTCCCCTGGTGGTGCAGCGGTTGAGCGCTGGGCTGCAAAGCTGCCCACAGCCTCCCCAGTGCTGGTTCAATCCCCGGCCGCCAGCGAAGTCCCACATGGCACGCAGACCTCTCCTGCCATGCCGCTGCTCCCCTCAGCAGTGTATTTCGTCAGTCTGCCTGTTCTGTTCCCTGCTCTGGCTCTGGTGAATTCTCTCACCCTCCCGCGCTTCTGACTGTACCCAGTGCTTATATAAATAAATAAATAAATAAATCTTAAAAAAAATAGTAAAATCCCTATCCTGAGTACACAGTTCCAAAGTGTATTCCCAGATATTTAGTATTTAGCATGGCAAAATAACTAGCCAATTATCTCCTGTATGATTATAGCTGTACTCTGCAGAATCTTTAAATAAAGCGTACAAAGGAAAGTTGATAAAAATTAAAATAATAATATGGAAATAAATATATCTACTTCTCTTTTTTATGAAGATTAAATGAAGTAATTTATGCACCTGCAACATAATAAAATTCCCAATAAATATTTTTCAGGACAAACATATTTGTATTTTAAGCAGGACCTAGAAAAGGTTAGGCTTTGGAAATCCAAAGCTCTCCTGACTAAAAAAAAGGATAATGGAGGTATCACACTCCCAGACTTCAAACTATACTAAAAAACCATAATAATTAAAAATCATGGAATTGGAACAAAATCAGACACACAAACCAATGGAATTGAATAGAAAACCCAGAAATAAAGCCACACATACATGGACAACAAATCTTTGACAAAGGAGCAAAGAATATGCAATGGAACAAGGACAGTTTGTTCAATAAATGGTACTGGAAAAGCTGGATGCCACATGCAAAAGAATGAAACTAGACTACTACCTCATACCATGCACGTAAAAGAATTGAACATAAGACCTGAAACCATAAAATATATAGTAGAAAATAAAAGCAAAACACTACATGGCATACATCTCAGTAACGCTTTAAAGACTCATCACCCAAAGCAAAGAAAGTGAAGGAAAAGATAAACAACTGGGATTACTTCAAACTAAAAAGCTTCTGTACAGCAAAAGAGACATTAACCCAAACAAAGAGACACCCCACTGATTGGGAGAAAATTTTTGCACTCCATAGATCTGATAAGGGACTGATCACAAAGATCTAGAGAGAGCTCACATGACCCAACAAAAATAAAGTAAATCCAGTCAAAAAATGGGCAGAAGAACTAAAAAATCACTTCTTCAAAGAGGAAATGCAAATAGCCAACAGGTATATGAAAAAATGTTCAATATCCCTTTTTAATCAGGGAAATGTAAATCAAAACCACATGAGATGCCCCCTTACACCAATGAGAATGGCACATATTAAAAAAATAGAAAACAACAAATGTTGGCGAGGATGTGAAGAAAAAGGAACTCTCCCACAAGGCTGATGGGAGTGCAAACTGGTCCAAGCACTATGGAAAGCTATGTGGTGGACCCTCAAATTACTAAAAATGGATCTGCCATATGACCCAGAATTTCCATTCCTAGGAATCTATCCAAAGGATACAAAAACATTAATTGAAAAGGATACCTGCACCCCTATGTTTATTGCAGCACTATTTACACAATAGGTAAGATATGGGGCCTCCCAGGTGGCGCAGCGGTTGAGCGCTGGGTTGCAAAGCTGCCCGCGGCTGCAGCGCCGGTTCGATCCCCGGCTGCTCCCCGGCCACCAGAGGAGGGTCCCACATGGCGCGCAGACCTCTCCTGCCGCCCGCTGCTCCCCTCAGCAGTGTACTTCGGTCCTTCTGCCTGCTCTGCTCCCCGCTCTGACTCTGGTGAATTCTCTCACCCTCCCGCGCTTCTGACTGTACCCAGTGCATGTATAAACAAACAAACAAACTAAATAAATAAAAAACATGCCTCTATTAAAAAAAAAAAAAAACCTATTAAAAAAAAATAGGTAAGATATGGAAACAACCCAAATGCCCAAAAATAGATGACTGGATCAAGAAGATGTGGTAAATATACACAATGAAATACTATTCAACAATCAAAAAAAGATAAACTGATGCCATTCACAGCAACATGGATGGAGTTAGAAGGGATTATGTTCAATGAAATAAGAAGGTCTCCCTGGTGGTGCAAGGGTTAAGTCTCAGCACTATCAATGGCCATTATCAAGCCACTGCAGCATAAGTTTGATCTCTGGCTAGACAGCTAACCAACATGGTACAGCAGAGCTTTCCTGTCTCACTTGCTGCTCCCCTCAGCAGTGTATATCAGTGGATCCACTTGTTCTGCTCCCCACTCTGTCTCTGGTGAATCTTCTCATCCCCCCATACCTCTGGCCTACATCCCAGTTTTCTTGTATACATAAAATAAATCTTAAAAAAAAAAAAGGAAAGACATGCAAAGGAAAAAGAAAATTATTGGATGGCTTCACTTGTAGGAGGAATATAGGGGAACCAAATAAGGGATTAGGAAAAAATAATAAGTAAAAAAAAACAAAATTAACAGGAAATTATAAATCAGAGACATTCTGCAGGGAGAGGGGTCAAAACAGGGGAGGGAAGAGCATATGGGACTATGGTGATGGTGCACAGGTGAATTGTTGGTGGGAATTTTATGGGGACTACACCTGAGAGAAGAAAGCAAATATTGTACAAAAATTAACAATGATGTAAAATATATAAAAATTAATTTAAAAAATTTAAAGAAAAAAAATGAACCAGATATATATATATATATATATATATATATATATATATATATGCTTCCCCAAAAAAAGAAAAAAAAAAGGTGTTTATATAGATAAGGAGATTAAAATAAACAGTAAAAATTGCTTTGCTAGAGGAGAAAGTCTGTTCTGAGTACTGAAAAGCTACATAATTTATAAACCCTGCACCTTGGAGAAGCCCTATAACTGAATTTGAAAGGAAAGCTATCCACTGTCTCTCCTCCAGCCACCCACCAGCTTTCAACAAGCATTTTCTTTTGGCCTCAGAATGTCACCATGACTTTTCTAGACTAAAAGAGAGTACAGCCTTTGGCTTCAGTTACTGAAAGAATAAAAATTGAATTCTTCAACAACAAATTTAACTGCATTTCACAAGTACCAAAAAGATCCATGGCAGTAACTATTCATAAATGAGCTAAGCACAAGGCATGATTTATTAGAAGATATTTGCCATTCTGCCTCAAAAAAATTATCATTGACGAGGTTTTATGACCAACTCTGAAAATCACTATTTGTCAGGCAGTAATAGCAGAGATGAAATTACTTATTCAGTAACTGACTGCCAAACCAAAGCAGATTTTATCTAAAAGTATAATAAATGCTATTTCAGAAAATACAACTTAAATTTGAATGAAAATAATCACAAATCATCCAAATCTAAGTGCTTAAATGTCAAAGCTTTTTAAGATATCCTGTACCAGGTACTTAAGACAATTTCCCAATCAATGAAGACAGTGTTTAGATCTCATTTACTCTAATATTTCAAGTATGAAAGATATGTCCATATACAAATGAAATTAAAAAAAACACATAACTTCAGTGATCTCAATGGTTTAATGAGAGTATTTTCCAATTTAAATTACACATTTGCTGTCATTTGGCAAAATGGATGAACTTACAGCAACTATATCCTGTGTTCTTTGATGCACTTTCTGAGTTCATTTTGCATTTTTATATTCTAAGTCTCTATGTACATACCAAATCATATGTTCAAACACAATTTCACTTTCTGCTATAACCTATACATATTCTAAAGGCCTGACCTGTCTGCCAAAAATTGAGTTATTGTATTTCCCACTTCCCTTTCTGGGAAATTGAGAATAACAACAATCCTGAACAGGAAACATCCACCTGATTCTGTGACCCTGTGAACATAAACAAGCCAGATGGAATAGGTCCAAGTCTATCAACTGCAGGATACAATTCCTCCAGGTAGGAATACAACCTTGTATATTACCTGCATCCATTTCCAGAGCCATCTAATGCTACTAAATTTCCTAAAACATGATATTTGGCAAGCTTCACCATATCAGAACTGTAAAAATCTCAGGGATTCCTCACTGGTCTTAAGATAAATAACATATTCCTTATGCTCACATTCAAGGCACTGGAAATATTCACAATGTGACCTCAGTCCACATTTCAAACATCCTCCCTTTCCCAAATGGACAATTATCTAGCATTAAACTTCCCTCATTCTGCCTTATCCTGTCTGCCTTCATCAGTTTGTACTCTTCTGCCTGCTTGGTGGACTCTTCTTTACTCTCCACAAATTCAAAGTTCCACTTACACCTCCCCTTTTTATTGCCCCCGAGCCATCATCTGCAGGACTAGGTTACAATCACACAGTCTGTAGATTGGTGCTCTGGTTCCCACAGACACCATGGCCAAAGTAGCAAAATCTCTGGTACCTGGAAGGCATCCAATCATTTAGGGGAGATAATGAAAAGGCTCTCTATGAGGATTAAAGGGTTTAAACCAGAGTTCCCTAGACCTTCCAGGATTCCAAAACGGTAACTACTCATTCCACCAAGACCGTCTTGCTCCAGCTTCCCTGTTCACACCCTCCCAACTTGGGCATCCCTTTCTCTCTCATAGGATTACATGTCACAGAAAATGTTTCTTTGGCTCCACTCTGCTGGAGAGTTACTGAAAGTATAAATTGATATAACCTGTCTACAAGGTATTTTTGATGGCAAAAAGCCTCTAAAATAGTATAGCCTTTAACTCAGCAAATTGTATCTCAAATAATATGGGAATATTTATAAAAGCATTGTTTAATTACAAAAATTAAAATGGGAGCACTTTAATATTCAACATTGGACAGTGAATTAAATCACAGTACATTTAATCAATAGAACACTATGCACTCATAAAGATTCTAAAAATCTGTATTTTTCAATCAATTTTGGGTAAATAAATCAAGTTATTGAACAGCATGTATACTCTATGAATCTGTACAGAAGCACACTTGGAAAAAAAAGTTTCCTACTACTATGTAGGTGTGGTTCCCTAATGCAACTGCAAAAAGGTGCCTGAAACATAAATGTGGCATTTGTTATATCTCAATCACCTCCAAGCTCAGGTGAGTATTCTGACACTTGTACTGTTTTTATAGATAAAGGATTCCCAGGGGCTCTCACCATTGTATGGTGAAAAAATTCAAATTCTCCTTTACTTTACAATTAAGGCACACAGATACTTTTGTATCTAGCTATACAAAAGTAAAATATACAATAATATGTAAGATGTGGAGACTGGATTTTAAAAGAAAAGCATGTTTTAGAGGAATAGTCTAGATGCTTGAACATCTAAATCCCATGCACAATTTCCATATTATTACACCTCTGCAATCAGATACTTCTTACAATCAATAGTATCATACATTGCTCCCAGATAGGCAGCAATAATGAGCTAGTTGTCATGACCTGCACATTCATGAAACTTACAGAATGAGTATAGGTTTGGTTGGAAGAAAGCTCAAGAAATAATAAAACACTCTTAACACCTAGGAATCACAGGCTTGTGAGAAAGGAATGGAAACCATGAATAATCAAACAGTTTTAACAACATTCCCAGAGCAGAACCACAATGCAAGTTCAACCTGTGTGACTGCTAAGTGTCTTCTATGACCAGCACTATCCCTGGCACACAGATCGGTCGTGCACAGATGAACAGAGGCATGGATAACATGGAGTTCGAGAGGGATTCAGAAGACAGTAACTCATCCACTTATTATTTGTATTTGTTATATTTCGTTAATTCATAGGAGATACACATTTTATATTTAAGTTTAAATATTTCCTTCTATCAGAATACAACTATTATTCTAAGTAACAATAAAATATTGTTGAGGGCCTCCCCTGGTGGCACAGCGGTTGAGCCCTGGGTTGCAAAGCTGCCCACAGCCTCTGCAGCACCGATTCGATCCCCGGCCGCCTGCGAGGGTCCCACATGGCGCAACAGACCTCTCCTGCCGCCCGCTGCTCCCCTCAGCAGTGTACCTCAGTCCTTCTGCCTGCTCTGCTCCCCGCTCTGGCTCTGGTGAATTCTCTCACCCTCCCACTTCTGACTGTACCCAGTGCTTGTATAAATAAATAAATAAATAAATAAATAAATAAATAAATAAATAAATAAATAAAAATTTTATTAATAGTTTAATTATACTTTTCTTAATGATAGATAAAATAATGGTGTATCTTATAATGAAAAGCACATTAGATGGAATATAGCAATAGAAGTCATAGAAAGAAAAAGCGCTAATATCCAGATTAAAGAATCTACAATATTTCATAATATCTAACTCTCTTTGATGCTGCTCCCCCATTTTCACTGCAAATAAGAAAGTGTCAAGAGCATATTTTTCACACAACCATGTCCTGACTGCCACCCAGCCAATGACTATTATAAAATATCATCAATTTAACAGGCATCCTGATTTCCTGCCTTGAGATGATAAGCTGTGAGGAGAAATTGATTTTAGAATTGATATAATGAGTCATCCAGGTTTCCTGGATATCCCAAAGCAGTCTTCTTGTGAAATCTTTTGTAAGCCATAATGGTGTAAATGCTTAAGTGGAAAAATTTTTGAACATTCCCAGAACCAAAAAATAACCCACCAAATCATATCAAGTAACATAGCCAATCCAAAATAACACGAATATATAGTAAAAACAGGAATGACATGATAAATAACAGTCTGTATAGAGAAGCTCCTGGGAAAGCAGCTTGACAGCGCCAGCTCTGGTGCATGCTGCCTCTAGAACAGCTGCTGCAAAACAAATTAGCTTCACTTTTTGCCTTTTTCATAAAAGCAAAAATCCTCTTAGGATTTCTTTCAGTGAGATAAACCAGGTACCGGGCCTCCCCGGTGGCGCAGCGGTTGAGCTCTGGGTTGCGAAGCTCCCCGCGGCCTCTGCGGCACCGGTTCGATCCCCAGCTGCTCCCCGGCCACCAGAGGAGGGTCCCACATGGCGCGCAGACCTCTCCTGCCACGCCCGCTGCTCCCCTTAGCAGTGTACTTCGGTCTTTCTGCCTGCTCTGCTCCCCGCTCTGGCTCTGGTGAATTCTCTCACCCTCCCGCGTTTCTGACTGTACCCAGTGCTTGTATAAACAAATAAATAAACAAACAAATAAATAAATAAATAATGCATGCCTCTTTAAAAAATAAAAAATAAACAGGTACCAGTATAGATCTTTCATAAAAGTGAAGTGGTAAATAGGAAGTGGGGGATACCTGTAAAAGAATAATTTCCAGAACTGACGGAGAAGTATCCAGAAAGAAAAGACTCTTTGGGTTCCCCATATAGTGACCTATACCAAAGCACATCATCCAGAATTTTCAAATTGTCAAGGATAAGATGGTGTTAAAACCTTCAAGTTAGGGATGGGGGGATGGGAAGAAGTTCACATTTAAAGAATCGAGATTCAGAATAACATCAGACTTCTCCATGGCTGCCATGTCAGCAAGAAGAAATGAAGTATGTCATAAAAGTGTTGAGGAAACATTACTTCCAACAAGAAGTCTACATCCAAGAAGTCTACTATCTGCTAGGTGTGAAATAGAATAAAAATGTTCTCAGATTTAAAAAAAAAAATCTCAAAACTTTTACCTTCAAATCACCCTTTCTTAAGAAGACATTAGAGGATATATTCCATCCTTCTAAACAAGAAACTAAATCGAGAAAAAAAAAGAGACATGGGAATCACATAATAGAGGACCCAACATAAAATTAAGGTAAAGAAATTTACAAAAATGTTACATTACAGATACTCATAGCTGTCCACCAGATCACACTTGCCTCTTCTCTGAACATACAACTAGACATTAACCTTAGTCTCTCCAGCAATTTGGTTTGGCCTCAGACTGAGTTCAAAACAATGATAAATAAGTGAAATAGTGAGAAGCTGTGCAAAATAACTAAAGTAATTGTAAAAAATGGGGGGAAAGTTTTTAATAAAGGAAATGTAATTATAGTATGCCAAAGGATTTAGCAGTGAGTAAGAGTTACAGCCAGAGCAATTTAAAAACTAAATCAAGGAAACAAAGTAGGTGATTGTGTGTCATCATCCATAGCAGGAAGTAACTACAAAAACAAATCATGAAAAAATAGTAAACTATTTGAGGTAAAGGCCTAGGGAATAGGAATCAGAAATGACGGAAGTTACAAAGGACTATTAGTTTTAGATGACATATTAAACCATACAAATTTTAAATTTGTTAAGTTTTTAAACATATATTGCATTCCTGAATGAATTAAAATATCAAATTTGTTTGCTTTAAGCTAAATTATAACACTAGTTATCTCATGTTAGTTGGACGATCTAGTGGTCTGCTTTATATGCTACTGATCAATTTTAAAAGATATTATTGTAGAAAGTTTGATAGACAAATCTTCCAAAACAAGAGATTAGAGAGAAGAAATTAAAAACAGCTGTGAAACTATGTTCTGGTGTAATCCCCTCATTTTCCAGATGAGGAAACTGCAAGGTTTCTAGGAATCTGCCATGTTCTCCATCAAAAGTGAAAGGCACACTTTTAAAGTGTGCAGTGGAAAAGCCTCCATTCTGAAAATGACAGCTGGACCCTCTAATGGAGTTTGGCGGTCACAGCTCCTCAATCTCCACCACATCTTCTCTTGGGATTCTACCTACTCTAATTATTGCTCCTACTGCTGTGAGCACAATGGTTTGGGCTAAAGGGCACTCTTCCCACCTAAAACTCTTACTGAAACTTGTCCTTCTCCTCAACTTTCCAAATGACAGCTAAGACAACTGAACATTTTCTAAACACTTGGAGGATGGGGGTGGGGGAGGTATGGGGAGAAAGACAGAGAGAGACATGGAATCTGGAAAGCATGACTCTTTAACTGGCCAACTTTCTTCCATTCTAATAATAGCTACTGTCTCTTTAGCATATACCACCAATGGCCTAAGTAAGCAATTATCTTCAACAAATCACCCAAGAGAATAAGGCTCAGAGAGAAACAAAGCTTCCCTTCTTGTACTCATTTCCAGACCTGTTTCATGATGGAACAACCATCACTACCAGACAGACATGAAGGAAACCCGGTATTCTTCCCACCAAGACATGACTTTCTCCTATGATCTCAAATGGGCAACTTGAGCATCTTGAGTCTAGAATGTCTGAAGAGGAGGAGGAAGAAGGACATGCCCTAAAAGATATTTGTTTACACAGTGTCACTGAATAGCTTCCCCAGTAACCCAGATAATCAGTGGCAAACCTCAGACATAAATCTTGCCTCCTAGCTCTAATTTAAGAGTTCTTATCACATGGAATGTGATTCATTTTTACTAGTGACCAGCATATAAGTATAGCAGTTCACATGGAAATAAGGAACAACGCTCTGTCTCAAAGTATCTTTCAAGGAATAAAACCTTTGGTAAAAGGAATGACAAAAATCTTTATTGTACATATTACAAAAATCTGTTTTGAAGACTTTTACCAGTCAGGTAGAAGCTCATTATTTTCAAGACATAACCACTGGATTTCCATAGGCTTGAATTAGAATTCATATTTTAATCAGAGTTTTCCCATTTCCCTAACCACTTAAGAGACCCAAAAGACTTTTTATGTCTAGGCAAAATCTATTACTATTATGCATTATTCAATAAATCACCTCTCTTTGAAACTCTTTTATATATTCTCTTCCTCTACCAATGTGGTTTACCTTTAACATTCTAATACAAGAACATAAGAATGTGTTGCTGTAACCCTCTCCTTTGAAAAAAAGACTGGATTTGGAACCACACTCAAAACTTCTGGATATAATATTCGTTATTGGAAATGCTCACCCATAATTTTGTTTATACATTAATACTACTATTTATAGAATCCATATAACACCTTCTTTCAGGAGCTAAAAAAAAAAAATTCACTTCACATCCATTACTTAATTTATCTTTTTACTATCCCTCTGAAGTGTGGTGAGAATAGTTCTCTCACCCTATTTTAATGGACAAGACTTAACCAGAAAAGATACATTATCCTTCTCAAAGTAGATAAACAGCTTGTAAGCTTTATCAGTTGGAGAATAAACCCTCAATTATAGAATACGTCTGTCAATATATTGAATGCGACTGGCAGAGTAGAAATACTGGAATCCAGCCAATTTGATTCTGGGTATTATGTGTATAAGCTACTAAAAATTTTTAAATAATGAAACAGTTCAAAATACATAAAAGCAAACTTTAAAAAATAATCACAGTACCTTATGAATGAGTAGTAGATTATATTGTCACTGTCTGACTTCTCAAAATTTGACATTTACATGTTATTATTCATTATAGAAGGAAACGGTGACTTTTTTGCCCACAACTAGGTTAACACCAATGGCTATTAAGATACACTTTGAGTTTTACACATCAGTCAACTGTCTCAAATCAAAGTGGCAACTGACACAAAACTTAAAAGTTACCTCCTAGGACATTAAAATAACAACTAATTTTAAGCCATCATATTTTAACAAATATCCAGATTATACATTAATGATATAATACCACAAATAGGATTTTATAAAGCTGAGAAATCTCTTCCTTTGCAATGACAGTGATGGTTGCCTACCTGATATCTATTCTCACCTTCTTCCTTAACATAGCAGAATCTGGATGTTGTGGTAGCAATTTCCCACATTCACATGAAAAAGAAAACTAGTTTAAGACCTCCCTGCAGTTAGTGATAACCACTGAGATACTTCCGGTCAATAAGATATTAGCAGACGTCCACCAATGCATCTTGCTGGGTGCTATAATTTCCCTCAGTAAAAAAAAAAAAAAAAAAAGTCTAACTCAGCTGGTATGCACCTTGCCTTCTAAGTTGTTTTTTTTTGTTTTGTTTTTTGTTTTTTATGATTGCATTTTTTATTGATGGATAGGGTTCAGAAACATTTTAATGTTAGGACATACATAGATGTTGATTCAGTTTGGTTTTTGTGGGTTTTTTTGTGGTGATGGTGCATGGGTGGCTTGGAGAAGGAAATTCTAGGGGGACTCAATCTGAGGGGGTGGGGGGAACAAATATTATCTAAAAAAATGATAAATGTTGAAATAAAAAAATAAAAATTAAAAAAATGCACCTTGCCTTTTGTGCTCCCCTTCTTCCTCCTGGAAATTGACTGTCTTTCCACCAAGAGAATGAAAGTCAAACATAATGATAGTAGAAAATCCTTGACTAACCTCAAGGACTGTGCAGTTGCTCCAGCCTTGCACCATTTCCCTCCACACATTTTTTTTTTAAACTTTGTTGTTATTCAAGTACCATTGTTTAACAACCTTGCCAGTGTTTTGACAGTAGAGGATATCCCCCCTCAAATAGAGTAATTCCCACCTTTGAAGCACCCATAATTCTCCACCAAAGTCTTTTGTGTTCTCCCTTCTTTCTCACCCCTCCCCCTACTCTCCCCCCTTCTGAAAGCCACAGATGGATCCTCCAGACATTCGTGGCATGTAAAACAATAAACGCCTTACTTTTGTAGTGTTACATGTCAAATTTTCAGTTACTCTCAAATGAATGCAATCTTACCTGATAAAATAAAATAATACAAATATATCCCAATTGGATTCTTCTTTTTCTCTTATCATATGGCTTAATGCAAAAATTAATTCCCTGCTCTTAAGAATGTATTGTTATGCTGTTCTCCTATGGGGTAAAAAAAAAAAAAAAAAAAAAAAAAACTGACTTGAAAACCACACTCAAATACAATAGAGAGTGTGCAGATGCTAGGTGATACAAAAATTATTTTCCATTTTTTATATCCAGTTACTGTGAATGACCAACCTTTATTCATTAAAGTCCTCTTTTTAAAGTATTCATCAGGCATGTGAAAGTATGAAGTCAAAAGGAACCCACAAGAAACAAACGTAGATGAAACAATAAAGAAGACAACTCACTCAGCTATGCATTTTTGTCTATAAACCAAATAAGGAAACTTTTTTTAAGGATTCATTGGTATTCTCCAGCTTATTCCCATCTTACCAAGACTACAGCTAAGTAGGAGGTGTGACTCACAGAAATAGTTTCCTCATATAAATTTCACCCATTGAATAAAATTTGAAATATTCTCTAAGCAATACAAAACAGACTCTTGGATTCTTATTCTGTTCATGTTATATACAATAAAATGGAAATTTTACAAATTATCCAAAATTTTCATACCCAAACTTCCTCAGGAATATTTATACAACTTAGCCTAAATTTTGCAATCCAAGATTAGTAATTACATATATCTGTAAATACTATTTCATCCCTCAAAAACATAAAATCCTAATAATTGCTTTTCATTTTCACTTGGGAATGTGTTTGACTGGGAGCAACAGGAAACCTAATAAATAGCAGAAAAGGTTTTTTTTTTTCTCATGGAATACTGGGACTAGAGGATGGCAATGCAGAACTGATGTCTACCCTAAGATGTCATCAAGAATCCAAACTACATATGTTTTTCTGCTTCATCATCCTAAGTATCTGGATTTATGCCTTGAGCTTACAAATTATGAAAACAAATTAAGTGCCCAGTGACAGATAAGGGATTATAGACACAATGAAATACTACTTAGCTATAAAAACACAAAATATTTCTATTCATGACAACATGAATGGAACTGGAAGGGATTCTGCTAAGCAAAGTCAGTGAGATTGTGAAAGACAACTATTAGATAATTTCACTCATATGTAGAATATAAAGCAACAAAGCAAAGGAACAGACAAAACTAAAACCAAAACAAACCCTACAAAATGACTACAGAATTGAAACTACAAAAAGGGGATGGAGGGAGTGGAGAGAAAATTGTGGAGGGAGTCCAGTGCATTATGGTGGACTATGGTGCTTAGGTGGTGGATGTAGTATGGTAATATACATCTGAAGAGGTGTGAACTTACACCTCTGAATCATTTATACAGTGTTGTAAGCAATGTCATCTCAACAATAACAACAACAAAGATTTAATGAAAAAATTAATTTAAAAATGTCTACAAATAGGGCCTCCCCGGTGGCGCAGCGGTTGAGCGCTGGGTTGCGAAGCTGCCCGCAGCCTCTGTGGTGCCGGTTCGATCCCCGGCTGCTCCCCAGCCACCGGAGGAGGGTCCCACATGGCGCGCAGACCTCTCCTGCCGCCCGCTGCTCCCCTCAGCAGTGTACTTCGGTCCTTCTGCCTGCTCTGCTCCCTGCTCTGACTCTGGTGAATTCTCTCACCCTCCCGCGCTTCTGACTGTATCCAGTGCATGTATAAACAAAACAAACAAACAAACAAATAAATAAATAAAACATGCCTCTAAAAAAAAAAAAAAAAAAAAAAATGTCTACAAATATGTCAGATAATAACTGCTAATCTAAAGTTTCACCAAAACAAGCCGCCCCGGTGGCCTAATGCTTAAGTCTCAGCACTGTCACCTCTATGGCCTGAGCTCAATCCCCAGGCAGGGAGCTAACCCACAAATGGTGCAGTAGATCTCTCCTGTCTCACCCACTGCTCTCCTTGATAGTGTATTTCAGTAGATCTGTCTGTTCTGCTCCCCACTCTATCTCTGGTGAATCCTCTCACTCCCCCACCCACTCTCCCGCATCTCTGGCCTACACCCAAGTTCTTCTATGCAAAAAAAATATATAAAATTATAAAAAATAAAGTTTACACCAAACCATAATTCTGGAAAGAATCTCAAAGATTATCACAATTTAAAGTCTTAATTTATCCTGTAGCTTATGTGGGGGATGTCATTTACCCACTTAATGGTACAGCAGAACTGGAACACAGGACTTCTGATTCTCAGTCCTAACTTACTCAGTTAATAAAGAATACCCTGAAAACGAAGTGCCTTTCAATCGTTTCAAAAATATAAAAGCACTAGAAAATAAATTGTCATCGTATTATTCATTTTTATACAATCGCTCTATTTTTATGCATTGAGTTTTTCATTCTGGTGTATATCATGGCACACCCAATCATTTCACAGTTTCTTATTCAGGTAGTCTCACCAGTGATAGAGAAGTATATAGGTGTTTCTTTTAAGTATACGTAAGTACTTACTTAAAAATAATTTAAGCTACTTTAACAAATACTGGCCTCATTTCCCGATCTCTGAATTCAAAGATTTATCATTCTATACTCTAGATTATTTTGGTCCATAATACAAGAAAAACATAAATGTGATTGTCTTCCTACCCCAAAAAAATATCCAAGTAAATGCATCACATGTCACTTATTTCTTTCAGTCCCTAGCCTTTACTATGGGTAAAATTAGGTTGAAATGACCACAAGAGCAGCCATAGTAGAAAAAAAGGATAATTGTCTCCATGGGACAATGTTTCTCCATATAGTAAGAGATAAGAGCAGAAGAAAAGCAGATACAGACTATTTCCAAAGAAACTTAAGGTTCTGTGTGAACATGTTGTTTGAGTATGGGGAAGAAGAGAGAAATACTGTTGACTAAGTTGACTATTTGTATTTCTTTCCTACAAACTGTTTTAACACCCGCTGATCTTATTATATCCCTCTCACCTACTGGTTGACAGGAAAAGAAACTCCTTCTACCAACGTACTACGCGCAGGACAACTGACATCCACAAGACTTTAAGAATGAGTTTGATTATAATAATGAGGCATTATCCCTAAGTCACTTTACCCAGCAAAGACCATTCACAGATACCACATGATACAAATAACACAACAGTACCAAGGGATCTATCCTAGAAGCTCATAAGCCCTCTATACTGCATTGCAATTTTTGAGTATTTTTTTGGGGGGGGAGGTGGTAATTGGTCCATATGTTCATCAGATTTTCAAGGATGCCTTACTTAAGAGTATCATCATGCCATCTGAACTTAATAAATTGTTCTTTCCTCATTAAAAAAGAGTACTGTTAAATCATGCTGCAACATTAAAACAATAATTTCTCTAAAAAGAAAGTGATAAAACATACATTTAGAAATTACTAAGAACCAAGATTAAGTAAATCTTGCCATTATTGAATTGTTCACTAATGATCTTGAAAGATATTGCTTTTCTTAGGTATAAAACAGTAGAGTTAAAATAGCTGGTATCTAAGCTCAGTTCTAAAAATGCCAGAGTTCTATAAATCAGCACTATGGTACAAACCAGAAGAGGCAAAGACAAAATCTTGATATCTTTTTTTTAATCCATGCAAAATATCAGAAAGTTACTGGTACAAATAATATATGTTCTCTAAGGCTTAAAGTGTCCATTTGATAAAGGATTTGTTTATATTTCCCAGAGATGGCAACAGATAAAAGATACTAATATTTTTTTCAAATGCTTTAAGACAACTTGGAGAAAAATGTCAAATAAAGAAAATATCTCTATATAGATTTTTGCCTGAGATTCCACTGACAAAATTTTGTTTAACATTTACTTATTCAACTAAAATAATATTAAATTTAAAGATGTGTACTGATTTTTAAACAGTACACAAAACAAATGCATATTAAACAAATGTATCTAAAACAAATATATATTACAGGAAATTCCAGTTAAGCAATGTTTTCAACTATATTGGTGAATAACGTGACCGAAGAGTTAAACCTTATTTGTTTTTAAAAAGCATATCCTTCCAGTTCATAGAAGATGGCATGCACTCATCTCTTTCCAGCTGTCCCCACTAAGTAACTATAAATCTTATAATAATGCAAGAGGCAGTGAAAGTGGACTCCTAACAGTGCAAATTAGGATATAGACTAGGTAGTGACCCCGGACTAGAAGAACTGAGCAATAGGATGAGTTAGATTCTCTATACAACAGTAGGTTATCAGGGTCCAGTCTCCCAACCCCTAATCTAGGAGCATAAGATGATGTAGGTCAGTTCAGTCTTCCCCTGCATCTAACTGGAGTCCAGCCAACAATACCAGATGGCCTCCCAGCACTGGCAGGGGGAATCCTGCCTTTGTAGGATCCAGATCCAGGCATGTTCCTTCTCTCCGCATGTTGAAAAATCCCTTCCTTCACCTAGCGGCACTAGCAGACCTCACCTGGGGAGGCAACTTATGTCCCCTTCTATGTCACCAGCAGGGTTCAGGGGGAAACTTAGAAGCATTAGACAAATCAGGATGACTGAAAAAGTCTGAAAGTTAAATAGTCATTGAAATCACAGCCTACAAAAGCAATCCAGAACCTATACAGGGCAACTATCTGCTAAAATATGAAATTTAAATAGCACCCAGAGCATCTTAACATGGTACAAAAGGTACAGCTTAAATGAGAAAAGACACTCTAACTGACATAAACACTGAGATGAATCAGATATTAGAATTTATATCTGGGAATTTATTATCTGGGAAGGCCTTGAAGCATTTTTATAAAATCCTTAGATAAGCAAACTCAAATTGTTTGGAAACAGCTGGAAAAAATAGAAAATATCAATGAAGAATGTGTAAGGTTTTTTTTAAAAGGCAATTTTACAAGTAAAAATTATACACTAACCTATAAAATACTCACTGGATAGGCTGAGTAAAGGAGATGACAGAAGATAGAATCTGTGAACTTAAAAACAGATCAATAGAATTTCTGCAATCTGAACAAAAGAGAGAAACTACACTTTTAAAGAAGAATAATCAGAGCCTTGGGGTCCTATGGGACAATAACAAAAGATTCAACAATTCTCTCACTGGATTCCCACAAGGAGATGAGAAAGACAGAGGGACTGAAAAAGGTATTTGAAACACCAAGAAACTTCCCAAATATGGTTTTAAAAAAACACAAATGCATACATTAAAAAATTAATCATACCCCAAACTGAATAAACCCAAAGAAATGAATGCCAAGATACATCTTTTCTATGCTTCAAAAAAATGAAAAACAAAGAAAAAATCTTAAAACCAGAGAGAAATAGCACACTGATGTTAGCGTAACATCAATTCAATGATTGTGATTTTCTCATCAGAAACCATGGAGGCTTGAAGGAAACAGCACATTTTTCAAGAGCTGAAAGAAAAGAACTATAAACCACAAATTCCTTCCCTATGGGTTTTCTAAATCATATTTGACTATTGAAACACAAAATGTAACACTGTCTTACACTCAAAACAACAGCATTTAAAAAGAAGAGGATGTAAAGAGACCTGAAAATATATTAAAAGCTAGAGTAACCTCTAGGATAATTATACAAAGAGCCACACTCAAAACAATCTTATAAAATTTGCAAGTAATACAAATAAAGGCAAGAAAAGAGAAATAAAGGAATAGGAAAAAAAACAGAAAATAGAATAAATAGCAGAGTTAAACTAACAATAAAAAAATACTGGATCACTCATACATCACTTGTGGCACAGTCTCTCATTAAACAATTTGGGAATTTCTTATAAAAATAAACATGTGGGCCTCCCCGGTGGCACAGGCGGTTGAGCGCTGCACTGGGAAGCTGTCCACAGCCTCTGCAGCGCGGGTTCAATCCTGGCTGGCCAGCCAGTAAGAATCCCACATGGCTCAGCAGACCTCTCCTGTGTCGCCCACTGCTCTCCTCAGCAGTGTATTTCGTCAGTCTGCCTGTTCTGTTGCCTGCTGTGTCTCTGGTGAACCCTCGCACCCTCCCACACATCTGTTCTGTATCCCGGTTCTTGTATAAAAATAAATAAATCTTTAAAAAAAAATAAAATAAACATGCAGTTTTCATAGGAATCAGCAATAACACAAAAGAAAACTTAGATTCACATACACACAAATAAACAAACAAAAAAAAAACCCTTCACAAATGTGTATAGCAGGTGTAATCATCACAGCCCAAAACTGGAAACAATGCAAATGTCCTTTAATGAAGGAATGATCAAATAAGCTGTGATACATCCATACCATGGAATTTTATTTTAAAGATTTATTTATTTATTTACAAAAGAACCAGGGTACAGGCCAGATCCGTGGGAGGGTGAGAGGATTCATCAGAGCCAGAGCGGGGGACAGAACAGGCAGAATGACGAAATACACTGCTGAGGGGAGCAGCGGGCGCAACAGGAGAGGTCTGCCATGCCATGTAGGACCCTCGCTGGGCTGCCGGGATCGAACCAGTTTTGCAGAGGCTGCAGACAGCTCCACAGCGCTGCGCTCATCCACCTGAGTCACCAGGGGAGGCCCCATACCATGGAATATTATTCAATAATAAAAAGGAAAAATTATTGATGCAAACAGTTTGGATTAATCCTTGGGGAATTATGGTGAATTAATTATATAATCTATAATTTTATTTATATGATATTTTTAAATAACAAAATTATAGATATGGGTTTAGTTGTTGTCAGGGGTAGTAGTGGTATGAAAAAAATTGGAGGGAAGTGGGTATAGTTACTAAAAGGGCAATAGAATGGCTCCTTGTGGTGAAGGAATTGTTCTGTATCTTGACTATTACAGTATACACAGCAACCCACAAGTGATAAAATTAAATAAAATAAATACATACATACCCGCATACAAGTGAATGTAAAACTGGTAAAATTTATCCAAAGAGATACAATGAATAAAATCTGTGATTGTATGTATTGTGAGTTTACTGGTTGAGATGGTTGTGATACTTTATTATAATTTTTCAAGATGTAACTATTGGGGGAAACTGAGTGAATGGTGAATGGTACCTGGGATCTCTCTATATTATTTCTTATAATTGCACAAAATCTGTAATTACCTCAAAATTAAAATTTTAATTAAAAATTAGATGAAAGTTGTGAGGAAGCAGGTTTTTCAGCATCTCAAAGAATCACTTTACAGAGTATTTATTAATTTCAAAGTAAACAATTTAAAAAGGAGAAATTTGGTAAGTACCTTTCAAGTGATCAACTTAGTCATCAATTACAGGATAGTCAGACTCTTCTACTGCAATGCTATGAGAAGTACACATTATCCCCTAAGTAGGAGAATTCTTGCTAAAAAACCTGAACTTAAACAAGTGAGTAAACCATTTGACAAATCCAGACTATAACATACTCCGTAAGACATCTATCCTAGACTTGATAAAATATTACTATCACAGGGCCTCCCTGGGGTACTATCAAACTATCTGCAGCCACTGCAGCTGAATTCAATCCCAGGGCCCAGGAGCTTACCCACGTGGTGCGGCAGACCTCTCCTGTCTCGCCTGCTGCTCCCCACAGCAGTGTATTTCAGTCTGCCTGTTCTGTTCCCTGCTCTGTCTCTGGTGAATCCTCTCACCCTTCTGCATATTTGGCCTGTATCCCCATTCTTGTATGCATAAATAAATAAAAATAAATCTTTTTTTAATAAAAAAAAGAACAATTACTATCACCAAAGAAAAAGAAAAAAATACCAGGGACTAGCATAATCTTCCCAAAAATAATTTGAAGATACCAAGAACAAACAATTGCTAATCCTAAGTGGATATAGTCACAAATAGATATATCTTCTACTATGAGGTAGTGTGAGTTAATGCAGAACAAAGTTCATTCTGCTACAAAGCACATGAACATTTCCCTAAAGTAAAACCAGAAAAAAATTGAAATGGTGTTAAACTTGAACAAGAAACAAAAGGCAATCTTCAGGGATCAGAAGAGAAAGGAAACAAATATCAGAATAGTAGAAACTCGATTTTGCACTACAGCTTTCCAAAGTGATACATATCTTAGACACAGGCTTTAATGCCTAACAACTGGAAATTTCCTATATACTTAAGTAACTTTGTGCTCATGAAAGGAAGCTCACTGGAGTGGAGACATCTACATAAGGGAGAACCCTGAAAATATTGACCCATAACTTTAAGAACTAGAAACCTGCCTCTTCCTGGTGCTCTAGACAGATAGAAAAAAACATATTATTTGAATTAAATCCCTACACCTACATACACAGTTTGAATTTACACCACCTGCATGATGCAGGAAACTCAAACCAAGACATTAATATAAAAGCTGATCCTAGAAAAAAAATGCTGTGCTAGTCTACCAAAACAAAATATCACTCTAACAAGGAAAATTTTAAAAACTAAGGAGAATGACTAGCACAGAGAAAAATCAAAAGCAGCAACCTCAATGAAAATGAGCTCATGATCTGAATAATGTTAAGCAAATTAAGTCAGAAGGAGAAAGACAAATACCAGATTTTTTCACTTATATGTGGAATACAGCGAAACAAACCGAAGGGCCAGACAAAAACAAACCAATATCAAACCTTAGATATAGGACTGCAAATCTGAGGCAACCAGAAGGGAAGGTAGTAGAATGTAAGTAGTGTAGGGAGGTAGAGAGAGCATAGTGGAAGGTTATTGGGGGTTTGGTGGTAGGCATGTGTGAAAACATACATCTGTAGAAGTTTGAACCTATAACCCTTAAAACAAATAATACAGTGTTGTAAACCAATGATTAACTTAATAAACATTATTGGAAAAAATAGCGAAGCATATGAGGAAATGATCCATTTTATAATGGATATTTAATTCTGGAAGAACCAGCAGAGCTGTCCATTAGGATGAGTTACTCCCAGAATTTCAAGTAAGAGAACGATCTAAGACTATAAGTACAGGTATAATTATTAAAGATAAAATTATTAAAGATAAAAATTATTAAAGATAAAATACGGAAAGAGTCCACAATAAAAAAAGATAAAAGATCTTGGGAGAGAGGGGAACAGCCAGATATGAAAAATAATATCAAATATCACTTCTAGAAATGAAAAAATAAATCTTAGCTCAATGGGAAATTTAATTAATAAACAAGACAGCAATGAAGACAGAATTATTTAGCTGAAAAATCACCCAATGCCTCCTAAAAATATTTCCTAATTGAAAGTAATGCAGAGGTAATAAACACAAGAGATAAAATGAACAAATCCAACATTTATCTAACAGGAATTGCATAGAAAAGAATGGAGAGAATGGAGGCAAGATAACATTTGATGAGATATGATGCAAATTTAAATAATCCAAGAAACACAGAGTTATCTGATTAAACAAGCATAAGAGATCCCAAGAAGAAAAAGTAAAAACAAACCTGGGCATAGGACAGCAAAATCGCAGAACACCAAAGACAAAGGACAATCTAAAAACAACCAAAACTAATCTCTCATCATCAACATAGACTAGAACATAATATCATAAATGTCATGAGAAAAAAAAAATTTTCTACTTAGAATTCTATTCCTCGATAATTTGTTAATTAAGTGTTAGCATGAAATTTACAGTTTCAAACAAACAAAAGACTAAGAGATTTTTTTATCACTTGCTTATTCTTACCTAAGAACTACTTCCAAAAGAAGGAATTTGAACACAGAAGAAAAGAGAGGGATTCAAGAAACAACAGTGAGCACAGAAAATGCAGGTAAATATAAATAAGTTCTAACTATAAAAACAAAACAACAACAAATAAAACAATTGTATAAAAATAACATAGTGGGTGTAAAAAAAAGTGTGGTGGAACTATATCACTACATGGAGTATGATCAGAATTATAACATTAGAAAACCCTTATTTAAGGGAAGAGTAGAATTTTTTAATTAATTTCATCTGTTAAGACAAAATATGAATGCTAAAAACACAAAAATACCTACTAAAACAATAGCAATGGGGAAGGTAACATTTGAGTTATTAGATGGAAAAGAGGCTGGCAGAAACTATTAATTCCAGTATGAGTAAAGAATAACAATAAAACAAAGTGGGGCAGAAGAGGAGTCTTGACATAGAAATGTCTCCAATTAGAAGCAACACTCATTTAAAAAGATTAAAATGGGCAAAATGAATGTGCATGAAGGAGGTATGGTAGCAAGTTGATTTCCCTGTGGAGTGTGACTCTGAGTTAAAGTTGAACATTAGGACTGCCTTATTATCAATATCTGAGGATGGAGACAAGTAGATACGGGCAAAGGAAGATGCTAACTGCAATGCAAGGCCCACAGGGATTTCCAGGGCTATAATGATCCTTCAGAGTTAACTGAAGTCTGAGATGACCAGTTCTTTGTATTCCCACATGTTTCCATGACTGGACATGAGCTGCCTGAGAAAGGGGGTTGACCTTGGACAAAGGGGCTCTTCTACAGCTCAGGCAATCTGTGAATGGGCTGACCCTTGAAGGCTATCAGCAACAGCACTCCCAGAAGCCAGGGAGTATAATGGGGATTTGGCACATTATGGTGTCTGCGCAGTAACATAAGGTCACTCAACAACCAGTGTTCAAGAGAATCCATCCATCCTCTGACCAACAATATCCCTATACCTTCTCCAAATTCTGCTGCTCCATTTTTTTTGAAAGAATGATGAAGTTTTATGGCATATGGTAAAAAAAAAAATCCAAATTACTAACCCCCAAATCTTTCTAACTCAAGACTATATCATGTACCTCTTGTTCTCTAGTCAAGGTATGCCAAATTAGATATTAAGAGCAACCTGGGACTCTACTCCTTTACAATTTTAAATCTTCAGTTAGTAAACCAAAGTGAAAATATCATGTCTATGTCTAATATCTTTATCAATCATGAATCGCCCTACTTGTGCATACAGTAATTATTAAATACATGACTGTAGACAGAAAAAGGACTCCAAAGTCAGCAAACTACATATGACTGATTTATCTTCAATTCAAAAACAACTCTATTTAAAAGCAAACAAGCATGCCCAAGTGAGTACCCTCTAGAGAAATTTAAGATACTTCATCTTTGCATAATATGTCAACTCAGAAATAAACTAAATAGCAAATCAACTGAGAAAAAAATACAGAAAGACAGATTGCAAACTGTTTAGCTCACAATTGTTATGAAGAATATGGAGATAGATGATATAGAGATAGCTTCAATGTGTCAATCATGCCATCTCAACAAATCCAGTCTGACAATTATACTTACTTTCTGTAGTAGGTAATCTGTTTAAAAAGAGACAGAAACATGCAGCAGATAGGTTACTAGTCAAGTCCTACATGTATGGGTTTGAAGAGTTGCATAGGTCAATGTTATGCTGAAGACACATGTTGAGATTAAGGGGTGTCTCGGCATGTCAGAAGATAAAAGAGGCACCTCAGAAAGAAGTGCTGGTGAACTTCCTTTCACCTGAAGTGAAATCATCTGTCTTATCAACCTTCTCCTCCAGTTATCTACAGATAAATTCCAGGCCCCTTCCTATAGCTCAGGCCTAGGTAAAAACACTTCACAGTCCCCCAAAAGATTTTGTTTTTTATAAAAGTTATGGCATAAACACCAGCTTTCAGTTAGAGGAAAGAAGGAAAGTATAGGCTCTACTAAAAAAATGTACTCTCTTAATTTTAATGTGCCATTTATTCTTACAGGTTAGTTCAGGACTTTCAAGTAGTTGGAAACCACTGAATTTAAAAGACAGATGTGATTCAAAAAACATCCATCTCACATGGATGTAAGACATAAAATGCATAGACTTACATTTCTGTTTAGTAGCACATATCCAAGTGATGTAAACATAATGTAAACATAAAGTAATTTTAGGTGAGTGTCTCAAAGTATGCCTTAAAAAACACTGTAAGTATGCATGCACATGATATAGTATATTGTATATGGTATGGCCAAATGTGACTATATGTATACATGTTACCTATAGTATACTATGTAAATAACATTTTTAGTTATTTGCCATATGTAACTAGTTATATGTATAGAAGAAATATATTATATACTTTGTATATAAATTTGACTTAAAATCAACCACACTGTATTTAAGAGCTATTCTGGGCTCTTCTCTTTACATTTACTTTAAAGCTATTGACTACAGTAGGTTCGATTTTGGTTGAAGTATAGCACTTGGGGGGGGGTGGAATATGGGGGGGTAAGAAAGCAAGCAAGCAAAACAAAATGGAAGAGAAGGGGAGACAAGAAGGTGGGGGGAAAAACACACACACACACACACACACTTGTCGCTTGGATAGGACTAGGCCCCGCACTGCTCCCCAAACACGAGACAGAGCTTCCCAAAAGTTCCTGGCAGAGCTCTGGTTATTGCTGCAGCTTGGATTCGCCCTATTTAGTGCCCGGCCACCAGGGCAAACAGCACCTTCCCGGGGTGGGGGTGGGGGGCTGCCCAGAAAACTCTTGGGTACTTTAGGCTCCCTCCGGCGCCCGGCGCCCGCAATCACTGAGCACCGCGCGCCAATCACCCTCCTAGATGAATCCTGCCTTTCCCCTTCCTGCCTTGGCTTTCTCTTCTTGCCAGCGACTTGCCAAGAGGTCCAAGGGCGGAGGCAGAGGCAGAGAAGGAGGGAGGCAAGAGAAAAGACCGGCGAGCGAATTTACTACAACGGGCAACAACTGTGCCGTCAAGGCAGCTATCCTTGCGCAACCCCTTTCCGCGTTCGCGCCCCCCCGCCCCCAGACCCGCGGCATCCTACTCTCTCCATTTCGGCGTCGGCGTGTGATTAAGTAAGAGAAGGTGGGAAATAAGCCCACAGCCTCCTGGGCATCCCTTACCTCAAGCTACCCTCGCGAAAACCGCGCTCCTCTTTCCAAGGCACCGCTGTGCACAGCCACGGCCGCCGCGCTCTGGACGCCTAGCTTCCTGCTGCCTGGGCTCCTGGCGCGGCTCCGCCTGGTGCAGCTCGTCCGTGCAAAGCAAGCAATCCAGACTTCCTTGCTCCCCCCTGCACACGAACCAGTCAGGGGGACGCTCGAGCGCAGCTAGCGTGCAGCCCGGCGGGTGACTAGGAGCCCGCAGCCGCCAAGGCGGGGCCGGGTGCGGGAGGAAGGGGCGCACTAGCCGGGGGCGGTTGCGGAGCGCGCGCGCGGACCGGCAGACTGGCGGACGTGGGGAACCCAAGCTGGGGCGTCACAGGCGACTGCCACGAGCCCCTGAGCTTCTCTCTCTCTCCTTGGCTGGCCCCCAAACCCCTCCTCTGTCCGTCCCCCCCCCCACCTCCGCTATTCTCCCCACCCCAGAAGAGCCATCTAACCAGAGGCACTGGGTGCGCGGAGCTGCGCTCTTCAATCCAGTGCTGGGGGGAATAACAATGTGATCGCGTTGCACTGGTGAGATGCTGTGTAGTAGGTTGTAACTGCTGAGGCCACCACCTGTCAATTCTACGGAGAAAGGCACACTGTCCCCAGCAGGCTAGCCTCTCCCTGATTCCCCACCCTGCTTATTTTCCTCCCTTACCTACCTCGCCGACCTCCCACAGCACTCCACCGGCACGACACCAGGGGAGTTTTGCAAAATAACCCTCAATCCCAGCCAAGGAACTCACAGCATCTCCCTTCCTAGCAGAGCTGAAGGATTACTCACAGTCCTGCGTGTCTATCCAAAGCCGGATGTCGAAAATCCTGGTTTGAACCCCACACTCGTCTGCCCCCTCCACACACACACCGCCCCCATTCATAATCCCAGCGGCCGTCTACCACTACACACCCTCCCCCTGCCGCCCGCGCTTCCTGCGATTCGCTCTCCCTGGAACGTGTCAGTCACTTGCTCTTCATTTGTGATGAATACAGTACTATAAGCTCCGCAGCCAAGGGTTGCACAATAGGGAACGGGGCGGGAGAGGTGCGGTGTACTGGGAGTCCGGGGTGAGAAGAGAATAGGGAGAGAGCTGGGCACACTACATGGAAGGAGTTCGCCTAAGGATGAGAGCCCACTACTCTGCCTGTTGCACAAAGAAGCTCCCAAGTGGATAAGCGCAGTTACTGAACCAGTGGGTCCGATCATCCCTGAGGATATGCTCCATCGAGACACCCTAGGAGGGGGGTCCCACAATTTAGCTATTAGCGTGACCAATAAACAGGAACCAAGGAGGCTGACTGCCTGCCCCAGCTTTAAAGAATGCAGCTGGCTGGAGGCTTACTGTCAGAAGGAGGAAGGGCCAGATGTGGGAAAACACAGGATTCCTTTCCCCAGTTTCCCAGCGCTGTCAGACAGAGAAAAAGAAGGAAATTGGTAAAGGAAAAAGGGAAAAGATAGGGATGAAGTAACTTTGTGCATTGTACTATTACAACTAGCTAGAAACCAGGAAGACTTTAATGGATACACATGACAATTTCTCAATTTACCCAAACAAACATTATGGCACACTTGTTTTGTCTTAAGCACAGTATATTGTGCCAGCTATTGAGGTACAGAAGTGATTAGGACACAGTGTCAGAACCCAAGGAACTTGCTGTCTAGTGGGAAAAGAGACAATGAAGGTCCCAATCAGACAATATTACACAATAACACATACTCATTGCGTTAGTGAGAGTAGTTTTCTCCAATTGGAGAGAAAATGGATCAAGGATTTAGATAACTTCTGAACTGAATATGAAAGGGTAAATAGGAGTTTGCCAAGGAAGTAACAATGACCTTTCTTCTTCACTCATTAACCCAAACCAATTTTACATACCTACATAATGAAAGACATACCTGTTTATCAATGTCAGAAATGGCTGGACTCCTGCCCTGCACTGTATCTCCTTCCTGGTTTTGGAGGAAACACTTTAAAACTCTAGCGCTTAGAGTGTAGAGCGCCCAGTTATTCACATTTAAGATGCTATCAAGTATCCAGTGCTAACTTCTTGAACCTATTGCTTTACATTCTATACTACCAACATTACCTAGTATCTTAAAATTGAGCTTAAAGCCAAAATTAATAATGCTTAGACAAGGAGCTTCTGGAAGGAATCCAACACAGACATGGCTCTGACACAGACTCCATCTGCAAAATGACAATGTTGTAATCCTTTTTTCCTGAAGTACAGTGAGGAGTAATTAGTCAGATGTTAAATATAAAAAGGCCATTGCCTGACTAGTGTGGGATAGAAAGTAAAATTGTAATTCAGTCTAAGGAAAAAGGAATCAATGTGAATGGCATGCTTCCACCCTCTGGATATTAGAAACTTGAAGGGTATTAACAATTACTAAAGCTCCCAAGGTTGTTACATCAACTTCAGAAAGACACAACCAAAGAGTTCTTGTTGCAAAATAGAATTAAGTGGATTCCATCGTGCAGATGATATAAGTTATTTAAACATACTTCTGACATTTTCATAAAAATTATATAAATTAACAAAGAGAATGTAAAATATAAGAATTTATTTGGTCAATTACATATGATAATGGAATCAAGAATACACAATGGAAAACAGACTTTCTCTTCAATAAATGGTGCTGGAAAAATAGGACAGCTACTGCAAATGAAGGAAACTGGACCAAACACAAAAATAAACTCAAAATTGAATAAAGATTTGACTGTAAAGGCTAAAATCATAAAACTCCTAGAAGAAAATATAAAGGAAAAACTTATTGACATCAGTCTTGGAGATAATTTTCAGAAGACCAAAATCAGCGCAACAACAAAGGCAAAAACAAACAAACAAATGAACAAACAAACGGAACTGCATAAACTAGGTAAATACATTTAAAAACCTGCACATTTAAGAAAATCATTAACAAAATGAAAAGACAACCTAGAGAATAAGAAACTATATTTTCAAATTATAAATCTGATAAGGGGTTAATACCTAAGAACTAAAAAGACCTCACAAAGTTCAAAAGCAAAAAACAAACAATCCAAATAAAAAATGGGCAGAAGTTCTGAATACTTTTCCAAAGAATAAACAGGTGGCCAACAAATACATGAAAAGGTGCTCAACATCACTAATCAGGAAATGCAAATCAAAACCACCATACAAATCAAACACACAATGGGATATTATCTCACAATGTTAGAATGGCTACTATCAGACAAAAAATAAATATTGACAAGGATGTGGAGAAAGGGGAACCCTGATACACTGTTGATGGGAAAATAAATTGGCGCAGTCACTATAGAAGAGTATGGCGTTTCCTCAAAAAATTAAAATAATACTGTCACATGACCCAGCAATTCCTCTTCTCAGTATTTATCCAAAGAAAATGAAAACACTATATGTATATGTATGTGTATAAACATATATATATATATATATATATACAGCTCCTCATGTTTGCTGCAGCATTATTTACAGTAGCCAAGATATGAAAACAACCTAAATGTCCATTGACAGTTGAATGGATAAGAAAATTAAAAATGCATTTGAATTTATAATTCAAATATATATCCACATAAAGGATATGTGTGTATACACACACACACATATACACATATGTGATGAATATTACCTAGTCATAAAAAAGGAGTCCTGTCATTTGTAACAACACATGGCAGGAGTTGGGCAGGTGAGCAAAATGGGCAAGGGGGGGGTCAAATGGTAAAAACTTCCAGTTATAAAATAAGTAAGTCATAGGGGTGTGATGTATAGCACGGTGACTATAGTCAATAATGCTGTATTGGTTTGTTTGGATGATGTTAACAGAAAAGATCTTAAAAGTTCTCATCATAAGAAAAAAAAGTAGGGCCTCCCTGGTGGCACAAGGGGTTAAGCACCGCACTCTGAAGCAATCTGCAGCCTCTTTAGAGCAAGAGTTCAATCCCCAACCAGGCAGGGAGAGACCCACATGGCAGGGCAGACCTCTCCTGTCTCACCTGCTGCTCCTCTCAGCAGTGTATTTTAGTCAGTCTGCCTGTTCTATTCCTTACTCTGTCTCTGGTGAGTCCTCTCACCCCCCTGCATCTCTGGCCTGTACCCCAGCTCTTGTATGCATAAATAAATCTTTAAAAAAAAAAAGAAAAAAAAGTAGTGTATATGTAATGATAGATGCTAACTATACATTTTGTGGTGATCATTTTGCAATACATACAAATATCAAATCCTTTTGCTATACACTGAAATTAATATAATGGTATATGTCAATTACATTTCAATTTTTTAAGTATACCAAAAAGTTTGACTATATAAGCAAAAGTAAACATCTGCATAGAAAATAAAAGAAAGAAAAAAGATATTCTACAAACACAAGCAAAGGAAAAACTAGGATAAACTTTAAAAGTTTTGTAAACTCTCATATATCACTGATGGGACTATAAATACTATGAACTTCTATATGGCAAGCAAGTTAGCCATAGGGACCTATGTTACAAATGCATGTACATTGTAACTAAAAAATCTTATTTTTAATGTATTTCAGTAACTAAATATAATGATCATATTGCACTAAATATATAGACAGTTACTAAAGTTGGCTCACATGTGAAATTATACATATTTATATTTATTTGTTGCAACATTGTCCTGGAATAACTTAACACAGATACAGCCATACAATGGATACAGCTATAAACAATAAGAAGTGAACTAATAGAAAAAATTTTCCAAACTATATCATTGAAAAATAAGTAAATTACCTTTAGGTAACAAAGGGATAACTGTAAGAATATACATTTGTCTTAACTGAATATGCAACTTAAAAAATATCTGAGAGAATACTCAATAAACAAATAAAAGGGGTTACTTCTAGAAGTGAGATGGACCTAGGAAAAGAATGACAAACTTTTAGGTCAAATTTTACTCTTTGATCTGAAAATCAAGATAATTATTATATTTTAATGTTAAAAAACACATTTAAAAGTCATGAAATGTAATGTAAATGATGTGTTTTTATCTGTCATCCTCTCTTTAATGTTGGGGAGAAATTCTGATATGCCACAGAACAATAATAATACAAGTACGTTCTTTCTATGAAAAGGTCAAACTAATTTCCACACGTAGGGTATAATCATGTTAGCAGGCATGATTCACATGGTTATTTCAGGTACATAATTTTCTCTTTTTATTAATTAATCACATATTCAAATGTCAAAAGGAATGACAACTTCTAAAGAAATGATATATTTACCAATTTAGCCTTGTTTAAAAAAGCTTTTATATTAAATGTTAGGCCAAGGATGGCTGACTTCAAAAGCATGAAGTTTAACAAACTTGCAGTAGCACTTAATGAATTCAACTCTGCCATTCTACCTCAGCCATTAAATGTGAACCAAGAATCATACTCTGATTATGTCAAGCCCATGAGGACTTCCAACTCATCTCATAGAGAACCACATGGCAAAAATTCATCCAGAGTCACTGACAATGACAAGAATAGGGCCATGGGAATCTGTAGACACACCATGGTTTCACCACTGTGACCCATTCTTTTGGAGGATGAGACAGTGACCTATTTTGAGGTAAAAACATGGTTTCTAGGAAATTCAAATCTTTGTGTTTCCCTTTGCAACCTACCTCATGAATAAAGTTTAGAAAGCTTTCTGGTATTCAAAGATACTAATATAGATTATGATACTTATTTCATCAACAGGAACCCAGAATAATAACAGTGTTACTAAACAGTCTTCTCTACACTGGGCTGCACAGCAGTCTCCTGGCAGTTGCCAGGATTTTGCATGGTCTTGAAGATCTGTAACATATGGTCATCTGTAATATATGTATTAATATGTACTCAAGAGAACTATTGGAGGATTAAGTGGAAAAAATACATGTACTTGGCATGAATTTGATTCATTCCCTTATTTCCAGAGTAGGGAGCAAAATCAATGTGTTAGCCATAATGAAACCAACCCACTTCTACCTTCTACATAGCAGTAAGTTCTTATTGAAGAACTTGGGGAATTTTGAACATTAGTTATTAACTAGCAGTCTGATGTTGTCAGAAAACATATCCATGATCATTAATAGTAATTCATATTTACCGAATGATTTTGGGTAGTAACTTCTAGTTTGGTAACAAACACTATTAATCCTACAAATGATTAATAATGGTGTACAAAATGTCAAATTGTATGTAGTATACTCACTCCAGAGAGTTCATTTTATAAGGTTAACTCTTTAGGCAGCAAAGGATAGAAAACATCCTTATTTCAAATAATAGCACTGAAAAGTAAGCCTGTAAAAAAAGAAAAGCTTATTTAATTATCAATATTATAAATGAAGGCTTTTGTCCACATTCATTCATTCAATCAACATTTCATCAAATGTAAAGCATATTGAATACTCCCAAGTGCCATGAACCATGTGCAATACTTAGAATATAGTACTGAATAGGGTAAGAAGGGCCTATACTCATGTCCTCATCTAAACCTAAGCCCCATGTCAAATGTCATAAAATTGGGGGGGCCTATAACTTTAATAAATGAATTTGGAGGGGACACATTCACTCTATAGCAGTGGCTTTGAACAAAAAGCAGTCAAAGTAACTTCCACTATGCAAAAAGTTTAGACCTATGATACCCCAAAAATACTAACCCACATACCCAGCACACTGAATGCTGCCCTTTACATTTGGAATGCAATGTATAGATGGTGTATAAAGTCATAATTTTACATAAATTCATCTATAGAATGACTTTAGAGAAATAAGAGAGGTTTAAGGACTAGGCTAGGAGTATACACCAGTACTTAAAAGGCATGGAAATAACCAACAGTGGAAACTGAAAATCAGTATCCAGAGAGATAGAGAACAAAGAGAGAAAATGGCAGATCTAAGGCAGTGAACAAAGTGTGTAAAGAAGGTGAGGGCTCACCAAGAATACCAAATGCTGCTCAGATAACAGAAAGACTGAGAACAGAATGCAGTATTTGTCAATGGGGAGATCACGGATGACTTTGCCCAGAGTCAGAGATGAGAAGAAAAGCTTGATTTTAGGCAGACCTCTGAAGACATTTCTGTAACCAGCACAAAACAATGAGGCAGTAACTAAAGAGACAATTTCATTAGAGCATTTTTGATAGCATTTTGTACCATCTCGCCACTTAGAAAAACTGATTGGAACAGGGGGCGCATTTGCTAGAGCTAAATATCATGGAGGAGAAAAGAGGAAACATAAGAAAGAAAACACAATTTCAAAATCAATCTGAAATAAAGATTAAGCATTATATAAAGCAGCTGAACAACAAAAGACAGTTAAGGGAAAAAAGGTCTTTGACTAGTGTTACAGATATTTCAAATTTTTTTAAATAATAGGGTTTTGAGATAAAATTCACAGACCTTAAAGTTCACCCGCTTAAGTGTACAATTCAGTGGTTTTTAGACTGTTAAAAAGTGATGCATTAATCACCACTATCTAATTCCAGAATATTTTTATCACCTACCAAAGAAATTTCATATCCATCAGCAGAAATTCTTCATTATCCCTATTCTCACCCCTAGCAATTACTTCTTCTGTGTCTGTGGTTTTGTTGGATCTTGACATGTCATATAAATGAAATCATATAATGCATTCTCATTTGTAGCTGGCTCCTCTCCATGAACATATTTTTAAGGTTAATTCATGGTGTGACATGTACTGAAAATTCATTTTATTATGGCCGAATAATATTTCATTGTATAGATAGACCACATTTTATCTGTTCATTGGTTGATGGACATTTAGGTTGTTTGCACTTTTGGGCTATTTTAAATAATGCTTCTTCTAACATTCATGTACAAAGTTTTGTGTGGGCATATGTTTTTAATTTTCTTGGCTAAGTACCTGGAAACAGAAATGCCGAATTATATGCTAACTCTATGATTAACCTTTTAAATTATTTTTAAGCAGATATGTCATTTCATCTCTTACTAGCAATGTACTAGTATTCCTATAGCTATATATAAGGATTCTAATTTCTCTAATTAAAATCACTTATTATTTTTGTTGTTGCTCTAATTATAAACACTCTATAATGTGTAGGTAGTATCTCTAGGTGGCTTAAATTTGCAATTCCCTAGTGACTAATTATGTTGAGCAGCTTTTAATTTTCTTATTTGTGATTTACATATCTCCTTTAGAAAAATGTCTGTTCAAATCTTTTGCCCATTTTTAGTTGGGTTATCCTTTCATTATTGAATTGTAGGAGTTCTTAAATATATTCTGAACATAAGTGCCTTATCAGATATATGATTTACAACCATTGACCCCCATTCTGTGGGTTGTCTTTTTACTTTTTTGATGCTATCCTTAGAAGTACAAAAGTTTTTAATTTTTTTATAATCAAATTTATTAACATGCTGTTGATTTCAAATCTAACAAACCATTGTATAATTAAAAGACACAAAGATTAACTCCTCTGTTTTCTTCTAACAATTTTATAGTTTTAGCTCTTACTTTTAGATTTCTGATGCATTTTGAATTAATTTTTGTATTTGGTGTGAGGTCAGGGGTCTAGCTTTGTCCTTGTGCCTGTGGATATCCAGTTGTCCCATCTCTGTTTGTTGAAGGAATTGTTCTTCTCTCATTGAATTCCCTTGGCATCATTATCAAAAATAAATTGACCATAAACGTAAGGAGTGATTTCTAGACTCCCTGTTCCATTCTATATTTCTGCCTTTATGCTAATACCTCACTGTCTCAATTACTATAGCTTTGTAGTGAAGTTTGAAATTGGGAAATTGAAGTCCTCCAATTATGTTCTTTTAAATATTTTTTTGTCTATTTTAGATCCCTGCAGGTCTATGAATATTAAGGTCAGCTTGCTCATTTCCAATAAAGACAACTAGGATTTTGATGTGCATTGCATTAAATCTGTAGATCAGTTTGGGTAATATGGTTTACCTTTCAAACCATAAACATATCTTTCTATTTATTTAGGTCTTCTTTAATGTATTTCAACAATGTTTTCTAGTGTTCAGCATACAATAGTCTTGTTCTTCCTTTGTTAAACTTATTACTAAGAACTTCATTCTTTTAATAAATTGTCAATTTTAAATTTACTATTGTAAATTGAACTGTTTACTAAATTTCAGTTTGGGATGGTTCATTACAAGAATATAGAAATACAACTGGTATTTTTGCAATTATCTTATATGCTTCAACATCACTGAGCTCATCTATTAGCTCTAATAGTTTACTAGTACACTACTTAGTATTTTCTATATACAAGATCATGTCATCCATAGATAGTTTTTCTTTTTCCTTTACAATCTGGATGGCTTTTATTTTTTGGGAATAGCAAATGAAAAACCTCTAGACTTTTACCTAAATGTTGTTAGCTGTGGAATTTTCATAGAAAATCTTTATCAAGTTCCTTTCTATTCCCAGTTTATTGAGTTTTTCTATTGAAAGAGTGTTGGGTTTTGTCAAAAAAACTTCCTCTGTATTCATTGATATGATCATGTGATTTTATCCTTTATTCTGTCAACATGATGGATGACACTAGTTATCTGTATGGGAGATTTGATAGCAAAAAATTCTGACAGTTCTTTTTCTATAAGAATAATTCTTATAGAATTTGGGGCATTATTGTGCTAGACATAGAATTGTTGGTTTCATCGATATTCTACCTCCATACCTCTGGTTTCCATTGATTCTGACAAAAAGTTATCTTATAATCTTGAAAACCCCTTGAAGCTTTCAAGATTCTCTTTGTCTTTGACAGTTTAGCTATGAGTCACGTCTAGCTAGGAGTCTTTTTAATATTATCATAATGAAGTGTGTTAAACTTCTTGTATGTATAAACTAACATTTTCCATCAAATTTAGGAAGGTTTTGGCCATTATTCTTCAAATATTCTTTCTGTCCCTGTCTCTCTGTCTTCTACTATTCCCACTATGTGGAAGCTGGCACTCGTGATGGTCTCTGAGGTTCATGGTTTTGTTCTGTAATTTATTTTTTTTTTCTCTGATTGGATGTTCTCAATTGACCCACCTTCAAATTCACTGATTTTTCTGCCACTTCAAATTTTCTGTTCAGGATCTCTAATTATTCATTTCAATTATTGTACTTTCAATTCTAGGATTTTGGTTTATATAATTCTCTTAATAATCTCTAATTGGTAAGATGCAATCTTATACTTTTTTCTCATATTTTCCTTTTGTTCTCTAGACATTATTTTCTTTAGTTCTTTGAAGACATTAATGGCTCATTTAAAGTCTTTATTTGGTAAGTTCAACACTTGGGCTTCCTCAGGACAAGTGTATGAATGATATGTTCCCATTTCTTTGCATGACTCATAATTTTTTTGTTACAATTTGATGTTTAAAATAACGTATTAAATCTGAAAATTAAGCTCCCAAACCCCCAGGTTTATTGCTATTGCTCTTTATTAGTTTATGAATTTCCTGGACCAATTCTATGGAATCTCTGGGTTGTTTGTTTGTTTGTTTGTTTTTCATACACAACTTTAATTTCTGCGCAGTTATTTTAGTAATCAGCAACTATTGGGAGGATGACTTCTTTAAATCCCTTGAATCAATAAGTTTCTTAGTCTTTGCTGATGGACACTGTGTGTGCATTGCAACATACCTCCATTCTTCAGGAGTCAGTTTACAGCTCTGTAGTACCCTTCACTTTCTGCTTTCACAAAGCCTCAAAGTCAGCTTTGGATCTTCATAGGATTTTCTGTGGCATTTATAAACTGCTATATACAAGCATGGCCTTCTGGATTCTTAGGAATATTAGGAACTTTCAAAAATCTTATACATTTCTCATTGCCCCAATTTTACTTTTAAGACTTTTGGTCTTTTTTTTTTTTCTTTTTTTTTTCTGTTAGCCTCAACCAGCCACTTCAGGTAGCTGCTGTACTAAATAACTGCCACTAATTCTACTTAACAAATGGTCTGCAGGAAAGGCCTACTTGGAAGGTCAAGTAAAGGCAGTCCCTGAGAATGGAGTGTTCCCATATGGAGTGTTCCATAAACTAACAAAGAATAACAATTCTCTGGAGGTGAGGCTGAAAGGAAGCTTAAAATCCATTCTGAACCCTTCAATTGCTATCAGGTTGCTGGTTGCACACTGACTATAGTTGCAGGACTGCAGTGGTGAGGTATGTTGTGTTGTTGGTTAAAATTAATCAGGTTATAATCTGCTGGATGAGGAGATATAAATCACACCCACAAAGTTGAAGGTAGCTCTTTCAGCATCTGAGATCCCAGTTGGGGGTGGGGGTAGAGTGGCTGTAATGATGGGGGACTGGGAACGGCAATCCTTCATCCCAGGTGATGAGCAAGCTAGAGAGTAGTATAAAAATATCTATTACTAATAAAATGGTTGGGGAAGAGGTTTCTAACATTTTGAAACTCAACTCTAAATTACTTTAAATTTTGCAATAAGAAAAGCAAAACAGGAACTTGTAGCAAAAATTATAAGCTCTGGTTTTTATCAAAATGTCCACACTCTGAATAGGGTTGTGCTCTCTTGTAATAACACAATACATTTGCTTTTTTCACACACAGTAAGTGTTGTTTGTTTTCAAGGCTATCAGGAAGCCTTGGTATTAGGGCATGTTAAAAGGCTGAGGTTTTTTTTTTTTAATATTTATTTATATATATTTTACAACATTGTTCTTTTTTTTTTTTTTACAATGTTTGCTTTCTTTGAACTCAACTTTTTTTTTTTTTTTTAAAGATTTATTTATTTATTTATACAAGCACTGGGTATAGTTAGAAGCGCAGGAGGGTGAGAGAATTCACCAGAGCCAGAGCGGGGAGCAGAGCACTCTGGCAGAAGGACCGAAGTACACTGCTGAGGGGAGCAGCGGGCGGCAGGAGAGGTCTGCGCGCCATGTGGGACCCTCCTCCGGTGGCCGGGGAGCAGCCAGGGATCGAACCGGTGCTTCAGAGGCTGCGGGGCAGCTTCGCAACCCAGCGCTCAACCGCTGCGCCACGGGGGAGGCCCTCAACCACTTTTTTAAAAAATAAACAGTCTGGATTATTGCAAGTCTATAGCTAATTTTCAGAGTTTTAAAAAAATTGGTTTTGTCAGATTTTGTAGTCTTCTTATCACATTTTTGGAGGAATAGTATTTGGAGGTCTTTTCTCTACCATTTCAGAAGTTTAAATTCTTGCACACTTTCAAAAAATTCTTCCTTTTAGTTTGATGAATACCTTGAAACTAGGAGCTATGTTTACTGGCAGCTGGCTAGCATAGTAATAAGATCATGGGAAAATACTAACTTTTGATTCAGACTTTGGGATTAAAATTTTTACTACTTACTAGTTGTGTGACCTTGGAGACACAAAATTTTCTCTGAGACACAATTTGCTTATCAGTAAAAGAGGGAAAGTACTCTCTATGTAGGCTGTAGTGAATATAAGTAATACAAGCAAAGTATCTAGTTTCAAATAGCACACAAGAGTTACTCCTTAAACAATTATTACTATTATTGCTATTCTTGGTATTGTATACTTAAAGCAATTGGCCCATGCCTTAAAGGATCATAATAAAGGACTGTTTCACTTAGTAATATGACATATTGCAATACCAAATATCTAGCCTATAATTTCTACTATCATTATTATTATCATTATTGTTAATGTAAAGTATCACTTTCAAAAGGTTAAAGAATTATATTTTCATACACATATACAGTAAGCATGTGTCAAATACTTAATTCCATTAATAGGGGAACTGGATAAAAAAAACCTATAAATTAACCTCTGTCCCTATCAAATTGCCAAATACCCTGGTCAAGAGACGGTCAAGCTCAAATTATACTGAAATGACACCAAAAATCTCTTTTGCCTATTTTCAAATTTCCGATAATTTTTCTGACATTCTCCTCTTCTGAGAGTATATATGATTTCCAAACATTACTACAAAACAGATGACCTCATTAAGTTTGGTTGGATTGTTTACATTGGTGCAGCAAAAATGCTAATAACCATTTGGCCTTCTTTAATTTATTTTACCAATTTAGAACCACACCGTATTGATCAACTGCTAATGTAAGGTAATTGACTTCTACCTGGGGATTTTCATAAGGAACCTTGGAATGAACATTTAGAAGTTTCTATTATCTGCCCTTTCATTCTGAGATAAGGGGAATAAGATCAGGAAACTCTCCATCAGTTTTTATCTCACTGCCCATAAATTTGAGTGACTGCATCTCTTTATGAGGCCTTCAAAATTTGATAAGAAGTGACCTGCGAAGGAATACCCTTCTATTATTGGAATCCTCTAATCCAGGCACCAAGTCAGTCTTCTTAGGAGCCTACGAGTGCTATTAGCTTCTCAATAAGATCAATCCTTACTCCTTATCCGTGAGCTTGTCATAGATGATTAAACAAGATCCACTGCCAAGTATGGCAGTGCAGATATAGTCCTGGTTATATAATTGATTTGTTCAACCTTATACTGGCAGAAAAAAAGAACAGGTTCTTATAGAATAATAAACTCTATTGCCATGAAAAGTAAGAAGACTCACTGTAAGATATGCTTCTGAATTCTGAAGGGTTAGTGAGACTCAAGTGTCACTTTAAAATATTTCATTTCAGTTTATAAAAGCATAGTCTTTTAAAGAAGTTAGAAATAAGTTGAGAGACAAAGGACTTCCTCATCTATCCATTAGAAAAAATAAAACATTAAGTGTAATATCAACTATAATACAAAAAAAGGCCAATTAAATTTTCTTTTCAATAGGTTTCTGATCTGGATCTTGGGTCCGCTGTCATCTTTTGGAAGTACATAGACTTCCAGGCTGGAAAATGGTTGAAAATTCTGACCAAGTATACTGATACAGTCTGAAAAAATGTCTAAATGATGTCAGCTTAGAGACCTCCCAAAGTTTTTTTTTTTTAAAGCACCAACTACTTAGTACACCCGACATAGTCCTTTCTGTAATATTCCTAGTTTATCTATAAATATTAGACACAAATTATACTTTGAAGCTTACATAGCAGGATCTTTCAGCAAGTATCTGAGAGAAGCAAAAGCATATTTGAGAATGAGATTGTGTGTGATTAATCTTATGACCAATAATATCAGAATGGAGAAAAGTAGAATTTTCAATTGATGTACAGTACAGTATGATTTCCCTAGAAGCTGATTACTGTTTCCATGAAGAGTGAAAACATATTATGTATTACAAAAGCATTAAAACAATGTCCAGCGTCTTTCCATTAAGTGTAGAGTTCGTGAAATATCTCTATGAATAACATGCTTTCTATACAAACTTAACCGAGGAACTGAGCATCTTTTCTGATTTCACAGATTTTCCCCAGCCAGCCCTTGCAACAATGTTACTCAAATTAAGAAATACTGAACATATCGAGCAAACCTAATTAGTTTAGCACTGCTATATTTATAGGGGACAACAACAAACCTTTATAAATTTTCAGGGCCTTTGTGAGGAAACTCAAAAATATTTTCAGCTGTGAAAAATGTCCTGAAAATGTTCTTCTATTTTTTTTTTAAATTTAGAATCTAATCATAAGAAGGAGAAAACAAAAATGTTATAAGATGTGGTTGTTTGGTTAAGATTGAGTCACGGGTTCCTGAGAAATAACCCTTGGCCACCTATTTAGTCAAAGTGACAATAAAATACTTTCATGTGGACATACAAGCACTTACTCTTTATAAGGAAGAAGTGTTGTTTCTTAAGGAAAAAAGAGGGGGGGAATCAAGACAAAGGCAACCAAAATCAGAGCTTATACTAGTAAGATATGCAGTCTCTGCTATTTGGGTAGATTATCTGGATGGTAAGCTCTAATTCCAATTTATTATCTTAGACAGTCAAATTATCTTAGAAAGTCTTGCATTAATATATTTGGAAAAATATTTCATAAGCTCTTTTTTCTTTAAATTAAATTTTTAAATATGTTCATCAAGTATGTATGAAATTTGCCAAATTTAACACATTTTATAGATCCTTATACACTTAAGTATGCTAAACCAAAGCAAATGACTTTGCTTTTCAAACCTTTACATTTGTCTACTCCCTCATATTTCATCCTTTATTATGCTTTCTCATGTTCTGGAACAGGGTGAGCCTTAACTCTGGAACAAAAGTACTATCAAGTAATTGAAAAAAAATTGTATACCCAGCTGTATATCTCCTAAAATAGCCTCAACCATCCATATTAATTATAAATTTTATATTAAAGTAGTAATTTCTATTTTACAGAGGAAACAAAAAGGGAGGTAACTGGTAACAGTCCATCATTCATAAATTTTTCAGCTGACCAGAAATTTTCATGAATGTATATGTCAATAGATTATAGACATATTCATCTCTTTTTCCTTCTCTTTTATGTCTCCTTTAAAAAGTGAAAAATGGACATTTTCATTAATATAACTCAAAGATTTTTCTACTCTGTAGAATATAAAAAACAAGAAGCAAAAGTTCATAAAGATACAATTATATTTAGTAATCAATATTTCATATTTTACCTTAATTATAAATATCCCAGTTATTCAATGATTACTCAGAAGGTAAATCAATTTGACGTTAATAAAATAACTGAAATAATCTAAGGATCTTGGAAATTATGTTTAAGGTGACAAACTATAAAAATTATATTACAAAAATGTTTGCTGTAATTATTATTCAAACCAGTTGAACACAAATTTACATTATTCCTAATCTTAAACAATATGTAGGAGCAATGTTAACTGACTTGATAATGAAACCAATAGTTTTTAAAGCTTAGCTTTTTCAAACTTCTCATGAGAAAACAAACCTAACCTTAATTTTTTAAATTATTCTTGCTTCAAACTCCTCAGTGATTAATTCAAAGACAAAAGACCTATTATTTTTTAAATCATAAACACTAAGCCAATCTAATTTTTCCAAATATTCATAACTATGTAAACTCTGATTCTTACACAAAAGTTACTAGGGAAATAGTTCAGCCACACAACTTATTTGCTCCTGTCAGGTGAGTTTTATTGGATGCCTGAGTGGATGAATCCCAAAATCATTAGTCTAATATCAAAAGATGAAAGATCATGATTTCTTATAAATACAAAAAATATGCCAAATATTTTATTTAATTCATTAATTAATGAAGAAGATATTAAAGATTTTAAGACAGGGCCAAAGAACATATTAGGACCAAGGTGTATATAGGGAATGTATTCAAAGAATGTTAGGTTAAGATAGCTGACTTAGGGCCTCCCTGGTGGCGCAGCAGTTGAGCTCTGGGCTGTGAAGCTGCCCGCAGCCTCTGCAATGCCAGTTTGATCCCTGGCCTCTGGGCGAGGGTCCTACATGGCGCACAGACCTCTCCTGCCATGCCCGCTGCTCCCCTCAGCAGTGTACTTTGTCAGTCTGCCTGTTCTGTTCCCCGCTGTGGCTCTGGTGAATGCTCTCACCCTCCCACACTTCTGACTGTACCCAGTGCTTGTATAAATAAATAAATAAATCTTTAAAAAAAAAAAAAAAGATAGTTGACCTAGATACAAAAGTGGTTAAGGTCTTATAGGGCAATGAATCATAAACTTTGCTGAATCTATTCCTTTGGACAGAAATTCCTAATTTGTCTCTATCAGACAAAAATCTATAACTTAACTTTTGCTCCCACCCTAGTTAGTAAAAAGTCCAATCAGCACTGTTCTGAAGGAAAACCCAGTAATCTCTTTTGCCTATTTCCAAGTTTTGGGTGATTTTTGATTGTCTACTTCCTGTTATAATAGCACTTTTTACCTTGCACAAAATTATCAATATTTTCACTTCTTGATTGGAACACAGACTTTAAATTTTTATAAGTTTCCACCTTGGCTCTCTTTCCAAGAACTGAACTTCTATCCCCAAATTCCTGGTCAATACTTTCATACCAGGTCAGAAGTTTTGGATGGCTATGGATGAAATCTTTTAGATCCATTTTCTTATCCTGGTCTAATTTGGCTATAGCTGGGTATACCAATGGCAATGTGTGGAGATTATCACCTAAGTTATAAGATGAAAGGAAGGCAGGTCCAGTGTCCAATATGTACAGTAGTAGTATAATAAGAAGGGACTACTCAATTGCATGTAGGAGGAAGAACTCAGGAAGACAAGTCTTTACAGAAATACCATGAGCAAAGTCAGGGCTGTCATGTATGGACAATACATATTTCTACTTCTTCACTTTCTCATCTATCCTGATCCTACCTCCTTAACTCTTCCTTGGTCCACACTCAAGTCAAGAACTTTCCTTTAGGAAACACCAAAGGCTATCTTTAAGATACTTTTCCTTATTTTTTTCACCTAATTAATTTTTAAATATTGTGATTGATTGGGCTCACTTCTCCCAGTGTAGACATTGATGCTTAATGATGAACACCCTAGCGTATGTCAGATATGCACTAACCATTCTTTTAATTATTCTGCAAAGTAATATTATCTTGGAGGAACGAATTGTAACAACTTTGTAAGACTAAAAGTTTATTATAATAAACCATTGGAACATGAATGTACACAGATAGTACACTTTTAAATATCTTGTAACTATTGTCAGTAAGAGTTTAGAGATTTTTAACATGGAAAGAATATTGAAATGTAATTTATTTCTCATATTTTATTGCCCTAGTTCAGATTCTGTGTTTTGCTAAGCTTACAGGATTTGTGACTTTTGCTTGTAGTCAGTAAAATCCTTTGCTCTGTAGTTAATTATACAGTCAAACACAGGCATAGGAGAGAATGATCTTAAATGTGCTTCCATGAATTTGTTCCAAGGACATTTATAAGGAGTGACTTTTTAAATAAGTAGGGTCAGAAAATGTCAGGGTAGAGAAAAACAGATGAGAGGTATATTTTGACTTGCTTCCTAGGTGATTCTGATATTCTGATTGCTTTCCTGTTGTGAACAGCTACTTGAAAGTATTTGAAATTATGGCTATGGAACAGATAAATTAGATGTAAAACTTAAGGAGTGTCAACAAAAATCAATGCTAAATGAAATAAGTCTAGAAATTTAGTCATATAGCCAATAGATCAACAAAGGAACATTAAAATGATAACTGGTGGGTTTAGAAATCAAGACTTATAGTCTGCTCTCAAGAGAAGACAATGGTAAACTTTGGGTTTTTTCTTGATGATTTATCAGTTTGCTCAGTGGGATAAGAAAGGTAATTAATTATATGATTCCCTTTAGGATTTATTTGCAAAAATTCTTGCCTTCCAAAAATCAATATAATCTCTACTGCTGATTCCCTTCAGTAAGGTGTTATCAAGAAGAAAACTGCTTTCCTAACAGACAGATCTGTCTCTGTTAAGATAACATTTTAATTTTTCATTAATTATTTATTGAATATTCTTGGTATTTGAAAGCAATTAATTCCTAATGAGTGCCTAGATGATTTATACATAAACTACCCAAAATGTTTTCGAGCTTCTAAATAGTAATACGTTACATCTCCATTTTTTAAAGGGAATAAGCTTTCACAGCAAGATGGCAAAATCATTTCGAGTGTACAGTACTGAATGTTATTGTATACAATGAAAAAATAAAAGGAAGCTAAGTGAAAAATTAGTAAGACAAAAAGTTGCACAGAGTGTGGCTCACACTATGTGTAGCATACTGCCAGATCATAACCCCTGAGTGTAAATAATAAATAAAAGGAGTACGCACTTCTTTAATCAATAGGACGTTTTTCATATTTTCTGAGGCTGTACAGTACATGTTTCCCTCTACATTAATAAACCCTTTTCTGTGGGATGACTCAATTTCTGGCATTTAGTGTTAGTTTCCCACATAGGAAGAAAAGAAAGCCAGGCTGATGCCGGGTGGTGGCATTTGAGAGGAAGTGTGGTGAAGTGGAGAGAGTTCAGGGACAGAAATGTGAAGACAGGGACTGTTTCCACCAGGTCTCTTTGGATCAAAATTATAATTTCTCTTTATCTTATTTTCCTTTTTTGTCTGAGTAAGAAAATTTTCTTACCTACTTCCCATCATTTTTAAGACTAGAGAGAAAACCCATGTCATAACACAAGTAAACTATAAAGCACAAAGTTGCTTCATAAATATAAAACATAAAAAATGAAGGCATCAAAAGACTCCCTGAAACATCCCTCAAATAAATCAATAACTTTTCCATGCCATTAGGTTCCTGAATTACTTCAAAAACTTTGGGAAAATAATGTATTAGCTTCCTAGATTATCCATAGTATTTTAGTATGTTAGTAAGTGCATCTCTTGGTTGCATATTTGGAAGCTATGTTTAACTAAAGATTGGTGTGGCTTCCTTTGTGGAAATCTCTGCTTTAAGGGCTTAAATCATGCCTGTGACCAGTCTTCATGGATAGACCACACTACTGAAGAAATGTAAGGTCATGTTCAGGGCATATTAAACTTATTGAAGTGTTCCCAATTGGACACTGAAACGAGAGGCATTTTCCTTGAGAAGACTTAACTGTTCCTTTTTAAATGCCCACAGTGACTCACTCAAGTGACTTATATGCAATCTGACCTATTTTCAAGTCCCAGCTTCATCAACTGTGCAACGATGTTTATTTTTATATAAAATAAAGATAGTAGTCAGGTTTAACTTCAAAGGACCTGATGGAAGGACGGGAAGTAAGGTCAAGGTAAAGGTCTTAAAGGTCAGGCTTAATTGTAAAGCACATCACTTTTACCACCATTTCTGCCACTATCTCCTGGGCCAAGCCACCACCATTTTTCATTTGACTTACTTCAATAGCTTCTGCATGATCTACCTTCCTCAGCTGTACTCTTCTATATTCTTTTCTCCATGGAAGGGTCATTGTAAAATATGGCACATATGGCAACAGAAAATGTCTTGCTACCAATTATTTAAGAACATACTCATGACCTTGTCATCTTTCAATGATTGCTCTGGACAGCGCCAACACTTCAATGGCTGACAGCTCACTTGGAATTAAATCCAACTCTTTATCTTGGTCTTCAAAGTTCCATCTGATTCCCACTGTCCATCCGACCTCATTTTCTACAGTAATACTCCTTGTCTTCATAATATTCATCACTCCTTGACAGTCTATACATTTACCTTTTTTATGCCTCTCTCTTACCATAAATACTAATAGATAACCCCAGAAAATTTGGTATTAGCTTATAGAAGTACAAGCTCTCATATAGTAGTGTTCTCCCAAACACCACTTCTCCCAAAAGTTCTCCCAAAGTAGTGTTCTTCCACTAGCGGAAATGGCATGAAACAAAAAAGTAATTGTTATTAATTAAGGCAGAAAAATTTTTAGCATTCCCAGACTGAAAAATAACCTATCAAATCAAATGAAAGAACACATAAAACCTAATACAACAACAAAATACTGTAATATCAGGAATTATATGATAAACACACAACTTTTATAAAGGAGTTTCCTGGAGAAGTGCTTGGCGCTGTCACTCTCACTGTTTAGGATATGTGCTCCTCTCTGATGGCTGCTATAAAACAAATGATAACCACTATCCTTACATTGTCGTAATAACAAAAATCCTCTTCAGTTATCAAAATTAAATATTAAGAGTGATCTTTCATAAAAGTGAAGTGGCTATATATGAACTTTCAAAAAGCCTGGGATACCTGTCTATTCTTACTCATGTAATGAGGTAGCCTTGATGGTGTCCCTCTCCTCTCTTCAAGAAAGAATTTGTAATTTAACACTGAGTATTGTAGATAGCTGAGAGTCTTTGGCTGCAGTGTTTTAAGATATGCCACCATGTTAAAGACAAGACCACACTATTCCTGGGAAGCCCCAATCCAATGACAGAGTCTGGCACTTAGAAGATGAATGAAAGGTATTGGCAAGACCCAGCCACATGGCCTGTCCTAGATGGAAAAAAGGAAGTTGAAAGATGTCATTTCTGTCTGAGTAACCACTCTCAACACTAAACAATAGCTCTAAATTTTGGAAGGGGAGCAAAGTCTTTATTAGATAGCTAATTCACTCTGCCACATCCCACTAAAAATTATCAAGCACAACACCTAGATTCTTATTTTGTTCACTGCTATGTCTTCAGAAGCTAGAACAGAGGTAAATTGTACATAATAAAAATTCAGAAATATTTTTATAATAAAGAAGCTTTTCAGAGCTTTGTGGGATATATTTCCCCTAAGAATAGTGTTTGACACATAAAATATAACCCATAGATGGGCCTCCCCGGTGGTGCAGTGGTTGAGCCTTGGGCTGCAAAGCTGCCCGCAGCCTCTGCAGCGCCAGTTGGATCCTGGCCGCCAGTGAGGGTCCCAAATAGTGCGCAGACCTCTCCTGCTGTGCCTACTGCTCCCTCAGCAGTGTTCTTTGTCAGTCTGCCTGTTTTGTTCCCTGCTGTGGCTCTGGTGAATTCTCTCACCCTCTTGCACTTCTGACTGTACCCAGTGCTTGTGTAAATGAATAAATAAATCTTAAAAAATATATATATAATGCATAGATGTTAAGTATATATATTAGATAACACTGTGATTTCAGTGATCTTTATGCATGGAATTTCTGATAGATGAAGCATATACATTGCCCTGCTTATTTGTATGTCTTTCTCACTGTCTTGAGATTTCTGGTGGATGACAACACAGTCAGGAAAACATGTTGGCATGAATAAGGTTTTCAGAGTATAATTCCAGTAAGGAAAACATTCAAACTTAAACATCCTAAAAGTGATCTTTAGCAATCATTCAACGGCAATTTAGCTTTCTTTGGTTTTATGCAATATTAATGGGAATTAAGTCAGGCTAAACTGTTACAGATGCCTTAAAAATGGTTGTAGTTTCTCAATCTTGCAGCAGATACGTACCTTGGCTAGCAACCTTGTATCATCAGCTTTGGCTAAAGAGAACTGTTATGAATTCTTTAAAACAGAAATAAAATGAAATTGACTGGGAGGCTATTTGCAAGCTCTTTTCTCATTATTTACATAGAAGGAAACTTACCACAATTGAGCATCATATCAACTTATTATGTCTGAGTATTAGATATAAATACAAAATATCCCTGATGTTTGTTCATGAAGTATAACCATAATTTGCATGCAATAAGATAAACAGGTTTTGTTTATTTATCCCCCACTTTCATTTATGTTATCTTACAAGAAGTAGTATATCATTAATAGAGTATTAATACATAATAATGGAGCATTACTTGCAAGAAGTAATATATAACAACGGAATTTCTACTGTAACTGATTGATCTAAATGTTCTTTTACTCTTCCGCAGAGAGCTTACACATTTACTTCATATAAATACCATATATTCCTTATAAGGCTTACTCTAGATATTCTTCCTTTTGATTGGTATCTATTCTGTGATACTGTTTTCTCATTGACTATTTGTTTAATATTGGGAAGTTATTTTTGTTGAATAGTTTGATTTCTTTTGTTTCTAATAAATTTTAAGCTTATTTTCTTAGGTTTTTCTAGTAATATATTAGCATATAATAGGCAAATAATAATTTTGTTTTATCTTCTGTTTACTCACATTGCCAATTTAATTATGTCATTGAATTGCACTAATCCTATAGCAATGGTGAATAAGAGAGGTAACAGTCACTATTATACTATATTTCTTTTTTTTAAAGGTTTATTTATTTATTTATACAAGCACTGGGTACAATCAGAAGTGCAGGAGAGTGAGAGAATTCACCAGAGTCAGAGCGGAGAACAGAGCAGGCAGACTGATGAAGTACACTGCTGAGGGGCGCGGCAGGCGCGGCAGGAGAGGTGGGCATGCCATGTAGGACTCTCACCCGGTGGCTGGGGATCAAACTGGCACTGCAGAGGCTGCGGGTAGCTTTGCAACCCAGCGCTCAACCACTGCGCCACCAGGGAGGCCCTATACTATATTTCTCTATAGTCTTTTATTCCTATGTATTTATAGTTAGTAATGAAGTTTTTCTGACTACTATTGTATGCAAATTTTAACAAAATTGTTTGTGATATTTTACAAATTTTTGTCTTTTATTTTCCTTCATTTTGCAAATAGTGCAAGCATTTCCCTTTTACCAAATACTCCTTTAATGTTAATTCTGGTGAATGTGTTTGTTTCATCATATAGTTGTGCTATGATTCATATGGACATAATTATTATTGCTATTATGGGATATTAAATATCCCTAATTTTTCAACTTATATAAAAATGTTGCACTTGTTCATTTATTTGACAAAAATATACTGAGTGCCAGTATTCAACAACCAATACTTCAAATGACAGGGATAAAATTGCCGCTCTCATGGAGTTTACACTGTAGTCAAATATAGCAAATATATGTTATATCACTTAAGAATTATAGAAGATGGGAGATCGGGAATAGGAAATAAAATAGGAATTTCTAGGAAAAGAGGTTATAATTTAAATAGAGATTATAATTTAAATTGGTTATAATTTAAAACGGTTAAGGACTGAGCTATATGCTTATCTGGTTAAAAAAAAATTCCTAGTAGTGCCACTGCAAATGACCTGAGATATGATGTTTACTTAAGTGTTCAAAGAAGTCCAGAGTGACTGGAGTGAGCAAGTGGGTAAATGGTGGGAAACGTGGTCATAGAATTACTCGCTGGCTGATTATAATAAACCTTTATAAAAGCTCTGGCTTTCAATCTGAGGTAAATGGGAAATCTTGGAAATTTTTACATAGAGAAGTGGTATAATCAGACTTCCATTTTTAAAGGATCAGTCAGGATGCTGTATTCAGTGAACTAAAGTGGGTAAGAGGGATAATACAGAGAGCACTTAGTATATATTGCAGTCATCTAGATGACAGCTGAAATTAGCTTGAACTAGAGAAATACTGAGGAAAGTAGACAGATTCTGAATATCAAAAGTAGTACAAACAGAATGTCCTAATAGACTATATGAGGTAAAGAGAGGAATTAATGATAACCAAACTTTAGACCTAAATGCTAAGGAATGGATTTAATGAGACAAGGAGTAGCAAGTTAGGGGACCAGATGGTCAGGATTTGATCAGTTAAAATCAACATGCAAATTAAACACCAATTGAAGATATCAACTGGAGTTCAGGGTAATGGTCTGGAATAAATAGATAATTCAGAAGTCATCAGTGCTTGCATGATGTTTAGAGCCAAGAAATAGATAAAAATAACCTTAGGAGAAAGCACAAAGAGAAAAGGTCTAAGGACTGAATTCCAGGGCATTCCAATACTTAGAAGTCAAGACATGAGGGGCAATCAACAGAAGAAATTAAACATATACAACCATTGTGGTAGGAAGAGAACCACAAAAAAAAGAGTGATATGCCTAAAGCCAGGATGAAGAAAGTGACTCAGAAAGAGGTAATTAACTATGTCAAATGCTGTTGCTGGTGGTGGTGGTGGTGGTGGTGGTGGTGGTGGTGGTGGTGGTGGTGGTGGTGGTGCTTGCTGCTGCTGCTGCTGCTGCTGCTGCTGCTGCTGCTGCTGCTGCTGCTGCTGCTGCTGCTAGGTCAAATAAATTGAAGGTAAGAATTGATCACCAGATCTAGAACAAAGGGTCACTGATGGTTTTTACAAAAGTTGTTTCTGTGAAGTGGAGGAGAGGAACATCCAGTTGGAGGAAAATCAAGAGCAAATATAGAAAGCAAAATAGATATAACAAGTGCAGAAACTCTTCTAAGGAGTTTACTATAATGGACAGCAGAGAAATGTGGTTGGTAGCTGAAGGAGAAGTCAAATAATTTTTAAGATTTTTAAAAATAGCATCATGTTCTATATGATTGGGGATGATCCAGGTAAAAAGTACTAGAAAATTTATTTGCAGCAAGTCTACTTTACTTATTCCTGTAAGAAGTTTCTGAATAAAATCCAAATGGCATAAACATTTTTGAGCCCTAGAGCCAATTGCCAATTATCCTCTAGCCGCATGGCATTGGTTTACAATTTCACCAATGTGTACACGAAAGTTTTTTTTAGTGATACTAACTGAAATTGTTAGTTTAAGTATCCATGCAAACTTGAGAGCCAAAATTATATCGAACTGATGTTTTTATCTCATTTCGTTCACTAAATTAACATCACTTGAGTGTCTACTATTTGGCAGGTATTATGCTAGATTCTACTTTTGTCCCTGCTCTTGTGGAGGTTATAATTTCACCAACGAAAACTTCTAAACATATAATTAATTGTCATTGTGCTAACTGTAAGAAAACACAAACACTGCAAAGATGTGTAACAAGAGGATGTGTGGTTAGGAGGACCTAACCAGTTTGGGGGATCAAACAAATGCTTGACACAATTTATTAGGCTAAATCTGGATGAGTAGAAGTAGTTAGACATTTTTTTTATTGGTTTTGGTGGTTTTATTTCCTTATTTTTAGATTTCTTAGCATGTGTATTGCACACTTTTAATTGAAGTTGAATCCATTGTGTATATATACCACATCTTCTTCAATTCCCCACGCAGGCATCCATGGGGCCAGACTCAAAGTTATAAGCCTGGTCCCTCCATCACTCAAGAGAACCAAGAGATTCAGTCTTAGGAGTATTGGAACACCCATCAGCAAATGGCAAAGTGGCTGATTTAATGTATTAATAACATTTTATTGTTTAATTCAGTACATATGAGGAGCATATTATATGTTGTATGAATGATTTAAGGAAAAAATGTTAAATATTATAGCAAAAACAGGGTTTGGTTGTTGATGATGCTTTGCTTTGCTTTGTTTTTGGCAACAATACCAGAAATATCCTAAACTGGTGGTGTCTGGATAGCTTCAGAACAGCTAGACAAGAACTGGTTTGGAAATAGCAAATGCATCAAGGCTGTATGTTTTAATTTGATTTTCAGGGATAAGATATATTTGAACTTACATTTATTTAATAACTGTCCTATCATAATGTTTCTTCTGGAAGTCTTCTTCCTAATGTTTTTTTTTTTTTCCATTCCACGTACTGATGTAAACTCCATTTGCTCATCTTCCTGTTGCTTGAACCAGCTACTAAAGGGTATCACTTGGGGGCAGAAAAGAAGGGAGAGGAAGAACCACCTTTTCCATCATGTCTGAAAGTGAATTTTTGTTTCATTCTGTGATCAGTTATCAAGATCACTACATGTACTCATAAAAGAGGAGGAAGTCAAATAACAGTGAAGCCTCTGTTTATGGTTAAAAACAGGGGTCTAAGGAATAAGTGGAGCCAATAAAACTGAGGCTGGCCAAAATAAAATTCTTCCTTACTTTCTACTTTTAAGTAAGGAAGAGGTCATCTTTCACATGTATTTCTTATTGGTGCTGATCACCCAAAATTCTGTTAGAACATAAAAGAGTATAAAATAAGGTGTAATATACCTTTTTCTGTTGCAATAAAAACTTGCATTTAACATTACTTTAATGTAAAATAATAATAATAATGATAAACCAGAGGAAAAAACCATGAAGTTACTTCTAAGTCCTATTGTCTGTAATGCCACTAAAAAACTGATATCAAACACTGTGCATAGGCTGTTTACCTTTGAATAGCACTTTTTAATACATTTGATTTTATCTCAACATATAGTATAATGGAAAATTCATAATGCTTTAATTCTGAAAATTTACTATGCATTTGGACATGTCACTCAACCTCTCCTAGCATATCTCTTTTTCTATAAAATGGGGATAGTAATACCTGCCTATTGGACAGGTTATATGATGAAGGACATTGAGATAAAGTGGACTGCCCAAGATAGTATGAAATGGCTGGCAGAGGCAAAAACTAAAACTCAGATCTTGTGTCTTTTTTAGAATTCCTTGAAAGATATTCTAAATAACTGCTATTATTTATGTATAGGTATATAAATAATTTGGGGTAAATTATTTATATGTTCTATAGAGGGTTTGTTAAGAATAATGACATTAATTTTGTAGCACATGATATGAGCTCGTTATAAGTAATACAGGCAAATTTTTAAAGAGTGTAATGAAACCGGGGCTATATTCCTCTACCCATTGAAATATGAACGTAACATCTAGCATCTTTTATGCATGTATACAGGAAGATATTAAAGAACTTCTGCTTTTGTCTGCCAGCTTTTCAGCCAAAGGCCCAAATCTAAAAGCGATAGATGAGAAGTATTTCTATAACATATGGATGCATGAAAATGCTGCTGTACACTCTCTAAGGGTATCTCAGCCTCTTAATTACATTTTTGTAATCAGGAAGGGATCTTTTTTTAAAACCACCATCCACTCTAAGTTTATTTTCCTCATTTATCAAATTTCAGATTTAATTCTTTCATTTCAGAAAAATTTTCCATTAACTTTGAAAGATCTTTTATACTTCTTTGTTGGAATATCTGCTTCAACAATACTAAGTATCATTATAGATTATCATCTTTTTTCTTTACCTATAATTATCTCTAAAATTGCCTTATATTCTTCATCTTTTCTCTTTCCATTCAATATGTTGACTTCAACCCTTTCCTCTCTGTCAGTAATTTGAATATGAGTCATGATTATTCTGTTTTGGTGTTTCCCATTTACTTATTCATTAAATAATTGTGTTATTTTGGTAATGTATTTTTTTTCATATCCACAATTTCCTGTGTCATCTTATTCTGTTGATTTACCAGAACTCCTTTTAACCAAATATGTGCTGTCACTAATTTCCTTTACAGCAAGTAATGGCCACAAAGAAATTGCCTTCTGTTCCTTGAGTTATAGTTTTCCAGTCAGTTGCCCATTTTTCTTTATTATATTATGTTTTCTCCTTTCATTTTTTAAGTTATAGATCATTTAGCTGCCAAATGCTTTTTTCAAAAGTATCCAATATTAATGTTGGCTACTCTGAACATACATCTAATTTCTTCTAATATTCTGCTAATTAATTCTCTAAGATTCTCTTCCTTCCTTGTGTACACTATTGTGTGAGAATGGGGGATGGATTGTGAGATATCAGGTGGGATCTAATGCAGTTTTTTTTTTAATTTTTTTAAATTTTTTTAAAGATTTATTTATTTATTTATACAAGCACTGGGTACAGTCAGAAGCACAGGAGGGTGAGAGAATTCACCTGAGCCAGAGCAGGGAGCAGAGCAGGCAGAAGGACTGAAGTACACTGCTGAGGGGAGCAGCGGGCGTGGCAGGAGAGGTCTGCGCGCCATGTGGGACCCTCGCCGGTGGCCAAGGATCGAACCTGCACTGCAGAGGCTGCGGGCAGCCTCGCAGCCCAGCGCTCAACCGCTGCGCCACCAGGGGAGGCCCGGATTTAATGCAGTTTTGTCGGAAGGTCTTAATTATGTTTTCTCTTTTGACATTTCTCTTACCACATCTACTTGACCAGGAGACCATAAGTTCTATTCAGTGGCAATCTCATCAAACCTTTAATTATTTCCACCATTTTGAGTGGAACATCTATATTGTATCACACTTAGTCAACGTTGGTTGTTAGCTTTGCCTATTTTTCCCCTCTCCCCAAAACTACTCCTATTCCACTAAAAACTAAGGAAGAAAAATAAAAATTCAGAATTTTATGGACCCATTTTTTCCCTAGAATTGATTTTACAGAGTTGGAAACAAATTAGGAGACAACGAAGCAAGGTTTAGGTCTTCTTTATTTCCATGGCTGCACGTATTTTCAAATTTTATGTCATAAAACATTGCCCTCTGTTCCTTGTTAGATTTCTTATGTTTTTTTGCAAGTTTTTGCTTGTTTTACTTCTTTTCTCATTGAATTAAGTACTAGAGAAATTATGTGATTCATTCTCACACCATCATTTTTGCCAATATGCTATTACTAGAAAATAAAATTATCCTACACTCATATTTTTATAATTCATTCATTCGACATGCAATATCTATTTATGAAACACATACTTTGTGACAGCTATACTCCCACAAACCAGAGGAGAAAAAGATTTCCATGATGCAAAACTGCATGATCTCTTTCTCCAACCTCTCCAAATTGTATAAGCCAATACTTTTGATTTTACTAATTTGGAAGTTTATGAACTTTTAATCTCCCTTCCTAATTATACATACCCCAAAACTGTCTACCAGCCATGACTGCAACTCTCTCTTATCTCCTCCAAAAGCTTTGACAAATGCAAGATCTCTGTACCAGAAAGGAATGCTGCTAATATTCATAGACTTGTAGAACTGAGACCATAAATAATAATAAAAGTAACTGGTATAAACCTCAGAGACACAGATTGATATCCATATGTAGATTCTAAGAAAACAAGAGAAACAAAGAAATTCTATCAACCATATAGGAATCTGTGAATTGTTTTTATTCCAAATGATCTTTGACTTTCAGAGAAGTCCACTCAGTCTCTGCAAACAGACTGATAGGAAGCAGAGGTGGCTGAGATCATAAACCTCATTATTCCCCAAGCCTTCATCTAACTTAAGTATTTACAGGGAGGGGGAAGGATGATACAACCATCACTTTTGTTCCTTGCTTTTGCAGAGAAGGTTGTCAGGAGTCAATGTGATTGGCAATCTGGTCAATTCTTATTGAGCAGATCTGGGGATTTTATCAAGCAGCATAGCACTTTCCAGATTGAGGGCTGCCACGTATGTAGCAGGATACATGCCTAGGTGCAAACATGAAGTGTCTTGGTGGAGCAGGTACTTTTTTCCAATCAGAAATACAAATTTCAGCACATTAATAGCCCACTATTAGTGCAGTATTTATTTGCAGTAAGGACAGCCTCGTATACTGTAATACACTTATACCAAAGAACATGCTACAACGAGCCCCACATCCCTCTTCAGAAGATTGCTTCGTAAGTATATGTTAAAGTATAATGAACATTAAACTTCTTGCTTTGACACTTTGGATGGTGTCTTACATATTAATGAATTAACCCAACTAAGCAAATGTGGGAATTGCTATGTTTGTGTATCTTATAATGAGGTGTAGCCAACTCTCCTAGTTGTGTAATCTAGGACTATATTAATATTTCATATCCTAAAGAATGTAATGGAATCTTTAGTTTTTTTAAATATAAGTCAGTCACATATAATGTCCTTCTTAGGTACATAATTAAACTAATGAAAAGGCAAGGGGATACATTTCCAAGATGTAATATATGAAGAGTCCAGGGTTTCTCAAACTTTGTGACATGAATTTTATTTCCAGATTCAAATATCTAATTACAGGTTTGAAATATAAACACTTTTGCCTGATAACTCACTAAATTACTAAAACATTTATGTGCATGATTATGGCAATTATCTATTATTCTTGATGCTCAGAAACTACACTTTCTTTTCCTGGTAATGAGTCTTGATTTTCCAAAGGAAAAAACAATTTCTCCCCTGGTCTCTGCCCCAACTCCTGTTGAAATATGTGGTTCAACCGTACTTTAAATACATGCTAAACATCAGTTGGACATATCCAATAATTAATTCCTAAAGGGCAAAAAGATGTTTCTAATTAGAACAAGGTCTACAAGATCTGAAGCTAGGAACAGCACATCTACAGCTGTTACAGGAAATTTCTTTTATAAAAATCCATGGGAAAAGAAACAGTAACCAAAACAAAGAGACACCCACCAACTGGGAGAATATTTTTGCACACAACACTAATTATAAAGGACTGATCACAAAAATCTACAAAGAGCTGATGAAACTCAAAAAATATATATATAAATAATCCAGTCCAAAAAATGGGCAGAAGAGCCAAAAAGGAACTTCTCCAAAGAGGAAATGCAAATGGCCAACAGGCATATGAAAAAAATGTTCAGCATCACTTGTAATCAGGGAAATGCAAATCAAAACTACAATGAGATACCATCTTACACCAGTGAGAATGGCACAATTTAAGAAAACTAGCAACAACAAATATTGACTAGGATGTGTAGAAAAAGGAACTCTCCTGCACTGCCAGTGTGAATACAAACTGGTCCAATATGGAAAGCTGTGTGGAGATTCCTCAACCTGATAAAGATGGAGAATCTATATGATCCAGCAATTCCACTCCTAGGTATTTACCCAAAGGACACAGAAACAGTAATTCCAAAGGGTACCTGCACGCCTATGTTTATAGCAGCACTATTTACAGTAGCTAAGCTTTGGAAACAACCCAAATGCCCAAAAATAGATGACTGGATCAAGAAGATGTGTACATATACATGATGTAATATTACTCAGCAATCAAAAAAGATAAACTCATGCAATTTGCAGCAGCATGGATGGAGCTGGAAGGGATCATGCTCAGCGAAATAAGCCAGAAAGAAAAAGAAAAATACCGGATGGTCTCACTCATAGAAGGAATTTAGAAAACCTAAATAAGGGACCAGGAAAAAGACTAATTATAATAAAGTAAAAATCAAAATCAACAAGCAACTATAAACCAGAGACACACTGGGGGGAGGGGGAGGGTCAAAATGAGGGGGGGGTGCGAATTGTATGGGGAATATAACCAAAATGAAAATGCATATATTGTGCAAAAATGAAAAATGATGTAAAAAACATAAAATTAAAAAAAAATCAAATAATAATCAAAAAAATCCATGGGAGTGGGCCTCCCAGGTGGCCCAGCAGGTTGCGTGCAGCACTGTGAAGCTGTCTGCAACCTCTGCAGTGCAGGTTCAATTCCCAGCCAGCCAGGGAGATGCCCACATGGCGGCAGAGCTTTCCTGACTCGCCCACTGCTCCCCTCAGCAGTGTACTTCCGTCTATCTGCCTGTTCTGTTCCTCGCTCTGTCTCTGGTGAATCCTCTCACCCCCATCCCCACACCTCTGGCCTGTACCCCAGCTCTGGTATGCATAAATAAATAAATCTTTAAAAAAAATCCATGGGAGCTTGAATTAGAGGAATATTTTGAATGGAAAGTTGGGAACAGGACCAAGATATTAAGCCTATGAACAGAATCTAAAGAGGTTACAGAAGATGGAAGCTCCACTGTCTTTAGAAAATACATGTGAGAATGAGAGTCAAAAAATTGCTAGGTTAAGCAGGTACCAGAAAGAGGGCTGTTATCTAAGACTAGCTTTTTCCATCTTTTTGCAGCATTAGGCAGGTCAGCAACATTTATATGCAAATACCAAGTATTCGTTTGTTAAACAGTGATACCTGCATAAGATACCTAGAAAGCTGAAATATGCATTCACAGATCATTGCATACCTAATCGAAATGCTGTCAGATACTATAAGCTTAAGTTTTATACATATCATAACCAAAATCACAGATGAAGATCTAAGGATTGGTGTGTACTGGGAAAACATCTGTATAATGATATTAGCAGAAAGCATTCCAGAGGAACACAGCAGTGGTTTATGGTTTAGTAATGTAGACATTCTGGTGAGATTTTGGAGGAACTAATATACTGTTCATTGCAATGTCAAGTGCCCCTGCCCCTTGTGCAGACCACACCCCAATACTACCACTTCAAACTCAGCCAGAAGTGAAAAGAAGAATGGGAAATTCTCCTACTTAACAGTAAGCACAGGCTATAGTTTCAGAATCACAGTTCTGCTGAATCCCCTCATTATTAAATTATATTTTAAATGACCAGAGGCACAATGGACAGCTGCTATGTAAGAGCCACTCCCTCCCTTTAGAACCCAGCTGCCAGGAACCGTAATTCCCAGCAGCACTTGAACAGGTATCCCAGCAACAGCACCTTCCCCTGACTAATTGCAGGCCAAAGGGCTTCTCATCCTTTATTTCCTATCTTTATTTCATCTGTCACTTTATTCCTTCTGTCTCTCTTCAGATACACCCCCAACTGGTGCCTCCTATCACTGTAAATCTTGAATTCTCTGTGTCCTGCTTCCTTCTTCAGAGACACTTCTCATAAACCCTCTTACCAGGGTTCATACCTTCTGGGCAAGCACTTCTGTTGTGTGTTATATAATGAGCTCCTGTCTATGTCCTATGTTATGAAACAGTGTGTCTTTTTTCTCATTCTTTTCTAACTTCTCTTTTCCCCTAGCGATTGACTGTTCTCTCGTTCCTTGACATACTCCTGGTCTTAAGGGTAATTATTTCTCATAATTTTCCCCCTAGGAGCCAGCAGTCTGCCTTGCCCACCTAACCTCCATTACCCTGGCGCTCCTCCCTTCCAGCAAAACTCCTATTCATAATTGCCACTACTCCATACAGCCTGTACTTCATAGGAAGTTAACTCCACCTGTGGGTCAACTCGGGGGGCTGGGGGGTCCGAATTAGTATAAGTCAACTGTGATCATCACATTCCTTTTTCCAAACATAGATTTAGAAAAAGGAAATCATCCTAGTGAATAAGATGTGAAACGAAATCTACTTGGGACTTATGGGAAGAGAAATTCCATATCTTAAGATTAAGACCACAGATATAAGCAAAAACCCCATTCTTCTGAATACCACATCATCAAATAGAATTCAAACAGACATCCTGTTATGTGGAATAACAAATGTCCTTGCTGTTTAAAAGAATTTGAGTCAAAGTTTTGTTACTTTCAATCAAATGTATCTTAATTAATACAGATACCTACTTTGGAGAGAAACAAAATGTAGCTCCGCCTCCGACCCCAGATGACACTGGTAAATTGATTAATTGTTCTAAGCTTCATTAAGTTCATCAATAAACCAAAAGGTCCATGTGAATAAAAATGTGGACACATTAAAATGTGACTCCTGAGATTCTGGCCGCCTCCCTCTTGATATAAGTCCTAAGGGAGCTTATAGGTATCCATTCATGAATCAGTCTTCCTTTTGAGTTCATACTTATGTGTCCAACAATTACACGAACCTGCTGTTTCTGCTGGAGGCTTCATCCCCACTCTAATTCTGCTATTTAGGAGTTAGGACTGCTGGAGAGCTACATCTCCAGGACTTGGCCTACCACCTGGATACCTCTATGCCAGGTATATCTGTTGCCATTTGTAGAGGCAGGACAGGGCACTGAGCAGGTTTTCTATGATCCAGCAGACCGGATAAAGGAGGAGTCAGAGTCCTCAGTGGCTTTTGCTGGTTTTTTATTTAGATTACCAGGTACACGGCAGGCAGGGGCGCTGGGGGGCTGGGAGGCAAGTCTTCACTCTGGGCTCTCTGACCTTCTCTCACATTCTCTCTGCTCTTCTCATGGCTCTGCTTCTCTCATGGCTTCTGCTGCTGCTGGTGTCCCTGTGACACCGCCCTTAAAAGCCCAGTCTTAGCCCAGGTGAATCCCATCTACCTAGATCCACACCCTATTCCAGGTGTCTGCCATCAAGCATGCATTCAGGACCGCAAGGATCCATCATCTATCCTGATGGCAGGAGGACAGAAAAGCTTGACATTTTTTCCTTACCCTACACCATTCTTGCAAAATAAGGAAATGAATGGCCTTTGTGTGTTCAATCAAAGAGGTTCCCTCAACATGGTTAATTGAGTCCCAAAGAATGCCCCTTCTAATCTGTCTCACACCAAAATTGCTAGCCTTCCCAGGTGTTTTAGCATCCAGAAACACAATTTTCAATTCACAGGAGTCTGTAACAAATGTTACAAGCTGGTTTTCTGCATTCTGGAGGCTAGAAAATTAAAATAACATGTCAAAGATTCCTTTCTTCAGTTCAGGTTCTGTATATAACCAAACTTCATCAAGCAGAGACACCCACATGAGATTTAGAAGAGGCGATGATGTGAAGACTACACTTTTACTGCTTTTGCTATTTTGCTGGGTGGCATGATCATGGAGGCATTAGAATTTTCTACAGCAGTAATAATAGGGGTCCCTATCTTTGTAATGCCCAGAGGCAGGGCATTGGGCATTTCGCTGGTGAGGATCATGCTTGAGGTGAAAGTGGAGCTGGAGGCAACAGCGATGGTAGCATCTTCTGGCTCCTCATGGTGTGACAATGATAATCTACATGGTCGGCTTTACAGTATTGTTCAGGACGTCATTCCTACAAACTCAGTCTAATGCTGGGACCTCTGGTGCCTCCAACATTTTTGGATGTGTTAAGTCACTTAATGTTTAAAGTAGTGTCTATGTTCTAGAACTGAAACCCTGACTGATATACAGCCTGTTATTCCCCAGGGTACAACAAAGGAACAAAATAGCTGGGTGGGACAAAATTCTATTACCAATACCACACTGATATCTGCAGAACCCAGAATGACCCTCTGGAGAACAGGCCACGTTGCTAAGTTTAGCTTATAATGTCGATTCTTCCCTTCCTTCTTAAAGCAATTTCACTCTCAAGGGCTCCATTTTGATCCTTGTAAGATGGTATTTTTCAGGGTCACATGAATCTGTCAAGCATATCCACATACACTTGAAACAGGTTTGAGCCCTTCACCCAGATACTCTCAGCTCTTTTGGGGTTGTAAATGGATACAGTCAGGGTGGCATATCAGCCAATTCCACTTGCCAGGAAACTCTGTACCTTACATTCTGCCTGGACATGATAGGACATTCTAATTTTATTTCCTATCAGTATCTTCCCAACCAAAATACCCTAATTTATGCATGAAACACATGTTTTAGCTGTTATAAGGACCCAGTAAAAACATAAAAGAAAATGCGGGGCACTATGCCTGGACCACACTAAGAACTAATAAATATTCTCTTTTCCTTATTAGTTCAGTTTGGGACAAAGGCAATCTGAGAAATTCATACAAAATCTTCTGTGATCATTTGAAACATTGTCCTAGAAGTGTTTACTGGACCTATTTCAATATTATGTATATATTTTTCATGTATTTTTTAATTTCAAATGCTAGAAAAAAATAGCTTCCAAGTATTTTAGTGCTTTGTGTCGGGCCCTATTTTAAACACTGTAAATAATACAGTGAAAAATGTGACAAGGTCCTCATACTTAGAAAATTTTCATTTTGGAGGATATTACAGACAATTAATGGATAAAGATTTAAAATATTCCTAAACTCATGCCAAGGACAAAAAAAAAAAAAAACTTTTCTTCCTCCCACTCTTTTCAATCTTACTGCAATCTTCTACCCTCCCTTGCTTCCTTCCTCCTAGCCTGCCTTCCTTCCTTCTTATTAATGGTACCCAGTGACTATTACCAGATACTTTTCTTGAAAATAGAGAACAAAGAAAGACAAAACTTCTGCAGTCTTAGAGCATATATTCTAGCTGGATAAAATAGACAAATACTTAAAATAAACAAAGTTTAATTAGTACTTTGTGCAATAAAGGAAATAAACTAGTTGATTTCTTAGAGAGTGACTAAAGGATAAGAAGGTGCTACTTCAGAAAGGGTAGTAAGGGAGCTGAGAATTGAATATAAAAAGGAGTCAGCCATTTGAAAAGCTATAAGGAAAGCATAATGAGCAAGCAGTAAGTTCAAAAGCTGCAAGGCATACAGTTTTGATTATTAAGTAAAGAAAAAGGAGGCCAGTGTGGCTAGAGCTCAGTGAAAAATGAGGAGATTGGGAGAGATAAGACCATATTATAAGCAAACGGAGGGCCATGTGGGAACTCTCAGGGCAAGGTAAGAAATCAAAAGGAGTTTGATAGCATATGCTTATGATTTCCATCTTCAGATCCCATGTGATTCCCAGACTCTGGATACTATGATATTAAATATGCATGTGAGGTCAGTGAATAGTAGAAAGCAGCCCACAGAAGAATGTCAATTTTTCGGTCAAGTAAAAGCACTAAATAAAAAGGAACTATCACCATTTTAATCATTATCATCTCATTTTTTAAATAATAATTTTAACACTAATGAAGCAAAAAGTTAGGAAAGACATCAGCTCATAATTTATCATATTTTTAAAATTAACATTATGAAAAACTCACTCTAGTATAATTTTCCTCTTATTGCACCTTAAATCAGTAAATCACAGGTGTCCTTGGCCTAGTGTTTTGATATACATTTCTTTATATTATTCTATTTCATCATTTTCTGTAATTGTTTTCCATTTTAAATTCTGAAATATCTTCATATTTTCTATTAAATCCCCTTCAATTTACTCATGAAGGGATCATCTTCTAGATATTCTCTAGGCTTAAAATTATTCTTAAAGTGAAGGAATTCCATACTTCTAGATTTCTGAAAGAGTGTTTATAATTTGCATGACTATGTCCTTGGTAATGAACTGTGATTTCTAATATGCTACACCTTCTCATAATATATTAACCAGAGTTCTCAGAAGAAATAGAACCAATGAAATATTGAGATTTACTATAAGATGTTTACTTGATTTTGGAAGCGCATAGCTTACTATCTACAACCTTGAAACCAAAACAAAAACAAAAACAAAAAAACCAGTGGTATAGTTTAAAGTCATGCGCCAGTATAGTAGATTCCAGTCTGAAACTAGGAATACCAAGCAGGAAAGGATGGATGTCCCATTTTTTATAGTCAGGAGAAGAAAGAATTCAGCTTTTCTTTGCCTTTTCCTTCTATTTAGGCTCAGTTTTGGATTTGGATTGGATGATGTCTACCCACATTGGGCCTCCCCCTCTGCTTCATTCAGTTCACCAATTAAAAAGCTAATCTCTTATATAGGTTGTTTTTAAGTTGTCAGTGACTTTCATTGTAAGCCAACATTACCTTAAGTTAAAAAATCTAATTTTTAAAAAATATAATATGCTAACCCCTTACAAGAAATCCCCTCTCAGACACACAGCTACTTGGGCATCCTATGGACAGTCAAGCTGATGCATAAAATTAATGATCACAAATGTATAAGTTGTAGTATAATAAATATCCCATACTATTCATGACTCTACCATTGGCTTTCATAGATTGGAAATAAGCTCTAATTCCTTATTTAGTTACTGGTGATAGGATGTAAGGAGTCATCCATGCTCCTGTATGGGAGCAAAAATCTGCTACCCCAAAATATGTCTTTGGCAAAAGGATGATTTCATAGGAAGGGGTCTGCAGACTGGGTGGAGGTTGCATTTGAGAAAGACATTATATGTAAATTTCTCTCTGTAAGGATATTTCACTGAACTGGAAAGACCTAATCTCCTTATTTCTTTTCATTGGTGAAGACAGAATGTAAATCTGCATACATTTGCTTACTGTGCCTTCCTTGGTAAACTCCCTAATTGAACTGCCTTTTCCCCTCCACATAACCTCACTTTTCTTAACTGAGCTGCTTAAAAAGGATTCTGAAGTCATGTGGTGAGTTACTTGTTTATGTTGGGTCTCTCCACCCATACCCTAACCCCCTGCACAGAGGATGAATACATACTACTATTAAATATCTTGTTGGTCTTTTCTCTTATCAAACTTGTGTAAATTTGCCAGCCTAGAAAATACCAGAGGGTAATAAATGATTTCCTTTACACCTTGATGCCACCAAAAGGGACCTCCTATGTGATGCATAGGATATATCTTGAAGGGTCTTTGAGGTAGATATACAACCAATAAGTCATTAAATAACAAAAAATATTTCTTGAAACTTCTATTTCACCAAAATAAACTGTGTTTAGCAAAATGCTTGGATTTTAACACATATTTATTCTCAAAATTTTCTTATTATCTTCTTATCTTCAATAATCCTTAATTAGCAATAGACAAATAATCTCAATTATTTTCAATGAGAGAAAATTCATGAAATACAAGAGTATTTTGTAAACCAACTTATCAGCTTTAATTCCTAATTAATTGAAAGTGTTAGATCTCAGCCAACTCTCATAAACTTCATATTCATTCAGACTTCAGATCTAAAACTAAGGTACTGAATATTTTATGTGAAAATTAAAAACAATGACCATTGAAATTGTTGTGGTGTCATGAATTGCAAGTCATTATATGTACCTTTTAAAGCTTCATAGATTTAAAAGTATAATAGCAATAGAAATTTTAGCTTGATGCTTCAGAAAATAAAAACACGAGCAATAAGAAAACAAATCTATATATTCCACATACTGTTTTTACTAAAAACATTTGTGATATTCTTTTTAGAATTTTTTAAATAAATCTTTGAAAATATAACCATGTCAAATGGTTGCAGTCCTTATATAGTAACAGATAGCAAATGGTTTCTAGTATACAGGATCTTTAGAACCTGAAGATTGCATTGTTCTGGCTCTGCCACTTAATTTTGTATGAGCGTAGGCAAGTACTTTAAACTGTTTCTTTTCAAACAAATGATATTATCCAAATCTCTTCACTGTATTCACATAAGGACACAATGAGATTGCTTATACTAATATTATTTATAAATTTAACTAGATATTAATTGTTCTAATTATTGTATGAATGAATCATTATCTCTTTTATAAATCTACAGTACTAATTGGCTTCTTTCCTTTTTGCGCTTCCTCTTGAAATTTAATGTTGGGCAAAGCCATTCCATTCTCCTAGATTTGTATTCATACTGGAATGTGTTTCTCCCAAAGAGCACTTGAATACTCCAAATGGGATATTTCTATTGATAGTTGCAAAGAAATGTGTTCTCAGACCCTCTACCTCTATGCATACTATTTCCTAGCATCATACAGGTTTGTATTTTCCACTTCCCTTCTCCCTTTCACCTTTTCTCATTTACAAAAAAAAAAAAAAAAAAAATTTAAGTGTCTGTCCCTTATCCATCCAGAATCTTACCTTGCCACACTTGGCCAGAGGGTAAAAATTCAGGGGGAACTAAATAAAGGAATCCTTGAAAGTATTATTTTAAAGGAAGATTTCTTTAAAATTGAATCAAAGGACTATACAGGTTTACAAGATAGCATGTGAAAATTGCCTAGCACTAGATTTGGCCCATAACTGGTGTTCATTCAGTATTAATTCTATTTTCATGCTTCTAAGCCTTCCTCATTAAATGGAAATATTGCTAAATAAATACTTTAGAGGAATGGGGACTTAGTGTGTGACCACACTTAACCCTTTGAAAATATATATTAGGGCCTCCCCTGGTGGCGCATTGGTTGAGCGCTGGGCTGAGAAGCTGCCCGCAGCCTCTGCAGTGCCGGTTCGATCCCTGGCTGCCAGCGAGAGTCCCACACAGCATGACACACCTCTCCTGCTGCGCCCGCTACTCCCCTCAGCAGTGTGTTTCGTCAGTCTGCCTATTCTGTTCCCCGCTCTGGCTCTGGTGAATTCTCTCACCCTCCCACGCTTCTGACTATACCTGGTGCTTGCATAAATAAAGAAATAAATCTTTTAAAAAATATATATATATATATTACTTATAACCTAAGTTACCACTTGTTGAAAAGCTCAGGCTTATTGATTTATAAATGATTTTCATTCTCCATAGTTCTGTGAGGTATGTCTTATAATCTCTTGATATTTAGAAATATAAGTTCATATAGATAACAAAGCCAGGATATTAGCCCAGTTATTTTTGACCCATGGTACATCTACTCATTTTTATTATAATTTTTTCTTCCTTACACTTAAAAATTCTCTTAGACATGAAAATAATTTTTAACAACGGCTATTATAGGTTAAGGTTTTATAAATAGAATCATAAATCAGAGTTATTAATTTGCTACATCTACCATTCAGTTACATTTTAATAAAATTTTGCTAATTATCTCATTAATGTGAACTATAGAAAACTGGAAAAGTCAAGCAAAAAAGGAGCAAAATCTCCTATAATCCAAAAGATACTATCAATATTTTACATGTTCTGTATTATTATTCATGTTTATAAGATTTATAAATACATTGTGAAATTGGTATTGTAAAATTACCTGCCCCCCAAAAGTTCAGATTGTCTTTTTCCCAAATGTCTAGAACAAGCTTTTTTTGATACATGTCACATTAGTATGTGGAACTAATATCAAGTGAGGTCTTCTGTACCTGAGAAGAAACAGCTGGCAGACTGAAGCGTACCCCAGGGCCCTCAAATGGGCACACTCTAAAGGGGTCTGACCATTAGCTGGCACATAGACAAAGCAACTCTTTATGTAAAAGAACTTTAACAGAATTAGTGTGAATAGAGAGAGAAGAGAAGTGATAATAATTTCCCAATAAAATACCCAAAGTTATCTATCCCCCCTGTGGGCAAATACCCAGCCAAATTAGGGCTGCGGGGCTGTTGAGGCCCAAAAGATTGCTACAAGTTTAAGACACCTTATGGCAGGGAACCATAGGAAGGGATTGAAAGGGGCCAGGCAAGTCTGAGACAAAAGGAGCAAAATCAAAGTACAACTCAAGATAACAGCCGCCATTGTCAGCCTCCCCACGTGTCTGTTTTCTTGTCACCTTTGTGGACCCCAAGTCCCTGGTGCAAATCCAAAGCAGAGAAGCAAGCAAGCCAGTCTTCTCCAAGTGTATTTCCTGCCTCGTGTGTTATATAGCTTCACCTGCTAACTCAGCAACTCTCTCATTAAGTGGGAGGTGGGAAACATGGTACCTCCTCCTTTTATGGAGAAAACCAACTCCTTTTCCCAGAAAAGGCAGGGGAGAGTGAGAGCTTTGGGAAGAGAGATACCAGAAGTGTTAGTCTAGCTGAAATTCTTCCATGTGTAAACATGAGTCAAAACAAATGGAAGTTTTGCCCAAACATTTGCAAATACTCTGCACTGAATTGTTTAGCTTTAAAAAATAATTTCCTACGTTGACAGGGAAAAATTAGAATCTCATTTTATTGCATTACTTTGATAGCCAGAAACCTTAACATTTTTTTTTAATTTTTTTAATTTATTTATTTTTATACAAGAACCGGGGTACAGACCAGATGCGCAGGAGGGTGAGAGCATTCACTGGAGACAGACAGGAGAATGGAACAGGCAGACTGAAGAAATACACTGCTGAGGGGAGCAGCGGGTGAGACAGAAGAGGTCTACTTCACCATGTGGGATTCTTGCTAGCCGGCGGGGATCAAACTCGCACTGCAGAGGCTGTGGACAGCTTCACAGTGCAGTGTTCAACCGCCTGCGCCACCAGGGAGGCCCTACCTTAACTTTTTTTTAATTATTTTATGAATTTCGTCTCCATGAGTTTTGACTATGTTTATACTGGAGAGTCATGTTTTGTGGTGAATTTGTAATATGTGATATGGAAGGATAATAATTATTTGTTATATCTGCTACAAAAAATTTCAATTTGCCATTTGCCTTTTATTTTTAATGAAAATTTTTATTCCTTTTATATTCCTTTTATTCCACTTAATAATACACACCATTTTTTTAATCAGAAAATAACTAGAAGTATAAGAAAAAGTGGAAAGTTTCTGGCAATTTCCAAACTTGGAGAAATCTGATCAGATTTTACTGTATATCCTTCCAGAAAAATGGTAAGATTTGTTGTAGAGAAATAGATGACTAAGTAGAAATGTATATAAAGAAACAAGTATACTTCTCATTTATTTCCTGCTCTAGTCTTTCAGTGATCTGAGCAGTTATATGCAAGGGATAAACCAACATTGTGACAGTGTAAATTGAGATGAAGTATCCATTTTATCTCACCTGCATGGCTAGTTGGTAAAGCAGGTGTAAATGTCTCATGTAAGCAAGACTGAATTTCTATGTCCTTAAAATATTACAAAAAGTACTGACTTTTATTCCCTTACTAGAAAAGAAAAACAAGCATACAAATCTCACTTAATAGAAGCTGGATCACATTTGCCATTTGTAGCCTGCAGCATTTGCATTATTATCCTTATAAATTCACTTTATGCAAGTATACAGCTTTTTCCCTAGGACATATTCATATTTTCATAGGCTGTTTGTTTTTGATATCATGAAATAAACTCATCTTTCTTACAACTGAATAGTGCATACAACTAGCCACATAAGTGACTTCAATAAAATGGCAAAGGTGAAAGATTTTCTATAGAGTGTTAAATTTGTACAAATATAGGCAGCAACAACCTTGGCACACCTATTCTATCTGGTGTATGACAAGTTCATTTTGACAGCCATTGTAACATTCACATTAAGTCCAGGACATTGAAAATGTGAGAAAATATGCATTCTTGAAAACAAGAAACTTTGAATTTTAAGCTGTTTATTGTGAATTAAAAAGATAAATACATGCTCTCTTTCATTTTTTATTTCAATGTATTCTTAACTGTTCTTGCCCTCATCTCCTTCTAGATTAGTGACTGGAAATCACCATCTGAAAATAGTTCACACCTAATTGTTTCTGTCATACTACTCTGCCATTGTAGAAAAAAGGCACACTAGACCATATGTTTAAAAAAAAAAAATGGCTGTGTTCCAGTAAAACTTTATTTTCAAAACTAGCATCAGGCCACCTTCTCATATGTTTATATATAATCTGTGTATCTTTCTTGGTGAGGTAGCTGTTAAGGTCTTTGGCCCATTTTTTAATTGAGTTATTTTTTTATTTTTTGACTTTAAAGAGTTCTTTGTATATTTTAGACAATAGTCCTTCATCAGATGTGTTTTGCAAATATTTTCTCCCAGTCTGTAACTTGTCTTCTAATTCTCTTGGCATTGCCTTTTGCAGACAGACATTTTTAACTTTAATGAAGTCCAGCTTATCAATTATTTCTGTAGGAATACTGACTTTGATGTTGCAAGGTCACCTGGGTTTTCTCCTATGTTATCTTCAAGGAGAGTTATCCTTTTGCACTTAGGTATAGGATCCATTCTGAATTCACTTTGTAGTGGCGTAAGGTCTGTGTATAAATTTGCATGTTACTGTCCGGTTGTTCTAGTACCACTTGTTAAAGAGACTTTCTGTTCTCTATTATATTGTCTTTGCTCCTTTGTCAAAGATCAGTTGACTTATATATATGGGGGGCTATTTCTGGTCTCTCTATTCTCTTCCATTGATCTATTTGTCTATTCTTTTGCTAATATCACGCTGCCTTAATTACTATAATTTTAGAATAAGACTTGGAGTCAGGTAATATCAGCCCTCCAACTTTGTTCTTCAATATTGTAATGGCTCTGTGTGGGTTCAGTTTTTTCAAACACAGAATTTAGGTATGACATACTGTTCTCTCTTACAAGCTGAGACTTCAGATAATGGAAAGAAAAAGACAGAATATGAGAGGGTTGCAGGGCCACGTGATAAGTTTGATAAGCATATTATGAGAAGCCAGTTTGACCTTAATGCATTAGCTTTTTCCCTTGCCCTCCTAAAAGAGATGCACTAATGATTTTCCATTTATTCCCACAAACACTTTCTCCCATTCATGGTTTACAGCTAAGAGATAATGTGAACATGTTTCTCTCTTTGGCATGCATAATGGCATTAGGGCGCCTATTTTTACTGCTGGTCTCCATCCTGAATAGCAACAACAAACACTTGTTTCATTTGGCATGAAACTATACCATTTGTTATTAATGAGAATGTCATTTTCTTCCTCAACTATAAGAAATTATATCTGGAACTTTTCCATTTTCATAAAGTTTCCTTAGAAATATTTTCCTTACAGGGTCTCCCCGGTGGTGCAGCGGTTGCGCGCTGGGTTGCGAAGCTGCCGCGGCCTCTGCAGGGCTGGTTCGATCCCCGGCTACTCCCCGGCCACTGGAGGAGGGTCCCACATGGCGCGCAGACCTCTCCTGCCGCCCGCTGCTCCCCTCAGCAGTGTACTTCGGTCCTTCTGCCTGTTCTGCTCCCCGCTCTGGCTCTGGTGAATTCTCTCACCCTCCCGCGCTTCTGACTGTACCCAGTGCTTTTATAAATAAATAAATAAATAAATAAAAATCGTTTAAAAAAAAAAAAAAGAAATATTTTCCTTACAGAGGGATATATATACATATATATGTATATATATATATATATATTCATTTGCAGTGCAAATTTAAGATTTTGGTATAAAGTTCATTCTGGAGAGTTTAACTCAAATGAACTGAAATTATTATGTCTCATGTTCATTGTACATTACTGATATCTTCTATTGCAGAAGGACCACATGCAAAAATAAAAGACCAATTTTCCCCAATTCAATCAAAAAGTAGTAACATGTAATTCAAAATATATTGATATTAGTAGATGTATAATTAGGTATAGGCATTATTCAGAATATAGAAAATGTTATTAAATTCTCCAATCAAAATATACTTTACTGTGTCCTTATTTTTAAACAAGCTCCTTTTCCTACCGTTCTTATCTTAGGTATCTTAGGTATCTTCTCTGCTTCATAAACCATACAATTAACAGATGATCAATAACATTCATGACAAGAAGATTCCATTTCTGTTTTTTTTCCATTAGTACTAAGCTATATTTTTCTCTTATACTCTGATGTATTTAAATTTGGGCGGGTGTATAGTTTTCTCCTTTACTATATATCTTGCTTTTAGATCACAGAAAAACTCTTCTAGTTACTTCTTTTTAAATGTTCATAATTAATATTTGAAGAAACAGGCATTGAAAAGGGGGAAATCATTCAAAATTCCACTACTCAGAAAAAACCACTCTGAAGATAGCAGTTTTTCCTGACCAATACATATTATACATAAATATACAAAAAAAAAGATTTAATTCCATATATCCCACTGTACATATGCCTCCTTGAACATTTTTTGTTTTGACAAATATAGGCTTATTTCCTAATTTTAAAGGATTTCATAAAGTTCCCATAACTTTCATATATGATAATTTAGTAAGTCCTTTATTGTTAAACATTAAAATGCCTTCACTTACAAAATTGCCTTTGAACAAATATCTTTGCATGGTTTTTTCCAACAGTCTGCCAAATTAAAGAAATCTCTCCCTCAAGCTCGGGAAAAATGTGCTTGTGAACACAAGTTCATCCTTCACCATTGCTATTCAAGCAAAAAGGTTCTTCATCTGTTAAATAAAACCTGATTTCTGAGTTTTTGGTTTTTGATCACCAGGAATGGACCCTTACCTTAAGAGGAAATTGATAGCATTTTCTTTTATCGAATTATTCTTTAAAAAGACTAACAATTACACTTCCACCTGGATTATATAAAAGCACCTATTTACTCTTGCCTCAGCAATGCCAAGTATTTTTTACTTAGGTTAATTTCTTTTTTTTTTTTTAAGATTTATTTATTTATACAAGCACTGGGTACCATCAGAAGCACGGGAGGGTGAGAGAATTCACCAGAGCCAGAGCGGGGAAGAGAACAGGCAGACTGATGAAATACATTGCTGAGGGGAGCAGCGGGCAACAGGAGAGGTCTGCGCGCCATGTGGGATCCTCGCCAGTGGCCGGGGATAGAACCAGCACTGCAAAGGCTGCGGGCAGCTTCGCAGCCCAGCGCTCAACCGCTGCACCACCAGGGAGGCCCATACTTAGGTTAATTTCTTTCTAAGTGGCACATTTAGTGTATTGGACATATCCCATAATAATTGCAGGTGCACAATACAATGATTCAATGTTTTTATACATTGTAAGATGAGTACCCCAATAAGTCTAATTAACATTCATCACTACACAATACTATAATTTTTTTCTGGTGATAAAAGAACTACTTAACAAGTAGTGGATATGGATTTCAAAAGGGCAAAGGGAGGAAGATGAAGATGATGACGATGATGATGATGATGATGATGATGATTATTGTGAATGCAAAAGGATTCTTAGCCATTCCCTTATTGGACCATCATGAATCCTACCACAAATGTCCAACTTGCATTCATATAAATCCATACTCATGATTATTCTTGTAGCTAAATTAAAAGCATTAAGTATTACTTGTATTCAGAAAACCACTATTAAACCTCAGAATGTTATTCAACTCAAGATCTTGTAGCTATCAATCTAGAAAGCTTTTAACCATGTCCCTAGGGCTGAATATTGGCATCCTTTACCAGTGATTTAATGAAATAAAAAACAAAGAAAATAGACTAATACTGAGCCGCCAGTTTAAGACTTGGGACTTCTGCCATCTTCTGACTGAGATTTGACCCAGCTCTTCTTTTACTACTAATTGCTTCGATATAGGTGATTCTTCTCCAGTATTCTTCAAAATAGAGATTGCCGGACATTTTTCTTCATGGTGCTGAATCTCTAGCAGCATGAGATGATGTGAAGAAAACAGAGTTCTGTGAACTTTCTTGCTCCCAGTAATGGTTTTTTAAAAAATAATACGATGTTAAAATGGGATCTTTTAATCTCAGTCTTGACTAATGTTAAATATGGCAGGTATCAATTGATTTGAAACTTAAAGAGACTGAATTTTATTGGAATCTGACACAGTTTTATCCAGGAAAAGGACAATATTCCCTCCCTGAGAAAAAGATGTTTAAGGAAACAATGTCAGATTTAATTATAGCTAACAAATATCTAGGGCTTCTTATGTACCAAGTACTATTCTAAATACTTGAGAATAATTCTTGTTATCTTCACAATGATCCCAGAAGGCAAGCATTATTTTTGTTCCCATTTTACACATGAGAGCTTTGAGGCACAAAGAATTTAACTGAGTTGAAGACAGTCACACAGCTAAGTAGCAGAGATGTAATTTAGATATTAGAGATCCAATTCCAGAGCCCATCAAGTTCCAAAATTGGATACATCAATTAAAAATTATAGAGCACAAATATTGGAAACTCTTCTTGGAGGAAAGTTGTAGAGGAAAAGCTTCTGGGGGTTTTAGGAACCAGAATAATCTATCATCCTTCCAGGCATCTAGCATAATATCACCAATTGCCTGGGGTCCCTTGCCTGCTAATGATCATTAATTTGGGGAGCAAAGATCATGTTTTCCAAGCAAAATGACTAAAGTGTTCTGAAGAGTAGATAAAATGTAGTGATCTTTTCTGTACAAATGTTGCATATGCACAACCATAATGAGCATCTGTGGATGATACATATGAAATCTAAGGGAAATGAGGGGAAAGAGACAATTCCTATTTCAATTCCTTTGGCTATATACCTAGAAGTGGGGCTGTTGAATCATATGGTAGTGCTATTTTTAAGTTTTTAAGGAACCTCCATACTATTTTTCATTGAGGGTGTATCATTTTACATTCCCACCAGCAGTATACAAAAGCTGTTTTTTCTACATCCTTATGGACACTTATATTTTGTAGCTTTCAGAAAATCCATCCTAAAGAGTATGAGGTTGTTGCCTCATTGTTAGGAAAGACAATGAAAAGAATGAGACCACCTGTTTGACCTGCAACCTGTACCCAGAAACCAGAGGCCTCTGGTTTCCTTATCCTGGGAATGTGCTTTCCCAGAGCTGTTTCAATTTTGAAAATTTGGGGGGAAAAAAATGTGACGTGTTGTTGAGGCTATCTGCACAGCACACATGACTAATCATAGTTAAAGCCTCTATATAAATTCTTTAAGATTTGGATGTGTTGAAACTCTTTTCTTGTGGCTGCCGATGGTAAAACTTCATGAGTCAGCCCCCTGCTAAATAAAGCCACCACCCACCAATCTGAAGTGATGTACCTCATCCATAGTCTCTCCCTGCCCTCTGCATATGGTAGTCATTTTCAGATTATAAAGGCTTGAGTTTGTGTCCCAATACTCAAGGTTTTGGCTTCATTTCTTTGATTATTAGTGATGTAAAGCACCTTTTCATATGCCAGTTGGCCATTTTTATGTCTTCTTTGATTTCTGAACTCCCATATTCATTGCAGTATATTCACAACAGCCATAATATGGAAACAACTCAAGTGTCCATCAGTAATAAATAAAGAAAATGTGGGATATACATATAATTGAATATTATTCACCTCACAAATTAAATAAATCCTAACATGTGTGACAGCATACACAAACCTTTAGGACTTAATACTTACGTGATATAAGCCAGTAGAAGAACAAATTCTGCACAATTTTGCCTATATGTGGCAGAATGCAGAATTGTGGCTGGCAGAATGTAGAATGGTGGCTGCCAGGGGCTGGGAGCAGGGAGAAAAAAGAAAGTATTGTTCAATGGATGTAAAGTTTCAGTTTTGCAAGACGAATAAGTTCAGATCTAAGATACAACAGTGCCTATAATTATCAGAAGCATATTGTGCACTTAAAAATTTACTGTGAGGGTTGATCTCATGTTAAGTATATTTATCACATAAGAAAGGGGGAGAGAAGCATGAGGAAACTTTTGGAGGAGATGGATATGCTTATCACCTTGACTTGGTGGTGGTCTCATGGATACATGCATATGTCCAAACTCTGCAGACCTCTCCTGTCATGCCCGCTGCACCCCTCAGCAGTGTATTTTGTCAGTCTGCCTGTTCTGCTCCCCACTCTGTCTGGTGAATCCTCTCACCCTCCCACACATCTGGCCTATACCCCGGTTCTTGTATAAATAAATAAATAAATAAATAAATAAATAAATAAATAAATAAATAAATCTTTAAAAAAGAGGTAATTGCCATTATCTCCATTTGGCAGCTTTTAATAATAACTAACACCTGTTGAGCAGTTTATGCTAGGCATTATTTCAATTTTTAAATTAAGCCATTGATTCCCGTAATAATATTATGCATTATTATTTACCCCATTTTACAGATGAGAAAATGGGAGCCCTAAGAGGTTTAAAAATATTCCTCAAGATTTTGCCATTGGGCCTCCCTGGTGGCGCAGCAGTTGAGCGCTGGGTTGCGAGGCTGCCCGCAGCCCCTGCAGTGCCGGTTCGAACCCCGGTTGCTCCCCAGCCACCGGAGGAGGGTCCCGCATGGCACGCAGACCTCTCCTGCCACCCGCTGCTCCCCTCAGCAGTGTGCTTCGGTCCTTCTGCCTGCTCTGCTCCCCGCTCTGGCTCTGGTGAATTCTCTCACCTTCCGCGCTTCTGACTGTACCCAGTACTTGTATAAATAAATAAATAAATATTTTAAAAAGGAAAAAAAAAGAAAAATCTTTAAAAAAAAAAAAAGATTTTGCCATTAAGACATTGCAGAGTTGGCTATTTGAACTCAGGCAGCCGGTAGCAAAGCCCAATCGGTATTCAACCACTGCACTTCCTCACAGTAAAATAAACTGGGACCCTATGAAGGATATACTGAATGTTGATGTTCTCCCAAAATCATATTGCAACCTAATGTCCAAGGTAATGGTATTCAGGGGAGGAGTCTTTGAGAGTTGCTTGGGTCATGAGAGTGGAGTCCTCATGAATGGGATTAGTGCTGCTATAAAAGAGATCCCACAGAGCTCCTTAGTCCCTCTGGCATGTGAAAGTGTAGCAGAAAAGACAACACCTAGGAAGTGGGTTCCCTGACACTGATTATACCTACACCTTAACACTGGACTCCCTAGCCTTCAGAACCATAAGCAATAAATTTCTGGTATTTATAAACCACCTGGTTTATTGTATTTTATTATAGCAGGTGTAACAGCCTAAGACTGAGTGTTTAAGTGATATATCTGAAAGTCTTAACAAAGGTTGAAGACTGAATTCAAATCTAGTCTCTTGGATTTGAGTACTTTCCTGCACATGCAACCCTTCTGCTCTAAAGAAGTCAACTCACCTATCTTCCCCATATGAACATATGAACATACACTTTTACCCCTAGATAATGTCAGGGAGGGAGATAATCTCCTTCTACCCTTATAGTTGTGGACTGGAAAATAATTGTCACCAGAGAGATTAACAAGAGAAATGACAAATTTCAATTTTATGTCCAGAGAGCCCGTGATCATGTGGGTAAAGTTATATTATCTCTAGAAAGGGTGCACTAAGTTTAAGAGGGAAAAAATTTAAATTTAAAGAAAATTTAATTTGCAGGGTTCATCTACATACGGACCAAAAACAGACATGGGGTAAGGTTATAAAGCTATCACCCACTTCCCAAACCATCAGATTTTTCCCAGTTTGGGGGAGATAGATAAGTAAAACAACGTTCTGGATCTTCTGTCTCTTAATCACATGCCACTAAGGCACATCCTGCGGCAGTCTGTCTTGGTCCCAACAGTATCCTATATTTGGGATTCTATTTCAGTTTCTTGGACATAGCAAGAACTCATCTGGTCATCCTCTTCCTGTACATGTATGAGTCAGAGTTGCTAGAAGAACTTAAAAACTTCACTATTCTTAGTTTTAAACATAAGAGGAAAGTTTTTTTTTTGTGTGTGCATGTTCAGAAAAGATATATTCAGGAAAGAATTTCACTTTCACATTTAATCAACACCAACCTAGCAAGAGTTTTAGAGTTTGAACTTTGCTGATTATCAGTCATTTCTGCCGACAGCCTTGGTTGATTTTAGGCTGGTTGTTGGATACATGGTGTTCACAGTATCTCTTCATCATATTATTGACCCAATTTTTCCTTCAAGATTCAACTCAAGTTCCACCTCCTTTGTGAGCAATCTCAGTGATTTTTCCTTCTTTGAACTTCTCTGTGACTTTGCCTGTTCCTCTTAACTGGTATCTTATGTAACCTACCTCAAATCAGGCATTATCTATTGTTACACGCAAGGTCTCTCTAACAAAATTGGGACCAAAAGCCTTATTTCGTTTCTCTTAATAGCTTCTCTAGCCTCTGCTCTACCCTCAATTGTGGAACTAGTTAGGAGCAATAGAGTTTAGAAACAGGAGGAATGGCATCACAGAGCTTAGCTGCATAGCAGGTTGCTAGAGATGGCCAAGAATCTCCCTGACCATGCCCAAAGGGAAGAGCTGATATTCAAAATTCTAGGTTGTAATGACATTAAGCTAATGACACCATTGTAATGGAAATAAGTCAATGACAATTAGATAATTAGTTTATTAGATAATCAAAGTGATGTTTCTAACCCAGGAAGCAGTCCAATAGATTTTACTGTGTGAGAACTGTTTCCACAAACAGAAGTTTGAGTTTATTTTAAATAGGAAGGAACAATGAGTCATTTACATTAAAACTGTAATTATTCTTCACGGGGGGGGGGGGGGGGGGGGGGTTTGTTCTCAGTTGCTCTGACCTAAAGATATATTGATGCTATCTATGTGCAGAGGGGGGGCAATGTCCTTCCTTTGTAAAGAATGCACTGTGGAGGCACAAAGGCTGGGTGCCAGTTATTTAAATCTTCTTTGGTTACCAGTAGGGAGTGAAAAGATGACTTTACCCACAGGCACAGATTCTGCATCCTTGTTTCACACACTTCAAGTCTATGCAGGTAGTTTTGCTCTCTTGTCTGCTAAAGAAGGGAGAGGTCGTTCCCAGCCATTTTACAGCATGTTCACAGGGCCTCCCAACAAAACAGAATATCCAGCAGCTGCAATGGTTTAATGTAATGGCTGCACATTCTCCTTGCATAAAGGGATACTAGTTAGGCCATGCTACTTAGGGATATGGCCTCTGGAATCAGATGACCTAAATTGAATCATGCTGCTGTTTAACCTCAGAGAAATTTTCTCTGACTTTCTGTACTCAATCTCCTTATCTTTAAAATGAGTATAGGGCCTCCCCTGGTGGCGCAGCGGTTGAGCGCTGGGCTGTGAAGCTGCCCACAGCCTCTGCAGCACCGGTTCGATCCCTGGCCACCAGGGGAGGATCCCACATGGGGCAACAGACCTCTCCTGCTGTGCCCGCTGCTCCCCTCAGCAGTGTATTTTGTAGGTCTGCCTGTTCTGTTCCCCGCTCTGGCTCTGGTGAATTCTCTCACCCTCCCATGATTCTGACTGTACCCAGTGCTTGTATAAATAAATAAATAAATCTTAAAAAATAAAATAAAATGAGTATAACAATAGTATTCTCTTCATAGGGTGGTGATTAAGATGAAATTCTAAAAAAGGCAACACATTTAGAATTATGCCAAGCACATAATCAGTTATTATTAATTTATCCAAGCCAGTCTGTGCATGCAGCATAGTAGAAGGGTCCAGTCTGTGCATGAAGCAAAATAGAAGGCACCAGGTAGAGGAACTTGTAGTCAGACTGTCCTCTGGTTGATCATTGTTGAAGCAAAACCCCTGCCAGTCAGGAGAAGATGGATATACTCCAAGCACAGGAATGAGGCTGGGAGGTCTAAGCATACAAGCATCTCACTCTGAGGTTTTATTCGGGTATTGCAGATGCTGCACTTATAGCAAAAAGAGGTACTCCAGAATCCACCCACTGATAAGGAAGAATCATGTGCCAAAGTCTTCTGACACAGACTCAGGGACTGGGGAGGGTGCTAATCTACAGGCTGATGGGCATTGCTGTCTATGACGAAGTAGAGATGGAGAAACGACTTTGCTGAGCTCCCTGCAAAAATCAGGTGCTCGGGAAGATAGTGTTGATGATGATGTTGAAAGAACGGTTACTCCATTAAAATATTTTCTTGAGGACTCATTATAACTGAAGCACCATACTTTATAATAAAAATTCAATAGAGAACAAGACAGATGTGATCTGGGAGATCCAGAATTCTGTGCTCTAGTCCAAATTTACCATGTATTAAGAACAAGCACTGGCAATCTAGAAAGATAAATGCTATTTATTTTGATAAGCCACTGGTAATTTCTGATAATTTGTCTAGTGTTCTTGAACTTGTGGTTGACCTGAATCAGGAATGGAAGCCCTGCTTTAGAACCCATTTGTCAGAGCTATGATAGTGGACTGCCTGATGCTTTAATAAGCTATTTTTGTTCCTTCCAAGGATGCTGATAGCATCTGTGCCTGACAAACAACAAGGGTCATCTTAATTGATAACAAAGAATAGAGCAACCATTCTAGAAATATTATCAATAATCTGGGATCAACTACCCCCGGACAGCCACTGCACCTTCCCAACCTGAAAATGAAGAAACTCCCCACTCCTACATGTTCCCACATTAGTTTCTATCCTATATAATCTTCCTTAACTTGACACACAGGAGGCAGCCTTTTCTGAGTGCTGACTGTTGTCTTCCCCACGTGGTGCTACTTACTAATAAAATGCTTCCTTTATGGAAACAATTTTGTGGTCCAGAGTTTGGCTTTCCAAATGTGAGTAATACAATCCAGTTTGGTCACTCACAAAATCAGAATGAGATATATTTAGGTTATAAATTTCACAATTTGATCCCAAAACTTTCAAACCCAGGTAACACCTAACATTGTAACACTTCTAAATTCAAATCGTAAGTGAAGCTTTTAAAATAAATAAATAAAAACTTATACTGCTTGAGAATGCTAATAATATAGGGAGATGGAATGAGCAAAGTTTGCATAGAAATATCTATCTTCATATCTTTCATTTTTTCCCTTAGAAAGGTAACTGCATGCTCAATTCTTTCTTTTTCCTAGCATGAATGCTGAATGGTCTCAGAAAGTAAGCATGCTGTGCCCCAGTAGAGAAAGATTTATTCTTTTCTCTGTCCTTTTTTGGTAAGAAATCACACTTTTAACAATGTGGCTGAGGAGGAAGTGTATACTCTGCCTCTCTAGATTCTAGTTTTACAAATAGAAACAGCTGGTTCAGAGACAAAGTATATGAAAGACTCCAGGGCTTGAGGCCATTGGAACCTTCACAAACCAGCACTGCACCCACCATTTCAATTTCATGAAATTGAATTTGCCCACAGTGACAGATGCTTTGGAAATAGGAAACCACAGATTAACATTGCTCACCACACACACACACACACACACACACACACACACACACACACACACACACGCGGGCGCGCGCGCGCCTTTATGCTTTCATTCTTAACCCTTCTTCCATTGGTCAGAAGGTGAAAGGCATACACCTAATAAAAACATTTTTTTTTCCTCTGAGCTCTTAAACAGCTGATCACCTCTCTCACATGAAGGAGGAAATGTCATCATTTTCATAGCACAAGGTAGCAAACAGCTTCCCAGCAGGAGTGTGGTACCTCAGCTTGAAACACAGCCAGTATTAGGTTCAAGAAGATGAAACTGAGAAAAAGGGCTTCATCTCCAGCTCTAATCAGTGGCTTTCTGCAGCACCCAGGTCAGCAGGCAGTCTGTACTCTACTTCCCTTTTCTCCCACTTGAAGGAAAATGGAAGGTGGTAATGAGAACAGAACAAAGGCAGTCTGCAGGTGGTCAGTGACCCAGACATTGTGACCCTGCTATTCCAAGACTGCCACTTCCCAACACATATGTGCTTTGCTTGCTGAAATCCCACCTCCATGTGCTTCCCTAGAGGTGGGCCCCGGGCAATGCAAGTGTTAAAAGTATAAAAACCCTTCCTAAGCAGCACAGTGCACTGAGTAAAACACTTGCTCCAAAAATGTAGATAATAACCGTAAGGATAGAGAATGAGAACATAAGAAAACCCAACCTCACAATATCTTCATTATTTTCACACATTCACACCAATATTTAAATCAAATAGCTATTGAGTGATTACTATGGGAGAGACACTGATGTTCTTAAAAAAAAAAAACTGAGTAAAATATGAATATAGTTCCTACCCTGTGGAATTTACATTTAAATGAGGGGGGCAGAAAATAAATGAGTATAATCTTGTATTAGTGATCAGTGTTAAAAATGAGAAGTTCAAGGTTTCATAAAGGGTGGGGGAGTAATTTTGGAAGGATTTAATATACACTGAGGGATCTGGGTGCTCTTTCCCGAATAAGTATAGTTTACCTAGGATCTAAAAGGTGGGAGAGAATTCCAGGGCATGAAGGGGAAAAGAAAGGGCAATTCCAACAGAGGAAACTGTGGGTGAATTCTTTGGTGGGAAGCAGCACCGTGAGAACAAGAAGGCATCCAAGTGTCTGACGGCAGAGGGACATACTAAGAGATGAGGCTGGCAGGGCTTTCTATCCAGTGGTAAGGATTTGGGTATCAATTCTAGAAGCAATGCAAAACCATTGAAGATTTTTTTATTAGTGTGACAGGGAAAGATTTTGCATTTCAGCGCTCTCTGGTTGCTGCTGTAAGAATAAAGTGGAGGCAGCAAGTGGTTGAAGAAGCACAGATGAAATGATTGGTGGGCCTCTCCAATGGCGCAGCAGGTTGAGTGCAGCACTGTGAAACTGTCTGCAGCCTCTGCAACGCGGGTTCGATTCCCGGTTGGCCAGGGAGATTCGCACATGGCATGGCAGACCTCTCCTGTCTTGTCCGCTGCTCCCCTTAGCGGTGTATTTCAGTCATCTGCCTGTTCTGCTCCCTGCTCTGTGTCTGGTGAATCCTCTCACCCTCCCACGCTGGCCTGTACCCCCAGCTCTTGTATAAAAGTAAATAAATAAATAAATAAATAAATAAAATGATTGATGGCTTAGGCTAGTGCTGAAAGTAGAGTTGGGGAAAAAAGGAAATAGAGCCGAGAGGTATTGAAGAAGAGATTGCTCTATTGTTTTGGTTATTCATAACCCAGATCATTATTTTTTTACTACTGCATTAATTCATTAAACAAATATTTCTTAATTGCCTGCGATGAAAGAACAAGTGCTGAATAACAAAAGTTCTCTGATTGGAAAACAGTGCAAGGGTCCAGTTAACAGTATTCAAAAGTGTGCTCTTTGGAGTCAGATGGACTGGTTTGGATTCTGACCATGCTTCTTATCAGCTGAGTCACCTTGGGCAAGTCAGAGACTCTGAGCCACTTTTATAAATGGACATAAATGGTGCCTACTTGATGGAGTTGTCTTGAGAATCAAATGACATAATGAATATCAAATAAATGATAAAATTGCAGTTAGAACACATTTAGTAAATGGAAGCTATTTTTCTGGTTCATCAAGCAACTGAAGTGTCCAAGCTTTGTCAGTTGTTTTATTTTCAAAGACAAAGCTTATTTAAATAATAGATGGTTATAAGGTGGGTACTTAGAGAGTTCTTTCTAACTGGATGATATGAATTCACCACACACTAGTCACCCTTCACAGAAGTTATGCTATACTACACACATCCTGACCCAGATATGTAAGTTAGCAGAGAAGACATTTGCAACATAGCCTAAGTTACATGAATAGCTCCTTCCACATATATAAGTAACATCCTCAAGATTTTTGATGCATGTGTATGATCAAAACACCCTTAAGAAAAGGTTATAAATAGGGAACTTCCTGATGTGCTTTTTGATCATGATGATGTAGTTACTCACTAGAGGATATGCATCTTTCTAAGAGTAAAAAAAATTCACCCACAAGGCCAAGTGCATACATCATTGAGGATGCAACAACTAATCCCAAGTCAAGAAGAAACCACAGGACAAACACCAGAAGTCAAGGGACATAACACTCAGTTTTGTAGCATTCCTGGTCATATATTTGTTTCATAAAAAGCAAGTATCTGGTAAATTAATATGTATCACCCCAATCCGTCCTCATTAGTGACTATAATACCATCTTCCTTATTCCTGTTCACTTTTCATTCCTGTTGGAGTACATATGAAAGTGAATTTACATATTTGCTATAGGATAGATCTTGGTACTAAAATCAGTCTGGTTTTTTTCAGCTAAGAGTACTTTTGCAGCATAATGTGAATAGTCAGTGAAGATCATACTGGAGGTTGAGGGACAGGTTAATTGCTAAGAATTTACACTAGGCCACCAATTCATACACATATAACAGGTAGTTCCGGGTAGTTAATATTATCATTGTCACCAAACTTTCAAAGATGAAATTAAAACTGAAAAAAATTAAGGAATGTAAGTGATCCCACTGCTAATAACTGGCATCACAGGAGTTGCACAAATACTCTGCAAGAGTCTAAAGCCCATTAAGGCCCATCTTGCTCCCATAATCTCCAAGAAATGGAGACTCCCCAAATGTGAATTCCATACAAGGTCTATTCAGATATTTTTGAAATATCTTCCAGATATTTCAGGAAGCTTCATTTTTTCCCATTGTTCTTGGAATAAGTAGACAATAGGAATTGATGTATTAAAGCAAATACTTGGCTTAAAAACAAAAGGAGAGGGGCCTCCCCTGGTGGCTCAGCAGTTGAGTCCCACACAGCACGACAGACCTCTCCTGCCTCGCCCACTCCTCCCCTCAGCAGTGTATTTCGTCAGTCTGCCTGTTCTGTTCCATGCTCTGGCTCCAGTGAATTCTCTCACCCTCCTGCGCTTCTGACTGTACCCAGTGCTTATATAAATAAATAAATGATTCTTTATTAAATAAATAAATAAATAAATAAATAAATAAATAAATAAATAAATAAATAAATAAAAACAAAAGGAGAGATTTGATGCTTTGGGAAAGGCCAGGAGATATAAGCAAGAAGGATCCTGGTACAGAGTAGGTGTTTGGTTACAATTTATTTGTTAAATGAGGCATTAAAAAGGAACAAGCTGTTTTCACATTGCTACTTTACTCTTTCTTTTCTCCATGACCCACAAATTAGCTGCTCTTTTGGATGACTAATGAAACCAGACTAAATCACTTTGGGACCTAGTTGCAGGTCCTGGTATAAAAGCTCCTGACTAGAGTCCCAATGCAGAAATTCAACTTAGACAGTTTGTTTACATTAGAAACTCAGAGCTGAATGGGCTTCTTTGAGTCTCTGGTGGGGTGGAGGTGGGGTGGAGATTAGGAGGTATGAGGAGATTGGCTTCATGACTACTTCTGAGAGGGTGAAAAGCCTTACGCTCCAAGTTGCCTCCACTGACTGGACAGTGAGTTGAACTCTGACCTGAAAGGATTCTTCTTCCTGTTCCCAGGATCTAGACTTCCTTCTGAACCTAGTCTACTTCTTTGAGAAGGAAATGGAAACCCTGAAAGGGAAAGACATGAAACCAGGGCAAAATTGAATAACAGATGACAAAACCCCAGAATGGAGAGCAATGCTCACTTTAAGCCTGAGGGATTCTCGATGTGGTTTACACTGGTTCCAGAAAAGTGGGACCTTCTAATGCTGTGGGTACTACAGGACCATTTTCTAATCTTTTAAAGCCCCTGAGCTCTCTTACTTTTAAATAGTCCACCCTTCAATGCTAAGCATATTAAGGTGCAGCCACATACCATTTACATTTTAATGTGTATATATCATGCTTCAGTAAGTGATAAGCTGTTTTCTTTGGAAGACATTTAATTAAAGTTATTCATTTCAGTTTTGAGTTTTCTTTGTGTGTTTGAGGCCATAATTTTGCATTGTTTAAACTTCAAACATTTTTATAAGTTCTTGGCAAACAGGCAAGCCTTTAGCTTTAGGGCTATCATACAATATTTGTTATCTTTTTCTGAATTGAACAAAGTTACCCCTTCCAGGCAGATGAATTTCAAAAAATGTCCAACCTTCTTGGGTTAAAGTCAGGATTTTATATACCCAAGTAGAATTAAGCAGGTTGTAGGAGGTGGTTAGAAGTGCTTTAGAGGTAAGGAACTGCCTTCCAAGACAGGATGGCTGTAGTTGTTGCTGAGGTTCTGAATGGGATAAGGTTAAAGGCTCATGATGCAGAAGCCCGAGCTTCCTCTCAGGGACGAGTCTTCATCTTCAGTCACACTCTCCTATCTTTGTAGTGAATTTTAATGACTCCTAAGCTTTCAATACCTATTATGAAGATAATAAATGACTTGCCTTTCACCCAAGCCCACAGGTTTTTCAAGTACAAATCTTGTCAAGTGTTTAGTCTTAGAGATTTCAACTTTAATCCTTGTTCCAAGCCAGAATAGACAATGAATAAGGCTATTAATTAGAAAGTGGTGGTTGGACTGAGTTTAGCCTCCCTGATATTTTTCTGCAGGATTGCCTGCTGACATGTAGGGGTGAATCTGCTGAGAGAAAGCTCAGGCTTCTGCATCATGAGGTACCTAACAATCACTTTCAACTAATGTAAACACTTTGCCATTGCTATTATTTCATCATTACCTAATCCCACAGACACACAAACACACACACACACAATTTTTTTCCTTTTGATGGACCCTCTTAAAGTAGATCCCAATACTATGATATTTCACTATCAACACCTCACCACATATGGCTGACAGATAAGGCCTTTTACTTTAATGTATTCACAATACCATTACCAAACCAAATAAAATGTGTTAAAGATCCTTAACATCATATAATTACCAACTTATAGTTGATTTTATCCTCATACTCTAAAAAGAAATTTTATAATGAAAGGTCCACATATTGAATTTTACTAATATGTTTCTTGGGTCTCTTAATATCCCTAGACATATTAAAACTGAAAGTCTTTAAATGGCAACTTTCCTGGCTTAAAAAAAAAAAATAGAGTCCTTACCTGAACACATCCCACTACAGGATCATAAGGGGTATGATAATCTATGTTGGTAGTTTGTACTTTAATTCTAGAAGGTGAATTGGAACTAAAGGAATTTTATTAGAAGATTCTGATTCGATTATTATGGGGGGTCAAGGGGGGACAGGGGTAATTACTGTCCTGTATGGAAACTGAACTTTAAAATAACACAATTGGAAACTTGAATAACTATAAGAAATTGTTAGAAATTTTGGCAGGACAGACTGGTGACAGAGATGACAGAATAAATAAATTGAACTAAGAAATATAATCTGTTGGATTTATTTGTCTATGGTAAAAGGAGAAGTAGGATACCCAGGTCTATAACTGGTAGACCTCTGGAGAAAGCCACAACACTAGGAACACAGAGGAGAGAAGGGGTAGTGGGAGAAACAGTTGATGATGAACTTAGCTTGAGATGCTTGTGTTTAATGACAATCAGGAAGGCTTCCTAGCTACAGAAAGTTTTCTACAGAAGGTTTTCTGCCTCTCTGTGACAATATAGGGTATTTAATGCTAGCTACAGGGACATTCAAATAGAAACGCCCAGAGGGCAGTTGGAGAAATAGGTCTACAACTGAGAAGAATGCTTGGACTGAAGACATGAACCTCTATGCACCAGCAGAAGGCAGAGAGTAACAGAAGCTATGGGAATGGACATGGGGCTCCAGGAAAAAAGGTTCAAAAAAGATTGAACAAATAAAACTGTCTCTATCAGGGTTCTACGAAATATGAGGATAAAAGAAAAAGAGCCTTTAAAGAGACTGAGAAAGAGTGGCCAGAGAGATGGGTGATCCACAAGAATATAACATTACAGAAGTCAACATCATATCAGGTTTAAAGGAAAAAAAAAAGTTGTCAATAGAGTAAAATGGATCCCCGGGGCAGAATGGGCGTGCAGGGGAGTACGTCCCCACATCAGCATTTTAGAACAGGGACCTTTCTTCAATAAAGACTGCTTGAAACCAGCACAAGGCTCCTGGAGGAGCCAGAGGTGAGCTGGGAAGTTCGCCCACGCCAGGCGCCTTCTGGCCTGCAGTCCAGCCCAGAGAGGAGCGGGCACCCACTGTTGGGGCAGACTGGGCGCTCAGGGGAGCACTTCTCTGCATTTGCATTTTAGAACAGGGACCTTTCTTCAGTAAAGACTGCTTGAAACTGACATAAGGCTTCCAGAGGAGCCAGAGGTGAGCTGGGAAGTTCGCCCAAGATGCCGGCCAGTACCAGCAACACAGTGTCCCAGGAATACGGAAAATTAAAAAACAGCAGTAGGGAGTAGAAAAACCACATGCAACCCAGCAACGCCTCAGGAAAAAAGCACACCACAGAAATAAAACCACCCACCTGATTCGAATGACAGTAACTTGGAAGAACTTCTGAGCCTTCCAGAGAGAGTTTAAAATTGCCATGATTAAAAAACTGACGGAAGTCATAAAGGAAAACAATGATAAGGGGAAAATAATCAATGATCAGAAGAATGAAATTGAGTCCCTAAAGAAGGAAGTAAAAGAAATGTAGATCAAAAAATTAATGGAGGTGCTAAAGAACTCTGGGAAAGCAATGAAAGCAGAATAGATGAAATGGAAGAACGAATAAGTACTCTTGAAGACACAGAAATAAAAAGAACCAAAACAGAAAAGGAGAGAGAAGTACGAAGGAAAAAGACTGAAGAAAGACTTCGGGAACCATCTGACTCCATGAGGAAAGGAAATATAAGAGTTATAGGAATCCCAGAAGGAGATGAGAGAGATGTAGGAACAGAGAAAATATTCAAGGAAATAATTGAAGAGAACTTCCCAAGCGTGAAGAAGGAGCTGAACATTGATATAAAGAAGCAAGAAGAACACCAAACTTCCATGACGAAAGGAAAAATACAGCAAGACACATAATAGTAAAGCTCCCAAGAATCCAAGATGAGGAAAAAAATAATGAAGCTGACAAGAGGGAAGAAACAGATAACATTCAAAGGAAAACCAATCAGACTGATATTAGGCTTCTCCGAAGAAACATGATGGGCAAGGAGAGAGTGCAGGGACATAGTCAACAGACTCCAAAAAAACAAATGCCAACCAAGAATACTCTATCCCGCAAAGCTCTCCATCCTCTATGAAGAAAGAATAAGGACCTTCCCAGACAAACAGAAACTCTGGAATTTCATTACGACTAAACCCCCACTCCAAAAAATACTACAAGGAGTCCTAAAGCCAGAACCTCAGGGGGACGAATAACAATGAAAGAAAGCCAAAAAAAATAAAAATAAAAATAATAAATAAATAAAATCAAAGGAAAGACAAACACAATGACAAATACAGATGCTAACATATCAATATTAACTCTAAATGCAAATGGACTAAACTCTTCAATAAAAAGACACAGAATCGCAGGCTGGATTAAGAAACAAAACCCAACTTTTTGCTGTCTCCAGGAAACACATTTAGCTACAAAAGATAAAAATAGACTCGAAGTTAAAGGATGGAAAACAATCCTACAAGCAAATGGACCAAAAAACAAAGCAGGAACAGCTATACTTATATCAGATAAAACAGATTTCAAACTCAAAAAGATAAAAAGAGACCCCAATGGTCACTACATTATGATCAAGGGGACAATACTTCAAGAAGAAATAACACTCATTAACATATACTCACCAAACGAAGGAGCACGAAAATATATCAGACAACTATTGTCATCTTTGAAAACAGACATCAGAGAAAACACATACGTAGTGGGAGACTTCAACACACTACTATCAACAATGGATAGATCAACGAGACAAAAAATAAGTAAAGATACTAAAGCTCTAAATAAGGATCTAGAGCGCTTGGGCTTAATAGACATCTATAGAACACAAAACCCCAAAAAAATCTGAGTACACATTTTTCTCAAGCACACACGAATCATTCTCCAGGATCGATCACATACTGACAAACATCAACAGATACACCAAGATTGAAATCATACCAACCATCTTTTCTGACCATGAAGGCATCAAACTAGAAATAAACCATAAAAAGAAGGCAAGGTACTCTCCTACCTCATGGAGATTGAAACCCACACTACTGGAAGACCACTGGACTAACAAGGAGATCAAAGAAGAAATTAAAAAATTCTTTGAATTGAATGACAAGGAGGACACCAATTTCCTAAATGTATGGGATGCAGCAAAAGCAGTAATAAGAGGAAAATATATAGCAATAGAGGCTCACATCAAGAAACAAGAAAGAACTCAAAGAAACAACCTAATCTCGAAGCTCAAAGATCTAGAAAAAGAACAACAACAAAAAAAAAACCCAAACCAGTAGGAGAAAAGAAATAATAAAAACCAAAGCAGAAATAAATGAAATCGAAACTAAAAAAACAGTCCAAAAGATCAATGAAACCAAGAGCTGGTTCTTCAAAAAAATAAATAAAATAGACAAAACCCTAGCCAGGGTCACAAAGGAAAAAAGGGAGAAAGCACAAATAAACAGGATCATAAATGAAAGAGGAGAAATCACAACGCACAGTAGAAATCAAAACAATAATCAGTAACTACTATGAACAGTTATATGGAAACAAGTTCAACAATCTAGAGGAGATGGACAAATTCCTACAACTCTACAATCACCCAAAGCTAGATAAAGAAGAAATAGAACACCTAAACAGACCAATTACAAGCAGCGAAATTGAAATGGTAATCAAAAACCTCCCCAAAAACAAAAGCCCAGGACCTGATGGATTTACAAATGAATTCTACCAAACATTCAGAGACGAATTAGTGCCTATCCTTCACAAACTCTTCCAAAAAATTGAGAAGGAAGGGATAATACCAAACACGTTCTATGAAGCCAACATTACACTAATACCAAAACCAAACAAGGACAACACAAAAAAAGAAAACTACAGGCCAATCTCCCTAATGAACACTGATGCAAAGATCCTCAATAAAATTTTAGCTATCAGGATCCAACACTGTATCCATAAGATAATTCACCACGACCAGGTAGGATTCATTCCAGGGACACAAGGGTGGTTCAACATCAGAAAATCAATCAACATTATCCAACACATCAACAAAAAGAAATATAAAAACCATATAATATCAATAGATGCTGAGAAAACTTTCAACAAAGTGCAACACCCGTTCATGATAAAAGCCCTTGAAATTCTTGGGATACAAGGAACATACCTCAACATCATAAAGGCCATATATGACAAGACAAAAGCCACTATCATTCTCAATGGTGAAAAGCCGAAAGCATTTCCATTAAGATCTGGAACAAGACAAGGATGTCCACTCTCACCACTGCTTTTCAATATAATACTGGAAGTCCTAGCCAGAGCAATAAGACAAGAGAAAGACATACAAGGAATCCAAATAGGAAAAGAAGAAGTCAAACTTCACTATTTGCAGATGATATGATAATATACATAGAGAACCCCAAAAACTCCACAGAAAAACTAATTCACCTCATCAATCAGTTCAGTAAAGTGGTAGGATACAAAATCAACACGCAAAAGTCAGTGGCCTTCCTATACACAAACAATAAATCTGAAGAAGAAGAAATCAAAAAAACCATCCCTTTTATTATCAAAACAAAAAAAAAATCAAATACTTGGGAATAAATCTAACAAAAGAGGTAAAGGACCTATACAAAGAAAACTATAAAACACTGTTAAAAGAAATAGAAGAAGACACAAAGAAATGGAAAGACATCCCCTGCTCATGGATTGGAAGAATAAACATTATTAAAATGGCCATCCTACCAAAAGCAATATACAGATTCAATGCTATTCCAATCAAAATTTCAATGACATTCTTCAAAGAAATAGAAAATTATTGATGAAATTCATATGGAACCACCAAAAACCCCGAATAGCCAAAGCTCTCCTGAAAAAAAAAAGAGAAGGGAATGGAGGCATCACACTCCCAGACTTCAAACTATACTACAAAGCCATAATCATCAAAACTGCCTGGTATTGGAACAAGAACAGACACACAGACCAATGGAATCGAATAGAAAATCCAGAAATAAACCCACAGATTTATGGTCAACTAATCTTTGACAAAGGAGCAAAGACTATGCATTGGAGCAAAGAAAGTTTGTTCAATAAATGGTGCTAGGAAAACCAGGTTGCTACATGCAAAAGAATGAAGCTTGACTACTACCTCACACCATACACAAAAACCAACTCAAAATGGATTAAAGAACTAGACATAAGACCTGAAACCATAAAATACATAGAAGGAAATATAGGCGAAACACTACGTGATATTCACATCAAAGACATCTTTACAGACACATCACCCAAAACAGTGATAGTGAAGGCAAAGATAAACAGCTGGGACTACATCAAATTAAAGAACTTCTGCACAGCAAAAGAGATAGTAACAAAAACAAAGAGAAACCCCACCGACTGGAAGAACATTTTTGCACACAACACTAATGATAAAGGACTGATCACAAAAATCTACAAAGAGCTGATGAGACTCAACAACAACAAAGAAAATAATCCAGTCAAAAAATGGGCAGAAGAACTAAAAAGAAAATTCTCTGAAGAGGAAATGCAAATGGCCAACAGGCATATGAAAAAATGTTCAACATCACTTGTAATCAGGGAAATGCAAATCAAAACTACCATGAGATACCATCTTACACCAGTGAGAATGGCACATATTTAAAAAACTAGCAACAACAAATGTTGAGGAGGTTGTGGAGAAAAAGGAACTCTCCTGCACTGTTTGTGGGAGTGCAAACTGGTCCAACCACTATGGAAAACTGTGTGGAGATTTCTTGACCTGCTAAACATAGAGCTTCCATATGATCCAGTAATTCCACTCCTAGGTATTTACCCAAAGGACACAGAAACATCAATTCCAAAGAGCACCTGCACCCCTATGTTAATAGCAGCACTGTTTACAATAGCTAAGCTTTGGAAACAACCCAAATGCCCAAAAATAGATGACTGGATCAAGAAGATGTGGTACATATACACTATGGAATATTACTCAGCATTCAAAAAAGATAAACACATGCAATTTGCAGCAACATGGATGGTGCTGGAAGGGATCATGCTCAGCGTAATAAGCCAGAAAGAAAAAGAAAAATACCGGATGGTCTCACTCATAGCAGGAATCTAGAAAACTTAAATAAGGGACAAGGAATAAGAATAACTATAAGAAAGTGAAAATCAAAATCAACAAACAACTATGAACCAGACAGTCTATGGGGGGGGGGCGGATAGAAGGGATTGGGGTCAAAATAAGGGGGTTGCAATTGTATGGGGAATATAAAAATAAAATATATATTTAAAAAAATAGAGTAAAATGCTGCCAAACAAAGAAACAAAGTAAGACATGCAGCAAGGCATAAGGTGGGTTTCTGTTTAAATACCTCCAAAGACTCACCTTTTCCAGAGAACTATTTATGAGCATGAAGTGACAATCAGTGCCTGTTCAAGGAAAGAGAACACATTAACTTTTCTAAAGATAGGACATTTAATGCCAGGAACTGGTTATGCAAATGTTAGAAGGTTGAAAGAGCAAGGAGGAACAGAGCAATAATCCTGAGATTATAAACTGCAGAAAGCAAACCCTTTTTCCTAGGAATGGGAACTCTAATGTTGAAAGATGGTGTTTCCAGAGCTGCAGAGCTTGGAGGAAAAGTTGTGGGGACTTGACATTCAGACCTCCTCAGAAGGAGGTCTGGAAAATTGGTATTCAATTCACAAGGGAAGAAGAGATTGGATTATCAAGAAATTTTGAAGCCAATCTGGAAAGGAGCATAGAATGGCTATTTATTGATAGTGAAAAGGGCTGCCTCCCTGCTGCATGGAAAGGCCATGGAAAGACTGGAGCCAACTATTGTGACTTTTATGAAGCATGGGAAAGAACAGGATAACAGAAAGGGAGTCAACTTTCTCCTCCTCTCCCTCGGGTCTGTTTCTAGTGCTTCCCATTGGCAAAAGCCAACAGGACAGCAGCTGGCAAAGGGTTTTGGGAAATGAAATTTGCAAAGTATGGGTCCCACCACCATATATCAGTATAAAAGGGTGTCTTGTTGCTGAGAGATAACAGATTTTCATCAACCAGCCCACATGGGACGTAAAATACTGCATAATCTGCAACCACAAAACAATGTAGCTTGAGCTGTGAATCCAGCTTTATCATTTACCATCTGTGCAAACACAAGTGAGTTACAAGCATCTAAGCTCCTAATTCCTTTTCCATAACATGAGAATCTGAACATACTTGTCTCTTGTTGCACTACTTATACTGATCCTGAAAAATTTCCTGTTCTACAAAATCACACACTAAAAATAAAAGTATTGAAGGGAAAAATAAAATTGGACAGATCTCCCCAAAGCTATGATGCTTTGCAACCAGAGCACTAACAAAAAAATAATTGGAATTTCAGGAGATAACTTGAATGATGCAGGCAGGCTATTCAGAATGCTGATGGCTACTTCAGGGGATATTTTCAAAGCATAAAATTATAGAGTGAAGATATTACCATACAGGAGCTGAGAAAAGGCAGATAGAAGCAGAGCTCCGAGCCAGGGGGCTGCAGTGATGAACACAGAGAGGGATGTGTACCTGACGGGAGCCCATGCAAAGCTGGGCTTTCTAGAAAGGGAGCCCCAAGGCTCCCATTTTTAATTTTCTTAAAATAAAGCAGGAAGGGCCCCTGCCTAAGTCACAGTTGAGCTGAGGGCTTTCTCATTTCCTCCTGAAAGTTCTCATTTTACTTCTGCTCTTCCATTACCCTAGCCTAGGAAAAAAAAAAAAATGTGCTTGAATCACTCAACTTCATTATGCTGAAATTATTCTCCTATTTTTCAGTCATGCATAAATTACCTGGCATTACAGAAACACATATTGTAGCAGAACAAACTATATCAATATCACAGTGTTTTGTGAAAAGTAAATAGGATAGTCCATGAAAAGTTTTATGCAAAATACAGAGCCCTTAGGAAGATAGTAACGTTAGTGCTATCTCAACATCCCCAGCATCATCTTCAACTGCTTTCTCTCTCGTGCAACCTAAACTGCAGTCATTCTGAACTATTTATATCACATGTTGTCCATATTCTTGCAATTCCACGCATTTGCATGGCTGTTGCCTCTGCATAAAATTCCCCAGCCCCAATCTCCACCCTAAGTCAGCTAGCTAATTCCCATTCTTATCTGCCCTTTGCCTAAGGAAGCCTTCCTGATACTCTCTGGTCTAAACTTCTAGAGAGCCTTGGGCATCCCTCTAGAGTCTTGACTCCACTATTCACTGTTTCTCCAACAAGACTTGGAGCTACAGAGGGCAAGAACTGTATCTCACTGTCTCTATAGCCCAGTGTCAATTATAGTGCTTGGAATATGAATCAGTCTGGCTGCTGACTAGGTTACAAGGAGGGGAATAGAAGGCAGTAAGCCTGGGGTTGGATTGTGGAGGGACTTAGACATTGAGTTTATGGAATCCAGATTTCACTGGCCAATAGTAGATAACTTTTCAATGTTTTTTAGCAGGACAGTCAAAACTGGCTCTCAGATGGCTGAAAGAAGCATGTCTAAGTCAGACTGCCTAGATGAGGACAGAGTGGGAGCATGAAATCTCTTAATTCAGAGCCAAGAAATGAGCAGGGGCAATGGCATGAAGCAGGGAAACTACAGTGGGAAGGATGGAAGGTAGAGATACCCTGGGGACAGAATCTTCAGGACTGGACACTTGCTTAAATGAGGAAAAAGAGTCAAAACTGTTATTCTTAAAGATTCTGAAAGGATGATTGCTCTGTTTTCTGAAAGAGGAGAGAGTTTATTGAGAGAGATAAGAAGTTGAACTTGATTTTAGTTATATGGTGTTTCATTTGCTAACAGAAAGAGAGCCTAGACCTCAGCTCCTCTCAGTTCAAATTAACTGTGTAGGTGAGTAAGTTGTAGACTCTGATATTCTCAAACTCTCCAGTGGAAAAAAAGAAAAAAAAAGTCTGGTTTCCTCTCTTTCTCCCTTGATTAAATACTGAAGGGATGATGTCTACAATACCACCGAATTGATCAATGGAAAGAGAGGATGGAATGAGGGCATGCTACCTACTGTGTACAGGGAGGGGCTGGGACAGAAGTAGTGACAGAGATGAGAGCAGGTGGGGACGTGACAGGAGTACAGGGTTCCTGACTCCAGCAGAGCCCTAACCCAACCAAGCTGGCAGTGGCATCAGAGAAGCCAGTTAACTCTGACCACAGTCTTCAAGCTGCTGATATAAGAGAGCTACAGTAATGAGAAAGAGCTGCCCCTTTCTGCATTCTCATCTGCCTAGGAGACCCTCATCCATCCTATCCACAGCCAAAACTTCCAGGCACAGATACCCTGAGTCTCTCATTAAGAAACTTACATTAGTAATACTACATTAGTAATAAAAATTCACTGTAGGAGAAAACCAGAAAATGTGGTCAAGAGGAAACAATAATTTCATCACCCTCAGAAAAGTACTATTGATGTTTGGTCTTAGATTGGGAATTTTCTATTCTTTGCATAAGTGTTCACATATGTATATATGTTATAGCTTAATGTCTGCCCCCCCCCCCAATTTAGGGTGGGAAAATAATGGGTAGTCTCTTAATTTTGCACAAATTGAAGCTTGAGTCCATCAGGCTCCAAATCCTTAGAACTATTTCAGGTTCTAAAAGTGCTCCATATGGGAGGGCTGCAGGGGACAAGCTTTTCATGAGAGAAAGAAGAACTCCCATTTGGAAAATGGCCATTAAGCATTGTCAGGCACTGCCTGATCTCCAGACTCTGCCAGTTCCTGCTTCCAAAGATTCCCAGAACCCAGGGAAGAGGCCTATATCCACATCTTTTTTGAAGGCTGGAACTCCAGGTTTGAGGGCAGATATTTCTTCACTCAGAACCCTTCAGATTCACCTGGGGAAAAAACAGACAAGCTAAGGATCTCAGAAAAAGGTCCTTAAGAGCAACTGCAGGCAACGCTGTGGCCACTGTACAGGGCTCTGCAGGACAAAGACCCACAAAAGCTACCTCTGACTTCCCATTGATGACCTCCAGGTGGCAGCAGAGTACAATGCAAATCAGAAGGACAACTGTCCAGATCTGTGGAAAATGTTGGGATCATCATACTTTTTTTTTTTGATTGATTGACTGATACTGTTTTGTTAGACTTCACAGTTAACTGAAGTCCTGTTCCAATTTGCCAGACCTTGACTGTTTTCTAACCTCCTAGATATTTGACGTCTAAGTATCCTCTGTCCTCATAATGCGCATTTAGGTTTTCACATCTCTAAGTTAGGGGGTCTAACCTACCAGAACTGTTAATATTCAACAAGCTGGTTTTGATAGTGACATGCCTTTAAGCCTTGACAATTCCTACTTAGCCACTGACTGGTTCTGAGTTGTTGGAAGAGTTACTAAGTCCCCATTTTTGTGTTTGGTTTTTGTTTTTTTTTTTGTTTGTTTGTTTTTCCCACAAAGCATATATTTTTTTAATATTTTATTTTATATAATTCTTACATCATTTTTCATCTTCGTACAATGTATGCATTTTCATTTTGGTTATATTCCCCATACAATTGCACCCCCCCCCTTTTTTTGACTCTAGTTCTTCCTCTCCCTCCCTCCCTAATTCCACCCCCATAGTGTGTCTCTGGTTTATAGTTGCTTGTTGATTTTGATTTTTACTTTGCATTGATTAGTCTTTTTCCTGGTCTCTTATTTAGGTTTTCCAAATTCCTGCTATCAGTGAGACCATCTGGTATTTTTCTTTCTTTCTGACTTATTTCGCTGAGCATGATCCCTTCTAGCTCCATCCATGTTGCTGCAAATTGCATGTGTTTTATCTTTTTTGATTGCTGAGTAATATTCCATTGTGTATATGTAACACATCTTCTTGATCCAGTCATCTATTTTTGGGCATCTGGGTTGTTTCCAAAGCTTAACTATTGTAAACAGTGCTGCTATAAACATAGGGGTGCAGGTGTTCTTTGGAATTGATGTTTCTGTGTCCTTTGGGTAAATACCTAGGAGTGAAATTGCTGGATCATATGGAAGCTCTATCTTTAGCTGGTCAAGAAATCTCCACACAGCTCTCTATAGCAGTTGGACCAGTTTGCACTCCCACCAGCAGTGCAGGAGAGTTCCTTTTTCTCCACATCTCACAACATTTGTTGTTGCTAGTTTTTTTAATATGTGCCATTCTCACTGGTGTAAGATGGTATCTCATGGTAGTTTTGGTTTGCATTTCCCTGATTACAAGTGATGTTGAACATTTTTTCATATGCCTGTTGGCCATTTGTATTTCCTCTTCAGAGAAGTTTCTTTTTAGCTCTTCTGCCCATTTTTTGACTGAATTATTTTCTTTGTTTTTGTTGCGTCTCATCAGCTCTTCGTAGATTTTTGTGATCAGTCCTTTATCATTAGTGTTGTGTGCAAAAATGTTCTCCCAGTCAGTGGGGTTTCTCTTTGTTTTTGTTATTGTCTCTTTTGCTGTGCAGAAGTTCTTTAATTTGATGTAGTCCCAGCTGTTGATCTTTGCTTTCACTATGACTGCTTTCCCACAAAGCATATTAACCATTACATGGACTAAAATGAGAGAGTATCACCAGTACAACCGTGGCCACATCGGGGGGGTCCTCAATAATTTCCAGTTACGTTGCCCCATTACGTTGCCAAAATTAAAGTAGGTGAATAAAGAGAATATTTGGGGAGGAGAGGGAGGGTCATTCCAAATAATTTTAAAAAGGTAAAAATAATTATTCCGAAATCACAATTTTCTTTTGCATTTTTTATTTTCCTGCAAGCAATATCAACACTTCTGTGCCCTAAATACTTCACTCAAATGGGTTTTATTCGATGACATTCAATAAAAATTTACCAGCCTACTACTATGTCCTGGGTGCCATCACAGACACTGAATGTACCAGCCCTCTGGGATGGACACTGTAACAGAAAAACAACACAAGCACAAAAACAAATATTACCTTCTAAAATACTTTCAGGGCCTCCCTGATGGCGCAAGGGGTTAAGCACCGCACTATGAAGCAATCCACAGCCTCTGCAACACCAATTTGATCCCCAGGGGCCAGGGGGCAACCCACATGGTGCAGCAGACCTCTCCTGTCCTGCCTGCTGCTCCCCACAGCGATGTATTTTAGTGAGTCTGCTTGTTCTTTTCCCCACTCTCCCTCTGGTGAATCCTCTCACTCCCTGTATCTCTGGCCTATACCCCAGCTCTTGTATGCATAAATAAATCAATCTTCAAAAAATAAATTAAATAAATAAAATACTTTTAGTCTCAAGCCAGCCCCTCTTCATTTCCCATTAGGCTTCATGAACACACACCTATCAGGTCAACTCCTGAATAAACCACACTGTGGTAGAGTAAGTTGGTCTAGAAATAACGCATAACCTAGCTACAATAAAACAGATGATTCAAACCCACAAAACATCTTCTTGGGTTGATTAAATCAAGCCATTCAAAACTAAATTTTAGCTTCAGCTAATACTTGGCCATTACTACAAAGCCACTGGCTACATTTTTCAATTCATACATCCCTGGTAAATGCCTCCTGGTGAGGATGCTACTCCTTAACTGTCTAGGATTTCAAAAGTAATCATCATTTGTTATCTGTTTTAAATAATATTAGCACCACATGTCTAGAAGTGATTTTTACTTTAGAAAGCTATTTCTTCAAATGCAATGCTTAAGAGCATTTTTCTGCCTCTAAGGTGTACACCTCTGGTGAAGTTAAGAGTGATATGGCTGACTTGCAACTCATACCTCCAGCTACTACTGAGCATCTCTTCTTCTGGGCTGATTTTCTCTCTCCCACACTGCTTTTTCCACAGCAACAACAGCTCTCTAATTCCCGTATTCTTCCCCACTCCTGGCCTCCACATCTGGCTGAGCTATTGAAACCAGTCATAAATCTCAGCCGGGAGTAGTTCTCTCTGTTTGTGACAAGAGAGTGCATGGCAGAAAGCCTAGGCTGGAAACATATTGCTGAAGTTGTTAAAAGTGGAATTAGGGAATTTGGAGAAATCAATTTGCTCAAGGACTCTAATGGGTCAGTTGTCCTGGGAAAATCATTACTATTTCTCTCTCCAAGTGCCCTCTCCTGTAGATCCAACACTTCCCAGCTCAGAAAGGAAAACCTCCCCTGCACCCCTTATCTACTTCACCAAGATTTCATTTCCTTTCAGCATTTTCCTATTTCAATGGCCTCATTTGTCAAGTACAAATCATCCCTTCCTCTGATGTTCTGACCTGTGGTTAAGAAGTATAAAGATTTTGTTTTTTCCTCCTTTCTGTTGGTCGGAGAGTGCCAACTTTGTGGGTGGAGGAGGGTAGCAGGGTTCTGAGCTTTCCTCCCTTCTAGTCCTCTTTTATGGCAACTTTCTTCTTAGGGTAGTTTGCTGGAGTCACCCGTTTATCTTCCATGTCCCAGTTCTCACTGGGACCTGCCGCTTTTCCTCCCTATTAACTTTTTTTAATGGGAGTTCTTACTCGCAGCGTTTCCTCGCCGCCATGTTGATCATTCTCAATGGTGAAAAGCTAAAAGCAATTCCATTAAGATCTGGAACAAGACAAAGATGTCCACTCTCACCACTGCTTTTCAATATAATACTGGAAGTCCTAGCCAGAGCAATAAGACAAGAGAAAGACATACAAGGAATCCAAATAGGAAAAGAAGAAGTCAAACTATCACTATTTGCAGATAATATGATAATATACATAGAGAACCCCAAAAACTCCACAGAAAAACTAATTCACCTCATCAATCAGTTCAGTAAAGTGGTAGGATACAAAATCAACACGCAAAAGTCAGTGGCCTTCCTATACACAAACAATAAATCTGAAGAAGAAGAAATCAAAAAAAACATCCCTTTTATTATCAAAACAAAAAAAAATCAAATACTTGGGAATAAATCTAACAAAAGAGGTAAAGGACCTATACAAAAAAACTATAAAACACTGTTAAAAAAAATAGAAGAAGACACAAAGAAATGGAAAGACATCCCCTGCTCATGGATTGGAAGAATAAACATTATTAAAATGGCCATCCTACCAAAAGCAATATACAGATTCAATGCTATTCCAATCAAAATTTCAATGTCATTCTTCAAAGAAATAGAACAATTATTGATGAAATTCATATGGAATCACCAAAAACCCCGAATAGCCAAAGCTCTCCTGAAAAGAAAAGAAGGGAATGGAAGCACCACACTCCCAGACTTCAAACTATACTACAAAGCCATAATCATCAAAACTGCCTGGTATTGGAACAAGAACAGACATACAGACCAATAGAATCGAATAGAAAATCCAGAAATAAACCCACAGATTTATGGTCAACTAATCTTTGACAAAGGAGCAAAGAATATGCATTGGAGCAAAGAAAGTTTGTTCAATAAATGGTGCTGGGGAAACTGGGTCGCTACATGCAAAAGAATGAAGCTTGACCACTACCTCACACCATACACAAAAATCAACTCAAAAAGATTAAAGAACTAGACATAAGACCTGAAACCATAAAATACATAGAAGGAAATATAGGCGAACACTACGTGATATTCACATCAAGACATCTTTACAGACACATCACCCAAACAGTGATAGTGAAGCAAAGATAAACAGCTGGGACTACATCAAATTAAAGAACTTCTGCACAGCAAAAAAGACAATAACAAAAACAAAGAGAAACCCCACTGACTGGGAGAACATTTTTGCACACAACACTAATGATAAAGGACTGATCACAAAAATCTGCAAAGAGCTGATGAGACTCAACAACAACAAAGAAAATAATCCAGTCAAAAAATGGGCAGAAGAGCTAAAAAGAAACTTCTCTGAAGAGGAAATGCAAAATGGCCAACAGGCATATGAAAATGTTCAACATCATTGTCATCAGGGAAATGCAAATCAAAACTACCATGAGATACCATCTTACACCAGTGAAATGGCACATATTAAAAAACTAGCAAAACAAATGTTGGTGAGGATGTGGAGAAAAAGGAACACTCCTGCACTATTGGTGGGAGTGCAAACTGGTCCAACCACTATGGAGAGCTGTGTGGAAATTTCTTGACCAGCTAAAGATAGAGCTCCCATATGATCCAGCAATTCCACTCCTAGGTATTTACCCAAAAGACACAGAAACATCAATTCCAAAGAGCACCTGCACCCCTATGTTTATAGCAGCACTGTTTACAATAGCTAAGCTTTGGAAACAACCCAAATGCCCAAAAATAGATGACTGGATCAAGAAGATGTGGTACATATATATACCATGGAATATTACTCAGCATTCAAAAAAGATAAACACATGCAATTTGCAGCAACATGGATGGCGCTGGAAGGGATCATGCTCAGTGAAATAAGCCAGAAAGAAAAAGAAAAATACCGGATGGTCTCACTCATAGCAGGAATCTAGAAAACTTAAATAAAGGACCAGGAAAATGAGTAACTATAAGAAAGTGAAAATCAAAATCAACAAAAAACTATGAACCAGAGACACTCTATGGGGGATAGGGGGCGGGAGGGGAGGGATTGGGGTCAAAATAAGGGGGTTACAATTGTATGGGGAATATAAAAATAAAAAAATGGTTGGGAAAAAACTAAAAAAAAAAATATTTTCTGAATCTTTAAGGATAATTAATATAGGATGCCTCAGAAATGATGGGCTGCGGTTAACAGGTAATAATTGGGGGAATATAGTAACCTAGAAATGAACTATAACTTGCTTAATTTTACTCTTATTCAATATTCCTTTGGCATATGTAGACATTCAGTGAAACCTACAGAGAATACTCTGTCATTTGAGAAGTATTTTTTGGACTCATTGCTGGCTTGCTTGCTTGCTTGCTTGACAATTTTATTTCTTCCATCATATTTGTATGTTTATTTATTTTTTTTTATTTTGCATAGAAAAACTGGGGTATAGGCCAGAGGTACAGGAGGTGAGAGGATTCACCAGAGACAGAATGGAGAGCAGAACAGGCAGGAAAAAAAAAAAAAGTATAAAGAATGTGATAGTGCTATATGGAGATGGTATTAAAGTATTTAGAGCACCTAGCACTCTCAAGGTGACCTTTGGCTTAGAGTTCTCTCCCACCCCTACCCCAGAGAAGAGATGACAGTGAAGACTTTCCTCTGTGAAGGGCAATGATTGTGTCAATGGTGGGCACAAGACCAAAGGTGGCCTGTAGCAAGCATGAAGGACAGCAGAAGAGGAACTTTGGAAGTTAGTGAAATCAATCAAACCATCTTCCTGCTATTAAGACTGTGGAGTACAGAGAAGAGATTGAATCTATACATATTCAGAAATAGAGACACCTGCGTGGGGACTGGACCAGAGATAATGAAATTAAGTGCCCTGGAGCTGCTTTAGTCTCTGATCCATGCCTAATTTTAGTTTCAGTTCCAATCTATCTTTCATTTGGCCAGATAGGTGAGTGTTCATAGATGATGGCTGGAAAACAAAGAAGAGATGTAGAACCCAGACCCTCCTTAATTAGTAATATAATTAAAAAAAATAAATCCAAAGTATATTTATCTACTTTGTGAAATAATATCAGGTTCTACAAAGATTAAGGACTTTTGCACTCAGTTGGAACTAGCTAAAGTAGTAGGTAGGAAAGTTTCCAGCATATAAAAACATGTTGAGTTAGGAAGACACACATTAAAATAGCAGGATTAAAAATATGACTCTTCTGCAGTTCCATTATCCCCAGTATATTGGGAAACATACCATAAAAGATGTTATTTTCTTAAAATAAATACTTATTTTCTCAAAATGGCATAAATATTCTTTGAATTCAAAAGAGCTTATTCCACTCAGTTATATGCAACACCTCAAAGTAACAGGATGGGATCCAAGACTGAATAAAGTATTAACTGAAGGAATCTACATACATAAAACAAGTGGGGCCGGGCTTTGAACAGAAGAGACCAGGTATTCTCACACAAACAAACTGCCCACAGCTAACACCTAATGTTGGACAAAATGTTAATGAAATCCTCAAGATTAAAAAAAAAAAAAAAAAAAAGGTGAACAAGGAATTGAAACTGCAAAGATAAGATAATCAAAATTCAGATACTGGATTTAAAAATAAAAATAGAGAACACCTATTTAAATTTAAATATTAGCAACTTTTTAACTTATCAACAACTTCAAATTGTGCAGAAAAAAATTTCATAGGGCATAAACATACTAAAAAACATTATCCATTGTTTATCTGAAATTTAATTATAACCAGATGGTCTGTATTTTATCTGTCATCCCTATCTCAGGGCCAAATAGTTAATGCTTATCTTGTACCGGAAAAGGAGGCTTTGTATATGCAAAGAGTTGGAGCTTGGCCTGAGAACTTCACAAAAATAAAGGACCATCTGTCTGTCAAAGAGAGCCAATACTGAAATCTGCCTGCACCCCCCTACATCTCTGGGTAAAAGAAAAAAATATGTAGGCCTAATAAGTCTCCCTATCAAAACATAAAACTGGAATTCAAATGTGTATGTACAGTATGGTGGGTAAAATTATAATCTGAGAAATTAAAATTCTAAGAGATTGGTAGTGCTTCTGCATCCAGACAGAAGAATATGCAAACCCACTCAGAGGGAAAGCATCCCTAACTCAGAACTCTTAAAGCTTCCAAAAATGAAGTTCAAACAACATCCCATTATTTAAAAAAGATATACAAAAGTAAACAAATCTCTAAGTGTTAGAAGAAATAACAATAGATATAGATGACTTAAAGACATCAAATGCTGTCATTATCAACTACAGAATGCAAAATGATTACTAATATAAAATAATAAAATGGTTACTAATAAACTGTGGGAAACAGATGTTGATATTTTTGAAAAATAAGCATGAAACATGATATAATAAAAATTATAAGATGCATTGAAAGAGAATTCCTTAAATAAAATTATGTTATTGAAATGTAAAATGCAATAAATGGAGATCAGGGAACTTTTGTGTTTCTGCAACATACTTAGACTGCATGGAGCGGGGAAAAGGCTGTGCCAACAGCCAGAGGTGAGCTGAAAAGCCCCCACAAGCCAGTCCAATCAGGTCACCAGAGCCCAGAGAGGGATCCAGTCAGCGCCAGGGCAGACCAAGGGTGCTCAGAGTGCCCTCCCAACTCCCCAACTTAGACCAGGGACCTATGGCATGTTCACAACATACCTAGACTGCTTGGAGCTGGGAAAGGTCTGCACTCACAGCCAGAAGTGAGCTGAAAAGCCCCCAGTAGCCAGTCCCCATCTGGCTGGCCCAGAGCCCAGAGGGCAATCCAGTCAGTGCCCAGGCAGGCCACAGGCTGATGGAAGTGCCCTCCCGACTCCCCATCCTAGATGTAGGACATTTGGCGTGTTCACGACACACCTAGACTGCGTGGAGCTGGGAAAGGGCTCCACCTACAGCCAGAGGTGAGCTGAAAAGCCCCCACAAGCCTGGCCCCGTCTGGCCACCAGTCTGCTCCCACAGGGGGATCCAGCGATTTGGAGCCCAGCAGGCAATCCTGCCACCACAAGGTAGACTGTGGGACCATAAGACCCTCATGGAATTAAACAGATACAGAAGGAGGAGATTCTCTGTGACAGCAACCACTAACATATTCATAGTACTAATGCCCTTTCAGAATTCAGACATAACAGTTTTTGACTTGATTAGACCACTAGTTTCCGACATCCCAGAAAAAGCACACCAAAAAGATGCCAGCCAGTACCAGCGACACAGTGTCCCAACGCATAGGACAAATTAGAAAACAAGCAGCAGGGAGAAGAAAAACTACATGCAACCAAGCAAGTACTCAGGAAAAAGACACACCACAAAAAGAAAACCACCCACCAGATTGTGACAACAGTGACTTGGAAGAACTTCTGAGCCTTCCAGAAAGAGAATTTAAAACTGCTGTGATTAAAAAACTGACAGAAGTCGTTAAGGTAAACAAGGATCGGAAGAATGAAATTGAGTCCCTAAAGAGGGAAATGAAGGAAATGCAGGAGATCAAAGGATTAATGAAAGAGCTAAAGACCGTGGGAAAAGCAGTGATGGAAGAACAAATAAGCACTCTCGAACACACAGAAATAAAAAGAATCAAAACAGAGAAGGAAAGAGAAGTACAAATGAAAAAGACTGAAGAAAGACTTTGGGAACTATCTGACTCCATGAGGAAAGGAAATATAAGAGTTATAGGAATCCCAGAAGGAGAGGAGAGAGACCTAGGAACAGAGAAATTATTCAAGGAAAAAATTGAAGAGAACTTCCAAACCCGAAGAGAGCTGAAAATAGACATATAAGAAGCAAGAAGAACACCAAACCTCCATGATGAAAGGAAAAATACAGCAAGACACATAATAGTAAAGCTCCCAAGAATCCAAGACAAGGAAAAAATAGTGAAGCTTACAAGAGGGAAGAAACAGATAACATACGAAGGAAAACCAATCAGGCTGACATCAGACGTCTCCGAAGAAACACTACGGGCAAGGAGAGAGTGCAGGGACATAGTCAACAGACTCCATGACAACAAATGTCAACCAAGAATACTCTATCCTGCAAAGCTTTCCTTCCTCTATGAAGAAAGAATAAGGAGCTTCCCAGACAAACAGAAACTCTGGAATTTCATTACGACTAAACCCCCACTCCAAAAAACACTACAATGAGTCCTAAAGCCAGAACCAACAGAGGGATGAATAACAACGAAACAAGGCAAAAAAGAAAAAAAGTTATTAAAGAATAAATAAAAATCAGAGGAAACACAAACAAAACAGCAAATACAGATGCTAACATGTCAATATTAACTCTAAATGTTAATATTGAGTTGGACTAAACTCTTCAATAAAAAGACACGGAGTCGCAGGCTGGATTAAGAAACAAAACCCAACCTTTTCTTGTCTCCATGAAGCACATTTAACTACAAAAGATAAAAATAGACTCAAAGTCATAGGATGGAAAACAATCCTACAAGCAAATGGACCAAAAAAGAAGGCAGGAACAGCTATACTTATATCAGATAAAACTGATTTCAAATTCAAAAAGGTACAAAGAGACCCCAATGGTCACTACATTATAATCAAGAGGACAGTACTTAAAGAAGAAATAACACTCATTAACATATACTCACCAAATGAAGGAGCACCAAAATATATCAGACAACTATTACCATCTCTAAAAACAGACATCAGAGAAAACACATATGTAGGAGACTTCAATGCACCACTATCAACAATGGATAATCAACGAGACAAAAATAAGTAAGAACACTAAAGCTCTAAATAAGGATCTAGAGCTCATGGGCTTAACAGACATCTACAGAACACTAAACCCAAAAAAATCTGAGTACATAAATCATTCTCCAGGATCGATCACATACTGAGACACAAGACAAACATCAACAGAAACGCCAAGACGGAAATCATACCAAACATCTTCTCTTACCATGAAGGCATCAAACTAGAAATAAACCATAAAAAGAAGGCAAGGAACTCTTCTACCTCATGGAGATTGAAACCCACACTACTGGAAGACCACTGGACTAATGAAGAGATCAAAGTAAAAATTAAAAAAATCTGTGCATTGAATAACAAGAAGGACACCAATTTCCTAAATGTATGAATGCAGCAAAAGCAGTAAAAGAGGAAAATATATAGCAATAGAGGCTCACATCAAGAAACAAGAAAGAGAGCCTCCCCAGTGGCACAGCGGTTGAGCGCTGGCTTCTCCCCTCAGCAGTGTATTTCGGGGTCCATCTGCCTGTTCTGCTCCCTGCTCTGGCTCTGGTGAATCCTCTCACCCTCCCGCACTTCTGACTATACCCAGTGCTTGTATAAATAAATAAATAAATCTTTTAAAAAAAAAAAAAAAACTCCAAAGAGGAAATGCAAATGACCAATATCACTTGTAATCAGAGAAATGCAAATCAAAACTATAATGAGATACCATCTTATACCAGTGAGAATGATACATACTAAAAAAACTAGCAACAACAAATGTTGGTGAGGATGTAGAGAAAAAGGAACTCTCCTGCATTGCTGGTTGGAGTGCAAACTGGTCCAACCACTATGGAAAGCTGTGTGGAGATTCCTCAACCTGCTAAAGATGGAGCTTCCATATGATCTAGCAACTCCACACCTAGGTATTTTACCCAAAGGACACAGAAACATTAATTCAAAAGGGCACCTGCACCCCTATGTTTATAGCAGCACTATTTACAATAGGTAAGCTATGGAAACAACCCAAATGCCCCAAAATAAATGACTGGATCAAGAAGACGTGGTACATATACACCATGGAATATTACTCAGCATTCAAAAAAGATAAACACATGCAATTTGCAGCAACATGGATGGCGCTGGAAGGGATCATGCTCAGCGAAATAAGCCAGAAAGGAAAAGAAAAATACTGGATGGTCTCACTCATAGAACGAATTTAGAAAACCTAAATAAGTGACCAGGAAAAAGACTAATTATAATAAAGTAAAAATCAAAATCAACAAGCAACTATAAACCAGAGACACACTACAGGGCAGGGAGGAGGGAGTAGGATCAAAACAAAGGGGGGTGGGAATTGTATGGGGACTATAACCAAGATGAAAATACTAACATTGTGCAAAAATGAAAAATGATGTAAAAAATATATACAATTAAAAAAATAGTAATAATGAATAATACTGAATTTTAAAAAAAGAAGACAGGTCTCCCAAGGAAAACGGGAAACCATCAAGTGGCAATTCACCAAAGAAAGGAATGTAAACAGACAATACATATTTATAATACATTATCAGTATTATAAACCGATAATACTAAAAAAAAGTAAATTGAAACCAAACTCATTACCTTTCTTTGCTTTGAGGGGTTCCTGCGCATTGTCCCGGGTTACCACGGTAAGCGGAAGGGAAACTTCACGATGTTGACACATGGAGCCTCCATGTTCTGCAAATGAAGAGGAAGGATATCCTCGAACCCTTGCAGCAGGAACCCAGTTATAAGACACCAACCTTGACTTGCAAGTGGGACAGTCTTCAACAAGAGAAGCCATGGCATCTACTTTATAAATCTGAAGAGAAACCAGGAGAAGCTTCTGCTGGCAGCTGAAAACCTGACTGAAAATCAATGTCAAACTGTCCAGAAAAACAGGCCAGCGAGCTGTGGCATTAGCTTGTACTACGGGAGCCACTTCTGTCTCTGGCCGCCTCGCTCCTTGGGACGCTCACTACCCTGATGCAGGCAGCCTCCCGGAAGCCACAACTGTGGTGGTCATTGACTCCACCGGCCTCTCACGGAGGCGTTTTATGTTAACCTGCCTCCCGTGTGGCTCCGGGCCACGCCGCTCTCCTCCGCACTCTGTGGCCCTCCCATTCCTGCCACGAGAGGAGGGGCGCTGGGCGAGTCTACGGCGGAGCCCGCTGACAGGAAGGTCTGCGCATGCGTGCCTCCATCTCCCAGGGACACCCGCGGGAGGGCCGCCTGCCCGGGCCCTGCTTCTGCTGAGGTCCTGACACCATTGAGGAGGAGCAGGCTCATGTGCCCAAGGAGGAAATTGAGAGTCAATGGACTACTCCAGCTCTAGATTTTACTGTTACTCCGGAAAGTCGGGGAGACTGGCCTGAAGGCACGGAGGTGGCGGTTCCTTCCCAAGGACTTGGAGTCGCAGCTGCCACCGAAGACCAGTCCTCAGTGCCCATCGCTCCAGCCACTGGGCAGGGACAACTGCTGGGTGGTCTTAACTGCTCTGCTGCAGAAAAGGGAAATAACAGTGATGGAAAATCAACAGTTTCTATAATATTGATACAGATGTAACATTGATATCGGACTCTTGGTCCAATAACATAACAAAATAATAAAATCTTGGTTAAGAATTAATAGAATGATAATACCTATTATCAGTGAAGGATTAGAGAACCAGACCTTCTCACAAACGTTGCTGAATTGAATGTAAATTGATGCAAACTTTCTATAATGTGTTTGAAATTGAAAACTATATATGCTCTTTTACGTAGGATTTATATTTTTTTAAAATTCATCCTAAGGAAATAAGTACACATTTGCCCAAAGATTTTTTTTCTGTAAAATAGCTTGTCCCAGAATATTTATACCTGAAAAGTGAAATATGAGAGAAAAATAAGAAACTTTTTTAAAAAATTAGAACAAATGAAACTGTCATTTTTCATAAATGACATATATAGAACATCCAAACGGATCTACAGACCTTTTATTAATTATGGAAATGTAAAGAGCCAAGAGTAATTAATGCAATATTGAGGAAGAACAAAACAGGGATTTAAACTACCAGATACGAGATTCATAGTAAAGTCATATTCATTAAACAGTGTGGATATTGGCATAACAAATTAATGGAACAGAATAGTGTCCAGGTACAGACCCACACATGTATGGTTAGAACAATGTGACATTCATGGAGAAAGTAATTTATTCATGGATCAATAAATCGACCTGGGTCAGCTGTCTGTATGGGGCAAAAAATAGACACTGTGGTAGCAGAATACTAAGATGGTCTCCCTTGATTTCTGCCCCTTAGTACTCATGCCTTTACAAAGTCCCTCCTCTGGAGTGTTACCAGAATCTGTAACTAGCTTATCAGACAGAATATGATAACAGCGAAAGGATTATTTCAGATGTAACGTCTCTGATCAATTGAGTAATGAAAAGGCAAATTATCCTAAATTGACTCAGTTCACCAAAGAGCTATTTATAAAGTAGGATTTAAGGGTCAACAGCATCCCATAGCAGCAAGATGTCCCTCTCTCCCTTGAGGGATCTGCATAAACACACTACCATGAATTCCATAGCCACAAGAAAATAAACTCTACTAATGATCATATGAACTGTGAAGAGGGCCTTAAACATCAGCTGAGATGCCATACTAGTCTTGCTAGCAACTTTGTAAGTCTCTGACTAGCAGACCCAACTAAGTATTTGCAAGATTGCTGACTTACAGAAAATATAATTAAAATATGTTGTTTTCAGCTACTAAACTTACAATGATTTGTTCACAACAATAAAAAGCTAATACAGATATCCTTAACTTAGACGATACCAAAAAACACCTAATTCTCAGCCCTCCCTGGTGGCGCAGCAGGTCAAGCACAGCGCTGTGAAGCTGTCCACAGCCTCTGCAGCATGGGTTCAATTCCCGACTGGCCAGGGAGATACCTCCTGTCTCACCCGCTGCTCCCCTCAGCAGTGTTTTCGGTCCATCTGCCTGTTCTACTCCCTGCTCTGTCTCTGGTGAATCCTCTCACCCTCCCGTGCCTCTGGCCTATACCCCAGTTCTTGTATAAATAAAATAAATCTTTAAAAAAAAAAAAAGGACAAAGCTCTACCATATTACTGCACACTCACCCAAATATATGAAGTAAATAGACAATTGCCATCATCTGGTAAGATATGATGGGAGCCTGGATTAGACTGGTGATTAAAGGGGGTTGAAACATGGCTACATTTAGGAGACGCTCAGAAGATGCAACCAATAGGATGAGGTGATATTGTTATAATAAGTAAGAGAGATGATGGAGTCAAATTCCCTGGCCAGTGTTCCCTTTAATGCAAAGGGTTAAAGGTCCTGCAGTGGAAAGTTCAACATCTGGCCACCTTGAGAAATTTAAGAGTCTGGCATAGTTTCACTAAAAAAGTTTTTATACATTACAGATTAAAAAAATTTCCCTGAAAATCTTCCCATGTATGGTTCCTTCAAATAACAGGCTTTGAAGCTATAGACAAAATGGTTACTAAAGAGATTTTCATAAAGATGGGCCATCAGCACACATTTGATGCACTCATAAGGTATGCTATTAGATGTATAAATATAAATAATATATATGCCTTGCTTTAAATATATATATATACATATATTCTTCATACATATCCCAGTGTGTTGTCAATATAGTCTGTGAAATTGCAAGCAATTTCATCTGTGAATAGCTCTACCTCCACCTACATCAGGCTGTTGATAGTTTCCATTGGTGTTATCCAAGTGAAACTCCTTTCCCTGAGGTTTAACTCCCTATTGGGGAACTGCAACACTTTTGTTACATGTGGGCTCTGTTCCAAAGACTGTTAAATGCAGCTGCAGGAGAGCTCTTGAAATTAAAATCAACAGAAAAAGCCAGAAAGTTGAGTCCAAAAGAAAAAATTACAACTGGGAGTGAAAAACGCCCCTTGGGCCTAAGCAAATCCTTTGTTTTTGCTGTTGTGATTGGTAATCTCAGTAAAGAAAAATGTGAATGCCACCCATTATTTCTAACAGAAGAAAAATATGTATACTAAATATTCTTCAGTTTTATCTGGGTTAAAGATTTATGTCATCTTTAAGATGGTATGTTTTGTTCAATCTGAGAATTGGTCTTTTTTAAATTTTTTTTCAGTCTCGTAGGGCTAGTTTTCTAACGCCAGAAACAGAAAAAACATCCATCCTTCCGCAAATCAGTCACATTATATTGCTACTTTTGTGATCACAGTCATCCCAAGTCAGTCTGTTTCTCTGTATCAACTGAAATGCTTTCAGCTACCAGTAAAATAGCCAACTAAAATGGCTTAAATGACAGGAAAAAAAAGTATATCTTCTAGTACAAGTTCAAAGTAGGGAACCAGTGTTGGTTCAGTTCACTAAGGTCTTTAACAACCAAACCTTTTCTTTCCCCTCAGGCTTATTGTATTGATTTTTATCATCTTTATGGTTCTAATACTGTCATCTATTGTTCCTGCTGACTCTCGCTAATGGAACTTGTGTCCTTGCGTAAGTAAGTGATTTTGTTAGCACTCATTGGAATTTTGGCGTCTTCTGCCTCTGGGCTGAAGGTGGATTTCCTCAGACACCAGAAGCCTTTGCTTCTACATTTAAGAGAGAAATAAAAGTGATAGTAACAATTATTCTCAGCAGGGCTACTCACTTAGTGTGACTACATACTTTGTCATCAAAACTGAGATATTTAAAACAATGAGAGGTATGCTATATTACATATTCATAAAAGAAAAAAGGATTCTAGGAAGAATTTAATATTATAGGTTTGATATGAATTATTTAGGAAGATATGAGTAATATTTTCCTCTCAAAATTGTTGGATTAACAAATAATCTTGGGCAACTAAATCTTGTAGCAATGACATTATTCAACACTTTGACTTTGGTTCACATGTCATCAGAATATTTTTTTCAAATGCAAATTAAAACCACAAATAACCATTACCAAAAAAATGACTAAAATTCAAAAGCCCAACAACGTTAATGTTGATTAGAATGTAGTATCTGGAACCTTGGAACTCATCTGTATTACTGAAATCAGCGCAAATTTTTACACCATTATTTGGCACTATCTATTAAAGCTAAACAAAAACTTATGCTGCCATTAAGCAGTTTCATTCCTAGGTATCTACTCAGGGGGAAATGTGTAAAAACTGATTAAACTATACACTGAAGGCTTGTGCACTTTACAGTACATAAGTTCAGTTAAGAAAAACAGATCACATATATTAAAATAATTTTAAATCAATAAAATTATAAAAATCTAAAAGAAAATGAGGCAAGTAATACAAGCAAAAAGCAAATGGCTTATAGACACAAAAATATGCTCAGCTTATTCATTAAATTAAAATATTAAACAGTACGTAAGAGAACTGATATTGGTTTCTTACAATTGCAATTAAAAGTCCTGACAAGTAGATTTGAAAAATTATTCAGGACATAATTATGTACAAGAATGTGCATGTCAGTATCATTCAAGATAGTAAAATTGAAAAACAACCTAAATATTCACCAATTGTGAACAGTTTTTATAAATCATTATATTTTGATAAATGAAATACTTTGCAAACATTAGAAAAATCTAGTTTTATTGAGTTTACATGAAAATATCACCAAGCTATATTGAGAGAGAAAGATTGAGGAAAATTTTATAATCATAAGCAGAAAATGATTTCAAGTCTATATATTTTTAAAAGATCTGTGGTACAATAGCAACAGGTTATTTTGGAGAATAGAAACTGAAAGCTGTAAGTAGACATATTTTTTATACTTTGTTGAGGGGACATCAGGGTGAGGTCAGAGGCATGGGGGTGAAAGAATTCACCAGAGACAGAGTGGAGAACAGGAACATGTGGAGTTACTGAAATACACTGCTAAGGGAAGCTGAAGGTGAGATGGGAGAAATTTGTGCATGAATGAGGATTTGAGTCTCGCTTTTATACTCTGTTTTTGCAGGCTTTCTAACTTGGGGCATCAGTTGCACCAGTTATCTGCTGGGATGACTGGTGCCCAGTGCTGGCCTTTGACACAGAAATATGTTCTGGCCTCTGCTGTGGCATTCCTGGAGCAGGCCCTGGTTCTTCTGGTCAAGGTGGGCAGTTTTATGGCCTAGTCACCGAGGCCGCCTTATCCATTCCCTTATCTAGTCCAGCCTCCCAAACTTACCTGCTGGGTCAGGAGTGGGAGCTTAGTTTTTAACCTCATTCAGTTGTATCCCAACATAGTACTATGTAATATTTGAAATTGTTCCTGTGTGTATTTGTTTTATTACATTTGAAAATTAAAAAGTAAGAAAAGGAATGTATTTGAACACTAGCCCTAAAGTGGCTTAAAATCAAAATGGCTAGAAACCCAAGTAACAAAACAGATGTTCATAAATCACTGTAAAATAAGATTTCTTAAGAAACAAAAGAATGCAACTAAAAAGTTGTTGATGATAAAAATGAATAATTTTTATCACAAATGGCTACAGCACCACCAAGAATTCAGTGTAATGTGATCTACAGAATAGGTGCCAGAGAATAAATGTAGCAACACAGATCCAAGATGTCTTCCCAAGGGCAAAATCAAGGCATTATGTTTGTAAGAATTTTGAATACACAAAGGCTAAGAATGGATAAAAATGTTATGTTTATTTGCATAAACAACAAATGTTTGCTAAAAGTAGTAATTATACAATAGATAAAATAACTTAAATTTATAATAATTCCATTTGTACTTTCCATTCTCAAAATTCTGACATGATTCATAATGATAAAAAATATTCAGTCATAATTTACACAACTTAATAATTTTAGGAATATACAGGAGAATTGGTAATTAAATTTTAGAGAACAATTAATGATACATATGTCAGCACTTGTGTTTATAACAACTGTTAACATACCAGTGATAACTAGAGAAAGTGTTACCTGCATGCTGAATATGTAATGACAAGTTTTAAAAAGACGATCTATAAGAATCTCACTACAAAATTAAATAGCTTCCAAATTCTTACTCAAGTCCAAGTTTTTTGAATGAACATGTTATAGTTAAAATATCCTGTTGAAGATCCTTACAAAATTGAATTTAATGCCATGTATCTTAAGCATAATCAATTTTTAAAAATAGACATCTTTAGCAGCTCTCCAAAATAAACATTGATAAACTTTATATAAAAATACTCATTCAGTAGAAAAACTCAATAAAAATAATATCTTGTTGCTCATGAAAATACATGTACCAGTACCTCAGTTCTAATACAGACCTGTGTTTTCTAAGCTGCTGCCCCAACATCATGTTACAGGACGAGAGGGTTTTCCTGGCTTAAATCAGTTGTTCAAGAAAGAGTAAAATTTTATAAATATTTCTTCACCTTTTTTGGTGACTATGCTTAATTTTTTCTCAAATGCAGCTTCTTTGAATCAAAATGAACATTTCTGTTTTTTAAAATTTGAGAATATTTTCTCAATAATGAATATATCAGAAGAGTTCAAGGAACTATGAAGGTGACCCTTGAAAGCTGAAAAGTGGAACACATTTCTTTTAAGGACTACAGGAAATAATTGGAAGAAAGGTCCCCCATGTCTGGGGGGGACACAGCTTTGCATCTGCAGTGTGTCTTAGTCCTCCAAGTACATTCTCCCAGGCCCAGCTCCTACAGTCTAACTGGATACTGCCCCAACCAAAGATGTTTTGGAATCTGGTATCAATTTGTGGAGCAAGTTTATCTTCTCTCAGTTTTGAGTATTTGTGATGGATGTTCCTAAGGGTACATGACCATATGTTTGATATTTGGAAAGAGGGAGTTGGTTTTTTTGGAAAGGGATAAGAGGAAGTAGAAGAATGTTATAAAAAACCTTATTTTAGGTCCAGGATCACCCACTGATTTGGGAATTTCACCGAAGTGTTTTCACTACATGAGACTGAGTTTAAGAACGAAAAAGTAACTGTTCATCTTCCTCTTGTGGATTTGTAGTTCATCTCTAAATGGAACACAAGTCTTCACAGACAGCCTCTACTCTGATAACTTATGCCTTGATTATTTTCCTTCATCTTTGTTCTTGGGGGGATTAAGCTCAGAAAACTATCATCTCATTAACCCTGACAAATGACTTATCTGCAAACAATTGTTTACACTGAAGTCAACATTGCAGCGAATATGTAAATTGTAAACATTACTTGCATCCTTACCGGATACCGGTTTTGCGCAGACGCAGACTGCGCAGATGCATACTGCGCACCGCGACGCTGGTAGATGATGTAATGAAACGCACATCCTTATCCGACACGAGCTGTCCAAGGATGAGTGAAAGTAAATGTATTTGATCATGAATTTGCAGTGAAGTAAATATTTTGGTGAAAGTAAGATGTAAAAATGTATGTGCATATGTTATGGGATATAAATGTTATTGAAAATATGTTGAGAAAAATAAATGATGTAACCTAGCGTAGGGAAAGTATATAAACCGAGCAATCGCAAAGCACTTCGGCTTTGAGGTGAGCTCAGATCAGCACATTATGCTGCGCGACTGAGAGCCGCCTCACCTCTTCGAGATCCACGGAAGAAAACCCGGAACTTCGTTCGCGGGCTGCAGCAAACGGTGGTCTCTGTGGAGCTGAGACCGAATTCGAGCCGCCGAGTTAAGAGATTGAATTCGAGCGGGCAGACCACGCCTGGCGACTAAAAGTGACGTTGCGGTAAGCGATTGCTCGAGGGACACAGCGATAGGGTAGTGCTGGACATGGCGTTTGATTGTGTGCGACTTGTGTGAATAAAGTTTATTGAAAGGCACCGTTTATGGTCAGACCTTTATTGGCGACACCTGCCAAGGAAGCCCACCTGCCAAGGAAGCGGGTCTGCTTCCCCGCTCGCGACAATCATCAAATTATTAATTTCTGATTTTTTTCACTAAGTTTAAAGAACCTGATTAGTAGCTTATGTTGCTATCTAAAGCCTTTAAATAAAGTAATCAAAATCCCGTATTTATCCCAAGTTGAAAAAGTAAAAAAATTGTATTTTAGCTTCTTCCTCCCTTAAAGTTTTTCTCAGAGAAGTTTGGGGGAGGAAGGAAATGTAAAAAATTCTGACCATTCTGAAGTATAAGGCGTTCTAAATTTTAATGAATCACACTACTTAATAGAAAATAGTTTCCATAAATGCCCAGTAATATATAGTAAGATATAAAGTGAACTAAACTTTCAAAAGTGAAAATAGTCTTAGCACACTGGTAATAAATGTGACCTAAATCTGTAAATATAGGCCAAACTATACCACTTCAACCCTCTCTATCAAAGTCTTTAGGGATTTCAGTGTTTCTGAAATGTTTTTATTTCCTTGATTTAGGAACCAAAGTGGCACCAGTATGGTAGCAATGATCTCAGGCTAATGTGCCACCTCTAAATTTCTTTAATTTAGACTAGCAGCACACCACAGTGATTCTAGGACTTCTAAATTCATTGCAGCATCAACGCAGCATGCTTGGGCCTGAAACCTTGGGCTGCTGAAACATCTATCAGTTTGTCTTACTTGTTTTCCTCCATCTCAGATCACATGAGAGTGTTGCATCTGAGTGGAGATGCTTCGTGTTTAATCTCTAATTATATTTAGAGTGAGGCAAAATTATTTTCTCTCTTCCATACTGTACCCTCAATTAAATGTCCATTTTCTATAAGCAGTGTTAAAAATAATAGTCAGTTCTACCAAAAGTCCCATACATGTAATAATTTGGTTTTGAATCAATAAACCACTTGAAAGTCAGTGATTTTTTTTTTTCCTCTATCTTTGCATAGAAGTCAGGTTTTTCATGCCACACTAATTATTTAGTGAGTTGGTATGGGCTTTCTACTTTTCTTTTATAAAATCTCATCAGATGAATGAGATCTTGGGACATACAACAATATTTAAGGAGTCTGCGAACTTTATTGCTTAAAACTGGTCACTTCACCTTTTGTGTCACTGCAACAAACCTATACTGAGTGCAGCTAGGAAGGGCTGTGCTCACAGCCAGAGAGGAACTGAAAAGCCACCACAAGCCAGTCGGCATCCGCATCCGGCTGCCTGAGCCCAGAGAGGGATCCAGTCAGCGCCGGAACATACCGACAGCGCACGGAAGTGCTGTCCTGGCTCGCCATTTCAGATCAGGGATCTTTCGTGTGTCTGCAACACACCTAGACTACATGGACCTGGGAAAGGGCTGAGCCCACAGCCAGGGTGAGCTGAAAAGACCACAAGCCAGTCCCCGTCTGGCCGCCGGAGCCCAGAGAACGATCCAGTCAGCGCCAGGGCGGACCGCGGGCTGACGGAAATGCCCTCCGGACTCCCCATCTTAGATCGGGGACCTTTGGCGTGTTCGCAACACACCTAGATTGTGTGGAGTTGGGAAAGGGCTGTGCCACAGCCAGAGGTAAGCCGAAAAGCACCAACAAGCCAGTCCCCATGTGGCCGCCGGAGCCCAGAAGGGGACCCAGTCACTGCTGGGACAGACCGCGGGTGCACGGAAGGGCTCTCCCGATCGCCATTTTAGATCAGGGACCTTTTGCGTGTCGGCAACACACCTAGACTGCATGGACCTGGGAAAGGGCTGTGCCCACAGCCAGGGTGAGCTGAAAAGACTCCACAAGCCAGTCCCCATCTGGCCGCCGGAGCCTGGATGGGGATCCAGTCACTGCTGGGGCAGACCGCGGGTGCACGGAAGGGCTCTCCCGATCGCCATTTTAGATCAGGGACCTTTTGCGTGTCGGCAACACACCTACACTGCATGTACCTAGGAAAGGGTCCCAGGTGCCCACAGCCAGGGTGAGCTGAAAAGACTCCACAAGCCAGTCCCCGTCTGGCCGCCGGAGCCCAGAGGGCGATCTAGTCAGCGCCAGGGCGGACCGCGGGCTGACGGAAATGCCCTCCGGACTCCCCATCCTAGATCGGGGACCTTTGGCGTGTTCGCAACACACCTAGACTGTGTGGAGTTGGGAAAGGGCTGTGCCACAGCCAGAGGTGAGCCGAAAAGCACCAACAAGCCAGTCCCCATCTGGCCACCGGAGCCCTGAAGGGGATCCAGTCACTGCTGGGGCAGACCGCGGGTGCACGGAAAGGCTCTCCCGATTAGCCATTTTAGATCAGGGACCTTTTGTGTGTCTGCAACACACTTAGACTGCCTGGAGCTACGGGAGAGATGCCCCCTCAGCAGAGGTGAGGAGAAAATCCCCTGCAAGCCAGTGAGCTGAAAAAAACCCCACAAGCTTAGCCCCTTCTGGCCACCAGTCTGAGCTCAGAGGGGGATCCAGCGATTTGGAGCCCAGCAGGCAATCCTGCCACCACAGGGTAGACTGTGGGACCATAAGGCCCTCGTGGAATTAAACAGATACAGAAGGAGGAGATTCTCGTGACAGCAAACACTAACATATTCATAGTACTAATGCCCTTCCGGAATTCAGACATAACAGTTTTTGACTTGATTAGACCACTAGTTTCTGACATCCCAGAAAAAGCACACCAAAAAGATGCCAGCCAGTACCAGCGGCACAGTGTCCCAACGCATAGGACAAATTAGAAAACAAGCAGCAGGGAGAAGAAAAACTACAAGCAACCAAACAAGTACTCAGGAAAATGACACACCACAAAAAGAAAACCACCCACCAGATTGTGACAACAGTGAGTTGGGAGAACTTCTGAGCCTTCCAGAAAGAGAATTTAAAACTGCTGTGATTAAAAAACTGAGAGAAGTCATTAAGGAAAACAGTGTTTGGAAGAATGAAATTGAGTCCCTAAAGAGGGAAGTGAAGGAAATGCAGGAGATCAAAGGATTAATGGAAGAGCTAAAGAACTCTGAGAAAAGCGGTGATAACAGACTAGATGAAATGGAAGACGGAATAAGCACTCTCGAAGACGCAGAGCATACTTCAACATCATAAAGGCCATATATGACAAGACCATAGCCAGTATCATTTTCAATGGTGAGAAGCTGAAAGCATTTCCATTAAGATCTGGAACAAGACAAGGATGTCCACTCTCACCACTGCTTTTCCATATAATACTGGAAGTCCTAGGCAGAGCAATAAGACAAAAGAAAGACATACAAGTAATCTAAATAGGCAAGGAAGAAGTTAAACTATCACTATTCACAGATGATATGATAATATACATAGAGAACCCAAAAATTCAACAGAAAAACTAATCAATTCAGTAAAGTGGCAGGATACAAAATCAACATGCAAAAATCAGTAGCCTTCCTATACACAATATAACTGAAGAAGAAGAAATCAAAAAAACCATCCCTTCTATGATTGAAACAAAAAAAAATCAAATACTTGTGAATAAACCCAACAAAAAAGGTAAAGGTCCTATACAAAGAAAACTATAAGACACTGTTAAAAGAAATAGAAGACACAAAGAAATGGAAAGACATCCCCTGCTCATGGATTGGAAGAATTAACATTATCAAAATGGCCATCTTACCAAAAGCAATTTACAGATTCAATGCTATTCCAATAAAAATTTCAATGACATTCTTCAAAGAAATAGAACAATTACTGATGAAATTCATATGGAATCACCAAAAACCCCAATTAGCCAAAGCTCTCCTGAAAAGAGAAGGGAGGCATCACACCCAGATTTCAAACTATACTACAAAGCCATAATCATCAAAACTGCATGTTATTGGAACAAGAACAGACACACAGACCAATGGAACGGAATAGAAAATCCAGAAATTAACCCACACATTTATGGTCAACTAATCTTTGACAAAGGAGCAAAGAATATGCACTGAAGCAAAGAAAGTTTGTTCAATAAATAGTGCTGGGAAAATTGGGTTGATACATGCAAAAGAATGAAGCTTGACTACTACCTCACACCATGCACAAAAACCAACTCAAAATGGATTAAAGAACTAGACATAAGACCTGAAACCATAAAATACATAGAAGGAAATATAGGCGAAACACTACGGGATTTGCACATCAAAGACATCTTTACAGACACATCACCCAAAGCAGTGATAGTGAAGGCAATGATAAACAGCTAGGACTACATCAAATTAAAGAGCTTCTGCACAGCAAAGGAGACAATAACAAAAACAAAGAGAAACCCCACCGATGGGGAGAAAAATTTTGCACACAACACTAATGATAAAGGACTGATCCCAAAAATCTACAAAGAGCTGATGAGACGCAACAAAAACAAAGAAAATCCAGTCAAAAAAATGGGCAGAAGAGCTAAAAAGAAAGTTCTCCACAGAGGAAATGCAAATGGCCAACAGGCCTATGAAAAAATGTTCATCACTTGTAATCAGGGCAATGCAAATCAAAACTACAAAGAGATGCCATCTTACACCAGTGAGAATGGCACATATTAAGAAAGACTAGCAACAACAAATGTTCCTGAGGATGTGGAGAAAAAGGAACTCTCCTGCACTGCTGGTGGGAGTGCAAACTGGTCCAACCACTATGGAAATCTGTGTGGATATTTCTTAACCTGCTAAAGATAGAGCTTCCATATGATCCAGCAATTCCACTCCTAGGTATTTATCCAAAGGACACAGAAACATTAATTCAAAAGGGCTCCTGCTCCCCAATGTTTATAGCAGCACTATTTACAATAGCTAAACTGTGGAAACAACCCAAATTCCCAAAAATAGATGACTGGATCAAGAAGATGTGGTATATATACGCAATGGAATATTACTCAGCAATCAAAAAAGATAAAACTCATGCAATTTGCAGCAACATGTATGGAATTGGAAGGGATCATGCTCAGCGAAATAAGCTAGGAAGAAAAAGAAAAATACAGGATGGTCTCACTCATAGCAGGAATTTAGAAAACCTAAATAAGGGACCTGGAAAAAGACTAAATGCAATAAAGTAAAAATCAAAATCAACAAGCAACTATAGACCAGAGACACACTATGGTGGGGGGTGTGGGTGGAGAAGTGGGATTAGGATCAGAATAAGGGGGGTGGGAATTGTATGGGGAATATCACCAAAATGAAAATGCATACATTGTGCAAAAATAAAAATGATGTAAGAATTATATAAAATAATTTATTAAAAAAATAAACTGGTCACTTCATATGACCACAGTTGGCAGGGAGATGGAGCATAGGACTTGAATTTAGGGTAACCGTAAAATCAACAGAATCTGTCAGGCTGGTGATGTTTAGCTACCCGTAAGTATATTTCGCTACCCATAAGTATAAATACTAACGTATTTAATGATACTGATAATCTTGAAATTCCGCCTTATGGGCATTGAACATCTATTCCTGCAAGTTTGTGCCAAGTATGCTGTCTTTAAGCTTCCTTGCCATGCCACAAGCTGAACTAAACAATGAATGCTCAAGTCTTAAAGGTAAAAATGACATCTAACTAATTCTCATTTATTTTATCCAGCATTACATTTCTACTTAATTTTACTTGACATCATGTCAGTTTTTTATGGATTGCAATGTAGGCTAAATCACTAGCAATAAAAAAATCTGGGTTTAAATAAAAATTACAATCCCACCATCCATCCATTAACTCTGTGACCTTGGGTAAATTACTTAATCTCTTAATTTTTACAAGGGGTATAATAGTAGCATATGATTTATACATTTTAATAATTGAGTTAATTTATGGAAAGTATCAGCACAGTGGTTGGCTTATAGAAAGGATGCTCAGTGAGGAAAAAAACAGTGTACAAACAGTGGGGATGGAGGAACACTTTGACTCCAGTGACATACAGTGGCATCTGGCAATGTAACTGTATCAGAAAGTGACCATTTCCACATAATTTACAGAGAAGAATCAAGACAGACATTTTATTTTTGAAAATATTTGTTGTCATCAAAATACTTGTTCTGGGTATTGCCATTCCAATAAGGTGGCTTCATTCCCTTGAACATATCTTAGCCTTGATAAATAGAAACTGGCTTGCTTGAAACGCTTCACAAGTATATTCCCTAGACCAGGGTTAAATTCTATTTATCTGCAACATTTAGTGGAGTGCCTACTGCAGAGTAAGTGGTCAAGGCAAGTTTAAATTTAAAAAATCTTCAAATCACATAGTGTAGTAGCACAAAGTACAAATACATTACATACTTTTAAAATGCACAAAGATGCATGTTAGGTATAAGTGTGAGTGCATGTGTGTGTGTTTAAATTAGTGTAGAACAAAGACAACTCAAGGCAAAACCACCATACCCTTGCAACAACAATTACATTACACAAGCATTAGTCTGAAGTCTTCTTTTGGATGTAGTTCTAATTCAGAAGATGAACTTTTTCTATACATGCCTAATGTTCACAAAAGATGATACTTATTGGACTTATTTCTAGCTGAACCATCGGAGATTTTCTCATGTAACATGTTAGTTGAATCATAAGAAGAGTCAGTCTACGCGGCTAGGCTGGTAAAATCTTCCTCACATTTTTCTTTGTTTATATTGCTCAGCAAGGACAAAAGATATTATTAGTGTTCAGACAATAATTATTGAATTTGACCATGTTCTTTTCTCTTTCCTAGCCATACCTATAGTGGAAAACAATACACTTCATCTGATTCATCATAACATAAATCTGAGCTATTTCCTGAATGAATTTAAACAGTTAGGTCACATATATTGTTCTCCGTTATCTTCTGAGTCTCAGTGGAACAAGTCTGAAATTGAGGCACATAAGACACAAAAGTCTTCTGTGTCTTCTGACCAGAAGTTCCTAAGTTGACGTTACTTTCTACAACGTGTGAGCAACTGTCCGGGAGGACCCTGACGTCATTGAATAAGCAATGGTCTGGTAATGGGCCTAATACTCTTGACTCATTGGTCAAAAACATACCACGCTCTCTTTTTTTGATTGAAGTGACGCCTAAATAAGAGACAGACTTTTCATCATTATTTTCTTCAGAGAAATCTCCCTCAAATTTCAAAAATTCATCCAGTCCTTCTGAGAATGTAAGGGGTGGGGAAATTATATTGGGATGCTGATCTGATGGTATAAAAAGTGCCTGGGCTTCTATTTCCCGTGAACTATTAGAGAAAGAATCCTTTGACAGAGAATTTTTGCTAGAGAAGCACCTGCTGACTGAACTATTTATAAGCCCTTGCTTTTCATTAGTTTTACTCGATTTAGAGTTGCTGACCAGGGCGGCATATTTAACAAATTGTCTCCTGCTTTCACCCTCGCAGGTTATTTCAGTGCTCTCAGCCTCAGAAAAGTTAGCACTGGTATGCTGTTCACTAGAACCCTTTTCAAGATTCGGGGTTGTCAAAAGTAGAGAGACCTTAGGTGCTGGCACCATCTCATCTTGACATTTCCATGACGTATCAACACTGATATCTTCTGAAATGGCTTCAGGCTCCAAAAGAAGAGGACCAAATGTCACTGATTCTGTATGCTTGATAAAAAGATGCTCAAATGTTTCTGGCTAAAAGAAAAGACATATTAATGCTAGATTGTATTTTTTTTCTTTTGCTTTCCTATGACATGCTTGCTGAAATGGAAGTGTGAAAGGTTAATAAAGGACATATTTTGACCACAAATTAATTGGTTTTGGACAGAAATATACCAAAATTCATATGGGAGTCTAAGATAAGTGTTTAAAAGTGGATGTGACAGACTTAGGTTTGAGTCCCATTTTTGTGACTATGGACAAGTATATTCACTTTGTTGCCTTTCAATTTCTTATAAAGTGTTTAATATTTACTTCATGGCACTGTGGTAAGAAATAAATTTGATAGCATCTGAAAGTACTCAGCTCGGAAAGTGTTACCTTTTGACATATTCCTATCTAATGCGTATTCCTATATAATATTTTATATAAATTAGAGTTGCACAAACAAAAATTTTAAACCCCAAATAAAGTTAATTGAAGTAAAATCAAATGAACAAAATATTGTCCAAAGATAGTTAAAAATAACTATTCTGGGCCTCCCCAGTGGTGCAGCGGTTGAACGCTGGGTTGTGAAGCTGCCCGCAGCCTCTTCAGCACCAGTTCCATCCCTGGCCACCAGGCAAGGTTCCCACATGGCACGCAGACCTCTCCTGCTGCACCCGCTGCTCCCCTCAGCAGTGTATTTCATCAGTCTGCCTGTTCTGCTCCCTGCTCTGGCTCTGGTGAATTCTCTCACCCTCCTGCGCTTCTGACTATACCCAGTGCTTGTATAAATAAATAAATAAATATTAAAAAAAAAAAAACTATTCCATGATATAAGATATGATATGAAGGTAAAATATTTGTTATGACTGTTAAGAACATAATTGCTTTATATCATATTAAGAATGTTTAAGACTATGTGAAAATGAGAACTAAGCACTACTTATTTGTTGAAAACAATGAAGGTGAAAGTAAGACAGACTTTAAAATTACTATTCCTTATAAATAACTTCAAATAAAATACATAGTATGAGATGTGGAATGAAGACAAAGACACAAACAAATGCATATCATTTTTCTTTATAAGAATGGTGGTTACATCACAACAAAAAAATCCTGCAAACAGCCACAAATCAATAATTTGTGTGCAAAAAGCTCAACTCATACAATGTAAAAATACTGAGAAAATAAATGTAAAATAAAGAATACTGTGCATACATCACATTGAAAAATCACAACTAAATGAAGTGATAGAGTAATATGTTCAATTTTTATCATACAAATAATTGACCTTTTGAATTTTTCAACTTTTAAACTAATTAGTGAATTCAAATTTATTGCTGAAATGATATAATCAACTAATATTCAAAATAGTAAGTATATTCCAAATAAAAACACAATTAACTTGGCATCATTTTTAACTCTTATGTGAAATATATTGGTGATTATAATCATAAAAGAATATAACAAACACTATAATACTAATGTAATAGAGATGTAGATATTAAAATACTGCATAATGACAAATTACCATGTTAACACAACCTTTTATCTATGAATATAATATATGAAGAGAAAACTGGTTCCTGTGCCTATTTTCTTTCTGAAAGAAATCTATGAATTAGATTTATGATCTTTCAAATATTTGCTTGCTCATTTTATTTACTCTAAAGGCCACTGTGTTTCACATTTCTTAAAATTTAAATGAACCTAGGTATTAAGATCATCAAATTAAGGAATAACTATGAAAACAAAAAATACACACAAACAGCTCATAGCATGCAGTCAGCCTCAAATATTTTCTTTAAATGATGTGTTTGACACAATGCATGCCCTCAAACACTTCATAATTGGTGAATAATTACTGATACCTACAATTTTACATGTTCTCAAATACATTCAGGTGGCAGATTTCACTAATAAAAATAAACACCCACATACTATTGAAATGTACTTTTTCAAGGGGTCATAAATCTTTATTAAAAGTATGTTTTTAAAAAATCATTTTCAATCATTATAAGCACCTAATTTTTCAAGGTTTTAGCAAAATCTTGGCTCTTATTAACTAGGCATTCAGCTGTTATGAATTAAAGAAAATCCTTTCAATATTTTACACTTGGATTTCACATTCCAGTAACATCTGTTAATGTTACTGGAATGTTCTTTCTGATTTTGTGTTATTTTTTAAGATTCTAATAAAATTATGAATGAAATATAAATATAAGTGATCCATATATAGCCTAATTCTGAACATGATTTGAGAGCATCAAACAAAGGCTTTGGTTTAGTTTGAAAGTGAGAATAGCATGCTTAATGTGCTAAATTCATAAAAAAAGCAAGTTGTCTGTTTTCAGGAAGAAAAATTGTAGGCCTCCCCAGGAACTGTTTATAAAACTGCAAAGTCTCCCTTTTTTGCGTCACTGTCCAACTTCCCTTTCTGCCAGAAGCTTTGGGTGGTTCAGTATAAATAAAATTAGATTTAGGCAAGAATTTCACAAGAAAGCAGGATTGGAGATTGATGTGTCTTTCTGATCTGGTCAATCTGACCTGAATATGTTGGGTCATCCTGATATGAAATGTAACTGCCACGGGCTTATGACCAGCACAAACCGCAACTTCTGGCTTTCTTTGAACGGAAATGGAAGTTAGCACTTAAGCCATTTTTAAGGCTACTGAGAATTGAAATTCCCAGACTGACCAAATTTAGACACACATAAAAACTACAGGACATTAAAAAGAACACACAAGTGGGTCAGTTTATGTGGCGAGTTATCTCCAAAAGAATATAAAATGGAAAACTTTGGAAATTAAAATATAAACAATACTTTTACTGCATTCAGTGATTAGTGATTGAACTTGCAAAACTGTGTCAGTAGTTGCAGTTTTCACCTAGTGACAGCACTGTTTATGATCTATTTGATGATATTGCATAGATACGTGGTAGCAGGAGAAATCATGAGTTTTTAATGTTTTATGTCCAGACAAATGATAAATAGAAAACCAGATATCTAAATTTAAATTTTTAAATTTAGATGAACTGAAAAGTAATCATAATCCAAAATGAACTGGACTCAGACCTCTATCTGGACCCCAAATTTACCCATCAATTTGAAGTTTTAAATCAACATAACCCACCATACTTTAGTTCTCAATAGTTCAACCAAAATTTTTTAGATTTTTCTCCCCTTCTTCAAAATGTAAAAATCTTCTAATACTCTATAGAATGTTGGGAAGTTGGTATATTGGGTTCATCTGCAGTGATCATGATTAGACTTCAAAGAATGTCCGTTCTCTGTTCAGATAAAATAAAACAAAATAAGAAAGCAAAATGAAAACAAATCACTCAGAAAGCAAAAGATAAGATCTTAAAAATATTTTTTGTCAGACAAGGATTCTGGACTATAAATCTTTGTCCTACATTAGAGTAATACTTCTTTTTTAAAAGGCAAAATTTTTTAATTAAAGTATCCTCTTCCAGCTTTCTCAATATTGTATCTAGGGATACTCTGCATTATCGCAGAAAAGGAGAAACTATAGAGAAGCAAAATAAGGAAAACGAAGAAGAAAAGAACAAAGAGGTGGAAAAATAAAAAAGGGATTGGGAGAACAACAGCAACAGTTTGTAAAGAGTGAAATAATAGAGCAGTGAAAACAAAATGTAAAAATTAAAAGAGCTGAAATAGTGAAGATCAGAATCACAAAATCATAATTATGATTTTTCAATGGAGAAAAATGATCTAAAAAATCTGTCTCTCCTGTCTCTGTCTCTTCCTTTTTGTAGACAAAACAACTGACACCCGGGCCTCCCCTGGTGGCGCAGCGGTTGAGCGTTGGGCTGCGAGGCTGCCTGCAGCCTCTGGCTCCTTCTGCAGTGCTCGTTCCTTCCCCCGCCGCCTGCGAGGGTCCCACAAAAAAAAAAAAAAAAAAAACAACAAAAAACAACTGACACCCATTGGAATAAGATATGAGTCAATTACACAGTGAAATGACGGAGAAAAATGAGGACACTGACTTAGTTCTTTTCACCAGTCCAACAATCTTTCTATAACACCATAGAAGATGAAAAGATAGCCCAAACGCAAGAGATAGAACTTGTTTTTTTGCTTCGCTTTTCTACTTCCTGTGGTAAAGTTGAGTTTGATTAATTCATCCTCTCCTTAAGTTCCTGAAAACATAGAGGAGATTTTGCAAACCTCTCTACAAACATTAAGAAAAACAAGAAAATAAAACCAAAATCATCTTTTAAACAAGTGAAATATACACATCTAGACCCAATAAATAAGCACAGGGAAGAGGGTTACTTCTAAATACTTCTAACTTGAAACTGCACCAGCTCTTCCACACCTCTGCAAAATCATTCTATCAATTTAAGAGTCTTGTGCCTCAGATCTGTTAGGACAGTGTTCTGAGAGTCCTTGGGTACTTGAGTTTCTTCTTTGGGGGTCTAAGGCCGCTGAGTTATTTAGGATGGTGTTTAAATCCCAAGGAAAAATCCATTTGGTTTGTTTCCATATTCCTAAAAAAGTATTCTTGTAAAAATTGACATAAATTTTGACAAAGGAACAAGTTTCAGCCAAAAAAACAAAAACAAAAAAAAAAAAAAAAAAAACACACACAAGTTATTTGGATTCAGAGGGAAAAAATGATAGATAAGACAAAAACACCAAAGAAAATGGCAAAAAATAAACTGAGAAACACCGTGAAATGTTATTAAGGATAAAAAGCAACTATTAGCTCACTATAATAAAGCATGATTAAACTTTTGTTTAATTCTAGTTCTTAAAAATATCCAGAGAAATGCTAGAGAGGGCCTCCCCGGAGGCGCAGCGGGTTGAGCACAGAGCTGTGAAGCTGTCCGCAGCCTCTGTAGCACAGGTTCGATTCCCAGCTAGCCAGGGAGATGCCCACATGGTGCGGCAGACCTCTCCTGTCTTGCCAGCTGCTCCCCTCAGCAGTGCTTTCGGCCCCTCTGCCTGTTCTGCTCCCCGCTCTGTCTCTGGTGAATCCTCTTACACTCCCGCACCTCTGGCCTATACCCCAGCTATTGTATAAATAAAATAAATCTTTAAAAAGAAAAGAAAAAAAATGCTAGAGAGAAGAGGAGAATTCTGGTTCAAGATACAGACTCAGCATTTATATCTGACTCTTGTTTCTGTAGATACTGGTGAAATAAAAGTACATGAATAAATCAAACACAGACCCACAACGAAAAGATAATCCAAGAAGGTTAATAGAGAATGAATAATTTGAAATCATTTCTAAAAGATGAGAAATGACTGAGTACAGGCCAAGGAAGATGAGCAAAAAAGGGAGCAACAGAACAGAAATTCACCAGAAATTGGGCCAACTGAAGACAAAGCCAGTTAATATGAGACCTGAGGCAGAAATTGAAAACTGCATATGGAACAAGGCTCTTCTACTTTGCTGCACAAGGAAGAGCCTTCCTGTAACAATTACTCTTCACATCCAGATTGAGGGTTTGTCTCAACAGCAACTAAAGAACTGGGAGAAACCGAGCAGCTTGGGCATAGATCTCACTGAGCACATCTTTCCTCATCTGGTGGGAACCCTGCCTGTCACTCAGGGCATCAACCTTGCTTACATGCTCCAGTCTCTCAGTCAGCTTTTCTACTACATTAAACTTACCATTTCAACTATTTTTCAGTGTACAATTCAGGGGCAATAAGAATGTGAAGAATATATTGTTAATATAGAATTGAAGGGAGGGTATCAGTTGAGTCATAAAATCCTGTCCATATATGAAAAACTTGAACCAAGTTTTATGATTTATGAAACAAACTATTGAACCACTTTGTGCCTCTTATGTCAGCAAAAAATATAAGGTTATTATTAGGTCTATGAATTAATTAAATAACAAATATGAAAACAGAGGAAATAACAAATTTGCCTTGTGTTCTTAAGTAATAAAACATGAATTATACTGTATTATTTTTCTCTAAAAAAGCAAATGTTCCTTACTCTGAAGATTAAAGCAGAAATCAGGATGTAATTGAACTTTTAGAAAGTTATCTTAGTAAAATCTATGACATATATTCTTCTTCACTCTTCATATATTCATGTTATTCCCAAAATGATTTATCCCTAAATGTGTTACTTGTTGACCTATCAAGCCCTATTAATAAGCTAAGCATTATGAGAGCCAGTTATACATAAGAACATCTTATGAGATTATAAAGTCAAATATATGCAGAGATAAAATATAGATACCTCTGAGTCATACACAGTATAGGAAAACAATGTTACCTCAATTTAAAAAAATCAGCCTCACAATTAAAGATATTCAGGCCTACTGTAGGTATATTAAAAATTCTGTACTCTTCTTTAATTTACCAGAACCTCAGGAAATGTGATAGTTCATCCTACTTGCCAGATGATCTGCTGTGGCATTATGCTCATCTTCACAGAGCATATATGAGGCAGTGGGGTAGTCTACAAACACTCATTGATTCAACCTACATCCACTGCCTTGTTCCTGTGTACCAGGCATTTTCTAGAAAAGGGAAAAATTATTTGGTGCAGATTCAGACTGCTTTTTGTTGAAGTAGGCCTGACTGATTCACTGTCCAGGTAATTAAAAGTCATTGTCATAGTGGTACATGGGGGGAGATATCAGAGCTTAACCTAATGAAGAGAGAACGCTTTAACTTCAATTAAAGAGGCAGTAAGATGGGCTTTCCCTGCATTAATATATACATCACAATGAAGCCCTTAAAATTTTATTTGGATGTATATTTATATTCTTCACCAAAAAAAGCCTCTTATACTAAAAAAAAAAAAGTCCTCAAATTTAAGAAAAATATCTCCTTACTCTTTACTGTCTACACTCCCTATTTCCAGTCTGTGAAAGTGCTAAGGTCCTTTCATCACATGGCTTTGCATCTGTAAGTGGCCTGGCCTGGTCTTTAGCCCTCCACCACAAAATCTAGTTAGTGACTATTCATCTTCCAGACTTTACCTCAAATGTTGCTTTCACATCTTTACCTGCTCACCCTTCCCATCCACACTGAACTCTTAGCATCGAATTCCCCTCATTCACAACATGCAGCTTACAATTATTATCTGCAACATTGCTAAGATAAATTAAATATTTATACTACCATAATATGTAATATATAGTGTATGTCAAATAATGTATATTATTTAAAGTATATTTATTTATTTAATGTATATTATTTAAATAATGAATATTATTAAAATGTATATTTTTTAAAGATTTACTTATTTATTTATACAAGCACTGGGTACAGTCAGAAGCGTGGGAGGGTGAGAGGATTCACCAGAGCCAGAGCGGGAAACAGAACAGGCAGACTGACGAAGAAATACACTGCTGAGGGGAGGAGCGGGCATGGCAGGAGAGGTCTGCGTGCCATGTGGGACCCTCGCCAGCAGCCAGAGATTCAGCCGGAGATTGAACCAGCGCTGTACAGGCTGCGGGCAGCTTCGCAGCCCAGCATGCAACCGCTGCACCACCAGGGGAGGCCTTAAATAAATATTCTGGAGATGGAAAGAAGACAACTTCTTTCTATATGTATTAAACCCAGTCACTATGACCTCACCACCTCATTTCCTATATCGTAAGCAATATTTCTCAAAATTTTGTTTTCCCGGGGCTCCCTGGTGGCACAAGGGGTTAAGGCGCAACCTATGAAGCTACTGGCAGCCACTGAGGCATGAGTTCGATCCCCGGCCAGCTAGCTACCCACATGGAGCAGCAGATCTCTCCTGACTCACCTGCTGCTCCCCTCAGCAGTGTATTTCAGTACATCTGCCTGTTTTGTTCCCTACTCTGTCTCTAGTGAATCCTCTCACCCCCCACACCTCTGGCCTGTACCCCAGTTCTTGTGTGCATAAATAAATCTTTAAAAAAAAATTGTTTTCCCAAAGTCTAGCAGCAACCTAGATTTACAGATTAGTACATTCACTGAATGAATGACAATACTATATTGCTGAAATGGCACTGTAACTGCAATGTCACCATATGAATTCAGAATGGAGGAGAATGGAAAGGAGAAAAGAGAAATAAATATTTTACTACTGAAAAAAAATCATCTGCTGTTAAGGGACTCCATGGCTTATAGTGAGCAAAGGTTAACTGAGAAATGAGGAGGCATTGGGGCTAAACTCAAAGAAATTTCTACAAAGACTATGATCATATGTAAAACTACACTGCTGCCTAGTTTGAGGATAATCTCTTCTGCTGAAAGACTGCAATTTTTATGTCCACAATACTACATATGTGTTCATTCATAAATAAGCCATAAAGCAGTGTTTTTCTGACTGCAAATCATAGGCCAATTAGTATGTAGGATTAATTTAGTGGGCTGCAATCTTTATTTTTAAAAAATGAAATAGAATTTTGAAAACAAAGGTAATTGCAAGAATAAAAGGGTTTTCAGCATTGTTTCTTTCATTTTGCATAACTACATCTATGCATATACTAGGTTGCAACATAAAATATATTGCTTAATATGAGTCATAGTTAAAAAGTAACTGAACGTCACTGTCATAGAGAACAGTTATTAATAAAACAGTCTTCGAAGTTAAACAAATTGGCAAGCTAAACTTGGCTCTAACACAAGTTTCCTAACCACTACAAGCTTCAATTTTCTCTTCTATAAAATGGAGACAAGTATTTAGAGGGTAGGTGAAAGCATAAGAATAATGTGAAATATGTAAAGTAGTGATAACTGATATTTAATGAGACCTTACTCAATTGCAAGTACTATTTTCTTTGATCTCCCAAAATAACCCTATGACGTTCTATCAACCTCATTTTACAGAAAAAGTCATTGAAAATAAAGTAAATATTAATGCATGTATGAGATTGTATCTCAGTGATTTGAACATAAATAAATGGACATTGTTTTTACGATTACCAGCAATGCTTCCATGAATCCTACTTCAATACTTTGTATGCCATATGAACAGGGGGTGTTCAACAAATATCCACATGAACAAAACACAGCCCTTGAACTTGGGGTATGCTTCGCAATAAATTAAATGCTCTGGGAACTAAGAGGGAGAGTAATGCTTTTGAACCACATTTGCTGAAAGAAGTCTTAGAAAAGAAGAGCCTTAGACAGAAGGTCTTCATTGACAGAAGGGCCTGGAGAGGTGGAAGGGAATAGAAAAAGATGATCAAGACCCATGGACAGAAAAAATTGGATATGTAGGCTGATAATAGAGTATAGAGAGAAGTCATTGAGTACTAGCTGAAAGGGACTTTATTTTGTAGCTAAAGGAAACCAAGACTATCCTCAGTGACCAATGATTAAAATGTAATTATTAGATTGCATTAAAACTTCTGTATGATTATTATTAAAAATATTTTGTAGATAGTTTGACACGAAAACTAAGTTTTTTTTCCCCAATTTTAGGAGTGGAAACTCAGCCTTATTTGAGGGAAATTATAAGAATTAGTAAAACATTCATTAAACTGCAGAGCTTTTTGAGAAAGCCTATTGCAGATGTAAGTACAAATTATTTTACTATTAATGACTAATTTTTTCATGAAGTACTTTAGCTTATTTCATAAAGAATGGACTATCTGCATAAAATAAAGTTTTGGTATGATAACTATATTTTTCAGATTGTAATGTTTGAGGATAGGATTATTTGTATAGTTTTTTTCATTTATTTAAATGATTGTGGAAATAATTATTGGGATTAATAATTTAAGTTAATAATTAAAAATGATTCTAGGTTTTTGTCTAAGGACAATCAATTTGTACCAAAAAAATGTATCCAAATATTGATTCTCCTCAGATTTGACTCATTATTCTGACATTTATCTCATTATATATCAATATCTAACACAGAAGCAATATGTCCATTGTTAACTCTCATATGATGAACTATCTACTGAATTTTGTTTCCTCCTCATTTTAGATCCCTGCATCCTGCTCTTCTTGAAAATATATTATAGACTAAATAGAATCACATTAAAATAAATAGATTAAATAAGAAATTTTAAACCTTAAAAATGTTTAAAACTCTAGAAGACACATAGTATCCAAAATCAGTCATATGCTTGGTGGGAAAAAAAATGAAAAATGGACCTTCTGAAAATTAATTCCTTGTGCCCAGGAACAATTCTTGGGGTTTGGAACATCTTCCCAAAACAGTTTTTTCATCCTACAAAGGATAAACAACACATTAGAATTAGAGAAAACATCCATATTGAAAATGCTAACAGTTACTGATGTATAAAGTAGAAATTAATCCAGCAGACTAGCTATGCTTCAATAGGGTCAGATTCATTTTCACATGCTATCCCATGAAGATTTCCACCAATGTTCTGTCTAGACCAAAGTAACAATCACTACAGTAATAAAAATATCCAATATTTATTGAAAAAAAAATTTGCCAGGCACAGTGCATAGATTTTTCTGAGAAAACAAAATATTAAAAATGGCCAATAACTGAGTTTCAGAAGCAATTCTACTTGTTAAGGCCTCACTTGCTTACTTGAGTGAAAGATAAAAATCTGATTCTAAAATCTCCTCTCCCTTTTATATGTGCTAGAAGACAAAAGTCTCTGTAGCGATTTGGCATGTGTGAAATAAAGTCACTGGTCTGGACCCCTCTGGAGAGGGTCATGTGGTCCCCATTTGTCATCCAAGATATTCATGGTCATTGCAAGAAAGACTGTAGCCACAAATTGCCAATTTTTAAAAAGTAAAGGGCTTACTGATCTTTAATGCACAGACTGCCCTTCACCACTTAAAGTCCTCAATCCAAAATACACAGCTCTGAAAGTCATTGTTTCACCTCCAAGAACATACTGCCAAGCATTTCCTAATAAGTTTATTTCCTTACATATAATACATTTAAAAAAACAATATCTTCTATGAGGTTTATGTTGTATTAGCAAAACAAAACGTGGCTTCCTTCAAAGGAAGCTTTTCTTTTTATGTCTCCTTATTGGTATACAGACTATAAATAAAAATATTCAGAATACTTTAATGTTTCTGGCCTGGATTTTAAATCAAAGTTTAAATATGCTGAAGATTCTTAACATCAAGTACAATACCTTCGATGTGATATTAACAACGTTCCAAACAGTAAGACTGAAGAGGAAATAATTATTGGCAAAATTACATATAAACCCACATGATTCTGATGTTTTTCAATACCATCTGAAAAAGAAAAGCCATTTTTACAACTCAGAAGCTTAAGATAATAACTTTCTATAACAAAAATTATAATAGACTTTTTCTGACTTCATCATAAATCATAATAACTTTAAAATATAAAAATTTAAAAGGGGAAGTAAAATTATAGTTATGATCACATTAATAAAAACAATTGTTTTGTTCAAAATTATGCTTATAATTTAGTAAAACATGTTTTCAAAATTACTTGTTTGCCAGTTCTCTTCATCTATGCATTTTTAGGTTATGTAAGTCAAACGATTAATATTGTTACGACTGTTTCAGCATCTGCTTCCAGACAAGCCAAACTGCAACACATGCCCATCTTGATCAGGTTCACCTAGTAGCTCTAACCTCCTTTCTGTGTCTTAAACCACCAGAGATCTCACTTTTCAGGGTCTCTGCACTTGCTGTCTTTTGCAGACTTGTTCTTCCACCATTTACTTGCAAGGTCTTACTCAAATATTTCCAGAGAAAAAAATACCTTTTTCTGATCATTCTAACTAAATACCTATTTCTGATTAATTTTAACTTTGTCCCCTCATCTTACTTTTATTTTGCTTCATGGCCCTTTCTACCTGACATCATACTATACATACTTGTTAATCGTCTGTCATTCCCATTAGAACACTAGAGGTTAAGCTTCGCAAGAGCAGAGGCTTATATTCCCTACTCAAAATCTTGAGTTTAGAACAGCATTAAACTAAAATTTTGTAAATAAGGTATGAATGATTTTTTAAAATAATAATTTTAATTAAAGAACCAGGTAAAATGTTTCTGTCTCAAAATTATATTACTGGAGTGTATGGATTTCAAGCCATTTTGAAGTATCATAGCAAAATCAGAATGTTGATACACTGCGTATGAATCAGAAATTAAGAATTCTAGTAAGCTTATGACAATTTGTATCTATCTCCTCATTTTTTATTTTTAGAGAAAAAAAATCAGAAAAGTTAAATTACAATTTAATGATTCATAAATATGTGCTACCAAATGTATTGTTTAGGGATAGATGCATTTACAAGAATTTCACAGAAAATTACAATTTTCCAATTAATCTTTATAATGATGTATGTTATTACATAGCAACTTGAATGTGAAAATTTTACTTAACAATATGAAATTTCAACACCATGCCTGATGATTCTTCTTGCTATCAGCTTGGAATCACAACCCCTTCCTGGAGATCCCCATGACACAGCCACATAAGACTCTGAACTCTTTCATGATTCCATCAGAAAGAGAATGACCAGTTGCCAACATTACTGCTAAGAAGGAAACCATATATCTGCACAAGACAAAACTAAAAGTAAAAATTTTACCTTGGGTAAAACTACTAATTATCTTCGGTTTCCCCACTCCTTCCATAAATATTGGGTAAAGACTGAACTGATAACTTTCAATTGGAATAAAATGATCTAAAAAGAAAAATAAATTAAAGGTCATTCCCACTGAATTAATATTAACAAGTGAATTCTTTGTAAAAATTTTTAAGTGACTCTCATATTTCCAAACAGAAATTAGTTGCTACTTATGGATTGAAATTGATGATTAAGGGAATTTCTAAAACAACATAACCACTCCTAGTTCTACTAGAATTGACAATAATTTCCAAATAACTTGCAGATTTTAACTACAGATAGAAAGTGGAACTTTTCTGAAGGCATGTTCTAGTGACAGCCAACTTCTTCAAGTTGAGGGTGGATGAGTTGTTTTACTTCCCTGTCCAGGACAGCATGCTTGACCTCCCCATCCATATCCCAAGTCAGCAATACTCCCTTTACATAGGATTTAACTTATGTATACTTTATTCCCTCAACCAAGGCAGCTGACAGAGTACATAAAGTCTTGTAAAATCCTATATAATGAAGATTGGGGGCAGGGAGGCAGGAGCAAAAATCTTGCAATATCCAGGGATCCAGATCAAAGGAGGCAACCACCTCCATGACAAAGCTCAAAATGAACCCATCAGTGATCTATCATTTAGAGAAGTGCTATTAATATATTTTTTAAGATTTTATTTATTTTTGCATAGAAGAACTGGGGTGTAGGCCAGAGGTGTGGGGGTAGTAAGAGGATTCACCAGAGATATAGTGGGGAGCAGAACAGGCAGATCTACTGAAATACACTGCTGAGGAGAGCAGCGAGCGAGACAGGAGAGGTCTGCTGCACCATGTGGGTCAGCTCCCTGGCGGGGGATTAAAATCAGGTGTAGAGGTGATAGCATGATAGTGCTGAGACTTAGGCCACCAGGGAGGTTCACAAGTGCTTTTAATATATAAGTATTATTCCAAAGGAGATAAATCTCTCTGGAGCCTAAATTCTTTTTTTTTTTTAAGATTTATTTATTTATGCATACAAGAGCTGTGTTGCAGGCCAGAGGCACAGAGAGATGAGAGGATTCACCAGAGACAGAGGAGGGAGCAGAAAAAGGCAGATCTACTGAAATACACTGCTGAGGGGAGCAGCGGGCAAGACAGGAGAGGTCTGCTGCACCATGTGGGTCAGCTCCCTGGCTGGGGATTGAACTCGTGCTGCAGTGGCTCCAATAGCTTCATAGTGCTGACTTAACCCTTTGCGCCACCAGGGAGGCCCTGGAGCCTAAATTCTATACCACATGATTTAAAGAAAAACAGGGATTAACCACCTGGTGATGAACCAAATTTTGTTCTCTATCACTAGTTTGCTTCTATTTACTCTGATTGCTAAAGTCTAGGTTTTTGGAAGAAATAAAATGATGAGTCTTTGGGATGATATTGTATAGTAAGGTCAGGGTGATCCCTCATTTCCCTACTTGAACTTCACTCTGACTTGGGAATGCTTTTGTACTCTTTTACTTTGCACTGTAATCACCTCCTGAGGCAACTGGTCTGTATGGGGGAGTCTATGTTGACCTATGTTACCAGGTCCTACATCCTCAAACCTTCAGGCTGGCACGTCCTCTCCTGGCTAGTGGTTTATATGTTGGTACACAATTTAGGAAAACAATTTGGCAGTAGATAGCAAAAGCCACCATAAAAGTTATAATAGTTGGAAACAACATAAACATTCCCAAATAAATGAATAAATTAAGTAGATTTTGGAATAAAATGCTGATAGGGTAGGAGCAGGGGAGAGAGGAAGCCCAATGGAGCATGGTGGAGGATTACTATGGTTACTTTGGTGGTGGGTATGGTGTGAAAATATTGATTTGTTGAGGTTTGAACTTATAACTCCTAAAAAACCACAGTGATGTAAACAAACTTTACCTTAATTTAAAAAAAAGAAAAAATAATGATTACAACAGTACAAATTATTTAAATGTCAAAGGGTCAAATGAAATAAATGTCTGTGATAAGGTGATAGAATTACATGGATTAAGTTGGCAGAATCTATATTTTTGAAGTTCTCATTAACTCATTATATTATTTGAATTAATAATCTGTCCTATATTAATACATAAAAGAAATTTATTAAAGTACAATAAACATACCATGAATATAACACTTCTTAGCAGATGAAGGGATTCTAAGCCATTTAATTTCAGTGTCTTCATTAAGAACTTTCCACTCAATAATAAAATACATCAGATTGTAATCACTGGGTGATAGCATCCAGGAAAGAATCACACAACTGCTGTTTAAAGGATATGCACTGAGTGACTGCACAGTATTTACTGAGGGGAAAAGAAGGAAAAATATATTTAAATATAAAATTCACAAAAATCTCCTAATATCCTTGAGGAATATCTAACTTACTGAAAAAGGGAGCAGGAAGAGAAGGAAGACATTTACACAAATAAATATAACGACAGTTACTTTTGTAGTTCGTCAAACAAGGAGAAACATGTCGGAATACAGTGTGTCGAGAAACAAGATTCTACCTAAAATTCCACCACAGGATTTGGATGATCAATGATATCTTCCACTGGAATATTGTACAACTCAATTATCCACCTAATTCCCTCCAAACTCTTCTCTCCGGCTGCTGGAGGATGGACTCCTTCATCTCTTTTCCTGTGCCATAATGACTCTTGGTCAGACTGTTGTCTTGGGAGCCAGGGCTCTTCACTCCACTTCTGGGGAAGTTTAATTCCTCTACTGCTACCTAAGATAGCCTCACTGCCCTCCATTCCAGATCAGGTTCCTCTCTCCTTTTCTTTTAGGAAATTATATGCCTTTCCTGGGAACATGTATCTCAGTTTGTAATAGTCATTCAATTGTATGGTTACTTTAGTAACATCAGTCTCACCTTTTGGCTCTGAATACTGAGACCATTATAGTTTATCTCACATTGGAATTCTCACCATTTCTCACAGTGCAATATTCAATAAATATTTCTAGAGCACATTTGTTGAAAATTTTTAAAGTGTAAAACATTGTGCTAGATTCTGCAAGAAGGGACTTGCAAGAAGCTTACAATGTAAGTTCAAAAGTATTATTAATATAAGGCAAGATATAAATTACCTTTTTTTTTTTAAAGATTTATTTATTTATTTATTTATACAAGCACTGGGTACAGTCAGAAGCATGGGAGGGTGAGAGAATTCACCAGAGCCAAAGCGGAGAACAGAACAGGCAGACTGATGAAGCACACAGCTGAGGGGAGCAGCAGGCAGCAGGAGAGGTCTGCGTGCCATGTGGGACCCTCGCCCAGCAGCCGGGGATCAAACCATAGCTGCAGAGGCTGTGGGCAGCTTTGCAACCCAGCGCTCAACCGCTGAGCCACCGGGGAGGCCCGATATAAATTACTTTTTAAAAGGCAGAAACCACTCTGATTTAAAGGAAGGCCAGGGCATATATAATTGATGTAATAAGCAAAGATTTCATGGAAAGGCCTTCATAGATTAGTAGAGGTATATGAAATTTGAATTTTCCATTTAAAATTTATATTTTAAATATATTATCCAGATAAGAAATGCCTATTGAAAATATTTCTTAATTTGCTGATTAATCAAAAATATCAAAATTAATGAAAGAGGGTACATCACTCTCATATTAAATGAAGTGTAAGGTAATTTTGAAGTCTGATCAATTACTTGCATTCATATGTGTCATACAATTACATATGTGTGTTACATTACTAGAATATTACCATATACTATTATACTATTTCAATAATATTCTATTACATGAAAACTCAAGGGCCATATTACATAACCAGGGCACAATCTGTTTTGTTATTTTTCAGATAAAGAAAAGATAAAAGAGATTTGAGATTCAGAGACATATAGGCTTCTTGAAAGTTCATTTACAAATGGGAGGAGTTTGCAAAGATCAAATATTAACAGTGATTTACTACCCAATACCTTTTCTTACCTTTGCCCACAAGCCATGAGAATGTTAAATTAGAGTTTGCAAGAGAAGTGCCAATTGAATTGATGGCCAGAACTGTAACAGTATGGGCTTGCTCTGTCCACAGGAAAGTAAATGTAGTGTGATTACCCACATCTTCCGACCAAGTTCTATTGTGGGAAGTATGATGTTTGACCACGTAGCTTCTCACACTGCACAATGAATCATTTTTCATCAGAGGCTGCGGGACACATAACAGTTGATTAGTGTATCAGCATGCTTTTTATACAATCCCAGCTTAAGGAACTCTTAATATACATTTCTCACAGGAAGCCTGGGGTCAGATCAGGGCAAGCACTGCCTATTTCAAGGATGCAATTTGGGGAGGTGGAATAGGATAGGATGTGCCTCTGACAACAGGCCCAATGAAGGTATCTGTTAGGTATGGAGTACAGGAAATTTACTTTCCCACTTTGTTTTTTTTAAGACTCAGAGAATAAATCATTAGAAGGTAAAAATATATGGATACAATTAGGATACTTTCCTAACAAAAAGTTTCACTCTAAAGAATTGAGGCAAGGAGTAGTTTTCTCCTCTGGAAAGCAACAAGGACTAACCCTTTAGTTTTAAAAAGCAACCAAAAAGGGCTGAAAAGATATTAATCACCACTTATATTAATCCCAGTATCTATTATTCATATCCTCTTCCCCTGATAGCTCATCCTTCAATCCTTCAAGTAACAGAGCTATCAGGACCGAGTATATGGCAGCCCAAAATTTCTGCTCTAAAGCTAAAAAAAACCAAGATTATTGACAATTACAATATAAAATACATATAGAGTTCAATTCTATTCTTCCATTCTATGGTGTATAACATTATATCCTAATTCCCCTATCACCTTCACCTATTGCAATTAAGATTAAGTACTGTCAACCCACAGAAAGTTTGAATTTATACAGTAGTTTAGAACAGTGCTTTTCCATGTTTTGTCATTGAGATTCCTCTAAGCTAAAAATAAGAGAGAAAAATAAACACAAACATGTAGACATGTATCCCTGCAGGGCTGGAAACAATCTGGGTAGATCAGGGGTAAGATTTTGGCAGAAACTGCAAGAAAGAAATGTCTGGGAAATCATGCAAATTCTGCATTTTGTTTTTGAAAATCTATGTCAGTTATCTTACACAAATAGTTACTTTTGTAACCATCAAACAAAAATAATAAACTTCCTTTCTGGTACTGCAAGTTGCTCTAGGCCATCTTGGATATTTCTTGCCCTGGCCCTATACTGGTCATTTTCACAAGGAGCCTTAGTTCCTTCTATCGGAGAATGGTATTAGGAACAAATTGGTATGTTCCTCACTATTTCTTCACCTATTTTTCAACTCATATCTATCTATTTATCTATCTATCTATCTATCTAAATACACACACATGCACACACACACACATCTAGAAATATTTCTAAATGAATCCATCAGTATACATATTAAGCTACACGAGAGTTCACACTGATGTCTCCAACTCTAACCCATCACCAATGGGTTAATCTGGTCTCCTTGCTTGTCTGTAACTGGTCCAACAGTAAGTCTTATCCACCAACATTTGTTTACATAATTGTTGAAGTTCAGCTTGTAAATAATAATGGAATAAGAATAATTAATGAATACCCCATGAGAAATAACTTTATCAACCAGAACATAGTACTTAAGCACAATTTCTTTTGCCCTTAGTTGAAAGAATCTACTCATTTATGAAGTTACTTAGACCTGCATCTTTTTCTCCCCCTTCTTTGTGAGATTGTTTCAAACACTTGAAGTGTAATTAGATTCTCTTGTTGAAGTCTGGATTCCATCCTGGGATCCTCCAACCTCTTAGATATTTATTATAACTGTGTTCTTTGTGCTCTAAAGTTTTATGAGTTTTGGCACGTACATAGTGCTATGAACTCACCAGAATAATACTGGAGATTCGTTTCACCACTATAAAAAACCCCTTGTGTTTCTTTCACCTTTTCAAAACTTTCCCCATCAGCCAAAATACTGATGGTTTTAAAATATCTAAAATTATGCCTTCTCTCTAATATCATATAAGTGGAATCATAATGTGGCTTTTTCAGACAGATTTCTAACACTTGGCAGCAACCATTTAAGATTCATCTATGTCATTTTGTGACTTTATCACTGTATAATATCCATTGAATGGAATTGCAATAGTTTATCCACTCACCTATAGAAGGATATCTTGATTGCTTCCAGTTTTTGATGATTATGAATAAAACTGCTGTGAATATTCATATGCAATTTTTTCTTGAGATATAATTGACATATAACATTGTATTAGTTGTATATATTTAACATCAAATATATACATATTTGATATATGTATATATTGTGAAGTGATCACCACAATAAGTTAATACACATCACCACACATACTTACAAATTTTTTTCTCTTGTAAGAACTTTTAAGATTTACTATCCTAGAAACTTTCAAAAAACACAATACATATTGTTAATTATTACCACCATAATGTACATTACATCTCAGGAATTATTTATCCTATAACTGGAAATTTGTTACTTTTGCTCACCCCATCCCCCTGCCTCTGGCAACCACCAATCTATTCTTTGTTATTTATTAGTTCAGTTTTTGGCGTTTTTTAGATTCCACATATATGTCTTCCTCTGCCTGACTTATTTTACACATGTGCAAATTTTTATGTGGACACAAGTTGGGTAAATAAATAGGGCAGTGCTGGGTCATATGGTAAGAATATGTTTAGCTTTATAAGAAATGATTAAATGGTCTTAAAAGGTGACTGTACCATTTTGCATTCCCATCAGCAAAGAACAGAAGTTCCTGTTGCTTTGTTCCATCATAAGCAACTTTTGTCAGTTTTTTAAATTTTAACCATTCTAAAATCTTGTTTTAATTTATGATTCCTAATGAAATAATGTTTGCCAAAATATGATCAAGTTATTAATTCACTTGGGATAGAAATCAGTTCAATGGTAGAGGGAATGCTCTGATGATTGCTAGGATGGATATCCTCTGATGATGAAAACATCTTACTTATATGCCATCACATACACAAAATAATCTCTATGGCTTGGTAACCTGATACATGTGAGGATGGACACATTTACTATTTTTAGGAATAAATATAAATAGAGGGCCTCCCTGGTGGCGCAAGGGTTTGAGCACAGTGCTGTGAAGATGTCCTCAGCCTCTGCAGCACAAGTTCAATCCCCAGCCAGGCAGCTACCCACATGGTGCAGCAGACCTCTCCTGATTCACCTGCTGCTCCCCTCAGTAGTATACTTCAGTCTATCTGCCTGTACTGTTCCCCGCTCTGTCTCTGGTGAATCCTCTCACCTCCCACAGTGCTGGCCTGTACCCCAGTTCTTGAATGCATAAATAAATAAATCTTTTTAAAAATAATAAATGCAAATATAATTTTTGGACACGAAGGAACACTAGGTATTATCTAGTCCAGTCCTACATTTATTCAGATGAGGAAAATGAGGTTAAAGAGTCTAAGTAATATACCTGAAGGGTGTAATCCTATATGTCTAAATTTAATATATGTATATGTTATAACCGATAATTAAAAAAAAAGAATCTCAGTGACTTTGCCAAAATAGTGTAGAAATAACTATTATATGTTAAATTAAGAACAGAATTAAAGTCTCCTGATTCCATGCCAATGTTCCCTCCACTATGTATCTTAGTTACCTGCAATAACATCTCAAAACTGAATGAAATATGAAGTTACAGAGCCTAAACATGGCAGGATTATGAACAATAAAGTAAATCTTTTAAAAGTATAAAACTAAAAATTACGAAGAACAAAAAAGCAGGAATACCTTCCAAAGTAAAGTGACATTTCTCTCTTTTTCAGTGGTATCTTCATTAATGATTCTCCAAAACTGAGGTCCTCTGGCAGGAACTGTATAACAACAAGGAGCCCAAATTGTACTTGTGTTCTTGGGAGGATTGTTTTTCAGTCATCCTCAAAAGACACACTCATGCATTTCTAAGACACATGTACAAAAGCTCTGCAGACCTTTTATATCCGTGACAACGGTGTGGACTGGAGCACTCCAGTTGCTCCAATACCCCAGGTCATCTAGCCTCTTACAGCGCATCTGAACAACATAGATGGCGCAAAGGTCTGGCACCGGGACACTGGCGGATTTTGAGTTTTCATCATACACCTCATGCATCTGTAAAATAAGCCAAAGCATTAGACTGATCATAACAAGTGAGTAAATAAGAACCCTGGAGTACCTATTATCCCATCCCAAAGTTAAAAGAGCACTGACTTTGTGTATTTGTTTTTAAAATACTCAGATTAAGCTTTAGATTGTGAGCTCCGTCAAGTTAAAGATTATTTTAGTCACCTAATATTTCCTTGCTTATGACAAGATTTTGAACTGATCACTGTAACCTCACTTTCCAATTACTCTTACCCTACTAATAATCTCTGCTCCACTCACAAATAATCTTCTGTCCACAAAGACTTTTGAGAACTTTAACCTACTGGTTAAATAGGGCCTGCTGTAGAGAATTTCTGATATTCAGTCTCTTCAGTAAACAGGTAAACAGTTACATTCATTTCAGCTCAAACCCTCACTGTAATCAAATGATGATATTAGGGCTCCCGGTATTTTCAGGTCTTTGCAGGCTGCCACCAGAAAACTGACATGGTAAGCCATCATATGCACACTTGCCACAATGGGTTTTAGTTTTGTTTGATGAAAGTGGCTTCTTGCAAAACGTTTCATTGAATATACAAACACTAAAGTATGTGATTATTAGATGTTAAGGGAAAAACGGTTTCTTAGTAAAATGAGTTTGAGAAACATAGGCTGAAATACAGCCACAGATGTTTCTTTAATGGAGGACCTCTCCAAAACCATGACTATGTTCTAGGGACAAAGAGCGATACAGAGTTTCCTAAATTTATTTAGCCAAGTGATCTTTCCCTAAGGAACATTTTGTGGACCAACGCTCTGTAAAACATACTTTGCAAAATGATGGAGAGCAGGAAATTTAATTCCTTAAAAGGGTTAGACTTAGATCAATTTATTTGATAAAAATAGGTACAGAGTACAGGAGGATGTACTTTTATATATATTTTTTTTTCTTACATCATTTTTCATTTTTGCACAATGTACACATTTTCATCTTGGTTATATTCCTCACACAATTGCACCCCCCCTTATTTTGACCCCAATCCCTCCTCTCCCGGCCCACACCCCGTAGTGTGTCTCTGTTTTATAGTTGCTTGTTGATTTTGATTTTTTCTTTATTATAGTTATTCTTTTTCCTGGTCCCTTATTTAGGTTTTCTCAGGAGGATGGACTTTTATGCCAACAAAATAAATCTTATGCAATAAATTCTTAAACATGGGAAATAACATTTAGTGAGGCAAGCTAGAGAGATTTCTAGGTAAAGTTACCTTCCATTGTACTTCTTTTCCACTTAAGCCATAGCGAATCTGGAACTGAAGATCATTCTCCGGAAAGATTGGCTTTTCCCAAGATATTTTCAGTAGTCCAGTATTTACAGTAATTTCTGCTCTCACTCTGGATGGAGGCAGTGGTTTCACTAGAAAATTTTAGAAAACAGTATTGCATAACAGTAATTTAACTAGCATTGATGCTTATAAAACATTATGATATTAATCTTTCAAATCTTATCTTTATAAAGCAATTATCTCCTTTTCAAAACTTTCTCATTCATAATCTCAGCTGATCCCCTGTGAACTTTATATCATACATAGAAAGGGATTATCTCTATTTTGCAAATACAGAAGTATTTTGAAAAAAATCAATAATTGTCCATGTCACTGTACAAATTAACAGTAAGACATGATGAGAAATTGAGTCACTGGTTCAGCATGTAAAAATATATCAAACTAAACATGTGATAACTTCCTTGCTCTAATTATGTCTTTACCTATCTATCCATCCATCTATCTATTGAGATGTTGTTAGTTCACACTGCATATGTTGTAGGGGAACATGTTCACACAACCTTAAGATGCAATGTCACCACACCACTTCTGCATGGTTTCCCAAGAAAATAGTATATGGCAGCAAAAGATATACTTTCAAGTCTGCTGCACAATCATAAGTAGGTCATTTCTCAAAGATTTCACAGCAATCCTGGAAGGATTTGTTAAATTTTCCAAGGACTGGGCCTCCCCGGTGGTGCAGCGGTTGAGCGCTGGGTTGCGAAGCTGCCCGCGGCCTCTGCGGCGCCGGTTCCATCCCCGGCTGCTCCCCGGCCACTGGAGGAGGGTCCCACATGGCGCGCAGACCTCTCCTGCCGCCCGCTGTTCCCCTCAGCAGTGTACTTCGGTCCTTCTCCCTGCTCTGCTCCCCGCTCTGGCTCTGGTGAATTCTCTCACCCTCCCGTGCTTCTGACTGTACCCAGTGCATGTATAAACAAAACAAAACGAACAAATAAATAAATAAATAAATAAATAAATAAATAAATAAATAAATAAATAGCATGCCTCTATAAAAAAAAAAAAAATTTTCCAAGGACTCTCTTAATCCTTTGAAGCCAAATATCTTTTTAAATATGCTGATGAATGTCATCATCCTTGTCTGTTTTCTCTTCTTCATAGTGCATTATTTTAAATAATATTACTAAATTTCATTCTCAGTAATCAATATAATTCATGGAATAGTTTGCTGAAAATATCCCTATTGCTAAAAATTTGTCATAAATAACTTGAAATAAAATTATTCATTCATATGATATATAGAAAAAAACACAGATAAATTAAATAGGATAAAAATTAAACTTTTGGACTATAAGACCAATTAGTGATTGCCAGAAGGGAAGGCAAAGGGGGTGAGTAAACTGGAACAAAGGGGTGTAAAGGAGTGATTTGGACTTTCCTTGGTGAACTTAAAGAGGTATATTCATATGTTGGTTCCCAAAGATGAATACCTGAAACTTACATGCTATAATGCAATGTTACTTCCAATAAAGAAAATGTTTTTAATTGTAAAACTTTCTAAGACTGATAATCTCCTCAAATCCCTTGCTGAACAAGAAAACAAAACTTAATCTAGTGTGATCAGGAAATGACAAAACATAAGAGTTTCCTGGAATCATTCTGAGTCCAAATCTGCTTATCAAAATGAAGATACAAACAGTTTGACATACCCACAGAATCAGGAACAAAACATGTTGGTGGAGAATCAAGCAAACCTAAAGAGTGATTGATCCTAATCCACATTGTGTAGCCAGATAATAGAAAGATTGGCTGAAATACGCATTCATAAAAACCATCTCTCTGCAAATGGCAATCTTTGGGTTCAGATATAGGACGAATGGATGGAATATCAGAGCAGTAAAGGCCTCTCCTTAAAAGATACAAAAACAGTCAATTAACCAATTGATAACATTGGTAAAAGCTGTAAGATAACTGAGAACTCTGTTCTTTAAGACAATCAATGTAGGAAAAAATGTTCTTACTAGAAACGCATTTTTCAATCCCAGCTATATCACAATCTTATACCTTTCCATGAAAACAGACAGTAATCCTTACTAAATATTTCATTACACACTCAGTGGGATGCACATAAAATAAATGACATTGGTCTAACAAGGAGATAACAGTTCAGTTAGAGGTAGAATCTACAGCACTTTGAAAGCTAAACTAGTATTATGCCAAAGTGAAAAATTCTTAAAGTATAGATCAAAAGTAGTAACACAGCATTCCTTAGATTGGAAGGCAAATTCCTTGCACTTTAAGTAGAGATTAAATGCCACAACAAATGGAAAGCATAATTGATAGTAAATAATGCTTAATTACAGTCCTAATATTTTCTAGTTCAAAACAAGATAATTTTTAAAAATGTCAGTTATTTATTACTATATGAATCATATAATCAAGTGTATGACTAATTTTCTCTGAGAAGAAAATTAAGAAAAAATATTTAAGTGAACTCTAATCAACAATTCACTCAGAACACACTAAGCTTTTCTCTACTTCTTTGAAATAGTCCTTCTGTCACCATTTGCTTCTGAAAATGGCATTTAAATACGCAAAAGTAGCAGTTAGTTTCCATAAGAATGGAAGTAAGAAGGTCAAAAGAATAAATTCTGCATTCTTCTTTTCTATTTCCATTTTTTTGTGCCACTTTTTTTCCTATTTCCTCAAAATTATGATCATGGTGTGTGTGTATGTGGTGTTTGTGTGTATGTGTGTTTATGTGTGCATGAGTGGTGATGAGTGGGTTAAAAAAATAAGAACAGACCTCATATGGAAGCACAGTAATAGTCTACCTGGAACCCAAAGGTTAGTATCAGTATAATTATGACAAAAATAACCCTTGACTGAATGTTTATCAGGAGAAATTATATCAATGATTTAGAATTAAATGAGATATGTCATTAGTTCTCAGAGGAACCCCATGAATACTATTATTCTTGCCATTTTCAGACAAGGAAATTGAGACTTAGATTTAAAAAAAAAAAAAACTCTCCCTTTCATGATTCTTATACAAATATAAGATAAATGAGACAGAGTTTATTAAATAATCACTCACAAACACATTTTCTAATGTGAAAATGTCATGGAACAAAAGTAAATACAGATTATAAAAGTAAAACTGCATACCATGCACATTCTATGGATTTAAAAATCCTTTTATCAGATAATATGAAGCTCATTTGAGAAACACAGAAATTGCCCTCATTTTCTCAATACTACATAATAATAGATTAGTAATATTAGGAATAGAATTTAGATCACAGAACTTGAAGAAGGTGAATGGTTTTACAAATAGACCATTTAGATTTTAAAAATAAATGAATACAAGTTAGACAAATTGAAAGTCCCAATACATATATGAATTGTGACCAAGTTTGAAAGCTGCACACCTTCTTGAGAACTAGTATGGGATATTATAAAAATTAAAATGCATCTATCATCTCCTAACCATGGGAGATTTTAGGTGAAATTCTTTGTAGAGAGAATACTATAGAAAAATACCTTCTACATTTTTAAACAAGGAAGGGTAAAAATAAAGGAGCACAAATTACTCTTTATTAGAAAACTTTCTTACTAAGTTTCTCTTTTAAATAACCTTACCTACTTCTAAAGTCATTCATATTGTCTCTTACAATCTTCATGCCTCTACCACTAACATTTTTCTAAAGCATTAATCTTTAGCAAACAACAACAGTCTTCTATAATCTTCAAATTTCTCTAGTGAATTCTCTAAATCAAATTTAAATGAATAGAAACTAACTACTTTGGAATTTCATCCAATAGTTAAAATGCAATTATGAAGAACTGATTGTCAAGAAAAAAATTACAGTAAATTCAAATTAAAAAAATTTTTACCTTAAGTGTGAATTTTTTCAAGAAACATCCATATACTATAATCCCTCAAAATTTTCCTAATTAAGTATATTCTACCTCCTAGTTCAGGAAGGAAATCTACAAGGTAAACATTGTATGATATTTCTATAGGAAATTTTTATCTCACCCTAGCCACAGAAAATAAAGCAGCAAAAAAAAAAAAAAATACATACCTATGATACCTCAACTGCAAAGTACTTCCCACAAGTGATTCGATTGCATTGGTTGACCATCTGCATGTCATTTTAGTTAAGTACCCATCAGTTTCACACGATATATTGATATTGACATCTATTTAAAACATTAAAATATTAATGTAAAGCAAAAACACCAGAAATTATTAATGAAAAAAACTTCCCTTACATCTTCAATGGGACTCTAATATATGGGTCCATAATAAAAATGAAGAAAATCTTGTATTCTTACCAATCACATACAGCTCAGCATAGCGATGGTGACATTCATGCTCGTGGCAACAGTACACAGCATCGTAGGTGAACTTCCCTCGAGGTTTGGTTGCATTCAAATTGGGAAAAGTAACTTTGCTAACATAGTCACCCACAGCATTATACTGGCTTTGAGGAATTTTCTCAGCTAGATTCATCCACCAGACAATCTCCTTTGAAGAAACAATCTCGTTTTCCTTTTTATAGATGCAGTGAAAAGAAACATTGGACCCAACACTTGTCAGAATTTTAGGTGGAAAGTAAATAACATCTGTAATGAGAAAAGAAAGGTAGGCTATCTGATGAAGACAGAAACCATCGTGAAGCAATTCACACCATGTTAAAAAGATTCACATCACAGTCTGAATTACACTGCCAAAAATAAAATGAGTGTTCTTAGAGACTGCAGCAAAACTGTAATTGTCTATTTGTGTACAGTTATTGAGTATTCCAAGAACTCCTGTTCTCAAATGATATGAGCTTCCATAAGTGCCTTCTGTATTTCCTAAACACAGAGATTTATTCATCACAAACTTAGTGAGTGCTAATAGGAAAATAATGAAAATTAAATTCAGCCTAATTCCACCATGATGGGTATGTTTCATTCAGACTCTGCTTTCAGAATGAATAACCCTGAGGGTGAGTTCTTAAATCAAAATCACAAAACCCCAAAAGAAAAGTGGGAGTTGCTTATTGTCTCATTTGGTATATGATAATTTCAAATAAACAGGCAAATGAAAAATGGAAGCTTAAATAAGAAATCAAGTAAGGAAATAGAAACTGAATGGTGTAACAATAAAGCAGGAAAAACTGTAAACTCTAAACATTAAGCATGTTTAGTTGCTTAATGCCAGTATCCTGTTGTTGAAGATGAAGAGATCAATATTTTTCTAAAATATTGTTTTAATACCTATAAACTAGTCCATAATCCTTTTGAAGTTCACTATTGTTAGAAACATAACTTGACTAGATGTTTAACTAGAAACAGATAAGAATATAAGTTAATAGTTGTTTACATAGGAAGAAACTTTCTGCCACAGTACATTATAAAATCAATATATTTTGACTACACTGTTGAAGGTGGGCCACCTTCTGCTGATAGAATATGAAATCTATTTTCACATATACCTCCTGGATTAGACCCCAAAACAAAAACAAAACAACATAACTGGTTTTATTATTTAAGCTTTCTCTTTTCTGTAATAGCATGTTAGCCCCCAATGTCTTTTTTTATTTATAATGCATACTAGACATTTGTATCTGTGTATCTACAAACAAACATAAATGAGAAAATACTTAGCAGCATGAAAGTATAGGACAAAAGTCAGTCAATTAGATTTATAATCAAGCCCAGAGTGGCACTCAAGCCTCATGATATATTACTTACTGTACCCATGTGCTGAGCACTAACCAGAGAAATTGTTAACTGAACTTCAATATTTAATTTGTAAAATAAGAAAACAATAATGGGCAGACCAGGCACACAGGATAGTGCCTCTCCACATTGCTATTTTAGAACAGGGACCTTTCTTCAATGAAGACTGCTTGAAACTGGCAGAAGGCTCCCAAGAGCCAGAGGTAAGCTGGGAAGTTCGCCCACGCCAGGCCCCTTCTGGCCAGCAGTCCAAGCCCAGAGGGGGAGCGGGCACCCAGGGCCGGGGCAGACAGGGCACACAGGAGAGTGCCTCTCTGTCTTGCCATTTTAGAACAGGGACCTTTCTTCAATAAAAACTGCTTGAAACTGGCAGGAGGCTCCCTGTGGAGCCAGAGGGAGAAGGTTCCCTGCGCAGTCAAAGGTGAGCTGAAGGCCCACAAGCCTAGTCCCACCTGGCAGGAAGTCAGAGCCCAGAGGGAGATCCAGAAATTTGGAACCCAGAGTGCAATCCAGCTGCCCCACCTCCAGGGAAGTCTGCGGGACTTCAAGACACACCTTTGTAATTAAACACAAAAGGAGGAGATATTCTGTGACAGTGACCATCAACATACTCAAAGTACCACTGCCTGCCTCACTAGACTTCTGGTTTAACAGTATTTGATTCATTTGGATTGCCAGCTTCCAAAACCCCCGAAAGAGCACAACAAAAAGATGTCGGCCAGTACTAGCGGCACAGTGTCCCAATGCATAGGACAAATTAGAAAACAAGCAGCAGGGAGAAGAAAAACTACATGCAACCAAGCAAGTACTCAGGAAAAAGACATACAACAAAAAGAAAACCACCCACCAGCTTGCAACAACAGTGACTTGGAAGAACTTCAGAGCTTTCCAGAGAAAGAATTTAAAAATACTGTGATGAAAAAACTGACGGAAGTCATTAAGGAAAACAATGCTCAGAAAAATGAAATTGAATCCTATGGAGGGAAATGAAGGAAATACATGAGATCAAAGGATTAACAGAAGAGCTAAAGAATGCTGGGAAAAGCAGTGAAAACAGAATAGAGGAAATGGAGAACGAATAAGCACTCTCGAAGACACAGATATAAAAAAAAAAAACCAAAACAGAAAAGGAAAGAGAAGTACGAACGAAAAAAAAAACTGACGAAAGACTTCGGGAACGATCTGACTCCATGAGGAATGGAAATACGAGTTATAGGAATCCCAGAAGGAGAGGAGAGAGACCTAGGAACAGAGAAATTATTCAAGGAAATAATTTAAGAGAATTTCCCAAACGTGAAGAAGGAGCTGAAAACAGACATACAAGAAGAAAGAAGAACACAAAATTTCCATGACGAAAGGGAAAATACAGCAAGACACATAATAGTAAAGCTCCCAAGAATCCAAGACAAGGGAAAAATAATGAGGCTGACAAGAGGGAAGAAACAGATAACATACAAAGGAAAACCGATAAGACTGACATCAGACTTCTTCGAAGAAACACTCCGGACAAGGAGAGAGTGCAGGGACATAGTCAACAGACTCCATGACAAAAAATGCTAACCAAGAATACTCTGTCCTGCAAAGCTTTCCTTCCTCTATGAAGAAAGAATAAGGACCTTCCCAGACAAACATAAACTCTGGAATTCCATTACGACTAAACACCCACTCCAAAAATGCTACAAGGAGTCCTAAAGCCAGAACCTAAGAGGGAAGAATAACAACGGAAGAAGACCAAAAAAAAAGTCATTAAAAGAATAAATAAATAAAATGAGAGGAAGGACAAACACAATGGCAAATACAGATGCTAACATATCAATATTAACTCTAAATGTAAACGGACTAAACTCTTCAATAAAAAGACACAGAGTCACAGGCTTGATTAAGAAACAAAACCCAACCTTTTGCTGTCTCCAGGAAACACATTTAACTACAAAAGATAAAAATAGACTCAAAGTCAAAGGATGGAAAACAATCCTACAAGCAAATGGACCAAAAAAAGAAAGCAGGAACAGCTATACTTATATCAGATAAAACAGATTTCAAACTCAAAAAGATAAAGAGACCCCAGTGGTCACTACATTATGATCATGGGGACAATACTTCAAGAAGAAATAACACTCATATACTCACCAAATGAAGGAGCACCAAAATATATCAGACAACTATTATCATCTTTGAAAACAGACATCAGAGAAAACACATACGTTGTAGGAGATTTCAACACACCACTATCAAAAATGGATAGATCAATGAGACAAAAAATAAGTAAAGATACTAAAGCTCTAGATAAGGATCTAGAGTGCTTGGGCTTAATAGACATCTATAGAACACTAAACCCCAAAAAATCTGAGTACACATTTTTCTCAAGCGCACATGGATCATTCTCCAGGATCGATCACATACTAGGACACAAGACAAACATCAACAGATACACCAAGATCGAAATCATACCAACCATCTTTTCTGACCATGAAGGCATCAAACTAGAAATAAACCATAAAAAGAAGGCAAGGAACTCTCCTACCTCATGGAGATTGAAACCCACACTACTGGAAGACCACTGTACTAATGAGGAGATCAAAGAAGAAATTAAAAAATTCTTTGAATTGAATGACAAGGAGGACACCAATTTCCTAAATGTATGGGATGCAGCAAAAGCAGTAATAAGAGGAAAATATATAGCAATAGAGGCTCACATTAAGAAACAAGAAAGAAAGAACTCAAAGAAACAACCTAATCTGAAAGCTTAAAAGTATTAGAAAAAGAACAACCAAAAAATCCAAAACCAGTGGAAGAAAAGAAATAATAAAAACTAATGCAGAAATAAATGAAATTGAAACTAAAAAAAAAAAAATCCAAAAGATTAATGAAAACAAAAACTAGTTCTTTGAAAAAATAAATAAAATAGACAAACCCCTAGCCAGGCTCACAAAGGAAAAACGGGAGAAAGCACAAATAAACAGGATCACAAATGAAAGAGGAGAAATAACAATGGACACAGAAGAAATTAAAAGAATAATCAGAAACTACTATGAACAGTTATATGGAAACAGGTTCAATAATCTAGAGGAGATGGACAAATTCCTACAAATCTACAATCACCCAAAGCTAGATAAAGAAGAAATAGAATACCTAAACAGACCAATTACAAACAGTGAAATTGAAATGGTAATTAAAAACCTCCCCAGGGGGCCTCCCTGGTGTCCAAGCAGTTGAGCTCTGGGTTGCGAAGCTGCCGGCAGCCTCTGCAGCACTGGTTCAATCCCCAGCTGCTCCCCTGCCACCGGAGGAGGGTCCCCCATGGCGCACAGACCTCTCCTGTCACCCGCTGCACTCCTCAGCAGTGTACATCGGTCCTTCTGCCTGCTCTGCTCCCCGCTCTGGCTCAGTGAATTCTCTCACCCTCCTGCACTTCTGACTGTACCTAGTGCTTGTATAAATAAATAAATAAATCTTTAAAAAAAAAAAAAAAAAGAAACAATAGCTTTTCCTTTAAAAAAAAAAAAAAAAAACCTCCCCAAAAACAAAAGCCCAGGACCTGATGGATTTACAAATGAATTCTACCAAACATTCAGAAACAAATTAGTGCCTATCCTTCACAAACTCTTCCAAAAAATTGAGAAGGAAGGGATAATACCAAACTCGTTCTATGAAGCCAACATTACACTAATACCAAAAACGAACAAGGACAACACACAAAAAGAAAACTACAGGCCAATCTCTCTAATGAACACTGATACAAAAATCCTCAATAAAATTTTAGCTATCAGAATCCAACAATGCATCCATAAGATAATTCACCACGACCAAGTAGGATTCATTCCAGGGACACAAGGATGGTTCAACATCTGAAAATCAATCAACGTCATCCAGCACATCAACAAAAAGAAATATAAAAACCATATTATAATATCAATAGATGCTGAGAAAGCTTTCCACAAAGTGTAACACCTGTTCATGATAAAAGCCCTTGAAATTCTTGGCATACAAGGAACATACTTCAACATCATAAAGGCCATATATGACAAGCCAACAGCCAGTATCATTCTCAATGGTGAAAAGCTGAAAGCATTTCCATTAAGATCTGGAACAAGACAAGGATGTCCACTCTCACCACTGCCTTTCAATATAATACTGGAAGTCCTAGCCAGAGCAATAAGACAAGAGAAAGACATACAAGGAATCCAAATAGGCAAGGAAGAAGTCAAACTATCACTATTTGCAGATGATATGGTAATATACATAGAGAACCCCAAAAACTCCACAGAAAAACTAATTCAACTAATCAATCAGTTTAGTAAAGTGGCAGGATACAAAATCAACATGCAAAAATCAGTAGCCTTCCTATACACAAACAATGAATCTGAAGAAGAATTTAAAAAAAAAAATTCCATTTATTATAGAAACAAAAAAAAATCAAATACTTGGGAATAAATCTAACAAAAGAGGTAAAGGACCTACACAAATAAAACAATGAAACACTGTTAAAAGAAATAGATGAAGACACAAAGAAATGGAAAGACATCCCCTGCTCATGGATTGGAAGAATAAACATTTTTAAAATGGCCATCCTACCAAAAGCAATATACCGATTCAATGCTATTCCAATAAAAATTTCAATGACATTCTTCAAAGAACTAGAACAATTATTGATTAAATTCATATGGAACCACCAAAAACCCTGAATAGCCAAAGCTCTCCTGAAAAAAAAAAAAAGAGAAGGGAATGGAGGCATCACACGCCCAGACTTCAAACTATACTACAAAGCCATAATCACCAAAACTGCATGGTATTAGAACAAGAACAGACACACAGACCGATGGAATCAAATAGAAAATCCAGAAATAAACCCACAGATTTATGGTCAACTAATCTTTGACAAAGGAGCAAAGAATATGCACTGGAGCAAAGAAAGTTTGTTCAATAAATGGTGCTGGGAAAACTGGGTCGCTACATGCAAAAGAATGAAGTTGACTACTATCTCATACCATGCACAAAAACCAACTCAAAATGGATTAAAGAACTAGACATAAGACCTGAAACCATAAAATACATAGAAGGAAATACAGGCGAAACACTAGATGACATGCACATCAAAGACATCTTTACAGACACATCACCCAAAGCAGTGATAGTGAAGGCAAAGATAAACAGCTGGCACTACATCAAATTAAAGAACTTCTGCACAGCAAAAGAGACAATAACCAAAACAAAGAGAAACCCCACCGACTGGGAGAACATTTTTGCACACAACACTAATGATAAAGGACTGATCACAAAAATCTACAAAGAGCTGATGAGACTCAACAACAACAAAGAAAATAATCCAGTCAAAAAATGGGCAGAAGAGCTAAAAAGAAACTTCTCCAAAGAGGAAATGCAAATGGCCAACAGGCATATGAAAAAATGTTCAGCATCACTTGTAATCAGGGAAATGCAAATCAAAACTACAATGAGATAACATCTTACACCAGTGAGAATGGCACATATTAAGAAAGACTAGCAACAACAAATGTTGGCGAGGTTGTGGGGGAAAAAGGAATTCTCCTGCACTGCTGGTGGGAGTGCAAACTGGTCCAACCACTATGGAGAGCTGTGTGGAGATTTCTTGACCTACTAAACATAGAGCTTCCACAGGATCCAGCAATTCCACTCCTATGTATTTACCCAAATGACACAGAAACAGTAATTCCAAAGGGCACCTGCATGCCTATGTTTATAGCAGCACTATTTACAATAGCTAAGATATGGAAACAACCCAAATTCCCAAAAATAGATGACTGGATCAAGAAGATGTGGTACATATACACAGTGGAATATTACTCAGCAATCAAAAAAGGTAAACACATGCAGTTTGCAGCAACATGGATGGAGCTAGAAGGGATCATGGTTAGCAAAATAAGAAAGAAAAAGAAAAATACCGGATGGTCTCACTCATAGCAGGAATTTAGAAAACCTAAATAAGAGACCAGGAAAAAAGACTAATCAATGCAAAGTAATAATCAAAATCAACAAGCAACTATAAACCAGAGACACACTAAGTGGGGGGGGGGTTAGGGAGGGGAGGGGAGAGGAAGAACTAGAGTCAAAATAAGGGGGGGTGCAATTATATGGGGAATATAACCAAAATTAAAATGCATACATTGTACAAAGATGAAAAATGATGTAAGAATTATATAAAATAAAATATTAAAAAAAAGAAAACAATAATGATTTTCTTTTCATGACCAAGTATCAACAACAATACCTTTGCAAGGTCTACATTAATAAACTTTATGAAAAGAAGAAATTCTATTGATAAATATTAGTGAATTAGTCCAAAGAACATAAATCATGAATCAAAATATTTTATTTTTTTATTTTAACATTTGTCATTTTTTACCTTTTTTAGACAATATTTGCTTCGTCCACCCCCTCAGATTGAGTCCCCATAGAATTTCCTTCCCCAACGCACCCATGCACCATTACCACAGTCCCCTTTGCTCCTCCCTCCCTCCCTCCCTCTCACCCCTCTACCTCTTCCCCCCCCTGCAGTATATCTCTGGTTTATAATTGTCTGTTTTTGCTTTGCTGTGTTTTATACTGTTATTTTTTTTTACACTGATGTCTTATTTGGTTCCTCTATATTCCTGTTATAAGTGAAACCATTCGATATTTTTCTTTTTCCTTCTGGTTTATTTCACTGAGCATAATTCCTTCTAGCTCCATCCACGTTGCTGCAAATGGCATGAGTTTATCTTTTTTGATTACTGAATAATATTCCATTGTGCATATATACCACATCTTGATCCAGTCATCTATTTTTGGGCATTTGGGTTGTTTCCAGGTTTTACCTATTGTAAGTAGTCTACAATAAACATAGGTGTACAGGTGCTCTTTTGAATCACTGTTTTTGTGTCCTTTGGGTAGATCCCTAGGACTGGAATTGCCAGATTGTATGGTAGCTCCATTTTTTAGTAGACTGAGGAACCTCCAGACAGCTTTCCACAATGGTTAGACTAATTTGCACTCCCACCAGCAATGTAGGAGAGTTCCTTTTTCACTGCATCCTCGCCAACATTTGTTGTTGCTTGTTTTTTTGATATGTGCCATTCTTACCGGTGTAAGGTGGTATCTCAGTGTGGTTTTGCTTTGCATTTCCCTTATTATAAGGGATGTTGAACATTTTTTCATATGCCTGCTGGCTATTTCCATTTCCTCTTTGGAGAAATGTCTTTTGAGTTTTTCTGCCCATTTCTTGACTGGATTGTTTATTTTGTTTTTGTTGAGCCGTGTGAGCTCTTTGTATATCAAGTTATTTTAAAATGTTTCTTTATTAGCGCTCCAGGAAATAGATTTTTCAATTTGTGGAGCAGACTGCCTAAGTTTTTAAGCGGCAAATATTTTCTCCAACCCATTATAAAACCTGCCAAATATGAAAAGGCCTTATATCTGTTTCTTTTCTTCTTTGGCAATAACAAGAATGCCATTAATAAAGGCATTACAAGAATTCAGCTCTCCTAAAGTCATTATTAGTATGTTGAATGACTTAACTACAAAAGCCTTAGTCTTCATAAGTTTGAGCAAACTTCTTTTCCTCTAAATATCCAAGACTTCCCAGTAGCTACAGAGAAAGAACCTAGAAATTTCTTTCAAAAGAATGCATAAGAATTTCTTGATTAGGAACAGTCAATGCTTCATTAATTGTGCACCTTGGAAGGTACAACTTTAATATATCAATGAATAAAAGTAATAGTTATAAAGTACAGATGACTGCATTTTGTTTGTTATGGCAGCAGTACACCAGATAACCTCTGATCGAAAAAAAAAATTAATAAAATCCAAAGTGTTTGCAAATGATAAAGCAGGTAAATATACTAATTCATACTAAATAAATTACTGTCTTACTGTTACAAAATAATTTTCTTCTCTGGATGCCATTATTGCACCTAGCAATGAACAATGGAGGAGAATCTATTAAATACCAGGATTTAAGGGAGAATTCAAATCTCTTTAAACAAATAGAAAGTTCCCAAGTTCAGAGAAACGAACTTTGCTGTTCCACACCATTTGAGTATAGTGAAAGTGGGAATTGCTGCAGTGGTAATTCAGCAAAACTAACCTAAAAAACCTGAACACTGAAGACCTCCCCTGGTGGTGCAGGTGGTTGAGTGCTGCACTGTGAAGCTGTCCACAGCCTCTGCAGCACCGGTTCTATCCTGGCCAGCCAGGGAGATTCCCACATGGTGCAGCAGACCTCTCCTGTGTCACCCGCTGCTCCCCTCAGCAGTGTATTTCAGTCAGTCTGCCTGTTCTGTTCCCCGCTCTGTCTCTGGTGAATCCTCTCACCCTCCCACATATATGGCCTGTACCCTGGTTCTTGTATGCATGAACAAATAAATCTTTAAAAAAAAAAAAAAAAACCTGAACACTGAAACCTCATTTCCCAGGAATCATGAAGGAAATGAAGCATTCCATTAAAATGTTCTACATAGTTAAGCTTACTGCTTTATCAACCTTCAGTGCCAATGGATATCTTGCATAATTATATATTACGCACTCAATCACCTTATTAATAGTTACAAACATGAAATTTGAAATTAAACGGACAGCTCTACTATTTTCTGATTGCATCAACTTTTACAAATTACTGACCTCTTTCAAATTTCTTTGTTTATAAAAGAGGAAAGCAGTGCCCATTCTCACAAAGTTGTTGGAAAGATAGATGTAAAGCACTTAGAACACTGTCTAAAACACAGGAAGCACCTATCACTGTCACTATTATTCAGTAGAGAATTATGAACTATCTCTTATTTGTGATTCAGTACATCATTAAAATATACGACACTGGGCCTCCCCTGGTGGCACAGCGGTTGAGTGCTGGGCTGCGAAGGTGCCCGCAACCTCTGCAGCGCCGGTTCAATCCCTGGCGAGGGTCCCACATGGCATGACAGACCTCTCCTGCCATGCCCGCTGCTCCCCTCAGCAGTGCATTTCGTCAGTCTGCCTGTTCTGTTCCCTGCTCTGGCTCTGGTGAATTCTCTCACCCTCCTGCACTTCTGATTGTACCCAGTGTTTGTATAAATAAATAAATCTAAAAAAAAATAGTGAGACCTTTAAATAAATAAATAAATAAATAAAGTAGATGACACTGTAATAGAGAATTACTCATAATTGCTATCGAAGTGTGTAAGCTTTATGCCTTCTCTTGGTGCCCCTAGTCTACTTTCTAACTAAGTTTGTTAAATTAGTTACTTCACTTTATATACATTGCTAATTCAATAATACTATTCTCTGGGGAAGCTATTTACTCACTGCCTGGATTTATTCATTTATTTTCATATTTTGCTCTTTGGAATGGCTAAAATTTTTAGAGACCCCTGTGATGAATAAGTAAAGACTAGTTGTTAAAGGTAATACTGTTGGAGATGTTAAGAGCAAATAAATTGGTGAAGTTTCTTTTCCACAAAGTATATCTTCATTATCTTCATGTACACAAAACACTAAATATTTATGGAAGGGCAAATATATGTGTGTATGCACTTTTAGTATATATTATAAATTTATATTAGGTATGAAAGAATAAAGAGAATTTATTTTTAACATGTAATATTTAAATAAAGTGTTAATATTTGAAATTTATGTCAAATATATCTGACTTTTGAATGTAAATTAAGGAAACATCAATACAAGTATTGTTCTAAATTTGTCATTTTGGGATTTTTTATTAAACCTATCTTTTGAAAAAGAAAGCAACTGAACAAGATGCTGGTATAGACACACACAAACAGGAGTTCTTCTAGAAGTTTTCATTAACAAATGAACTATTTCAAAATGAAATAGAAAATTGATACTGCATCCCTCTTTGGGTTTAGTGTCATGACATTTAAAATGCTTATAATACGCCAAAGACAAATTCAGTTAACTTAGTTCCTTCTCAATAGAAGCTACTATTCTAAAACCTTACCTGGTGTGGGGCGGTTGAGCGCAGTGCTGTGAAGCTGTCCGCATCCTCTGCAACGCGGGTTCGATACCGGCCGGCCAGGGAGAAACCCACATTACGCGGCAGACTTCTCCTGTCTCACCCGCTGCTCCCCTCAGCAGTGTATTTCGTCAGTCTGCCTGTTCTATTCCCCATTCTGTCTCTGGTGAATTCTCTCATCCTCCCGCATATCTAGCCTGTACCCTGGTTCTTGTATAAATAAATAAATCCTTAAAAAAAAAAACACAAAAAAACCTACCTGGTGTGGTAAAGATAAGTGGCGTGCTCCAGTCACTCCAGATTCCTGGGCCATCCAGTCTCTTGCTCCTCACCTGAACCTCATAGGAAGACCCAGGAAGCACGCTTTCTATTAGCAGAGATGTAGCTGAGATGATTTCATTAGCCTGTCAAATATTATTTGAAAACATCAGAGCATCAAGTTGATGTAGAACCTTGAATAAAACTGATCACAGAAAGACCTCAACAAATTTCAAAGAATTAAAATTTTACAGCATAATTAGCTGGCTACAGTGCAATTAAAAAAAATCAAAAACCAAATAACAGAGGTTTGCAAATTAGTCAAAATTTTAAATAAACCATGAGTCCAAGGGAAAAAAACCACAATGACAATCAGGAAATACTTTTAACTGAATGAGTGTGAAATTGACTATTCAAAATCTGAAAGCTATAGCTAAAGTCAGTGGAAAAGCTGAAGCCACTGCTGACATCTAGAACACAAAAGTGGTAGGAAACAAATGCAAGGGTGGATAGAGAACTATACACACTAATAGAGGAAAGCATCACAGGAGGGCATGAATAATATTTAGTACCTGAAGACAAGCTAGAGGGAACCAAGAATTCATTCTAGTTTACCAAGAGTTCACTGTAGTTTACAAACTAGAAGGAAAATATCTAAGAGTCCTAACTATATAAAACAACCAAAAATTGCTTAGTAGCGAAGGCTTAACTCTGTTTTTTCCATACATAACACTAAGGATTCCCATCCTGCTCTTTGTGAACATAAAGTGTTTACAAGACTTTTTTTTTTTTACCCCAGATCTAAAAAGTATTTATCTTTAAATTATAGAGCAATTAGCTTCACAAAGTTATGGCCCAAGTCTTTACATGACTCACAAGGTTGTTCATGACCTCCTCCTTTTCCTCCCCACCACTCTCTGATTCACCCACTACTACTCCTGCCCTACCCACTGCCCTGGCCGCCAGCTTCTCATCTAGCTTAGGGTCTATTCATTGTTGTTTTCTCTATTTAGAGCCCAGTTCCCATATAGCTACGTCACCATCTCATTCTACTCCTTGCTCAAATGCCACCTTCTCAGTGAGATCTTCCCCCACCTCCACTTATTTTTACAACCCACCATCTCTCACCAGCACTCCCAAACTCCTCTCATCCAGTTCTGCTATCCCAGTGTGACCTGATGCAAGTAAAACAACCCTTAGCATCTGGTAGATACTTGATAAATACTTACAGAAAGGTGGAAAAAGGATTTAACATGCTTTACAGTACAAATGCATGTAAACCTATCAAGCAATAAAAAAAATAAGATTTAAATATAAAATCATAAACCAGAGAAAATCTGAAAAAAAAAAAAAAAACTAAAATTATGGTCAAAAGAGGGGAGGGAAAAGCACAGAGGACTATGGTGATGGATTACAGGGACTACACATGAAGGGAGAATGATGATGTAAGAAAACAAATTAATTTAAAAGATAGAGACATTGTAAAAAAGATCACGAATTTCTGTGACTGGACTTCCTATAGCCATTTAGGGGTGGGGTGTGTGTGTGTTTATAAATGAGAGGAAGGCAGGGGGGACAATAAGAGGGAGAGGGTAAGACTGATTTAATAAACATAAACTTTTTTGTAAGGGGAACTATTTCTGGCACTTCCTTCTCAGAGGAATTAATCATGGTCCTCACAGATAACATGTATCCATATATAGGAGATAATTGAGTACATCGAACAAAAAATTTTAATGCATTTTACAAGAAATGTAGAAAGGCTGTTCATATATTTATTTTCTAGGTTGATCTTAAATGAAAGTCAGTAGTATAATATCCATCATAACTCTTCAGCTCTGGAAGGAGCAGGCACATTTGGCATGCAGAGGATATTTTCTATGGGACTAGGAAGGGGATCTCATCTTTTGTTGCTTCTGAACTTTTCATTTTATTCACTAAAATATACTCACTTTTCTCATACTTGTAGAATTCTCTGAATATTTGACTTGATATTGAAGTTGAAATGGTGTGAATGTTAAGCTGGACCAAGAAATCTTTAAACTGCCAGTGTCTGTAATTTCCATATGCAAACCAAATGGTGGATCAGGTTTCACTTAAGAAAAAAGAGACCACTTTTAAGTCAAGCAGTTTTCATGATAATTATAAGGTGAAGTCAAAATGAATTTTGAGCATATCCTAGTCTTTCAATTACTCAGAGGTGACGCTATTAAAATCTAAGTACAGAACCAAGATACTGGGTCTACTCTTTGTACTTTACCAATGCAATCACATATCTTCATTTCCTTTTCAAGTGGAGAAAACTACAATTGAAGTTATGATGACAAATGTGAATTCATACTATAAAAATACCTAATTAACTTTATTTAACTTGGCATTTCCCAAACTTATTTGAAAGCTACGCCCAATGCACACACACTATTTGAGTGAGTACCATGGGAAAAAAAGCATTTTGCAGAGCATACTTGAAAAATGCATACATAGAGGGTCTGCAAAAATTCATGCATAAATATGCATGCAATTTTCAGCAAATAATTTGAAATACAACAATGTAGATAAAACTACTCAAACAACCCACATCATGCATTTTTACATGTAACAAACACAGTATTAGCAGACCCTGTGTCTTGTCACCAAAAATGAGAATGGAGTTTCTTAGTCTGATAGTGTTTAACTTGTTAAATAATTTCTGAGTTCATATGTATATGTTGTATTTATGTATGTATATGCATGTGCATATATAAGTATGTGGAGATGTATGTGCATACGTGTACGTAGTTTTAAAAATATAATACTTTTACATAATTTGTAGAAACACTGTAAACATCTTGCAAAACAGAACTGAATATTAAAAACATTTAACGTTGATAGTTTTGAAAATTTATTAAACACATAAAACTTAACAATGAAAAAAAACACCATTAAAAAATACGCAGATGATCTCCACAGACACTTCTCTAAAGAAAACATACAGATGGCTAACAGGGACATGAGAAGATGCCCCACATATATCTTACTATCAGGGAAATGCAAAACAAAACAACGAGATTTCACCTTATATCTATGAGAATGTCTATATACAAGCAACAAGAAAGTGTTGGAGAGGATGTGGAGAGAAAGGAACATTATACATTGTTGCTGGGAATATAAATTGGTACAGTCATATGGAAAACTGCATGAACTTCTCCATGACACTCTAGTCTCCATTCAGCTCAAATACTAACTCCTAAAAGAGGTCTTCTTTGACCTCCATACCTGAAAGAACAGCCCTCACACTGACTCTCTCCGTTGCACCATCTGTCTTACTCAACAATTATTGGAAGTTATTATATAGGACCAAATATAAAGGAAAATTTTCCCCAAAAAATTATCAATGAAAAAAGGAAAAAATTCCTTCTAAAACTTTTATAAAACCCATCATGGCATTTTCTCTTAACTATTTTATTTTTAAAAACAATTCAAACCAATGCTGGCTCTAAATGTTTCTAAAATATCACTTGATAGAACTGTTTTTTAAAAATGATGATATTAATATTAGGTTTTGTATTTTTTTTGCCCTTTACTATAACTTCATGACTGAATTGCTTGGATTTACTGTAATTATGTTGTGGGGATCACAAATCTATCACTATAGGACAAGTTATTTTAAAATCCTAATGTTAAAATATGGCATATGCAGATTCAAAAAATTTTATCTCCCCAGTAATTTAGAAAGAATTAAAGATGAAGTTTGTATGTGGAAAATTCTGTCAGATACCTGCAAAAGCGGCTCCAGTGATGTAAAAAATAATGATGCAAAGATACATGTTAAGAATGCTTATAACTGTTTCAGGAAATATGAGTGGAAAATAGTAAAATTGTTAAGTTATATGTTATATATAATATATAATTTAACATACATACACCAAAGAATTAATAAATTACTTTAAGTCAACATCTACTTACATTATTCACATTTGTAATTATATATTCAAGTTGATCAAAAGAAATTTGGGGAGCTGTGGCACTGAAAACATGAGGCATTACCTATCATTTGAGTTCTTCTTAAAATCATATTTGTATAGCAAACTGCTTTCTTGTTTACTTGTTAATTGTTTATCTCTATCCACTATTTTGTCCCTGCTTTATGATTCAGGAACTTTGTTTCACTTGCCATTGTTACTGCAGTTCTTAAAACATGAGCAAGAAATATTTATTAAAGGAATAAAATTCAAGTTTAAAAGCTTCCAATTATTTCCTTAGTTATCTGAGATGGGAAAAAGTGATAACCAAACAATACATATCCATTACAGATTTAGGATTTATATCAAACTGTTTTCAAGAGAGAATTTAAGTTACAATTACAGAACTATTTCTTCTACTGTCAAATCATCACAGAAACTGCTTTTAATACTTTTAATTCTTCCAAATATCACCAAAGCAACTTTGGTCAAAGCAGGTAAGCTAGTAAACAACTTTATAAGCAATTTTTCACCTGTCTGTATGACTGAGGTTTAAATATAATACTTTTTTTTTGTGCACAACTTACCAACATTTATGGGCTGAACTGACATTAAAGGTGACTGAAAAGTTACTTCACCAGATGTGATTTTCAAGTACATAAGGAGAGTATAGTTGAGTTTGGCTGTTGGCACAGGCACGTGGCATTGACAGCACTTGTGGGCACTGCAGTCGCACTGAAGGATCTGAAAACTGCCTTTCTGGGGAACCCGAGATGGTTCTTCTACCACTTCTAGACTATATGAAAAAAGAAGAGCTAAATATTAACATAGATGTGATAATTATAATGAAATGCACACTAGATATAATTAAAATATAGTCCGCTAAATTCAATTTGAGGTACACTCTTCTGGAAATTCAGCTTAAAGGGTATCTGGAAAAACAGATTCATCGCGTGAGAAAATCCAAAAGTTAAATCAAATTAGCTGTTATAAATAATTTAACAAGAAGAATGTGAAGCAACAGTGAAAAACTGAGAGGAGAGAAAAAGTGTCATCCTAAAAACCTACAACCAGTGAAAATATCATTAAAAATAAAGAAGACACAGGGCCTCCCGGGTGGCACAGCGGGTTGAGCACTGCGCTGTGAAGCTGTCCGCAGCCTCTGCAGTGCTGATTCAATTCCCGCCGGCTGGCGAGAATCCCACATGGTGTGGCAGACCTCTCCTGTTGCGCCCACTGCTCCTCTCAGCAGTGTATTTCTGTCGGCTGCCTGTTCTGCTCCCTGCTCTGCCTCTGGTGAATCCTCTCACCCTCCCATGCCTCTGGCCTGTACCCCAGCTCTTGTATAAAAAAAGCAACACTAATAAATCAGAAATAACAGCTCTCTGTGTCTTGGTTGCATGCTGTTACTTGTGCACTGAGTCTGTAACCGTACTCTAAACCTATACAGCTAATTATAATTATTTTTTAAGATTTACCCATTCATTTGTAGGCTTACAGAGATAGGTAAGGTATTGCTTAAATTTTTTGCCTTTTTTTAGGGGGGATAGCTTTATTGAGTTTAATTAATTTACAATAAACTAAATATTCAAAGTATAAATTTCATAATTTCTGATATATATATACTTACAAAATTTCTTCCTGCCCCTTTATAATCCCACCCTCTGCCCTTGTGGCACTCACCTTTTCTCTCACTCAGTGTGAATGACAATTGGCATGTTTATTTTAAAAATAAAAGGGAAGTAAAAGATACTTGCACAGACACAGTGAGCTGCCCCTGAAAGGGACAGAGCTGCCCCTGAAAGGGACAGGTTTATGAAGAGAGACGCCTGCATAGTCACAGGAGGGCTGCCTTGGGAGGAGAGCTGCCTCTGCTGCTTTGCAAAGGGAAGAGGTTGGCGAAAAGAAACACCTGCATAGAAACAGGCATTTCCATTACAGTGCGCTTGTGTGTGTTTGCATATGTTAGCTAATTTCTTCTCAATCTCCTCCTTCCACTTACTACTTTATGTAAGGATACTTGGTGATAAAATAACTACACAGTTTAGTATTTAGCATACAGAATATTTGTTCAGGTGGGACTGAGACCGAATGGGAGGAGAAATTAATATTGCCCAGAGACTGATCTTGTAAATATTGCCCAGAAATGTGAAGAGTAAGAATTGGGGCACAGCACCTCCTCATTTAAAGGGCTGGAGATTATCTCCTTTGGCTTAAAGTGTTGCATCTTTTTTTTTTTTTAATAGAGGCATGTTTTTATTTATTTGTTTGTTTGTTTGTTTGTTTTGTTTATACAAGCACTGGGTACAGTCAGAAGCACGGGAGGGTGAGAGAATTCACCAGAGCCAGAGCAGGAGCAGAGCAGGCAGAAGGACCGAAGTACACTGCTGAGGGGAGCAGTGGGTGGCAGGAGAGGTCTGCGCGCCATGTGGGACCCTCCTCTGGTGGCTGGGGAGCAGCCGGGCATCGAACCGGCGCCGCAGAAGCCGCGGGCAGCTTCGCCGCAGAAGCCGCGGGCAGCTTCGCCGCAGAAGCCGCGGGCAGCTTCGCCGCAGAAGCCGCGGGCAGCTTCGCCGCAGAAGCCGCGGGCAGCTTCGCCGCAGAAGCCGCGGGCAGCTTCGCCGCAGAAGCCGCGGGCAGCTTCGCCGCAGAAGCCGCGGGCAGCTTCGCCGCAGAAGCCGCGGGCAGCTTCGCCGCAGAAGCCGCGGGCAGCTTCGCCGCAGAAGCCGCGGGCAGCTTCGCCGCAGAAGCCGCGGGCAGCTTCGCAACCCAGTGCTCAACCACTGTGCCACGGGGAGGCCCTTAAAGTGTTGCATCTTAATAGAGGAAGGCATAGAGTTACAGTTCAAGCAAGTGTAGAGAGTTACACAGGTGTTAATGCTAAGTGGCAAAAAGGAGGGAGACTAGAAGGCTGATGAAGGAAGAAGGAACTAATCCCTTCTTGATTTACTCCCCATTTTCAGAAGTATCAGCCCTGTAGAGATTCTGCTGGGTAGCTACAGTTGGTTCCAGGGTTCCAGTAAGCAGGGTTTCATCCCCCCTACATTCTCAGAATTAACCACATCGTATGCCTCCTCAGAGTTCACTGTTCTTTCAGAATATATGCCCATCCACATAAAAAAAGAGATCTAATAGAGAACACTATCAAACACACCACACACACACACACACACACACACAGTGCCTTCAGGAGATGCATAAATATAAACAGAAATGTAGGAATAGGAGAGATTTCCTAACCCACTTCTGTATACAGAAGCTCTTGCTTTAAAAAAAAAAAAAAAAATTCGTGTCACAGAAATACCCAAATGCATTTATTTAGTTTAATACTTACAGAACATATAAAAGATGAACCTCAGGGTCATAATTCTTGAAAGGATTCTTAAATGATGACTCCATATAACAGATGAATAATTTCAAGTCCTCTTTCATCCAGCACTGTATGTTCCAGTTTGCACCTGAATTAAAAATAGACTAGATTAAATCTGAAAAACATTCTAAACAACTCAGTGAGAGAGAAGAGCTAAATTAAATTTACCAGCGTTCTAATACAACTTCCATTGACCATTCTGAGCTAAAAAGCACAGGCTCTAACTAGTGGTATGTGTATGCCCAAGTCTCTTAGTTCCTCTGGCCTTCAGTATCTTTTTTTGTAAGTTAAGGAATTAATTTCAATTATTGTTTCTCAAACCTTTTTTTTAATCCTAAACCACTTAAGTAAGACAAAAGACCTCAAAACTCACCTATTTCAGTTTATTCCCACTTACCAAGAGAAAAGAGAACATTAACTATCAAGGTATAAGCAAATCTGGAGCGCTATTTATGTGTCTGCTTTAGCAATAAAGGCACAGTGTTTCACATTTTGAACTATGACACATGTCTTAAATCCTTGTTATTGTCATACTAAAGGTCCCAAGTACAATTAATGCAAGTATATTTCACAGCACATTGAAAAACCCGCCTGAGAATAACAAAGTATTGGTGACCTATAACTTAAAAAGCAAGAATGATCATAGAAAATCATGACTAACTTTTAACAGTAAACTAGCTTAAGGCAATACTGACATATTTCCTCAAACCTGATGGGTTTCTGTTCATATGAATCCTATGAAGTAAACAGCCTAACTCACAGAGTAATAAACTGAAATATTCAGTGGCCACAAATTGATAAATTAATTTTAATTACAAAAATTTAAACTCATTTATATGTAACTACTTAATAGCGTTAATTTATATGCAAGACTAAAACTCATATGTCATCATAATCATTCCTCTTAATAACTAAAGCAGTAACTTTTTTTTTTTTACAATTTCAAGGCTAATCACAAGGAACCTGACTTCTTGAGTTCATTCTTGGTATGTATAATACTCGCTAGAATGGCTAAGTTAAGTTCCCTCAAAATTTAAAAGAAGTGCTTCATTTAAAACTAAATTAAATGGTTATAGACAGTAGACAATACTTACTAACTTGTTTTACAACATTTTATTGCATATTTAAGTTTATTCCTATTTTTAAAATGATTTCAATATACTGGAGTGCTACTTCTATCCATCAGTGATGCTGATTGCCCTCCAGGAGACATCTGGCAAAGTTTGGAGATACTCTTTGTCAGAAGTGACAATCTGTGCCACTACTGGCATCAAGTAAGTAAAAGTCTGGAATGGTGCTAAATATCCCACAGTGCACAGAACAGTCACCCCCACAACCCCAGCCAGGAATGATTTGGCCCAAAATGTCAAAAATGCTGAGGTTGAGAAATTCTAATTAACCTATGGGAATGTTATACTTACATATGATTTATTTTCACAATGCAGTTCTCTTTATATGGCCAAGTCAACTGACTCCATTTACTTTTTCAAAAAGGCTTGGCAATAATTTTTTTCTTAGATTTCCATATGCAGACTTATTCACTACACCAGCTACTTTCAGTATGTATTGAACAACAATTTAAAAAAAAATCCTTGACTTAAAATACAATGCTGGTTACAAGAGATTCCATGCTTGAGCAAAACATATTATCCATAAATGCTTTAAAATTTATCTACTTCAACATGAATATTAGACATTTGATGGGGCCTCCCTGGTGGCGCAAGGGGTTAAGCACAGCACTGTGAAGCTATTCCCAGCCTCTGTAGCGGGAGTTCAATCCCGGCCGGACAGCCAGAGAGCTACACACATTGCACAGCAGACCTCTCCTGTCTCACCCACTGCTCCCCTCAGCAGTGTATTTCAGTCAGTCTGCCTGTTCTAGTCCCCTCTCTGTCTCTGGTGAATCCTCTCACCGCCCCCCTGCACCTCTGGTGTGAACTCCAGTTCTTGTATGCATAAATAAATAAATCTTTAAAAAAATTAAAAAATAAAATTTATCTATTTCAACACCATTATTAGATATTTGATATTTTGTTTAAGAAAAATAAGGAGATTTTCTATTTTAAAGCCTATTTAGAAGTCTAAAAGACACACATTTAAAGAAAAAAAGAGTTTCCTCATTACATTTTTATTTTAATGTATTTACATATAAAATAATTGGAGCTTAAAAGTTTGGTCACATGATAAATCTAATTGTGTGACTAATATGAAATGATGACATATATTCAAAATCATATTCATAAGATAAATATTTCAATATTTAAAAAGAAAACATTTTGTTCAATACTAAGTAATACTTACTTGTTGGTTGAAAAGCTAAAGAATTTGCTGTTGAAACAAATGCCTTCCCATCAATGTCTGCATGCACAGAGCAGCTTTGATCTTCTTCACTCCAAAAACAACAAGGAAAAGTTGCTTGGGACATTACATTAGAAAAGTAGGTGGTAGTTGAATTAAATTTAGCTTCAATAACCGCCTCATAATGTCCATTCAGATTCGAAATGTTCTTTGAGATTCCAGCAGGCAAGAAGTCATAGGTTGTATTTGGTGGCATGCAAGACAACTTAAATGTCCAAGGAGTAATTGGATAGGCCACATTAAATGCAGTTATCACATAAACAAATTCTGTTAGGACATTAAAAAGACACAGAACAATCATTTTGATGAAAATAAAAATAGTAGGTTTCTAAAACTAAACTTTGTGGAACTCAATAGTAATCACTTTATTTTCTAAGTGCTTAATCACTGCCTAATGCAGTGTGTGTACTTCCACTGTACAACATGTTATATTTGGAGGTGCATTCAGAGAGATAATTTCATCTTCTAGTACACCTTTATGGAAATTTATTTCTTTTCCCTATTAATCTAATATATTTTATTTATATTTTAAGGAAAGAAAATAATACCAATTTCAATTTCCTTTCCTAAAAAAAAATTATATTGAATTTCCATCATACATGGGATATAATGTGAATGTATAATACATTAAAAAAAATTAGGACCTAGAAGAAAAGGTGAACACTTGGAGCAAGGATCCATAATAAAACAGCTTAGCAAATGTTCTTTACACCTAAGCACCATCAGTATCCTTGTGGACAGTATCATAGAAGGAACTAGACCCTCCAAAAGAGATAACAAAGTTCTCAAGAGTCAAAGAAAAATGTGTCTCATTTTCCATTTAGAAAACACAATCTGGTGTATTAACTACTATATAGTAAAATAACAAAGTGTCCTTCATTTAAAAAAATTAAACTGGGGCCAGCAGATTGAGCAGTGCTGTGACTCTGTCTGCAGCCTCTTCAGCGCGGGTTCGATTCAAGGCCAGCCAGGGAGATTCCCACATGGTGTGGCAGACCTCTCCAGTCGCATCCGCTGCTCCCCTCAGCAGTGTATTTCGTCAATCTGCCTGCTCTGGTGAACTCTCTCACCCTCCCGTTCCTCTGGTCTGTACCCCTGCTCTTGTATAAATAAATAAATCTTTAAAAAAAAAAACTGCTGTTTTAATACATCTTAAGGGAAATGATACTGAAATGTTAACACTATCTTCCCTGAGTGCTTTGAGAAAGGGTGTGTGTAACATCAACATAGCTGGATGCTCTTCCTGTACCTGTGATCCTAGCTTTATGATATCAATTAACAGGCCCCTAATGCACTCTCCAAAAATTGATGCCCAGTGACAGACTTCCTATAGGAAACTTTCACCACTGATTAAAAACAATTACCACTTTTTAGACACATAACAATTAAACAAGTATTTAATCCTGAACAAAAAAATCTTCCAAAGTGGTACTTGTTTTTTAAAAATTTTGTTTGGAAATAAAATAATTATCCATAATTCTTTCTTTTACAAGTTACCCAAATCAATTGATCCAATAGCTATGTTGCTTCATTTACAAAGTAATGCAGCAGGACAATTCTGAGAATTTTGCAAGGTTTTGTACAGAATGGCAATTTTTTCAAGGATTAGGATAAACATAAAAACAAAAAATAAAAATTTTAGAAAGCAATTCATGAATGCATTGTTTTAAATTACAAAAGTAATACATGTAAAAATATCCAAATGATGTGATAATATCCTGTAATATGTGAAAGGAAGAACTAGTATAATTTAATTTCTGAAACTATTCTTCTGCTGGTGGTATTCTAAGTGAAAACTTGCAAGGTATACCCCATTCCTTGACAACATCCCCTTATAACATTACATGTCATTTTTGCCAGAATTAGAATTGAGAATGGCAAATAAAAATGCATCTTTCATTTGAGAATAAACCCATAGTCTGTGCCAATGTCATGTATTTTAAATACTGTCACCAAGCACACTGCTCCTTGACACAGAGAATTAAAGTTTTGATATATCATATTATGCACATTTATAATTTAATATTGCTGCATTATTAAATAAAAGTACCTATAAGAGTGTATATTTAAATTTTCTGTACTATAAAAGAAAACAAAGTTAAAAAGCAAATGATCAGGGAGGAAAAAAAATCACAAAGCAGAATAAATTATTAGGGCTTGTGATTATCAATTTTAATTGCCAACTTGACTGTGCATGTTGTGCTGAGATTTTTGTTCAAACATCATTCTGGATGTGTCTATGAGGATGTTTCTGGAAGGATTTAACATTTGAATCAGAGGACCTAATAAGGCAGATCGTCCTCTCTAATGTGGGTGAGTCTCATCCAAACCTTGGAAACCTTGAATAGTAGAAAAAGCCTGAGTAAGGAAGATCGTTAGCAGCCTTTTCCTCCTTCAAACTCAAATTGAAACATGGGTCTTCTTGGGTCTCAAGTCTGCCAGCTTTCAGCCTAGAATGTAGACCATCAACTCTCTTGAGTCTTCAAGTTGCCAAATACAGATCTCAGGACCACTCAGCCTCCACAATCATGTATGTCAATTCCTTGTACTAAATCTTTCTACATATATGTGCATATAAATTCCTTTTGTACTGTTTCTCAGGAGAACTCTAGTAGGGCTAAATATTACATTTTATAAATTTCTGAAAATCATGTAGGATCAATAAAATCAAATAACAAAATGGTCAAAGTATATGAATTAGAAAATCACATAAAGAGGGGTATCCCCTGGTGGCGCAGCGGTTGAGCGCTGGGCTGCAAGGCCGCCCGCAGCCTCTGCAGTGCCGGTTCGTTCTCTGGCTGCAGGCGAGGGACCCACAAAAAAAAAAAAATCACATAAAGGGCCTCGCTGATGGCACAAGGGGTTAAGTGACATCACTACGAAGCTATCTGCAGCCACTGTAGCATGAGTTTGATCCTCAGGCAGGGAGGAAACCCACATGGTGCCGTGGACCTCTCCTCTCTAGCCTGCTGCTCCCCTCAGCAGTGTTTCAATGGATCTGCCTGTTCTGTTCCCCCACTCTGTCTCTGGTGAGTCCTCTCCCACCCTGCACCTCTTGCCTGCACCCAGCTCTGATATGCATAAATAAATGAATCTTAAAAAAAAAAAAAAGAAAGAAAATCACATAAGAAATACAAGTGGCAAATAAAGAGTGCTCAATCTGGCAAATAAATGAAATTGAAATAATATACCATATTTTTGCTTATTTAACAGGGCAAAAACAGTAAAAGAATGCTAATATGCATCTCTGGCAAAAATGCAAAGGAATCAGGACTCACACAAGAAAGTTTGTCATGATAAATTGAAAAGCTATTGAGTAGAAAAAGAAGATGCAGAACAACATATATAGACCATATTTTTTGCAACTATAGATTGAATTGTGTGTGGGATGTGTGTTATGGTCTTGAAAGGGTACACATCGGATCATTTGCAAGTGATTAAAAGGGTTTTTGTTTTCACATGTACACTAAGTACTGTTCAGTTTGCATTTTCAATCATGAGCATAAAAATTCTTAACTGGAAAGTGGTAAATTCTGTTAGCCAATTAAAGAAACAGCATCTCTGAGGGTAAAATACCTTACATAAAGACATTTACAAAACAAATAACTTACTTACCCCAGAATAACAGAGCGACATAGAATTTTTGACAAATCATCTTGCTTCAGAGAAATATACCTGAAAAACAGTAAATCACAAACAAATATATACACAATACACATACAAAACTCACAGATATGCAAGGAAAGTATAAAAGAAAAAGGATTATAAGCATGTCCATAAAATTTAATCCTCTATAATAGTCTGGGTCAATATCGAGATGTGCCTCACTTTAAAATATAACTGCAAGCTTTAGAGTAATTCCTATACACATGCTATCTTATGCAGTTAAAATATGACAATCAAAAAATGTTCAATGTTCCTTTATGTCATGACAAAATGGAGGAGACATCACAAACTGAATTTAATCTTTACAAATGCAGTCAATCTAATAGTATTAATATCAATATCTTTGTTGCTTTTCATGCTCATCTTTTAAATTTCTCTTATTTTCTTAAGTATCTGTCTTTACTATGATACTACAAAGCCAATAGTCAAAGTACCGGTAATAACTGTACATTTACTTCCAATAATAAGGTGGAAATTTTCCAATATGCTTTTGGAAACCCACTGTTCATTGCAAGTGAGGCAACGTCCATATTGGAGAGATATAGAATGATTCAAGAGAAAGTTAATGGCTTAATATATACAAATGATATGGCGGGGATGACTTTAGAGACAAGATTTACCATGAATTACACTGAACTTGAAATATATCATTTATAAGATAATTTATATTATTATGCCATGAAGTAGAATGGTAGTATAATTTTAAATATATTGGACTTAGATTTGTAATGAAACAGTAAAGGTTTTTGATGTTCCAGTAATTTTTTATTATCTTAAATTGGGAATTCCGTTTACTACATGAAAGTTCCCCAAGGTAACCAAGGTAAAAAATTCTTCAAATAGGTATCAGGGGGGCCTTCCTGGTGGCACAAGGGGTTAAGCACAGCACTATGAAGCAATCCGCAGCCTCTGCAGCACGAGTTCAATCCCCAGCCAGCCAGGGAGCTACCCACATGGCGCAGCAGACCTCTCCTGTCTCGCCCGCTGCTACCCTCAGCAGTGTATTTCGGTCAGTCTGCCTGTTCTGTTCCCTGCTCTGTCTCTGGTGAATCCTCTCACCCCACCCCCACATCTCTGGCCTGTACCCCAGCTCTTGTATGCATAAATAAATAAACCTTAAAGAAATAAGAAATAGGTCAGGGTTCTTTGACATCAATCTAGGTTGTTTCAATAACCAGCTGTAGGACTGATAGGGACTTCGAAACCCTAGACCTCAGATTCCTCATCTACAAACCCAGTTGAGAGATCATTTCTACAATCCCCTTGAGAGCTCCTTATGATTCTGAGAAACTTTATTTTAAAATAGAAATCACAGCTTTTCCACAAAGAACATTAAAAAATATTAAGTGAGAAAAGTCATATCTAACAACTGGTAGCACATGATGAGAAAATAGAAAAATGTGTTTATTCTCAACTTGCCCTACTCTTAGAAAGAAAACAGATAAATGTAAACATTTTGTAGTCTGGTAAATTTGCTTTTCAGGCTATCAGGTTTTATTCAGAATTTTGGTTTTTTATACACTAACATCACAATGTTTCTTTAGATTTATAGAAAGTGATTCAGAGTTTAGAATACTCATTAACAATTTATATTAAAGGTGTGCAAATTCCTCCCATTTTTATGCTGCCTGCTTCTAATAAAATTTTTTTTTCTTATGAAATAAACTCAGGGCAACTTTCATAATTAGGATGTGCCAGAGACCCGACAAATCCCTAGACTGTTTTGATTGAACTGACTAATGACTGGTAACTCCGTCCAACAACAGATTTGACTGACTTTTAATGCAATTGATATGCTGAATTAAGTGACTAGATCAGTTGCTTTACAAACTATTCTGACTTAATTCTTGCAGTCAGGGTTTGTACTTATACAAGAGAGAAACAATCACATATGCGAAAAGGACATAGATGCAACATTGAAAAGACTGTGAAAGGCAGTAAGTACCTTACAGAAATTCAAGGACAGAAATATTTATATACACCCTAAATTATACCAGAAAGGAACATGAAGAAGTTTACAAAAACACAAATAATGCCCAAAAATGAGAGAAAATTTTAAAATGTGAAAAAAACTAAGCAAAGGGAAAACCAATGACAAGGTGACTAAAAACATGTAATATACAAAACACCATTGATTTGAATTCATTTCCTAAGGATAAGCAGTTACGCTTTAAGCTCTTCTATAGTCATATTGTTCAATTACAAATTCATGGAATACTTAAAATAAAATGAAACCAACAACCTAGGGAATTGAAAGAACAGGAAGAAAATTTGCCTAACTTCATAAAATAACAGGTAATATCCTTATGAACATCCTGACCATACCAGAGTCTCACAGGAATTTCAACATTCAATAACAGCTCAGTCCTCTGAGGAAAAGTCACCATTGTCTCCCTAAATTGCCAGAACCCCTGCTCTGCCCTTGTACCACAGAGCTTGTCTGGAGGTTCTAGTGGAGGAGCACAGCTCCCAGCATACCCTTGACTGAAGAACAGCTGTCTCTACTTGAGCTAGGCCATCCTCTTTGACTGAGCGGAGTTTTGGGGGGGACGCATGTGGAGCAGTGAAGGAGGGAGGGGATGCCTGTCTAGAAAGCCAGATCAGCCCAATCAATCCTGGTGATCAATAGGGTGATAGATGTGGCAGCGCGAGCACCCTTATGTCCTAATTCAACCTCTTCTTAATGCATTAACCAGTGTGGTCTTGTTAACACACAGGACAGATCACGTCTTTTTCCCCAAACACTGCTGCAGTACTTTCTTGTTACTCAGTGTGAAAGTTCTGTGCAAAACGACAAGGTCCTGGATCTCACTTTCTCTCTGGTCTCATCAGCCACTGCTCTCCCTTTTGATCAAGTCACCTTTTCAAAGGTGCCTTCCCTGACCAGTCTATTGAAAATTAAAACACTGTTCTCCACACCAACATATCGTATCTCTGTTTGGCTTATTTTTTTCCTTATCATTTAACATTATTTAATATGAATATGATTTGCTTTTTTTTTCTTATTTATTATCACTAGAATATAACCTCCAGTAGAAAGGGATTTTTTTTTATCTGTTTCCCTTTCATGACTATATAATTCACATATAGAAGCCTGCCACTCATTACTAAGTGCTCCACATATATTACTAAAATAAATTGACTCAATCAATGAATGGTGAGATAGGACTCTTTCAAAATACCCTTCAAAATAGACTGATGGCATCACACCAAGATAAAATGGGGGGGGGCAATATTTAAAAGAAGCATTCTAATATCATCCAGATATGATTCTGACAATGTTAATACCAGAGTTTTAGAATTGTGACCCTTAAGCATTTTTGGATCATGGAACTTGTTGAGAGCAATATACTACCAGAAGAAGGCACATACACCTAACAGTAGGGCTATAATTTCAAAGGGTTAACAAGCTCTAAATGTTATTCAAATCTATATAGATAAATAAATGGAGAGTACATTCCATAGATGATCTCTTATAATTGTACCCCATGAAATAATCATTGATAGACACTAAACATCAGGAGTTTGAGACAAGATTACCTAACAATCCCCTGGAAAGTAACCATTCTATTTTTATAGCTAACAGGAAGAATGTATCTTTGTAGAAATAGTTGAGGATCCTCTTATCTAAATGATACAGTTATGACATATGGATGTGCGGACAATAATTCAATTTGCATAATATAACAAACATAATAAGTATATTAAACATATACTAACTCTTCAATTATTACTGTAAACTTTAAACAGAATCTGTATTCTGGTGAATTATCCAATCAGGCTACTTCTATCACAGAGAATTCTTTGTGTAATTTTTATGTATCAAATTCTACTTAAATATACACAGAATGGTCTCAATTAGTGTTTGAGTGAGTGACTGAGCAGACAAGAAATTATTTACAACTAGCTCCAATGATCTTAAAAAGTCTCCAGATTTATAGGAAAGCCGATGAGTAAGAAAAGCAATTCTGACAATTCTGTTGCTTTGATGAACAAACTCAATGAGCTCCATCTGCCACTAGTTTTTGCTTTTACTTTTTGATGGAGAAGCATCCATCTATATTTCACTTTTTAAACATTTTATCTAATTGCAAATGAAAAACATTTTTTCAAGTCTATCTCTAGTAACCTTGTCATTTTTTTAAAGATTTATTCATTTATGCATACATGAGCTAGGGTACAGGCCAGAGATGCAGGGGTGAGAGGATTCACCAGAGACAGAGCGGGTAATAGAAAAGGCAAGCCGACCGAAAGACACTGCTGAGGGGAGCAGCAGGGGAGACAGGAGAGGTCTGACTTGCCTTGTTGGTTGCTCCCTGGCCAGCTGGGGATTGAACTCGTGCTGCAGAGGCTGCAGATTGCTTCATAGTGCGGTGCTTAACCCCTTGCGCCACCAGGGAGGCCCTAACTTTGTCATTTTTATGTCTACCTTTATTTCTTCTCTTAGGCTAGAAATTGGTCATTTTATTCCCATTAAGTAACTGTCAAAACCTAAATTACCTTTAAAATTAAAAGATATCGCCTATCATACTGGCATAAGCATGTGTCACTCTGAAAACATAATTTCACATATTTTAACTCCTGATATGATTGTAGTTATGTGACTTTGTTAAAAATTTTTGAAAATGCAGAGGGATAAGCTATGATTCACAGAGCTGGGTACCACTAAGTCAATCTAGTCAATAGGCATCTTACCTACAAAGTAACCTAAAATCTATACAAAAGTCAACCCATTTAATTATTAATTGAATATTTTGTTAAATGTACTATACAGTGTGATAGCCAAAGAAAAGGGAGGTTCCAGTTTCCCTGTTCCACCTTATGAAGGGTAGAGCTGGGCGGGGAGGTAAAACTAGAAATGGAGGAAGCAGCAGAGAGAGATGGGGAAGAGACCTGGAGGGGGCACATGGAGCAGATAAACAAGAGAAGTAGAAGCCGTGCTTGCTTCTCTGCCTTCTACTTATACTAGGGACTTGGGCACATGGAAGGAGATGCTCGAAATAGACAGAAATGTGGGTGAGAGACCCATGGGGAAGCTGGCAATGGCAGCCTCTATCTTGACTTGTATTTTGATTTTGTTCTTTTCCTTCCAGACTTGCCTTGCTCCTTCTGCCCCTTTCCTATGGTTCCTCACCAGAAAGTGCCATAGACTTGTGGCAAGCTTTGGGGCCTCAGTGTGAAGACAAAGAGTGAGATATCGCAACCTCACGAAGCAATAGTTAGTCGAAAACTGTCCATAGTGAATGGAACAAGAAAGAAGACAAAATTAGTAGGCTAAATTCTCTTCTATCATGGTATCCACTTAAAGTTGATAAATGAAAGGAAAATAAAAGTTAGTAGCAGCATATTTTTAGCCTTACAGGGGTGGCCAAGGAAAGACATGAAAGCAGAAATACTTTAGGTTGTTGTTCCCAAGGTCAGAATTAGCATAGTGAAGGTCATGCGGGAGAAAAGCATTGTTTTTTACTACAGTAGGTATTTGTAATCATGGGTATAGATTATTTTCAAGCAAAATTATTATTTAGTCTTTTTTTTATTAAAAAAACTACTATGGGTTTTCAGAGAAAATGGTTACTAACAAAGTCCTAAGAGGCAACGAAATATTCACAGAAGTGAAATTTTAGTTGGACTTCAAGAAATACAAAGGAAGAGAATCGTGTTGTATTTCTTCTACTTGAACATCCACAATATTTTAATCCCTCTGACATCAGGACCTTTGTTAAAATCAATGTCATCTTACAATTACCAGTGGTCTAGTAGCAGCTGTGATCTAGTTGTCATTGATTGCATGCATATAAACTGTGGTCCTTTCCTAGTGACAGACTGGGCAATTTTAATCATTCAGTAGTTCATCCAACAAACTATTTAAAGACCATTCGATGGAAAATAGGAGCCCTGAGTTACCTGAAAGACTTATGGTGACTTCTTATGGTAAGATCAATAAAAAGTCAATAAAATGTAAAATGGACTAACTACTCTTTTATGAGGTGCTATGTGATAAATATTCTTGACAATCCAGAATATGCTATTGTTTGGGAAAGTACTGACATGAAGCAGCAATGAACTGAAGTAACACTACAAACTCAGATACTGGGCACTGGAGGCTTCAGGGTGCCGTAATGGTCCTGAGTCAAGCACTCGGCAGCCTTCCCCCACCCCGATGTATGCCTTTCAGGCCTGGTCAACATTGGTCTTTCCCCATAATGAAGTGGCTGGGAAAATTCAGAGAATCCAGGCACCCTTGCCTCCAGGAAATCTGGGCTGATAGGACAGGGCAGGAGGCAAACTGGAGGAGTCTGCATGGAGTGGGGAGGCTCTGATGTCTGACGGTAACTGACTGTTACAGTGAATGTTGTACTGATGATGGCTTACAGGAGGCATCTGTACTGCTATTTATTTTTGTGAAGAGGAAAATCATGGACTTTGCGATGGAGTCTCCAAAGGATCCTCATGTCTCTGTAGGACACAATGCCCCCCAAGGCTTGAAAGAGCAGACTGATACCTGACTCTGCAGGGTTTAAGATATCAAATATGAACTTCAGTTTCTTGCAAAGGATGAAGTAAGACTGCCACAGCTGGAGACCCAGGGAAATCAGAATTGCTATATACATCAATATAGGATTAAAGCTCTGGATACCATCCTGTTTCTGAAATCCCATTTCATATTGAAGACTGGCATCCCCATTCCCTTATGGGCAAGACTTTCCACTCCTACATGCTAGGTCTTCCAAACACTCCTTTCAATGGTTTGCCAATAGGTCCTGATTAAGGCCCTGCTGGAAGGCTAGGAGACAGCCACTATGGTACAGGTCTCTTTGGCCAGAGGCAGCACCTGTGCTATCAGGAGGCCCTGACTGAGGTGGCCACAGCAGTCAAAGCAAAAGTGGGAGCTCTCAGAGTCAACATCAGTCAGCAGCCAAAAATCCAACCCTGTCTCCTAAAGTCTCCCCAATAACCATTCAGGTGACATACTCCCCTCCATTCAGAACAATAAACATTCCTGAATTGAAGAGCTTTAAGGACAACTATGACACACTGGAGAGTACTCAGTGATGAAGCTGAAGGGCTCTTGCTGTTGATGGGGCCAGAAAACCTATGGTGTACTTGCCAGGAAAGCCCAGTTCATCTGCCCTTATCAAAACTATAAATAACCCCAAAGGTGACAGTTGGGAAAGGGGCTTGGTATCTCCACATCTACCTCTTTGGACTTACTTGAAAAGGAATTTGTGTTTGACACAGGAACTGGTGGTAAGGAACCCCTTATCCTGTATTGAAACATTAACACAACTCCCGTGACATGTGAGGATCTGTCCTGCCACTTCATGTTAGGAAAATATGGAAAAGGGAATGTTTTGACAGCTGGCATAATCCTATCGCCCCTCACTTACTGGAAACACAATGGAACAGTGTAAAGGTACGGTCAGACCAATGCACTGGATTGACTTTATAAATTATTTAATAAAATGAACAATTAAGAAATTCAAATATATATTAAAAATCAGACAATGAACATGAAATACTGAAACCAACTTCTTTGACTTACATTCTCCTTGAGCATGATTTCAACAGATTCTTTAATGAAATAATAAAAAATAGCTCTATCAGAAGGTTTAAATCAAACATTCTAAATAAGAAAGCATGGTAAAGTAGTTAAAAAGGCAGAGTTTTGCTTTCTTAGCAGTACAGAAATGGTGGTGAGTTTAATAACCATGATATCTTTACATAAAGAACTGCAACTACCTAGAAAGAGTGGTAATTAGAAAATATTTAAGCACTTTCTTCAAGTTTAGGGAAATCATAAGAGATTCCACAGAGGAATGAAGATTTAACTGCCTCTTGAAGAATGGGGAGAAATATGAAGCATATTACAAATATTATAGAGCAGATCCCCACAGGACCTATGGTAAGTAAAAACAAAGATCAGCCAAAGAGAACAGAAATGCCTGCGTGAGAACTGATTTGTAAGTTCAGAGTCAAAAGACCAAGGTCTTAGCCTTGCCAGATAAATGATTTTTATAGAAAGAACGTTTTCATATCCTGTTTGTTCTGTGCAAAAGCTTTTCTTTCCCAAATCCAATCTGTAAGTAGCAGTGTTGTAGTAAGACACCCACATTACTAGGGAACTACCACCTATCTCTGGATAGGTCTAATATGATAAGCATATCATAATTCTAAGAGATAACATTTCAGTAATACAATAGCAATAGTTATTATGCATATGCAAGTATGTTTACACACAAACACACACACACCAGCTATGTGTGTATGTGTGTTTATTGCATGTGTGAGTATAATTTAATTTTTCACTCCAAAGCACTAACCAGTCTGATTCAGAACTTTTGTTTGTGCATACAGAAATCTAATTGTTAGATTATCTCATGTTTATGGTTTCTTAATTTTCAAAGGTTTACACATCCAAATAACAGCTGCTAGTTAAAGTAAAATGAGAAAATATAATTCTGAGAAAAACAAAGTTGTTCTATGCCTTTGCAAAACAGATATTTGCTAACAGCTGTTATTAAACATGAGTTCACATTTTTAAAGCCTATTATAATGCCATTATAGAAGCTCCTGAGAATCTATTTGGCTCAACTCTTTAATTATTATCTAGCACAAACAGATAAAATTCTTATACATTCCCATAAACTTTGGGAGAAATCACTGGCCCAGGAGTACAGTTCCTCTTCCTCCCTTGCCCTTCCTCTCTCTCCCTGTTTTTCTCATTCACTAATATACACATATGTATAAACATTTATATGTTTCTATTGTTTCTGGATTCTCCCTGCACCAACTTACAAAGACTTCAAAATTAATACCACACTGCTCCTTAAGAGTGTCTCAGATAGGACATTTTTGTTTGCATGTCTTAGTACTCTGGTGTGATTCAATGAGATCCATAGGATACCACAAAACTATTTTTAATAGTTCTCAACTGCATGTCTTTCCTTCAAGCCCATCTACAGTTCACCAGCTCCTTTATACTCCCCCTCAACCAGTCTCATGTATGCCCACATAGCTTTTAACCTGGCTGAGTGGATCACCTAAAGATTTCAGAGGCCAGGCAAATATTCTTCCAACTAACTGAAAGTGAACTGTGTTCATTTGGGAGGAGGGGGACGGGGCAGCTTTATTTGGTATTATAAAACTGTGCACAAGGGGAAGAATCTTTTATGGAAGAATAAGTGACTTACTAGCTTTCATTCAGTGAGAATATCCACACAAATTTCACTGTCTACTTTAAAACATATAGAGTATTTACAATTCCAAAACATATTTTGAATTTCCAAATTCACAGAAATTAAACTTGACAGTGGTTATTACTACACAGCCAGCATTTCTATATTGGCGTTTCTTGAAAATAGTACAATGATGTTTAAGCTTGGCATGAAAGCAATGTTGACTCAAGGGCTACAAGAGTGGAAAATTTCAGTTTTCATATTAAAATCAAGGAGCAGTAGACAGATAACCATAAATCAGAACTATTGAAAAAGGTTGTCAAACATACAAATATGTATTTTAAAATAATACCTCCCAATAAAACCCTACAGAGGCAAAATATAATTTAAGTCACTCTGAGTTTATAAAAGCTTCAATTCAGCAGGAATACATAATAATTTAAGATGTAGGCATATATATATTAAACCTCAAAATAGCATACACATTACCTCTGAAATATAAAAAGTGAACATTCAGAGCATTACATGGAAAATGACTAAAAGTCACAAAGATGGTAGAAGATTTTAACATACTCTATCTAAAGAATGAATAAAACAAACACACACAAAACACATAAGAATATGTAAGATGGAACAACACTAACAAATGACATTCGAAAAACCTATGGGATACATTGACTACAGCTCCCCAGAACTATAAATTATACCTTATTTTCAAGTTCCAATGGGGTATTTACAAATACCGGCCACAGCAAACACATAGAAGAAGTTAAAAACAAATCCAAAGTACTAAAATCATATAGACTACATTCTCTGATCATTATGTTTTAAAGGCAGAAATAGATAGCATATATTAAACTATAACTACACAAATACCTTATGTTAGAATATTAAAAATATATATTTTTGAGTAAACTATGAAGCAAAATGATATAATGAAAATCAAAATATATTTTAAACTGATGAAATGGAAAAAGCATATCAAGATATTTCACACACATAAAGAAGTACTTAGAAGAAATTCAAATTCATGAATAGATAATACTTCAAAAAAGAATGGATGAAAATTAATAGATAATGTTTCAAAAAGAAAGACTAAAAAGTATTAATCATAGTGCCACCATAAGATTCGGCAATTCCCAGTTCTAGGTATATCTCCACTAGAGATGAAAACACACATTCACACAAAAAACTGTACACAAATATTAGTAGCAGCATTATTCATAGTAGCCAAAAAGCAGAAAATACCCAAAGGTCCAACAACTGAAGAAAATACAAACAAAAAGCAGTGTATCCATATAATAGACTCTTACTTGGTCACGGAAGGGAATTAAGTGTTGATCCATGGTAAAGCATGAATGAACCTTGAAAACACTATGGTAAGTCAAAGAATCTCATTAGTAAATGACCCATGATTTCATGTATATGAAATGTCCAGAATAGGCAAATCTATAAACATACAGAGTAGATAAGTGGTTTCCCGGGAAGGGAGTGATTGCTAATGATGATGGGGTTTCTCTTACAAGTGATAAAAACTGTCCTAAAGTAAGTAGTGATAGTTGCACAAATATGTTAAAATACTAAAAAACAGTGAATTACATACTGCAAAAGGATGAACTTTATGAGAATGCCCTATGTTCCAGATTTCACAGCTATGGAATGATGAGATTCTCTACATTTTTTTTTTAAGATTTATTTATTTACGCATACAAGAACTGGGGTACAGGGCAGAGGTGCAGGGGGTGAGAGAATTCAACAGAGACAGAGTGGGCAACAGAACAGGAGGATTGACTGAAATACACTGCTGAGGGGAGCAGCGGGTAAGTCAGGAGAGATCTGTTGCACCATATGGATAGCTCCCTGGCCGGGGATCGAACATGCGCAAGGGGTTAAGACACAACCTATCTTTTTTGATTGCTGAGCATTATTCCATTGTGTATATGTACCACATCTTCTTGATCCAGTCATCTATTTTTGGGCATTTGGGTTGTTTCCATAGCTTAGCTATTATAAATAGTGCTGCTATAAACATAGGCGTATAGGAGCTCTTTTGAATTAATGTTTTTGTGTCCTTTGGGTAAATACCTAGGAATGGAATTGCTGGATCATATGGAAGCTCCATCTTTAGCAGGTTGAGGAACCTCCACACAGCTTTCCAGCAAAATGGATAGAGCTGGAAGGGATCATACTCAGCAAAATAAGCCAGAAAGAAAAAGAAACACACCAGATGGTCTTACTCATAGCAGGAATTTAGAAAACCTAAATAAGTGGCTAGGGAAAAAGACTAATTAAAATAAAGTTAAAATCAAAATCAACAAATAACTATAAACCACAGACATACTACAGGGGGGAGGTGGGGAAGAGGGAGTTAGGATCAAATCAAGGTGGGTGGGAATTCTATGGGGACTATAACCAAGATAAAAATGTATACATTGTGCAAAAATGAAAAATGATGTAAAAATATATAAAATTAAAAAAAAAAAAGACAGCCTATGAAGCTACCCACAGTCATGAGATTCTCTGCATTTAGATCTCAAAGTTACTAAGACCAGTTTCCCTGAGAGTTGCCTTCAGTTTCCATAGGAAACTTAGTATGAATGAGAAATAAATCTTTATTGCATGAAGTCAATGTGATTTGGGAATTATTGTTACCATAGCCTAACCTAATCTATCTTTACAGATACCAGACACAATATGCCTAATAATCAATGCGAGCAATAATGAAATAACAACGCATGCCCACCAGATGGTGGGGGGTGGGACAATTAAGTGTTCTGATAATACTAAATTTTGGCAAAAATATAGAGTAATGAAAGCAGGAATGCAAATTGGTAGAACCACATTGATAAAGGGAGGTGTGATCAAATAAAGCTGATATCAGCAAGTCCTGTGACCTAGTAATTTGACTAGTAGTTTCACATTCTAGAGAAACTCCTGCATCTGTGCACCAAGACATTTGTAAATGAAGAATCATGAATGGTTTACTATGGTAGAAAAAGAAAAAAAAAGTGGGGGAAGGAAGAGGGAGGGAGAGCGGGAGGGAATGCAAGAAGGAGGGAGAGAAATTACCAGAATATAATCAGAATGAGTAAACAATAAAGGTTTTAAATTCATACAATGAAATATATCCTGCAGTGAAAATGAACAGTAGCCACTGTTATTAAATTAACCGAAAAATGACTGAGCATCTCTTCCATGCTAGCCCTATTTCAGATACTAGGAATATAATAGTGAGCAAAACAGAAATAATGCCTGCTCTTGTGGAGTTTACATTCTAATAGATATAAAATAAGACAGGGAAAGAAAAGATAAGTCATGCAGCATTTTCAAAGGTGATCCATAATATGGGGAAAAGCAAAGTAAAAGGAAAGGAGAAAGAATGTACTGTAAGGTAAGAAGATGTGCAACTTTAAATGTAAAAGGGTGGACCTTATTGAGAGAAAACATTTGGACAAAGACTTAAAGAAGCAACAGTTAACGGAGTAAGGCACATAGGTATGTGGGGGAAAGTATTTGATGCAGAAGAAGCTAATGTACAAGGAAGTCTCTGATATACTCAAGGAATTGCAAGGAGACCAGAGTGACTAGAACTGGGGTGTGAGATGTGGAAAAGGAGATCAGATAAGTAAAGGGGAGGGGGAAAAAGACCAGGTGGAGACTTGTAGATGATTCCAAGGACTTCAAATTTTACTCTGTATGAGCTGGAATGGCACTAGAGATTGTGGAGCAGAAACCTGACATGATCTGCCTTACGTAGTAAAAAGGGGAGTTCTGATTGCACTTTTGAGAACAGTGGAAGCAAAGGATAAAATCAAGGAGACCAGTTAGGAAGGTTTTGCAATAATCCATATAGAAAATGATAGCAGACCACGGAAATAAAGAGAAGTAATGATATTTTGGATTTATTTTGAAGGTAGAAAAAAGAAGATGGCCCAACATATTACATCTGAAATAGGAGGGTATGGAGAAATCAAGGACTCAGGTTTGGTTCGAGCAACTTGAAGGATGAAAAGATTTCAGATAGAGTAGGTTTGGGCCAGAGGAAGATTCCATTTGCAGCAAGTTAAAAATGGCTGTTAGACATTCAAACGGAAATGCTGAGTAGGCAGTCAGAAATTCAGGGGAAAAGGTCAAAGCTTGAGCCATAATTTTGGAATAATCAGTACACAAATATAAAGATTACATGAAATCATCAAGTAGTGTAAAGAACAAAGTTCTGAAAGACTAAACCTTATGAGTCTCTAAGGCTAAAACCCCTGAGAGGAGAGGAGATAACAGCAAAAGAGAAAAGAGCACCACGTACTCTGGATTTTCCTTTAGAAATTTTTTGCTTTAAAAGTGGAAGAGGGGGCCTCCCCGGTGGCGCAGGGGTTGAGCGCTGGGTTGCGAAGCTGCCCGCGGCCTCTGCGGCGCCGGTTTGATCCCCGGCTGCTCCCCAGCCACCAGAGGAGGGTCCCACATGGCGCGCAGACCTCTCCTGCCGCCCGCTGCTTCCCTCAGCAGTGTACTTAAGTCCTTCTGCCTGCTCTGCTCCCCGCTCTGGCTCTGGTGAATTCTCTCACCCTCCCGCGCTTCTGACTGTACCCAGTGCTGTATAAAATAAAATAAATAAATCCTTAAAAAAAATTTTAAATATAAAACTTAGCTTGTGGTCAGGAAGGAACAAGCAAAAGGTTCTAGGTGTTGGCATGTTCTCTTTCTGCATCATGAAAAGAGGGGTATTTGCCTGATAATGATGTGTTATAATGATTTGTGATATTACTTATTATATTTGTTTTTTGTACCTCTCCCAACAAAATACTATGATTCAAAGTGTAAAAACATTAAAAATTAATAAGACCAGGTGTGTGAAAAGACAACAGATAATATCACTTTGGAGTCACAAAAGTTCAAAAAAAAATCTAAGAAAGATTACCCCAAATTATAAGTAGACTATGAATTGAAACCCCAAATCTAATCAGTTGGTGACATTTGTGCCTTTCTGATTTAATTAAAAGCGGAATTTGTAAATCATATAAAATCTTAAGAATTAGAGCAGACTGTAAGCCCTTTTCTTCGTTTTTAACTCCACAGGACATACTTTTTTAGTGTACGTGTTTGGCTCTCAGTATGAAAAATGCAGTACAGTATCTGCCAAGACAATTGTGTTTTTTCCCAGGATATTTTAGAGTTCCATTTCCAAGACCGCCACTGAGATGCTACAGTTCACAAACACAAATCATTTGGTTATATAATACTGATCTAAGTGTGAAGACATGATTGTTTTTTTCTTGGTAAATTCATGGGAGAGTAAGGCCACACATTACAAAAGAGGAACGGAATTCCTGCCAACCGTGATGCCGCTCCCAGCCATGAATGAGTTGGCCATGGACAGTGAGCCGATCACTCCAACATTTTCAGTTTTCAACAAGCTCCTAGGAGCCAGGGTATCTGAGTTCAACTACGCTGTATTCATTCAATTACCAGTTTACTTAACTCTTTGAGCATTTGTTTCAAAGGAGATGATCATCTATCTACCTCACCAAAGATTATGAGGATGTCAACTGCCTTAATTATCAATGACACTTGCAAGCCAAAGGCAACAAGGCACTGAAAATAAGTCAAGATGTGTTCCTAAAAGAGTATTTCAAATCATTCCACTTTCCCAAACTGCATACAAATCACATGCTGGGTGGGAACACCTGGTTGTATTTTAGATCAAAACGACCTAAAAGGCAGAGAACTTCTAAAACTATCCTAACTGCTAGTAACACAAGTAACAACAAAAGTTAGTCTAAATTCTGTCTGCTTAAATAAGCCAAGAGTTGTTTGTTGTTTGATTTTTTTATCAACAGTAAACAAAAAGTTCACTGACACTTTATAGTACACTTCTTGTACAATTTTGTGTGCATGTGTCAATTCCTAATTTCTGGTTTATCTGTTTAATTAACCTCTGCTATTTTCTGGGATTCATTCCAAGACAACTAAAACGCATTTCTAAAACTGGCATCTCTGCTATTGAGCTTAATTTCAGAGAAGCTCTGAAGTGGTCTGAAACCATTTTTTTACTATTCTGCACACAACTTTATGCTAAAACGTAACAAATACTGCTCACAAGCAATAATTAACAGAAAAGGTACAATTTTTCTTTTCCTCCAAAACAACTTTTAGTTCCTCCAAATAGACAATAGGGAGTAAGTACTATGCTAAAGTCACATTTTTTTGTTGCAGTGTTGCCAAATGCTGGCTTAAAGTGGCACATAATTCTTCAATGTAGAATGAGAAATGATCAAATATTTACAGATTAGCATTATATTTCTGAATTCTTTTGTAAATATTTTTTGTAAATATTTTTCTCTTTAATATTTGGTTGGAAAACCTTAGAAGTATAAGTATAAATACGTGTAAAACAAAATGACAGGATTCATATAGATTTTTTTAAAATCATGGTGTTACAAACCTAGTAATGTTTGTAACATGTTAAAGAGTTACATATTTTTAATTTGGGGAACATCTTAGATCTTATTTACAGGCCCTCGCAATCTAAAAGCAGCCCATTAATCTGACAGATGACGATACTGAGTCCAAGAGAGACCAAGTCAACGGCAAAATAGATAATAAATGATAAATCATACCAAACTCTAAGTATTCTGCCTCCAAGCCCAGAGCTCTGAAACATGATTTGTTTCAAAATACTTTAATACTTATGGAAGTGAATCTTAACAGAGGACAATCCCACAATTTAAGGATCCCCCTGAGGCTTACTGAGGCTTACTAGAGCCAGTCTCTTTTGTTTGCGAACACAAATCCTAGAAATAGCAGCTCAATAAACAAAGTTTCTCAGACAATCTCATCATACCTGGGGTTTCCAAAGGGATTCCTTGGTTGGGTCTTTCTTACCTCTATAAATCTCCTTCAAAGAATGCTTTGGTTGGGCTGGGGTTTTGCTGTTTTATTTTGTTAATTTGCTTGGGGAAAGGGTGTAGGGCGGAAAACAGCAGCTCAAGTCCCAACCACCCCCCAAGGCAGCAACGGCTCCCTCCTCCCGGCCCCAGGGCTTACTGATTGACGCTGCGGTCCCTTCAGTTTCCAAAGTGGCAAGGAGACCTGAAAAAGAAGTTGGCTGTCCTTTCAGCGGCGCCTGGCAGGTGTGCACCCAGGCTCTGCGGGCTGCCCACAGCGATGCGCCCGGGTCCTCCGGGCCCAGGGAGCCTCCCGAGCCTCAGTCCGCGGGGACCCCCAGAGCCCTACCCCTCCCGCCGCGCCTCCCGCGCCCGCTGGAGCTACCCGCTCCCGGTCCGCGCCGCTCCAGCCCCGGACTGCCAGTCCCCAAGTGGCCCGCGAGCTCCGCGCCACGACGCGCGCCCCAGAACCCGGCTCTACGAGTTCCCGAGAGCGGGAAGAGATGTAACACGGGGTGAAGGAGAGAAGAGCGGGTCCCACCTCGAAGCCCGAGTCCAATCCCGGCGGAAAGCTGCGATGACGGCGGCACCGGGGCCCGCGCACCTGCGTGGCAAGCGCTGAGCGGGTTGTGGGCGCCTCGCAGGGCGACTCCAAACTCCTCGCGGAACGCGGGGCTGCTCTCCGGATGGAGGAGGGCGGAGGGCGGAGGGCGGAGGGCCGGAGGGGAGGGAGGGGGGTGATGAGGAGGAGGGAAGAGCCGGGTGGGCGGCCACCCGCGCGCACAGCCGACGCCCGCGGCCACTGCTAGGGAGGAGGGAGCGAACCCCAAGCGGGGAGGGCAGCGGCGCAGGTGACGCGGGAGGTGGCGGGCCAGCCTCTGTGCGTGGTCGCGGGCCTGGAGGAGAAGCGGGAACTTGAGGAGGAGGCCCCCGGACCCCGGGAGGCCACACCAACCCGCTGAAATGCGGCGCCGCCACTTCGTGTAGCAGTTCAGCTAGAGCAGTTCAGCCCCTGAGCTAGGCGTTGAGGAGCGTCCTGTGTTCCCACCTTAGCTGGATCAAAATGTAGCAAAATACGACAATAAAGAGGACAGCAATTGGGAGAAGTAGGACAGGAAAGCGAAATGGGACGGGAAAACGACAAAGGAAAACACCCAGCAGTCAAACTGAAGTGGTGAGGTTGTCAGTTTCCTGTCACCAAGGATGTTTCAGCCAAGCATGTTGGTCTTACTGATCGAGAAGACTGAAGAGGGTATTCTTGGGGCTTGGACTAAATAACCTCTTACTTCTCTTTTAATCTTGAAATTCAATGACAGTTGACGTAGCAGGTAAAAAAAAAATAATATCTGAACAATCTGATTCCAGCCTCAAAGTAAAGAGACATTTTCTTGTTCTCCACTCAAAATATGCACTCGCTGAATTTATTAATATATTCTTATTGAGGACCTACTGTGTTCCAGATAATATACTAGGGTCTCGTTCCCTACGTTGTAGTTGTAATGGCGGGACAGAAGGAGAGAAGGGGGCGAGACAAACAAGTAAGTATTTATATAGGTCCTCTGTCCATTTTTTGACTGGATTATTTTCTTTGTTGTTGTTGAGTCTCATCAGCTCTTTGCAGATTTTTGTGATCAGTCCTTTATCATTAGTGTTGTGTGCAAAAATTTTCTCCCAGTTGGTGGGGTTTCTCTTTGTTTTTGTTATTGTCTCTTTGGAAACAGCCCAAATGACCAAAAATAGATGACTGGATCAAGAAGATGTGGTACATATACACCATAGTATATTACTCAGCCTTCAAAAAGGATAAACGCATGCAATTTGCAGCAACATGGATGGCGCTGGAAGGGATCATGCTCAGTGAAATAAGCCAAAAAGAAAAAGAAAAATACCGGATGGTCTCACTCATAGCAGGAATCTAGAATACTTAAATAAGGGACCAGGAAAATGAATAACTATAAGAAAGTGAAAATCAAAATCAACAAAAACTATGAACCAGAGACACTTTTTGGGGGTGGGGGGCGGGAGGGAGGGATTGGGGTCAGAATGGGGGGATTGCAATTGTATGGGGAATATAAAAATAAAATTTATTAATTAAAAAAAAATTAACAGAAAAAAAAAAAAGAAGTATTTATATAGGGTCAGAAGCAAAGTCTCCTGGCTCCTTGGCTGACCTGCTTTGCCAATTCCTGGAGCTTTGTAAATGGAACTTTTCTCCCACAAACCTATCCCCCCAACAACCAGTGTCTTGTTTCTGAAGAACATTAGGATCTCCAGACCACTTATTGAGGCTACTTTCTTCAGAAATGTAGTGTTTGGGCCTCCCCTGGTGGCGCAGGCGGTTGAGCGCAGCACTGTGAAGCTGTCCGCAGCCGCTGCAGCGCAAGTTCCATCCCTGCCAGCGATGGTCCCACTTGGCGCGGCAGACCTCTCCCGTCAAACCCGCTGCTCCCTTCAGCAGTGTATTTCGTCAGTCTGCCTGTTCTGTTCCCCACTCTGTCTCTGGTGAATCCTCTCATCCCTCCCGTGCATCTGGCCTGTACCCCGGTCCTTGTATAAATAAATAAATAAATCTTAAAAAAAAAAAAAAAAAGAAATGTAGCATTTGTGCACTGAATAGACTTTCTGGGGCATCTGCAGCAGACAAAAATAACCCAGAAGCACCAACTTTTGGATCTTCATCAAACCTCAACAAATAGAGTGATGTTTTCTTTGAATGGATTTAAGAATTGGAGAGGAGATACTGAATTTTCAAAATTATTATGAAATAAAACAACGCAAGAGAATTTTTAATTAGATTATTGGTATGAACTAGATTTGTGTTTCCTAGGACTGCTTTAGCAAATGACCACAAATTTAAAGGCAAAACAACAGAAATGTATTCTAATACTGTTCTGGAAGCCAGAAGTCCCAACTGAAGATGTCATCAGGTACACATTCCCTAACTCAGCTTTAGGGGAGAATCCTTCCTTGTGCCGTCACCTTTGGTGGCTCCAGAATTTCACCGTTTGTAGCTCCATCACTCAATTCAGCCTCCTTCTTCATGAGGACTTTTCTGTGTGTCTGTGTTTTTTTCGCTTCTGTCTCTTATTAGAACACTTGCCATAGGACCATCAAGATAATCCAGGATGATCTCAGCTTAAGATCCTTTCTTATTTACATCTGCAAAGACCTTTTTATTTTTTTAATAAAGTCATATTCACAGGTTCTAAGGTTAGGATATAGACATATTTTAAGAGAAACCGTCATTCAACTCACTAAAACTAATAAAATAATAGGGAACACAATTGGTCTATTGTGGTATCAGGGTGTCACTCCAGCATCTTTATTCAAAGTTGTATTGATACAAAGTATAATTAATGATTTCATTGTGAACTACTAAAAATATTCAATAGATAGTATTAAACTGAGACATTATGAAGAATAACCACCATAAGGAAAAGAAATCCAAATGCCCAAGCTTTCAACTCAGGATTGAGTCACAGTAAATACCTGAAAGTGAAGCATGGTTTCTCAGAAGCTACCGTTATTAAATTAATATAGAAATATATCCATATATTTCTGATAATGTGATCCAATATTGAATGTCTGCTAACACCAGGTTATGAGTCAGGCGCTCTATGGTGCTTATATTCTAGTCTAGGGAACAACTTTGAATCTCACCCTCTGCTATAATGCCTGCTGCATATCTGAAGCCTGATGAAAAGTTGTTGAATGAATAAATGAATAAAAATAACTCACTACCATTCAGCGAGGCAATCGTTACCACTTTGAAAAACATCTCTATAATAAGAAAATAGGACTTACTAGAGCAAAACAGATTAACACCCTGACTCATTCAGTATTTTCTTGAGAGAAAAAAAATCCCTAAAAGGAAATCTTTGCTGTAAAAAGAGAAAATAATGAGGTCACCTACCTTCTCTTTTTAAAAAATATCAATAAGATGCCTATTTACACAGATACAGGTCCTGCTGGGGACAATCGAACATGACTGAAGTTATATTTACCTGGAGTGAATAAAATATCTTGTTTATGTTTTTTGGTATTAGTTTAAAGAACATAAGACTTATTCAAATATTAATTTCATACTGTTGATAAATCACTTCTTGAAAGTCTTCACAATGACTTCAGTGATTCTACCCGCTCCAGGTTTACCTCTTCCCTCTTTGATTTTCTCACTCCTTCACTCTTTCAATTTTATTTTTATTTATTTTTTTATTGTGGACTCTTTCAATTTTAAACAATGAACATGAGTCTTATTCATTGACTTACTTGGGTCATAGGCCCATCCCTGAACCACGCATAGTGGCCAGAGTTGGAAGGTGATGTTTGTCCAGTCATGAATCACCTGTGCACTCCTGGAAAACAGAGAATGAAAGGAAGTTGGCCTCATCCTGACCAAATAGCTTAGAGCAGGGGGTTTTGGTACTGTAAAATAAAATTAAGATGCTTTACTGAAGAGGAAGTGGACCAAAAAGCACAGATGTTCACTACCCTAGACAGTTGCTAACTAAGCATACTTTTAATGAAAATCGCCCTTCAGCCTCTCTCTGGTGTTCAAAATTTTTTGCAGAAATTTTAAGTGAAATGATAACTATAACTATCAATTTGTGTCTAATTACCATATAAATCTTAAAAGTTTGCATTTGTAAAGGGTTTTGAAAAATGCTTTTTTATGCATTGGAAGTAGTATGGTCAATATGTGGGCTGCTGAATCTTGCCTGAATATTTTATGCACAGATATGAATCATGAAAGAGTAATTCTTTCTGTCTCAGTCTCCTATTTTGTATAATATAGTGTTGCTAATAATTATCTCTCTGAAATGTCGTGATGATAACATTGCCTTTAGAACTTGTTACCTAGTATTCTGTTATATTTGCTTATTATTATTTCACTTAGTATTCACAGAATTCCTGAAAATCATTTTGGATATTGTGCTTTGATTATTTATTTTTCCCTCAATAGATAAACAGTATCTATTATGTATCAGGCACAACTACCAAGAAAGTTGGCACAGGTCCTTTATACCAAAGAATAGTCAAGTGAGGATTCCCAGCATACCACTCAGTGGTGTGGGGCAATCCCTACAGAGAAACAGAAAGACACAAAGGAGAAAAGGCATAGTTTCTTAGGGGACTGCAAGCCATATAGCTAGAGTGCAGGTATTTTCAGAAAATGAGTTCTTCACTCAAAAAGCATTTATGGAGCCTCTCTGGTGGTGCAGGGGTTAAGTCAAGGCACTGTCATTCTATGACCACTCTGGCCTGAATTCCATCCCCTGCCAGGGAGCCAACCCACATGTGGCACAGCAGACCTCTCCTGTCTCCCCGCTATTCCCCTGTTCTGTTCTGTTCCCCACTCTATCTCTGGTGAATTCTCTCACCCCCCCACACACCTCTGGTCTATACCCCAGTTCTTCAATAAATAAATAAATAAATATTTTTTTTAAAAAGTATTTATGGAACAACTATATGAGTAGGATATTATATAATGAGTATAAAAGGGACTATGTATCCTGAATAATTTAAATTCTAGGCCTATCACAGCATTTTAATTAGAGAAGTTTTGAATATCAGTGGTTTAAAGAAAAAATTTCTAGCATTTAAGATAGCTAACAAACTTCATGAGTTGATACTAATTATCCTGTTTATTAAATATTTGGAAACTCAGGTTTTTCCCTTTTCATTCTTCAATTTCCTTTTAATTTTTCTAAGTGGCTATAGCAAGAGAAGGAAGTGAGGAACATGTTGGAAATTTGAGAAAGGGGGATACTGCTTACATAGTGCAGAAAGCTTGGCAAGATTGTGTCCTGTAGTTACGTGGAAAACGGAACTTGTATACGATGATATTGGACATATAGCCGAGGAAGAAAAACACTGAAGAAGCATCCTTACTCTTTTCATGTTGCTTATAGTAAAGCGAAAAAGGAAAGAAATAACTTGCGGAAAGAACTCTTCAACAAAAAGGAATTGGGACTTAGTGATTTGTGAAGTTCTCAGCTTATGCAGTTTCCAAAAGATGCAATAGTTAAAACATGCCAGAAAATCAAGCCTTAGAGACTTGCCAATCTTTTGTTAACACTTCAGAAAGATTAAAAAGCCAGTCTATTCAGTTACATGAAAGGCCTTTTGAAGAGATTAAGTATATGACTCACAGATCCCCTCAAGCCCCAAAACAACTGGCATTATTGAAGGAAATGTTCTGGGAAAGGTTTTCTTCTTCTGGAGTGATTTCCTTTAATGTAATATACACAGAAGATTTACAAGTTTCTTGAGAATTTTATACCAGTAAAAACACTGCCATCTTGGGATTCAAGGGATAGAGCACAAATGAAAGGAAATTGTTGGACACCCAAAATTCTACATATAAGAAGCCGGTTGACAAAACTACTCAGCTGCAAACACAGTGCACATTAAAAAACAGACAGAAATCCTGGGGTCTACCATAGACCAAATGAACAAAAGCCTCTGAAAGTGAGAAAACAGATCTCTGCATTTTAATTGGTATGCCAAATGAAATTGAGGAAAACTAGCTTTACGAGGAAGACAAGAAATATAATTTACTTCAAACACTGAAAAGATAGTCATGAAGAATACATGGTAGAGTTTTCCAGTATAGTTCCAGTAAACAAAACTTAAATCAGTGATGGGAAAGCATAGAGCCAGATTTAAACCAAATCAGAGGAATAACTTTCTAGTTCTCACTACCATTAAAAATGGAATGGACTACCTGGTAAGATAATCAGTTCTTTTTCACTGGATATTTTAAAATAGAGAATAAAGGAATGTCCATCAGGAACATGAGCGGAAAGTAGTTTAGACTAGAATGATAATGATCAAGCCTCCCACCATTTCAACAAATCTCTGATTTGGAGCTGCTGCTCAAAGTACTCATATGAAGTTTTGAGGTAGTGAATGATGAATTTTGTGATAAAAATGTTACCTGCTATCCACAGTACATTTGACTCAACATTCACACAGCACGAACAATTTTCCCTTCCAAAAGGGTTGATTGCTTTAACTAATTTGCCCATATCTGTTCTCCATTGTAAATAAATAAATAAATAAATAGTTATATGTCTTATTTTCAAGAGAATTGGAGTGAATCAGTAAATCGGAAGCAGGAAAATTAATTGATGTGGAGTGTTATTTAAGCATTGCAGACTTTGGCTTTGACCAGTTCAGTTAAACAAAGAACCATTTAGCAGTTTGACAGTTTTTAATGTATATGCTCTGCTGTTACTTTCAGATTGATTTGTATGAACCCTTTAAATCTGGATCACAAATACTCTGTACAAATCATTGGTATCTATGGTTATAGGGGTATTTAGCAAAGTTTCCCTTTACTGCAACCACATTTCTATTCCATATCCCATTAGTAAGGTCAAAGAGGTCAGAAATAAACTGATAAGAGTTGCAAAAGTACATTACTATTTGCATCTAAAACTACAGACTGCTACTCAAACACTCAAACATGAAAGTGATTTGAGATTCTTTGGTTATCATGGTCCGAAAAAACACCACTAAGCTTGGTTTTCATTTTGTGATTTCTGTGTTGCTACAATTACTCTGATTTAGACTTGTGTTGGGAAAAGAGTGTTGAAGCAGCAAACACGGAATCTCTGAATATGTGATGATAAGGCTTTGTGAAATAGATACACAAGCATTTGGATCTAAAAATAAGAGCATTGTATTTGCACACTTAAAAGGTATTATGCTATCAATATACTTAATAATGATAAATATTTAATTATATTCTTGGATTTGAGTAAATGCCTTCTTCTATTTAACTGTACTGAATTGCATTAGTTGTATAAACAATATAACTGTTGAATTAAATAATGGATTCTTAGACCAAAGTAAACATTAAAAGAGGAAACCGTTTCCATAAAGATGTTTAAACTTTGGGGGTTAATTGACATGTCACTTCCAGATAATTAGTAGCCCACTTATGTGAGTAAATGGTAAGCCAGTACCTCTATCTATACCAGAAATACATTTAACAATGGAAGTTTAGAACAAATAATATAAAAGCTGGTTTAATGAAGGCCTAAAATCCATTTTTTACGTTAAACACAAACAGCATCCCTAAAAAAATTTTCATTTTTCAGTGGGTTTTAGCAATTCAAAGTTAAATAAAGTAGTTAAAATGCAATGAAAGAATAACACTTCAAAAAATTAGAAAGGAAATTGAAGAATAAATAGGGAAAATTGGAGTGTCCAAATATTTAATAAACAGGATAGTATCTACTCATGAAGTTTGCTATCTTAAGTGATAGAAATTTTGTCCTTAAATACTCTTACTAAAATGCTGTGCCAGGCCCAGAATTTAATTCAGATTTTACAGGACATATAGTCCCCATCATACTAGTTATATAATACAGTATTCTACTCATATAGTTAGTTGTCTCATAAATGCTTTTTGAGTAAGTAAATCATTTTCTAAAAGACAAAGGGAACACACATATACAAAACAAATGAGTATTTCACTGTCAAGTTATAAGTAATATCCTACTATATATCACTGGCCAAGGGAAAAATCAAAGTACCATTTCTATTGAATGTATCATTTTCACACCATCATAAAATCAAAAACTCTGGGGAGAATCTGTATTTATTATCTGAATAGATTGTAAATGTTTTTTTCTTTTCTTTATCAGAAGTGAATACTAGGATATAAGAGAAATTACAAATTTCTCTATTTTTTTAAATTGAAATCACATTGCATTGTTATATTTTGTAAATTTCAGATGTGTTGATTAAAAATCAACATCTGTATATATACTACATTAAGTTTACCAGTAACTGTCCAGTTCTGCCCCTTCACCATGCAATTATCCCCTTTTACCCAGTTTATTCACCCCCTCTTCCCCTTACGCTCTGATAACCACTAATTGGTTTTATAGACTAAAAGTTTATTTTTGTTTCATTTAGTTCTTCCATTTGTTTGGCTTCTCTATATGCCACATATGAGAAGAATCATATGGTGTTTGTCTTTCTCTGATTTATTTCACTAAGCATAATACCCTTTAGGTCCATTCATGTCATCAAAAATAATAGGGTTTTATCTTTTTTTAATAGCTGAATAGTACTTCATTGTGTATATATAGCACATCTTCTCTGTCATCATCTTTTCATGGGCACTGAGGTTGTTTCCAACTCTTGGTGATTGTAAAAAATGCTGCAATAAAATGACAAAGGTCTCCAAATTTTATGCTTTGGCCAAATTAATTATTATTTCTTTGCGTCTAAAAGAATATAGTAAGTAAAGAGAATAAATATGGAGAAATTACTCCTAGACTATTGCCTGAAAAAGTTGCTATAAATAAACAGTTGGCTAGAATCATTTCAGAATTATGCAGCTAAATGAAGTTTTCATAGAAATGCATTTCAGTTTTTAAGTCCCTCTGGACCTTAAAGGAAAGTGGCCAATATTTCTGACAATCTTGATGATCGGTACACACATCCTATAAACCAATTTTCACATAGCACAAAGCACTTTGTTCACTGCAGGAGTATAATGGGATTTGAGAGCAAAAAAGCACCAGGGTTATTCACTGGCCTATAAGTCAAGTCTCTTAGTAACGCTGCTACAAAAGTTCACAAATTTACAATAAAATGGCTAAGTATTGATTTGCTTTTTTTTCCGGAGCCCAGGTTCTAGTTCTGAATGAATGGGTCATAGAACACATAGTATCTTGTTAATTACGTTAGAGTCTTGCCTTGATCATATCAAATTAACATTAAGAAAATATTTATCAGGCCTTATTATCAACAGATGGATACACAAGCCAAACAGATTGGAGAGGACACTTACCATTTATCAGCCAGCTCCCCTTCTCCTCTTCCTTTAGTTAAAGCATTCTTTTTGGCAGTTGAAACCCTCCTTCCCAGACACCAAGCAGGTGGATCTAGTGGGGCCTGCCAGTTACAGTGTCCTGGCTTCAGGGCCCCATAGTACTTGGGTCAAGATGGATCTATCATGGACTCTCACTCAACTGCCACTGTAACTGCTCAGTGTCATGGAAACATGCCTAGAAGGTCAGTCGAGACAGTTCTCTGAGGATTTTTTTTTCCATTTAATTCTATTATATATATATTTTTTATATCAATCTTCCTTTTTGTACAATGCATGCTTTCTCCTTTCAGGTGTAGTCCCCACAAAATTCCCATCACCAAAGGGTCTCTGGGGTTTTTTAAATTGGACCTGAGGGGACTAGGGGGTGGGAATCAAAGGGATAAAGAACATGTTCCTCTTACATGGTGAATCTATGTGATTGTGAGCTAGCAGCCAGGCTCTCTGCCACAGGGAAGAAATCATCTGCAGTGGAAGACAGCATTTCAGGCCACAGAAGCAGGTGTTCAGAAAGTGCGATTTAATTTTTCTAATACAACTGAATTTAATTTCTTCAGTGAAATACTGTTTTACCAATAGATAGAAACTAAACTTCAATGACCTCAGGTTCCTGTTTCTTTTCCTCAAGTGTGCTTCTAATTTCTAGGCAGCTGATAATGAGAGGGGGAGGTAGGCAGGGCCCAGGATAAGCAAAGTTTCTGATCCTTGGTCATCTGTTGAATCTGGCATCTGACACCTCATCCTGTCTGTCTCTTCAACAAATGATATTGGGAAAGCTGGGCAGTCATATGCAAAAGAATAAAGCTAGACCACTATCTCACACTAGACACAAAAATTAACTCCAAGTTGATAAAAGATATGGATGTAAGACCTGAGACTGCAAAATACATAGAAGAAACCAAGGTAAAAACCCCCCACAACATTGACTTTAGGGATATTTTTGGGAGCTCATTACAATGACAACAGAAACCAAAAAAAAAAAACAAAACCCTATTTTTCCTGTAAAAATGAATTTTTTTAAAAAATTCAAAAGTTTGTGCACAGTGAAAGAAACTATTATTAAAACCAAAAGACGCCTTATCAAATGGCAGAAAATATTCATATATCATACATCTGACAAGGGGCTAATATCCAAAATCTACAAAGAATTCATACTACTCAACAATAAAAATCAACACAAAACAAATAATTCAATCAAAAAATAAACAGAAAAGCTAAATAGACACTTTTCCAAAGAAGACATACAAACGGCCAAATGGCACCTGAGAAAATGCTCATCATCACTTGCTATTAGGAAAATGCAAATCAAAACCACAATGAAATACCATGTGACCCCTGTTAGAATGACTCATAGAAAAAAAGACCAGAAAAGACAAATGTTGGTGATGGTGTGGAGAAAAACTCTTATATACTGTTGGTGGCAATGTAGACTGGTCCAGTCGCTCTAGAAAACAGTATGGAAGTTTCTCAAAATACTAAAATTAGATCTACCATATGATCCGGCAATTATAATCCTTGGTATCTATCTTTTTTAAAAAAAGATTTATCCAGTCATACAAGAACCAGGGTATAGGCCAGATGCGCGGGAGGGTGAGAGGATTCACCAGAGACAGAGCGGAGAACAGAACAGGCAAACTGATGAAATACACTGCTGAGGGGAGCAGCGGGCGAGACAGGAGAGGTCTGCCATGCCACGTGGGATTCTCCCCCGCCGGCCAACCAGGATGGAACCCGTGCTGCCGAGGCTGCGGACAGCTTCATAGTGCAGTGCTCAACCACCTGCGCCACCAGGGAGGCCCCATCTTGCCATTTTTGATAACATGGTAGAACTGGAGGGGATAATGCTAAGTGAAACAAATCAGAAGGGAGAAGACAAATACCAGATGATTACACTCATATTTCATATTTAGAACATAAAGAAACAGAAGCAAAGGCACCATCAAAAACAAACTCTTGAAGTTTAATCGAAAGAACTGAGGCTACCTGGACAAGGTGGGACATGGAAAAAAAGATGAGAAACCAACAAACCATGGTGGAAGATGACAGCTGACCTGTGTTACCACCATAAACATTACCAAAAAACAGGGAGGGAAAGTCAATTTTGCTAATTGTAGAAATGTAAAAAAAAAAAATTTTTGCCATTTAATGTGGTACTATCATGAAATTTATTTATTTTTTGTATGTTTCTGTTTGCTTCTTTTTTTAATTTTATTTTATATATTTTTACATCATTTTTCATTTTTGCACAATGTATGCATTTTCATCTTGGTTATAGTCCCCATACAATTCCCACCACCCTTATTTAGAAAAGAAAATTCTTGAGCGCACCAATTCTTGTTTCAAGTTATGTGAACCATAGCTTGTGTTTAGATTACAAATTTGTAATATATATATATATATATATATATATTCCTCCCTATTACTAAGTTATTCATTTCTCTAAATTTCCTTTTTAAAGTATACAGAGGAGGAACCTCCCTGATGGTGCGAGGGGTTAAGTATAGCACTATGAAGCAATCCATAGCCTCTGTAGCACGAGTTCGATCCCCAGCCAGTGAGGGAGCAACCCACATGGCGCAGCAGACCTCTCCTGTCTCGCCTGCTGCTCCCCTCAGCAGTGTGTTTCAGTCAATCTGCCTGTTCTGTTCCCTTTCTGTCTCTGGTGAATCCTCTCAACCCCCTGCATCTCTGGCCTGTACCCCAGCTCTTGTGTGCATAAATAAATAAATCTTAAAAAAAAATAAAGTTTATAGAGGAAAGAATGCATTTTAATAGATTGTTTTGTGTCTTTTCTTAAACTAAATGCAGTGAAGGGAAACTCATGAGAAAAAAAACAACAGCAAAATTTTAAGCAGATGACAACTAAAAAACAATCATTATTAATGCCTTTGCAGTCAAAATTAAATGTGATATGACTTACCAAAGAAGAATACTACATTCCCAACAATGAAGAATTTTAAAGTCAAGGAGACTGAACCATGTTAAATATATACCTTATGTTCTCTACCCTATCCAAGAATATGGCACTTCAAAAATTTTTTTCAATTATAGATTGGCCACACTTGACATTATGAAACACTTTCAATTTCAAGTACCAATAAACACAAATGCCCAATGTGCACTGCTTGGTAAAGGAGTCATCCATAAATGAGCTTCTGTAATTATCTATAATAAAAAAAAGACTTGGAATAATGCAAATACAAACATTTCAGTATCCTTAAGTTCTAAGTCACTATCACCAAACATCCACACTTGATGGAAGAATCCTTTCCAATGCGTTCTTAACCTCTTCTTCCACCCCTTCCCCATCAGATCTTCAGTGAAATGCAATAATGAAAGATGCAGAAAGAACCACTTTAATATTTATAGATCCTCCTCTTTCCCCCAACACTACTTCCCTTTTTCCAGGAGTGGGACAGTAAGTCATGCAAACATGAGAACCCCAGTAACTTGAGGGCCTGCCACAGCAACTTTTGCATTGGCAACTTTCACCAGATTTAAGATTCTTGTGGTAACATGAGTTACAGCTGAATTCCCTTAATGTTTCACAAAGACTCACGTCAATCAATGGTTTCCAGACCGTGAATTTTACAAGCGAAATTTAAAAAATGTGTGGTGAATCTGCAAAGGTTTGCCAACTTTTTCTTTTGCCAAATAAGGATTTAGAGAAAATAATGTTCTCTCCTATCAGCATCATTTCACAAAATAAAGGATATTTTAAAGGCCAAAGAAGTAGACCTCATGAGTTTTAAAGAAAATCTAAAAGACATGAGTGTAGGGTAGTCACTGTTCCCCAAAACAGGGAGCAGACAACTATACACTGATTATATCAGTCAGAATTCTGACAGGGGGCAGATGACCCCTCAAAGGGTGAAGTTAAAAATATTTCCGTGTGGGCCTTCCCTGGTGGTGCAGTGGTTGAGCGCTGAGCTGCGAAGCTACCTGCAGCCTCTGCAGCGCCGATTCGATCTCCGGCCACTGGTGAGGGTCCCACACGGCGTGACAGATCTCTCCTGCTGCGCCCACTGCTCCCCTCAGCAGTGTATTTCATCAGTCTGTCTGTTCTGTTCCCTGCTCTGGCTCTGGTGAATTCTCTCACCCTCCCGCGCTTCTGACTGTACCCAGTACTTGTATAAATAAATGAATAAATCTTTAAAAAAAAAAAATCTTAAAAAAAAAATTTCCATGAAGAGACTATTTACAGTGGTGTGGGCAAGATTTTAAAAGTTCTTACAATGAATGGTGAGTTACCAGAGACTAGCCGCAGCAGGAAGCCATTACTTTCCCTGGGCCCAAAGGTATAAGGAAAGGAAATAGTGTTTCCAAGTGAGAGCTGGAGTTAGGGCAAATGCAGTCAGTGCCAGAACCAGGAAGAGATGGGGAGAGAGTGAGGCTAACAATAACACAGCTGTCCCTTTCACCCTCCCTGAACCCAACTAGAAAACAGTCCCATAGTTAGTCCACAGAATACAGAACAGGTAAAAAATGGGTAGCTATGGATCCAGGGAGATGGATGAATGGGAGTGGGACCAGCAGATAAAATGTTGTGCATGTTAATGTCCCCTTTTTTTTTCATTGTAATTGAGGAAAATTACAAGAGAAATTTTATTTTAAGATATAATATTGCCAGTAATTACATGCTCGATACGTTTGTCAATTAGTGGCTCAATATTCAATGGTGTAACATCAAGTGGTGCTCAAATGGGCAATTTGTTCCAGTACTTTATTTTTTCCATAGAGATATAAAATAGAAACAACATTCTACATTTTCGTTTCATTTGAAACTTTTTCAGTGAATTAAGGAACACTGAAATTAAGGGACACTATGCCTCAGAGACTTTTTCTACCCCAAGTTTTCCCAATCTTTGCATTCAAATTAACAGAACCCCAAGTCAGCTTACATAGAAACAGGGATGGAATTATTGGCTCATTCAATTGAAATGTATAGGGGGAGTTAAGTCTCAGGCATGGCAAAAATAACAGGGCCTCCCTGGTGGCACAACGGGTTGAGCGCAGTGCTGTGAAGCTGTCTGCAGTCACTGTGGTACAATCTCCAGCCAGGGAGCAACCCACATGGCACAGCAGACCTCTCCTGACTCACCCGCTGCTCCCCTCAGCAGTGTATTTCAGTCTACCTGCCTGTTCTGTTCCCCGCTCTGTCTCTGGTGAATCCTCACACCTATGGCCTGTACCCCAGTTCTTGTATGTGTGAATAAATAGATCTTTTTTTAAAAAATCTCCCTTTTCTTCTTCCTCCTCCCTCTTCTCTTCCCCCCCCCCTTTATTACGCCCCTATTTCCATCATTCCATCCATTTCTGTATCAACTTTATTCCTGGGGCTGATTTTTCCATAAATTAGGTTCCAATAGCTTCATAACATGCCCCCTTATCTCTCTGATTTGCTATTCTCCCCTTTGGTTCCATACCATTCATCTCCACTGGCTTCTTACTCTTGTCCCTTGAACATGCCAGACACCATGTTCTTTGCACTGTTTCCTCTACCTGGAATCTTCTACCTTGAGATGTCCATGCCTTGTTCCTTCACCCTATTCAGATGTTTACTAAAATATCACTTTCACAGTAAAACCTTCATAGTTATAAAATTGCAACCTCCCATGTGACACTCTCCCTGATTCATGTTTCTCAGTAGCAGTTAATCCTCCTGAAATGTTTATGGGATCCAATCAAAAGTGTCCTTAAGTTATACAATAAGAAGCTTGAACACTGCTCTAGAAAATGGAACATGGCACAATATTAAGCATAAGTTAGGAAGACTGTGCATCAAATATTCTATAAATACTAATGGGAAAGCAAAACATTAGGGAACTGTAGATTAAGAAGATTGGAAGCTATTAGAATGACCAAAGTAGAGATTCTGAAGTTCTAAAGTGTTGTATAAGTGAGAATGGAGGGGCCTCCCTGGTGGTGCAAGGGGTTGGGATGCAACCTAGGAGGCTGTCAGCAGCCACTGCAGCACGGGTTCCATCCCCAGTCAGGGAGCTACCCACATGGCGCAGCAGACCTCTCCTAGCTCCACTGCTGCTCCCCTCAGCAGTGTATTTCAGTTGGTCTGCCTGTTGTGCTCCCCACTCTGTCGCTGGTGAATCCTCTCACCCCCTGCGCCTCTGGCCTGTGCCCCAGTTCTTGTATGCATAAATAAATAAATCTTTTTTTAAAAAAAAGTGAGACTGGAGATCTAGGTCCTGTTTTCTGAAGCCCTATCTTATGCCAGTCCCCTATTGGCAGCATTATATATGTTATTGCACTAAACCTATCAACACCTCTCTGGTAGAATTTATAATCCTAATTGTGCACTTGTAGAGACTGAGAGATATTAAGTATCTTGCTCAAAGTCTCATAGCTAATAAATAGCCGGGCTGATATTTGTACCCAGAATATGGCAATATTTTAAGCTTCTGCCTCATTCTCTTACCCAACCAACACTACAGCTCATGCTGCAAATTTACAACTATTAAGAAAACTTATTAAATAAGACTCTGCTACTTTTTCAATTTTGCACCACTCTTCAAAAAAAAAAAAGGAAGACTACTGTGAAAAAAGCAATTCTCTTTAGGATAACCTCTATGTTCCTAGCTTGAAGTTCTTTGCCATCTATTTTCCCCATTTTTCTATCCCTTAAAGTACAATGTTTCAGTTTCATAAGGACTTGATTGCTTTCCTTTCCCCACTGGTACTCAAGGACATCAGGTGCGGTTTGACATAGTAAAGAAAAGTACCTTTTGGAAGGAGCTATGAAGTGCTGCTACTCAGTGCACATTGGTTTTCCTTTTAAACTTGACTCACTTAGTGTTTCTCTGTCAAACATGTACTGATGACCATTTGCCTTTGAGACATACATGAATGAATCAGACAATTTTCTAATGACACTGAACTGGAAAGGAATTCCAACTGATTTTTTCTTGTCAGCTTATTGTATCAAACTAAAGATACAAACTTATAAAGAGGGCATTCTCTGCTTGACAAAATAGGGCTCAGGCTATTATTCTTCAATGAGCTTTTAGAGAAATCCTTGATTTGTTTATTTTTAAATAGCAAACTATTGCAAAGAAAGGGTATATCTGCACGTCTTGGGCATTTAAAAAAATGATCAATGACGTTGCAAGGTAATAAATAGACTGCCAGCTTTTGATAGTCTAAACTAACTAAAAACCGGGGACCCAGAGAATTAGGAAAGAAAAGCATAGACTGGAATAATGGACTTTCCTCCTCCTGTTTATATAATAAATGCTCTTATTGTTACCATGGCAAAGGAGCCAGTCTGCTTTTTTCCATTCCCGTTTCTCCCCACTATATATCCAACACCGGAAAATGTCACATTTCACCATTATCATTCTGGGATCATTTTGTTTATCTATTTACTTCTCTCCCTACAGCCTTTTTCAAAGTAATACGTAGAGAGAAAGCGATTTTAGGTGAATGAAGTGGTTTCAGATACAGTTAAAGGAATTAGGAAGCAAAGAATGATAGATTCTAAGGGGGAAAGACCTCAGCAGTAATTTAGCCTGGAAGGCTTTCCTAATCTTAAAAAGTCCCTCAGATCTAAAGGGGGGGGTGAACCTCAAAAAATGCCATTTAAAGCAAATTCCACCTTGCTGGGAAGCTAAATCAACTTTGTAGAGGTCTATTTTTGCTTTAGAAACTCAGATAACCACAAAGATAGGAGTCATATTCCCTTTTGTCATTATTAGGCCGAGCTCATCAAAAAAATAAAGTCCAAATTAAGAGAGTTAGTAATACCACTAATCTAGAATACTCATCCAACACATGCAGTGTTGTGCCCAATTCACACTATCACACTATCACTGCTATGGCCTGAGTTCAATCCTTGGACAGGGAGCTAACCCACATATGGCACAGCACACCCGTCTCTCCTGCTTCTCCCCTTAGCAGTGTAGTTTAGTAAATCCACCTGTTCTGCTCCCCACTCTGTCTCTGGTGACTCTTCTCACCCACTGCACTTCTGGCCTAAACCCCAGTTCTACACAAAATTAAAAAAAAAAAATAAAAGAAGCAGAAATATTTTAGCAGAAGCTGATTAACTATGTGTCAGATGCAACAGAAAGGATTACTGCACTGTATGTGAGTGGGCTAGAGGGCCCCCTTTAAATCTAAATGGGTTAAGTCAGAGTTTTTATAAAAGAATTAACTTTATATGTGATTGTTTCATTTAAAATATTTTCACATAGATAATGAAAAAAGTAAAGTGAGACTTTTCTCCCACCTCAATACTATGGAAACGGAAGATCCAAAATTAATTAGACTTGCCTAAAATTCACCCTTTCATACAATGAATTTTTGAGAACTTATTCTTGGCCCAAAAAATGACTTAGGGCTGGATAAACAGCAATAAATAAAACGTCCATGGGTTCTGCCTTCCAAAGATCATAGTCTAGCTGAATAGTACACAACACTCCTATTCGATAAATCTCATTTGCTGTTGGCACATGAAAGTATCAGACAACGCCAGGGTCAGAAAAACTGGGGAAAATGACAATGAGACTTAGGGAATGAAAGTACATCATTTAAAGTGTCAAGTGCCAGAGAAAAGCTTTGTTGAATTTTCCAAGCAGTTTTGGCTCTGTTAGGATGGACACCATGACCCTGGCATTTTGACAGGCCAACTTTTCACCCCACTCCAAGAAAGTATGATATTGAAAAGGATTAAATCATCTCATCCTCACAAACAAAGCAGAAACTCTGAAAACCGTCTACTCACTTCTTCACTGATTGACCTAACTTACCCAAGAGGATGAGACAGAAGACCTCCCAGTAAAACCCCCAGAATCCTTCATACCACAAAAATAATAGACTCAGACCTTAGGGAAATAAAAATCCACAAAGACATTGTAGCCTGATTAGTTCTGATGGAAGGTTAATCCAAGACTCTTCTCCTTTCTGTAACAATCTGTAATAATCTGGTCCAAATGGCACCTATTACTTTCTTTCAATAGCTTCAGTAATTCCCTGAATGATCTCCATCATATTTTATCTGTCTTTCTAAAACTCAAAGTACTATTCTTCCCACTATGGTTTAATGTTCTCTGACTTCTCACTATTATTACAAGTTTCCAGTTATTTAATCATTTCTCTATATCAACATTTCCCTATATGTTTCAACCCATTATCTCACCCACTTAAGGTTAAGTTCAAACATTAAAGATTGAAATAAACCATAATATCTTTATATATTCTCAAGTCACCTCATTGTGTGTCAAAAGTCAGATTTCCAGAGAAACAAACTGTGACATGGAGGTTTGCCTGCAGGGATTTATTGGAGGACTGATCTTACCTGCAAGGTAATGAGAGAAGCAGAATGGACAGCTGGGTGGGAGGGTGGAGGGAATGGTCAGTCAGACATTGTTTCAGCCTCAGGCAAGAATGGACTCAGAAGATAACCTTACAAAAGCAGGACTTTACCCAAGGTAGAAAAAAACCCACAAGGTTTTTCAAGATCTTTATGGAGAATTAATTATAAAATTCTAAAAGAACAAATAGTAGTTCCAAAGAACCAGCACTGGAGAAGATGTACAGAGAAAATGGAACAGAGGTGGGCAAAGAACTGGCAGAGGACCAGAATTGGCAAATACAAGAGAGGACCAGAAATAGAAAAAAAAAAAAATGCTGCAGCAAATGCCCACAATTGCTTTGGGGACTCTAGCTCCTCTCTAAGTGATTTGTTAGAAAGCAATTCAGAAAGTGCAGGAGCAGACTCTGCATGCCTGGATGGTAAGGCAACTGCTGGAGGACAATTGCCAAGGATCTGTAAGGGAGGGCAGAGTAGGGGATCAGGAAAAGCTTCCTAGAGAAAGTACCAGTTGGCAGGGGAGAGCATTTCCATATGATAACAACATAACCACTGAATCTGGAAAGGTTAATTAGTAGGTTAATTGATCTAAAATGTGGAGAAATTAAGAAAATGATATGAGATAACTGCAGAAAGATTAGGTAACACTGCTGGGGTCTTGTCATAAGGGAGCATTAAACAAAATTAAACTAGCAGTACTGTTTTTAATTCAATGTAGAGAGAAAGAATGCATAACCAATCTAGTTAAGGTTTTTACAGTGACTCCGGGAAAAAAAATCATTTCCAACATGAGGTTTCATCTCTATTACTACTTGTATTCCCAACTGATAATGCCTAGTATATGATAAATGAATAATAAATATTTGTTTAAAGAATAAATGAATGCATAATAAATACATTTAGTGGATGACATAAGAGCCAGAACTAAACAATACTAATTATTCAAGAAATTAGAGAATAAATAAAAAAATATTAAGACATAACCAATATGACTTATTATTAGATTAGAAGAAGAGAGAGAATATATGACTTTGAAGTTTGTAGCCTCAGTGCTTTGGGAGTGGAGGGAGATGATAATGAGCCTTCCATCCCTACCTGTGATAGAAAAGATATTTTACTATAAATCTTTCTCGTTAGAGGTATAACCTCTGTTTGATCATGAAAAACAACCACCATCCAGAATGGAGCATGATAAATAGATTTTAATTGTCATGAAATTGAATTTATAAAATACCTAGCTATACCTTTTGGCATGACCATACGCAGTATTCTTAGCTAACCTAGAGGATTATAAGCAACTTGAATGCTTTGATAAATGGATAGCTTAGGTCCCACCTCATTTTTCTCAGCAGAAAATACCAAAAGGAATAAAAAGCTGATTAAATAAAAATACAATAGACTATGGTGGGGAATTTTGGGGGCTTTGGCAGTGGGAAAACTATGGCGACCACACCTGAGCGGAGAAATCCTACACTGTGAAAAAGCAAACAAGGTATGTGCAAAAAAGGTATGGCATTAATAAAAAAAAAAAAAAAAAGCTTATATTAAAAAAATATAGAGAGGGCCTCCCTGGTGGTGCAGAGGCTGAGCACTGGGCTACAAAACTGCCCACAGCCTCTGCAGCGCTGGTTCGATCTCCGGCCGTTGGCGAGGGTCCCACATGGCACGCAGACCTCTCCTGCAGCACCCGCTGCTCTCCTCAGCAGTGTACTTCGGTCCTTCTGCCTGTTCTGCTCCCTGCTCTGGCTCTGGTGAATTCTCTCACCCTTCCGCGCTTCTGACCGTACCCAGTGCTTGTATAAATAAATAAATAAATCTTTAAAAAAAAAAAAAATAGAAATGCTGCCCTATAGCTCACCTCCCAATTTTAGAAGCAATCTATTTTACTTTGACTATTCCTGACAGATCCCTTCCAAAAGGACACTGGAAAAAAAGAAACTATATTTTCCCAGCTCACAATATTTCCATCTCTGCCCCATGGCTTGTAAAATAAGCCAGATGATCTACATAATCACTACTGTAATACCTGGTTATTTGCTAAAAAGGATGTTTGCTCCCTACAAAGATATCTCAAGCTTCTCTTATGCAGCAAATCATAGGACGAAAGAGTTCTCTCCTGTCAACAAAATGTTAGTGAACACACTGATAAATCTCACCAAACTTCTTTGACATCTCCAACTAAAGCATAGGTAGAAGATGATATTTGATTATCTTAATAGTCAGATATTTAGCAATAGTGAAGTACCTGTGAGATATCCCTTAAGAAATATCATTACTTGCTTCAAACTAGCATGAGCAATTGAGACTTTTCTGAAGTTTTTCAGCCTCAGCACAAATAGACACAGACCTGTTAGCTGGAAATGGGGCCTCTCTTTGCAGGTCTTTGATCTCCAGGACACACTCTGCGTATATAGAAAATAACTGCCTGTACCATTTACTATAAAAAGATTTTAAATAGGGCCTCCCTTGGTGGTGCAGCCATTGAGCACTGGGCTGCAAATCTGCCCGCAGCCTCTGCTGGTTTGATCCCCGGCCACCGGCGAGGGTCCCACATGGTGCACAGACCTCTCCTGTCACGCCCACTGCTCCCCTCAGCAGTGTACTTCATCAGTCTGCCTGTTCTGTTCCCCGCTCTGGCTCTGGTGAATTCTCTCACCCTTTCATGCTTCTGACTGTACCCAGTGCTTGTATAAATAAATAAATAAATCTTTAAAAAAAAAAGATTTTAAATATATGACAAGCAGTAACCACTTCACAGTTGAACTAGCAGTGGCAAACATTTAAGTCCAGACTGATCTTCTTGCCAGTAACAAGGACTCTCTTGGGGTGTGGTGAGGGAATGGACTTAACACCACTAGATGGACAACTATCTACAATGCTCAGTCAACAGTATTTATCTTGGAGTTTTAACCATGTGATCATTTGGCCCAGCCAATTCCCTGCTTTCCAAATAGTATTCTAACCTACTATTTAAAATAATTGGGCATCTGGATTCTTCATCCTCCCATGTGCATTTGGCCCAGTGTTCCACAAACTTGATTATTGACACTACTGAAATCACAGTCACAGTCTTTTCAAATTGTCAGTTTAAGTCTGAAGAAATTCACTTGGGAAGGAGGCTGGAAGACATATCTACAAGTCATCCAAGATGGTGGAGACCAAAGTACAAACATAACAACCTTTAAAATCTTAGCAGTTGCTGGTTAAGAACTTTTCCTTTGGCCCAGGAATAAAAATGCACAGGATAGGCCATTTTCCACAAAAAGTCTAAGAAAAATAACAAACTATTTTAGTTATCTGGGGTGTAAAGACCCAGTGCTCATCGTGAAGAACTGACATTTCTCGTGTTTCTTTCCTCTAAATACCATTCTTACCACAGTCCAGATTGCAACTCCTAGGAATAAGAGGGGGCAAAGTTGAGACAATCCACAGTGTATTAAGGAAAACAGACTTTACCAAGAAAACCAAAAGTTAAGAAGTACAGAGTATTTGCTCCAAAGGACAAAGACTGGGCTAGTTCTCAGGACAGGCCTTTTAATAAAATGTGTTACCAGTAACAAATGGGTAAGATTTTTAAACTAACATCAGGACTACCAGAAAATGCACTATGCTCTTATAAAATACTGCTTACAATACTCTACCTCATAAGTTGTTTTCTCTATTTACCTTTTGGGGCTTGGGCAGCAGATTGTCACAGTAATAAAAATAACAATAAAAGTTATCATCTGTTGAACACATACTAGACGCCAGGCACTAGTCTAAGGACTGTGCAGTTATGAAGTCTTAATTCTCACAGCAATTCCTTTAAGTTAATAGTATTAGTCCCATTTTAGATACAAAAAACCTGAGATTTGGAGAAATTAAAAGACTTGCAAGATTGTATAACTAAGAGGAAGCAGAGTCAGGATTCTAAACCCTTACTTAGTGCTGTACTGTTTTTATTACTAATGAAAATAGAGTATGGACCAAGTGTAAATGTGGCTATTACACTGACATTTGGGCTAAAAAAAAATGTGACTTCTTCATCATATCTTCTCTCACCCCTAAAATTAGACCCACAGTGACAGGTCAAGGGGTGGAGGTCCTACACAAATTGAAAGACAGAAAAGGAGGAGTATGGTGGACAAGATGAATTGAAAAATCCAAGGAATGGCCCAAGTTTAACCTTCAGTTTTATTCAAGATGTATGATCAGGAAAAAAGCACCAAGCATATCTGCCAGTCTCTAAATATAATCAATTTTTATTTAAGTGAGATCAACATTTCCTCACTGTTAGGATTCTGATAGAAATCTTGCTCAGTTCTCCCCCAGCTCTGTAGATATAGTTCAGTAGAAATTTGTATGAAATATGAGTGTGTGTATATTAATACACATATTAAACCACACAACATGCCAGTTATCCAATATTTATTTATTACACCTGCAACTCTCCAGAATCTAAGTGGAAAACAGAAAGTAGGCAAAATGTTCTCTTTGCACCCAAAATAGAAACAGTAAATATGTTCTTTGAGCTCCACCATCCTGGCACATGCTCACACTCATGGCTTAAGAACTTTTATTTGACTTGTTATTGTTCACAAACAAGTGATTATTACCGGTGTTTGGTAACCTGCTTGCTTTTCATTCTGGTGCTGATAAGAAATAAATAGAAAGGGGAAATTATTAGAAGCAAAGACCTAGTAAGCAGGAAAAAAGTGACAAATGATGAGCAAATAAACTATAAAAAGTAATTTATATATAGCAGTAGCTGCTTCATATACTGCCATTGAATGAATGGGTGAATGAGGACCCTTCAAAAAAATCTACTGTGCAAATTCATTTAGCAGTTCACCTCAAAAGAAATGGACATTTTAATTATACATGTGCAGAATATGAGTCAGGAATTAATGTAACATTATTAGGCTGCATATATTGTCCTATGCAGTGATTGTTTGATTGGAAGAAACAGAATTAATCGAAGGAACCTTCCGGGAGGATGTGTGTGTGTTTGTGAATGTCTGCCTGTCTGTCTGTCTGCATAGGACAGAGCTGCAAGGAATGACATTCATAATATCTACCTCTGAACCTCCCATCCTCATTCTTCTCAAATGTACTCTCTGTACAGATGACACTCCAGAAATGTTCAAAGAGACCCACAGTGGCTCCAAGAGAACATTTTTATAATAATATTGTGGGCTGACTGTACAAATTGATCATAGAAGCACCATAAAATCTATTGTTACTAATCTGCTTTTAGAATAATACTGAAAAATGACACAACTTTTAACCAAAAAAGGAAATGGACTCCTCAAGTGTATGTGTGTCTATGTGTGTGTGTGTGCATATGTGTGTGTCCATATGCACACATGCATGCATGTAATGGTGATACAGGATTTATGCAGAACCCTGAAGATCATCTGTATCCATCCAAGAGACAATACTGTCTATGGTGACTATGGAAGGCAATAAAACAAAGATTTTACCTACAGACTTCAAAGACCAGCAAACAGATTTGAATCCTGACTCCCTCATCTCTACCCTATCTATACCTGCTTTCTCATTTGTAAAGTGGATATAATCAAAACACAAAGGATCAAAGGAGACTGTAGTTCTCATAAGGCACTTAGTTCAGCACCGTGTCTGGCCCATAGTAAGTACTCAACATATACTTGTTTAAAAAATTGACTTAGCAATGACGATGATGTGAGTGTCCTACCAGGCAATATGCTGACTGCTTTCCATGGTGCTTTATTAGATGAGAAAAGTGAGGCTTAGAGGAGTTAAAACAATTGCAAACAATGAATGGCAAAGCTGGAATTTCAACACAAGTAGCTTTATTTATTTTTTAAAGACTTATTTTATTTATTTATGCATACAAGAAATGGGGTGTAGGCTAGAGGTACAGGGGTTGAGAGGATTCACTGGAGATAGAGTGGGGGCAGAACAAGTGGATTTACTGAACTACAACATTGCTAAGGGGAGCAGCAGTCGAGACAGGTCTGCTGAGCCATATGTGGGTTAGCTTCCTGGCCCGGGATGCTACTCATGCCACAGTGGCTGGTGATAGCTTGATGGTGCTGAGACTTTAACCCCTGCACCACCAGGTAGGCGCCTCAGTAGCTTTAAACCAAGGGTTTAAGCCCAAAATGTTTCTTTTCATTTCTTTCTCTTTGGGGGGGGTGGTGTTGGGGAGGCTTTAAAATCTATTATTTTAAAATAAACTTAGGAAACAAGAGGTACAGAGAACATCTGTGGTTGCCTAGGAAGAGAGAAGGGACTAACTCCAAGGGAAACTACAATAAGGGTGGTGGGACTATTTGTATATTGATTGGTTACACAACCAACAGATTGTACACTAAAGGATGATTTTACCAGATGAAATTCTCGCTGATTTTTTTTAAAAAGAGAGAATAAAAAAACCCCAAAACCAGTAGAAGAAAAGAAATAATAAAAACCAAAGCAGAAATAAATGAAATTGAAACTAAAAAAACAATCCAAAAGATCAATGAAACCAAGAGCTGGTTTTTTGAAAAAATCAATAAAATAGACAAACCCCTAGCCAGGCTCACAAAGGAAAAAAGGGAGAAAGCACAAATAAACAGGATCATCAATGAAAGAGGAGAAATCACAACGGACACAGCAGAAATCAAAAGAATAATCAGTAACTACTATGAACAGTTATATGGAAACAAGTTTAACAATCTAGAGGAGATGGACAAATTCCTACAACTCTACAATCACCCAAAGCTAGATAAAGAAGAAATAGAACACCTAAACAGACCAATTACAATTAGCGAAATTGAAATGGTAATAAAAAACCTCCCCAAAAACAAAAGCCCAGGACCTGATGGATTTACAAATGAATTCTACCAAACATTCAGAGACGAATTAGTGCCTATCCTTCACAAACTCTTCCAAAAAATTGAGAAGGAAGGGACAATACCAAACACGTTTTATGAAGCCAACATTACACTAATACCAAAACCGAACAAGGACAACACAAAAAAGGAAAACTACAGGCCAATCTCCCTAATGAACACTGATGCAAAAATCCTCAATAAAATTTTAGCTATCAGAATCCAACAATGTATCCATAAGATAATTCACCACGACCAAGTTGGATTCATTCCAGGGGCACAAGGATGGTTTAACATCCGAAAATCAATCAACGTTATCCAACACATCAACAAAAAGAAATATAAAAACCATATGATAATATCAATAGATGCTGAGAAAGCTTTCGACAAAGTGCAACACCCATTCATGATAAAAGCCCTTGAAATTCTGGGGATACAAGGAACATACCTCAACATCATAAAGGCCATCTATGACAAGCCAACAGCCAGTATCATTCTCAATGGTGAAAAGCTGAAAGCAATTCCATTAAGATCTGGAACAAGACAAGGATGTCCACTCTCACCATTGCTTTTCAATATAATACTGGAAGTCCTAGCCAGGGCAATAAGACAAGAGAAAGACATCCAAGGAATCCAAATAGGAAAAGAAGAAGTCAAACTATCACTATTTGCAGACGATATGATATTATACATAGAGAACCCCAAAAACTCCACAGAAAAGCTAATTCAACTCATCAATCAGTTCAGTAAAGTGGCAGGATACAAAATCAACACGCAAAAGTCAGTAGCCTTCCTATACACAAACAATAAATCTGAAGAAGAAGAAATCAAAAAGACCATCCCTTTTGTTATTGAAACAAAAAAAATCAAATATTTGGGAATAAATCTAACAAAAGAGGTAAAGGACCTATACAAAGAAAACTATAAAACACTGTTAAAAGAAATAGAAGAAGACACAAAGAAATGGAGAGACATCCCCTGCTCATGGATTGGAAGAATAAACATTATTAAAATGGCCATCCTACCAAAAGCAATATACAGATTCAATGCTATTCCAATCAAAATTTCAATGTCATTCTTCAAAGAAATAGAACAATTATTGATGAAATTCATATGGAATCACCAAAAACCCCGAATAGCCAAAGCTCTCCTGAAAAAAAAAGAAGGGAATGGAGGCATCAGACTCCCAGACTTCAAACTATACTACAAAGCCATAATCATCAAAACTGCATGGTATTGGAACAAGAACAGACATACAGACCAATGGAATCGAATAGAAAATCCAGAAATAAACCCACAGATTTATGGTCAACTAATCTTTGACAAAGGAGCAAAGAATATGCATTGGAGCAAAGAAAGTTTGTTCAATAAATGGTGCTGGGAAAACTGGGTCGCTACATGCAAAAGAATGAAGCTTGACCACCACCTCACACCATACACAAAAATCAACTCAAAATGGATTAAAGAACTAGACATAAGACCTGAAACCATAAAATATATAGAAGGAAATATAGGCGAAACACTACGTGATTTGCACATCAAAGACATCTTTACAGACACATCACCCAAAGCAGTGATAGTGAAGGCAAAGATAAACAGCTGGGACTACATCAAATTAAAGAGCTTCTGCACAGCAAAAGAGACAATAACAAAAACAAAGAGAAACCCCACCAACTGGGAGAACATTTTTGCACCCAACACTAATGATAAAGGACTGATCACAAAAATCTGCAAAGAGCTGATGAGACTCAACAACAAAAAGAAAATAATCCAGTCAAAAAATGGGCAGAAGAGCTTAAAAGAAACTTCTCTGAAGAGGAAATGCAAATGGCCAACAGGCATATGAAAAATGTTCAACATCACTTGTCATCAGGGAAATGCAAATCAAAACTACCATGAGATACCATCTTACACCAGTGAGAATGGCACATATTAAAAAAACTAGCAACAACAAATGTTGGCGAGGGTGTGGAGAAAAAGGAACTCTTCTGCACTGTTGGTGGGAGTGCAAACTGGTCCAACCACTGTGGAAAGCTGTATGGAGATTTCTGGACCTACTAAACATAGAGCTTCCATATGATCCAGCAATTCCACTCCTAGGTATTTACCCAAAGGACACAGAAACATCAATTCCAAAGAACACCTGCACCCCTATGTTTATAGCAGCACTGTTTACAATAGCTAAGCTTTGGAAACAACCCAAATGCCCAAAAGTAGATGACTGGATCAAGAAGATGTGGTACATATATACCATGGAATATTACTCAGCATTCAAAAAAGATAAACACATGCAATTTGCAGCAACATGGATGGCGCTGGAAGGGATCATGCTCAGCGAAATAAGCCAAAAGAAAAAGAAAAATACCGGATGGTCTCACTCATAGCAGGAATCTAGAAAACTTAAATAAGGGACCAGGAAAATGAATAACTATAAGAAAGTGAAAATCAAAATCAACAAAAAACTATGAACCAGAGACACTTTTAGGGGGGCGGGGGTGGAGGGGAGGGATTGGGGTCAGAATGGGGGGCTGCAATTGTATGGGGAATATAACAATAAAATTTATTAAAAAAAAAAAAGAGAGAATAAACATATAATAGCCAAAAATTTACCCTATGTGGACAAACAATTAGAAATTACAGTTTTCTCTTATAGACAGTAAAAATAATTACTGTGAATGTATAGAAAGGAACAGTATAGTGGAGTTAGCTTCAGCATACAAACTGTTTTTAAGAAAAAATATATTTATGCAGAAGTAATGTTTCTTTTCTGTAGTTAATAATTTGGCTTGAATTTTTTCTCCAGAAATTCAAGTGTCATAAATGCTTGTTTTGTTAATTTTTAAAAGTCTCAGCTAATACAAAGGCATAGGATAAAGGGTTTTGAGGCTAGTCCCACAAATCATTTTACTATAAAAAATATGTACATCTCTTTAACAAAAAAGGAAAATTTATTTGCTTACAACTTACTGGTTCCAGTAACTTATTTGCTCCATTTTTAAAAAATGGAGTTTGGACAAATAGTCAAAACAATTTTCTTGAAATACAAAAATTCCAATGTAACATGCTACCCAATAAACTCCATATTTAGCTAAAATTTGAGCTATTTGTTCACAAGAACTACTTTCAAAATATGCCTATATCAGGGGCCTCCCTGGTGGTGCAGGGGGTTGAGCACCACACTGTGAAGCAATCCGCAGCCTCTGCAGCACGAGTTCAATCCCCAGCCAACCAGAGAGAAACCCACATGGCGAAGCAGACCTCTCCTGTCTCTCCCGCTGCTCCCCTCAGCAGTGTATTTTAGTCAATCTGCCTGTTCTGTTCCTACTCTGTTCCTGATGAATGCTCTCACCAACCCCCACACCTCTGGCCTGTACCCCAGGTCTTGTATGCATAAATAAATAAATCTTCAAAAAAAATTTTAAAAAGAATGCAGCTCTAGTCACTAGATTAATAAGGGTGACAATTGTTAAATGATAGAAATTATGGGTCATTTTTTTTCTTACATCCTTGTTCTCCTTTCAAGTGTATTCCTGAAGTTCTCCCACCACCATAGCACCCGTGATCCACCACCATAGTCCCTTGTGCTCTTTCCTGTTTTGCTGTTTGCCTCAAATCTATGGCCAGCTGGCAAGGTTTGCTTTTTCCTTATCCTTTGTTAAATTTTCCTACATTCCACCTATAAGTAAAACCATTTGATATTTTTCTTTTTCCTTCTGACTTACTTCACTTAGCTTAATCCCTTCCAGCTCCATCCATGTTGCTGCAAATAACATCAGTTTATCTTTTTTGATGGCTGAGTAATATTCCACTGTGTCTATGAGTCACATCTTCTTGATCTACTCGTCTGTTTAGGGACATTTAGTTTGTTTTCATGTCTTAGCTATTGTAAATAGTGCTACAGTAAACACAGGAGTGCAGGTTTCCTTTCTAATTAGTGTAGTTGTGTTCTTTGGGTAGATTTCTAGGTGTGGAAGTCATCAGGCTGATTTTTAAAGCACTTCTGTTTTGGTTTAGGATTCATCATCACTTTCATCTCTGTCATTTCTCATCTTTTTCCCTCTTGTATTTAAGCATTTTCAGTTTTTTACTAGCTAAAATCTTTTTGGTAATATATCTGAAAGAAATGGAAAAGCTTGCTATTCCTCTGCAGTATTTGATAAATCACTGTAAGTGCATGCTTTCTGTTCTTTTCCACTGCTGTGTCTGTAGGAATAAATGGTTAGATACTGAACAAAGAGTTCCAGAGAAGGTTCACACCAGTCAGCATCACAACCCAAGTGGTCCTGGTGAGGGAGGGCCAGAGGGCACTAAACCCAAGTGCTTTCTAACCTTTTGAAGTGTATTGTCTCTGCCTGGCATCAAATATCAGCCTTCTGTCTGCAATGGTATCTCATTGTGCTTCTAATTTGCATTGTCAAGATTCCAAAAGAGTTTGAATACATTTTCATGGTTTTGCTTGTCCTTCTCTCATTGATTTCTAGAAATACTGTGTATTTTAAATACTGTGTGATTGTCAGATACATACCCACATACATGTTTATAAATATATATTCACATAACAGAAATATATAACCTTCTCCAAATCTTCTGCTTTTTGCTGTCTTTATGTCCTGATGAATAGTAGCCTTAATATAGACAAAATTAATATAGACAAAATCATCACTGTTTCTCCTTATGGTTTCTATTCTTTAGGTCTTGTTTAAAATTTTGCTTACCCCAGGTGACAGATATTTGGTTATCTTTTCTTCTAAAAATTTCTGACTTTTACCTTCCCCAGTTCACATTTTACTAGACATGGAATTGATATTTCACTGTAAAGTAGAGCTCCAATTCTATTTTTCCCCCAAAATCTCAACCGACTTATTGACCATTCCATTTTACACTAGTTTCTGTTATAAATCAAATTTGTTATTCTCCAATAGTCTCTTGGTCCCTTAGTCCTTGTATCAAACACTCATCATTTAATGTGACATTTAACAAGATTCACTTCCTCTTTTTCAGGACATTCTGGCCATTCGCAGACCCTCAATGTTCTATACAGATTCTGAAACGAGCTTCCAGGCTTTGTTGTGTCAAGCTTTCCAGTATAGCACACATCACCTTTAGATATTGATTTTAATGCCATTGAATGTATTGATCCATAAAGCAGCTTCAGGACAGTCTATTTGTTCACGTGACTTCACTTAATTCTGATTTTGAATTTTTTGATAAATTTCATAAAACCCCCATTAAAATGTTTATTTTAAAAAACTATATTTGTTGTAAATAATACTGTGCCTTCTCATTTCCAATCTGTTGTTGCTGTTTTAGTCAAAGAAAGGTTTAGTTTTATGTGAAATTGAAACAAACTAGAGTGCCTTCAAGTATGCTACAACTTGGCTTTTTTTTTTTAACATTTTAAAAGGACAGGTTTGTTAGGAAAAGGCGAAAGAAAAGGAAAGGCACCTGCATAGTCACAGGTGAGCAGGAGACCTGCCACTGCTGCTTTGCCAAGGGAAACACCTAGATAGTCACGGGCAGGCAGGAGAGCTCTGCTCTCTTGCAGTTTAAAAGGATAGTATAATTATCTTCAATGCACACAAGACATTATGAAACATGGTAAGTGTTCATGATTACAATAAAATAGCAATGTAAATTAAGCAGTGTTAAATATATTCACATGATCACTACTGTGTTTCCAAATGGTCACTAATTAAGTTGCACGTCAATATATGTACATGACAGTTGACAACAGCAATTTCTGTTAAGTTTGACTGTTTTGCAGGACAGAATGTTTTATAAGACAAGTAATCAGGTATCAATTCTTTCTTATTTAAAAGAAATTAAGAGTTGTAAGTAATTTTTTAAATAAAATTGCCAGGAGGATATGTGTGTATGTGTAAAATAGCTATTGTTATTGAAATTGTTTCTTTTTATTTCAACTCTAAGTTTTTATTGTTATTGTATAGAAATACAATAGATTTCTGCCTATTGTTTTTTATCCAACAACTCATCTAAATTTTTTCATCAATTTTAGCAATATATCTGTGGATTGTTATTCTATATCCTACATAATTACATCTTCATAAATCTCTACAGCTTTTTGAACAAGGCCAAATCTATTCAAGCTCTAGGCTTTCAATAGAGAGAGTGGGTGGATTTTCCCTTGGCCCTGCTCATTCTCCATGGATACACTGGTTAACTACTATTCTCAAACCTGCAACTGAAGGGCTAATTCACTGGCACAGCTCTCATTCCTAAATCTAGCATCTAGTCAATTTCCCTCTGCATCCACTTTTTGTGGTGAGTTCCTTCTCCTCAACTAAACTTTGTTTTTTGGTGTGGTTTTTTTTTGTGGTTTTTTTGTTTTGTTTTGTTTTGTTTTTAGTTATCTGAACTGATAAGATACCCAATAAAACCAAGCTTTTCTTTTCAACTTGAACTGTCAGGACTATATTCCTGGGAATTACCTCCACAGAATAAAGTGAGTGTTGCTGACTTTTTTCTACTTATTCCCCATTGTTCTGGGAGATGTGTAGTTTAGCATCTAACTAGCGTTTAGAAGATGATGGTTTAAGAGTTCAACATTTAAGTAAGGGACCAGGAAAAAGAATAACTATAAGAAAGGAAATACCAAAATCAACAAACAACTATGAACCAGAGACACTCTATGGGGGGTGGGGGTCGGGGAAAGGAGGGATTGGGGTCAAAATAAGGGGGTTGTAATTGTATGGGGAATATAAAATATAAAATTTAAATAAAAAAACAAAAACAAAAACAAAAAAAATAATCCAACTATTAGTGTTGATATGGAATTGACAGAAAAGAAATGTTAGTCATGTGATTTCTCAAAAATATATAAATAGGTTAGGTGCATGTTACTCAAGCAAGAGCATATTATAATTGATCATAAAGACAATCTATGTAATTTGTCAACAATGTACCTAAGCATTTAAAATGCTTCTTAACTGTTATGGTAATTACTCTTGCTATAAATATGACAGCACATGTATATTCTCAGATGATATATATTAGTTTATTTCAGCATTATTTTTAAGAGCAATAAATTTTAATCAAGTTAAATGTCTATCAGTGAGAGATTCTAAGGCATGAATAGGATCAGAACCTCTGCAACAATAACACTTGTATTTTATCAGAATATTCAATGACTTAGAAAATTTGTTAAGATAAGGATGAAAAACAATTAAAATATATGATGTTCCCTAAGATGTACAAATCTCAACAAATTTGTTATGAAGATCTACTGCATATCACAAATAAATATAAATAGAATCATAAAAAAATTTAAGTGTAGATTTAGTTCTTAATTATACTTAGAATTTTTGAAGTATTCTGCAGCAGTGTTGCACGTGGCTGCATTAGAATGGCCACCTGGAGCCCCACCTTTAAATATCAGGCATAGAGGTATATCTAAAACCCTCAATTACTAAACTGCATTTTTGAAATCCAAATTTTAAATAGGTAACTATAATAGTAAAATAAATTTGAAGCCAAGCATGCTGTCATTTGGAAATTTTACTTTTAACAATCTCGCAACAAAGTTTTACCACTTTCTTCAAGGGAAAAAAAAAAAGACAGTTGAGTTTGATGGTGAACATATGGAAGATAAGGAAATATGTAATCTGCCACAAAGTGACTTCAAAAAGACATAGAGGTCTTCTTCCAAACCCATTTTCTATTTGTGTAAGTGAAGAGATGTACATTATTGCCCTACTTATGCCAAGTGAGTATTTCTGGAAATGAAGCTGGTATATGCCAGATGTTTGCTTTATGGTTCTATGTTTATCAATTCCTTGCATGTACCCTACACTTCTTTACATATAAGTTTGTAACCTCTCTGTGTCTCAGTCTCCTCATCTATATAGAGAATAACATTACCTCATTGGATTATTAAGAGGCATACAATGAATAATCCTTGTATAGTGCTTAGAACTCTGCCTATAAGTGCTCCATCAATGAAAGCCATTATCACTATAATTACTATTTATATATTAATGCTGCTGCTGTTGTGAGGAGAGAGACCCTATACTGCTAGTGATGAGATGGAGGTCCATTTCTGTCTTTTCCAGTTGAGTAGTTTTGAGTTTTATTTTCTCCTCTGTTTTAATTTTCTCATTTGGGAAAATTATAGTGTTGGGATATATAATCTTCAAATCCTGCCTGCTCTAGCATACTAAGATTCTGTGGGAGTTATAGCAACATTTTGCTTCATGTATCCTCAGGGAATAAAGATCCTTGATAAAGAGTCTATTAAACAAACACAAGTCTTTCTAAATCCTGGGACAAGGACTTTAACACAGAATTCTATTTGTCCTCAGGTGGCCCTGATCTAATATATGATGTTTTGCAATAAAACTCGTTTTTCCCCTTCCTTACCGCCTCTCTGAGGTTCTTTTCCTCTGTCTTACTTAATCAGATCAGGCTGCTATAACAAAATACCATAAACTGGGTGACTTAAAACCAACAGAAATGGAACCTCCAGTAGATTGCAATTGAACTCAGGCAATAACTATAAGTCACTGGGATGCTGAGATTGGCAGGCAGTAAAAACTGGCTGAACACATCTCACTGAAAATATTGTTCCAGGCAAAACAGTCTGGTGAAAAGAGCTCTAGAGACCGTTAAAATCCTTGTTTCTACCAACTTACCATCATTCTCCAGTGATTACAAAAATTAAGAGAGCCTTTTAGGTTTAACACATTTTTACAGTTTTCATTGTGATTTACCTGTTTATAGCTCCACACAACAGACCTGAAGCTTGTGAGGCTGAACATCCCACTTCCCATTCACATAGTGGGGGAAGGGTGGGGACGTGAGAGACTAATTGGCAGAGGTGCTTGTGGGACACAGATCTCCTGAATCCTAGCCCTGTGTATTTTTTTGCTAAATTTTGCTATCCCTAATTTTTATAAGAATGCCTTCTTTCTGTGTATTTAGTTCCAAATTTCCATTTTCAGAGTTACCTTCTGATGTGGAAACTCTGTAATTAAAGAATGACATCAAAATGATGTCCAGTTGAATAATATGCGCGTGGGTTGCATGTTTTGAACACTGATGATACCAAGAAGCCTCCCATTTATTTAGCTGCGCAAAAATCGTCATCCAATGTCCTCTACCCAAAATGACCCAAGTAACTTTAAAAGCTACTCTTAAGAGCTATACAGCTGTGGGAAATGACTAAATAGCACTGAAAGCAGTACTCTGGTCATAAAAAGTTCAAAAATTAGACAATCTGGGTAGCAGAAAGAAACTAAAGGAACCAGGACACTGCACTGAACAAGTCACAGAATTTGTAATGAGGACAGGTGATGTGCTCAAGTGCTGAAACCAATAGCAGAACATGTTTTTTTTTTCAATATTCCTTTGAAGGAAATGCGAATCATAACCACAATGAAATACCACTTCATAACAGTGAGAATGCAAACTGGTCCAGTCACTATGGAAAGCTGTGTGGATTATCCTCAAAATACTAAAAATGGAGCTACCATATGACCCAGCAATTCCACTTCTGGGAATCTACCCAAAGGACACAAAAACACTAATTCAAATGGAAACCTTCACTCCTATGTGTATTGCAGCAATGTTTGCAATAGCTAAGCTATGGAAACAACCTAAATGCCCCAAAACAGATGACTGGATCAAGAAGATGTGGTACATATACACAAGGAGTACTACTCAGTGATCAAAAAAAGACAAACTCACATCATTTGCAGCAACACAGATGGAGCTGGAAGGAATTATACCCAGTGAAATAAGTCAGAAGGAAAAAGAAAAATATCGGTTGGTTTCACTTACATATGGAACATAGGAACACTGAAAAAAGGGTCATGAAAAAGGCAAAACTTGCAGGCAGACCACAGATCTGAGGCAAACAGCAGGGGAAGGGGAGGGAGAGTGGTCAAAACAGGAAGGAAGAGCACAGGGACTATGATGGTTCATTGGTGCTGTGGTGTACTACACGGACTACACCTGAAGGGAGAAATCAAATACTGTACAAAAATGAACAACAATGTAAGAAAATAAAATAAATTATAAAAAATAAAAATAAAGAACATACTAGGACAACATAAACAATATATGTATATATAGATACATAGATGTAGATAGATATTACATTAGTGAGCATGTAGGGGCCTTGGACCTCCTGACCATGGTACCTGTTGTTGGCACTGCTTTAGTGTTGTGAGGCTCTTGACTCAATGCTTTCCAAAAATATCCTAGGGGGCCTCCCCTGGTGGCGCAGCAGTTGAGTGCTGGGCTGCGAAGCTGCCCACAGCCTCTGCAGCGCCAGTTCGATCCCCGGCTGCCGGCGAGGGTCCTACATGGTGCACAGACCTCTCCTGCCGCCCACTGCTCCCCTCAGCGGTGTATTTCTTCAGTCTGCCTGTTCTGTTCCCTGCTTTGGCTCTGGTGAATCCTCTCACCCTCCTGTTTTTCTGACTGTACCCAGTGCTTGTATAAATAAATAAATAAATCTTTAAAAAAAATATCCTAAAGTATTCAAGTGATGACACCTCAATGTCCTACCCATGGAAAACATTTCTGTGACACAGACACTTCCTGACACCTCTTGTAGGAGTGGAAATAGCCAAGGAGCACTTTGGCAATTGTCTTCATTCATTTATCCATCACCGACAGAAGTAGTAGTAAGCCATCTGGGCCAGTCACTCTCCTAGTAGATACTTCAGGAAACCTAGCAGACAAAACTCTCTGCCCTTTTGGCTGGCATTCTAGTGAGCACTGGGGTGTGGGGCGGGGGGGGGGTGAGAGGGAGATAAATAAAGGAGAAAAATAAATAAAATAAAATATAATCCATAAGTAGACAGTGAGAAATCTTAGGCCGTAATGGGGACAGTGAGTGAGGTAGATTATAATTTTAAAGAAGGTGGCCAGGCTCAATGATAAGGTGACATTTATCACAATATTAGAAGTTTCTAACTATAACAAAGAATACAATGGATACATATGAAGTGCTGTTCGTGACTGTATTTAGAAGGTACGGCTTGTAGTAATTCTTTTGTTCTGTGTTCTTTTTGTGCATGCTGTGGTTTTTTGGTTTTTTTTTTGTTTTTTTTTTTTTTTGGTGGGACCCTCGCCAGTGGCTGGGGAACGAACCGGCGCTGCAGAGGCTGCGGGCAGCCTCGCAGCCCAGCACTCAACCGCTGCGCCACCAGGGGAGGCCCCATGCTGTGTATTTTTAATTAATTGGAATTTTTGAGAATGTATTTAGGCATCTCTATTTTTAAAAAGCTGCTCCCAGACAATTCTGATGTACCATCAGATATAAAATTTTTTCCTTCACACCTAACATTTTAGATTCTACAGTCAAAATGATGCTGAAAATTCTGGACATACTGAATTCAAAGCTTTATTATATTTCTAAAAAAATCTTCCTGAAATTGGGCCTCCCCTGGTGGCACAGGCAGTTGAGCGCAGCGCTGTGAAGCTGTCCGCAGCCTCTGCAGCACCGGTTTGATCCCAGCCCGCCAGCAGGCTAGGGTCCCACATGGCGCGGCAGACCTCTCCTGTCGCGCCCGCTGCTCCCCTCAGCAGTGTATTTCGTCAGCCTGCCTGTTCTGTTCCCCACTCTGTCTCTGGTGAATCCTCTCACCCTCCCGTGCATCTGACCTGTACCCCAGTTCTTGTATAAATAATCTTTTTTTTTTTAGATGGCTAGTTCTTTCTCTTTTTTTTTCTTTTTTTTTTTTAAGTTTTATTTATTTATTTACACAAGCGCTGGAGGGTGAGAAAGCTCTGGAGGGTGGAGTCAGAAGCGTGGGAGGGTGAGAGAATTCACCAGAGCCAGAGCGGGGAGCAGAGCAGGCAGAAGGACCGAAGTACACTGCTGAGGGGATCAGCGGGCGGCAGGAGAGGTCTGCGCGCCATGTGGGACCCTCGCTGGAGATTGGGGATCAAACCGGCGCTGCAGAGGCTGCGGGCAGCTTCACAGCCCAGAGCTCAACCGCTGCGCTACCGGGGAGACCCAATAAATAAATCTTTAAAAGAAAAAAAGAAAGGATGATGAGTTAAAAAAAAAAATCTTCCTGAAATTCTCATCAACTGAATTACTAAATAGTTACACAAAAATACCTCATAGTGCATTGTAAGAAATAAATGATGTAATCCAAGTAAAGAGATGAGTATTGTGTTCAATGTATGTTTAACTGCCATCGCTCTTGTAGCTATTATTGCAAAAGGCTTAATGGAGAACAAGTCATTTCATCTGGACTTTGAAAGGGAATGGTCTATGAGTAAAGAATGTGAAGAATAGTCAGACCCTGAATTTTTTAGCCAGAGGAAATACATAGCCAAAGACATGGAGAATGAGCTCATCATAAGCAATGGCAATTCTTCCTTTTCTCCCAAATACATCTTCTGGGCTGTTAGTCCACAAACTCCAATAGTGCTGGGATTATGGCCACCTTGCTCACTGCTTTTTTCTAGAATGCAACACTGCACATTAAACAACAACAAAAAGATACAGCTATTTGTTGAATGTTTCAATTATTTTGACCACATCTAAAAGGTGTCCCTTTTAGCTGTGTCCTCAAGCCGTTTCTACTACATCTACATCATTTTAATAAGGAGATAGATTCCATGTTAAGAAAGGAGTCAACCATGTTCAAGCTGTGAAAACAAAATACATTCACTTGTTGGATTTGCATGCAAGAAGCAACTCATTTATCTGGTGTGGTCAGGAAATTAGTGAATTCTTTAGAATGGAAATATCCTTTAGTGCTAAATATTTTTTACTTTATTTCTTAACAAAGTTGGATGGAATTGTTTAAAAAGTTAATACAAATACCAGTGACTTTTCAAACACTGCCTATATAACAAAATTGAACTTTTCTTTTAATGAATCTGTGTCAGTTACGGATCACAAGTTGTGAGCCACCAAAAATACCTTTGCCTAACTAACTTAAGCAAGGTAGTTTATTGCAGTATTTTAGAGTAGTCCCCTAAGTTAAATGAAAATTAAGCAACTAAAAAAAAAAAAGAAAGAAAAGAAAATTAAGCAACTAATTGTGAAAAGTTCAGGAACCATGCAGCTCCAAGTATCATATGTGGAAAAATGGAGTCTCCATTCAGGCTACCACCAGGGTAAAGCAGCCTCAATAGTTCTGCTCAGCTTCCAAATTCCTGCAAGAAAAAAAGTGACTTATCTTGGACCATGAGGCTCAAGTCCCAAGAAGAGGAGTCTGAAAAAAGAGAGGACAACATTTCTTTTTTTTAAATTTTTTATTGAGGGGCCTCCCTGCTGGCGCAAGGGGTTAAGACACAGCACTATGAAGCAATCCACAGCCACTGCAGCATACGTTCGATCTCCAGCCAAGGAGGTGACCCACATGGCACAGCAGACCTCTCCTGACTCACCCGCTGCTCCCCTCAGCAGTGTATTTCAGTACATCTGCCTGTTCTGCTCCCCACTCTGTATCTGGTGAATCCTCTCACCTCCCACCACACACCTCTGGCCTGTACCCCAATTCTTGATGCATAAATAAATAAATCTTTTAAAAAATAAAATAATTTTTTTATTGAACATTAAGTTATGGTTCCACTGGAACTGAATACAACTTGGGAAGGGTGGTTTTCCAAAGGAAAATCACAGCAGTGCTTTCAAAAAAGAACAGAATGAGAGCTGGACACATAAAAACAAGAGATCCAACACAGGAACTAAAGATCATTTGGAGGTGGGTGGGTGGGTATTATTTTTGTTTGCTTTTATGAAAATTTCCTCTTTAATGAAGGCTTTTAATATGGAACCGATTTCTTGAATAAAATGAAGTTTCCAATACATTGAAATATAAATCACCATACTTACAACACCTGGCAGGAAAAAAAAACAAACTAGCAAGTTGACACAATTCCTATAACAGCATGGTTTTGGTCTCAGATGCTTCCTCCATCTGCCAAGTGTGTTCTGCTGGATACAGAGCTCCCCACGGTTTTACAGGGTCACACTCAGCCGAGGCCGCAGCCCAGAGCACTCTGCCTGGGCCGTGGCGCTGTTGGCGCTGCTTGGACAGTAAAGTAGTCACTGGTACATTTAAACAGTGTATTGAGCATCCTTTAAATAGCAAAGTGAGAAACAACAAGGCAAAGGAATAATGTTATCGGAACAATGTTAGCAAGTGAGGATGGCTGTGTAAAGCTTGGGGCTGAAAAGTGGCTTCCCAGATTGATTTCTTTGGCTTCTTGGGCAGTGGCTGTGGAAAGAGCAAAACGCGGGTTCTGGTTCATGGATCATATAATGGACCCATCCCTGACTGCTGAACACCAAGATTCAGACATCAAATGGGTTTTAGGGGCCAGCTTAGCTATGTCCGTGGGCAACATGATGTGCTGGTACTCAAACTCCTTGTCTACTTGTGGAAGAGTGAATCTGTTTGTGTGACATCATCACTCCGCCTTAGGACCGTCAGCCCCGCACTGCCAACCTCCAAAAAACTCTAGTGATCCTTTGACTATCGGTTATAGTACAAGGTTATAATCCAGTGCTGTTCTTGGAAACCATTCTGTTGTTCAAGGCTACAGTCTCCCCATTCACCTAATGATCTCAGACTTCTGTACTTCTTGAGTTGTCATTTTTATAATTTTTGTTTCTCTTTTTCTTTCCAAATGCGTGTTTCTTGCTACTTTTAATTTACCTACTTTTGGTACTTTCCATTAACTTATCTTGCTACTTTCAACTGAACTACCTCCTCTACTTGGCTGAAGGCTAGGAAAGGAATGAACCGAGATTGTTAGACATGTGTACATAAGGAGACCGGAGGTAGTATGGGTCTACGAGTAAAAGGCAAGTGACACCAGCACAGTGTTGATATCATCTACATTGCTCCTCACAGATTTCTCTTCATGATGTTTAGATTTCTATCTAATTAGTAACTTAACGAAGAATTTCTCTGTACTGGTATGAGGCTTTTTTTTTTTCCCCCTTCTGAACACAATGTTCTTTTATGATTATTTTTTAAGTCATCCTCACCTCACTTGCCCTGAAAGGAAAGGGCAAGTATTTGCTCAGTTTCTCGAGTGTAGAACTGGAGCCCCAAAGAGCTTAAAGTATATGGAGGGAAAAGCGAGTGCTAAGCCCCAGGTGTCCTGGTTTCCATTCTAGAAGTCAGTTAATAGGTTCAGCTGTGTCAATATCAGGAGCTCTACAGAATCATAGGTCAGAGGCAGTGTAAAATTCAAGGGATCACTAGGGGATAGAATAAGCAAGTATATGATACAAACAGAAAAGCATGAGGAAAATTTCAGATGTAGCTGTTGAACATGCACAAAATCTAAGAAGAGTGTAAAGAAGTAAATGCAAACAAATATAAAACAGCTTCGCCCCTGTTTTCAACACTGAAGAACTGCTGAACTCTGAACATTCTACTTCACAAATTGTTAGTTTTCTCACCCATGACATGGAAATGAAGATGATGATAATTCTGAAATTTTAGATTTATTAGAGAATTGATATAATGTAAAGAACATAGTATGGTACCCAATAATTGTGTGCAAACTATGGTTTCTTAAATTATTATTATTTCTTAATTTGCAGTAAAAAATTAAGAAAATCCCTATGATTGCTGACAAGTCAGGCTTCCCCTATGCCATGTTGTCAATTTGAATTTTAGACATAAATATAATTTTTTTTAAAAAATCCAAATTATAGTTCATCATGGTTGAATTTCAACCAATAACTCCAGCTTGAATATTGCTTCTGTCATTGGATATGCTAGTAATCCTTCCGAGTTTTGTGTCACCTGAAGATTGGTTAACATATGTTCAATATTTCACCTAAATTGCTGTGAAAAGTGACTGCACGGTGCAGTCACTATGTATGTTTCCATGTAGAAAGAGGAAATGGAAAAGGAAAGACTGCATGACTGTGTGTTAACTTCTTCAGCCACTGCATCCTCAACCTTCCACATGACAGCCCTGTTTATACATTACAACATCTGGTCTGAGTTGCTTCATTTTACTACATCACTCCAGTCTGCCATGGGTGAATTGATTTTATTCTTTTTTTTTTTTAATGAATGTTTGGTAGTCCCTCATATCTACATGATGTTTTGAAGACCTGACTTGCTCTTTGCTTTATCTTTTGAACCAGATTTCATAGTAATGTATTTATTTACAAAGGCAGAAAAAAGTTTTTACTATGTTACGAAGGCCTGGAAATTCATCTGGGAGGATGAAAAAGAGTAGTTACTAACTGAACTCAAGCATTAGGGAAGCATTTAGAGCATTTAGCTTATAAACCAGAGAGAGGAAATCTGTCTCTTCGAAGTTTTCTTGACACATTTGTGACCAGTCCAAAGCAAAGTGATGAGAGCTTCTCAGATCATGGGACATTAAATTTTTATTTTGGATTTTGGAGAATTTTCACAACATGAGGTTTACTAAATTCAAAACATACTCTGTCCCACAGGCTATTCCTCTTGCTTGAAAATCTCTTCCTCTCACCCTTTATCCCAAGTGCTACTTAACCTTTAAGGCTCTGCTCAGAGATCTCACTTCCTCCAAGACCCTTCCATGTCCCCCTACAGGAAGTCTCCATGCTGGAAGGGATTATGCTAAGTGAAATAAGAAAGAAAAAAATAAATATGGGATGGTTTTACTTACATGTGGAATATAAAAATCTGAACAAATGTCAAGAAAAAAGACAAAACTTGCAAGTTGAACATAGATCTGGGACATACAACAAGGGAGGGAAAGGGAGAGGGGTCAAAAAGGGGGAGGGAACACAAGGGACTATGGTGATGGATCAGAGGTGCTATCTTGGTGGGGGAACTATGGGAACTACACTAGAGGGGAGTAACCAATTACTGTATAAAAATGAACAATGGTATAAAAATAAAGTTAGTGGAAAAAAATTGTAGTCATGTATTACATCATGAGATCCAAGTTTTGTCTTGTTACCCATTGTACCTAGACTCTTAACAGTGTCTGCCATGTAGTGGGTGCTCAATAAGTATGTGCTGCTATTTACAATAGCTAAGCTTTGGAAACAACCCAAATGTCCAAAATTAGATGACTGGATCAGGAAGATGTGGTACATATACACCATGGAATATTACTCAGCATTCAAAAAAAAGATAAACACATGCAATTTGCAGTAACATGGATGGAGCTAAAAGGGATCATGCTCAGCAAAATAAGCCAGAAAGAAAAAGAAAAATACTGGATGGTCTCACTCATAGCAGGAATCCAGAAAACTTAAATAAGGGGCCAGGAAAAATAATAACTATAAGAAAGAAAATATCAAAATCAACAAGCAACTATGAACCAGAGACACTCTATGGGGGTTGGGGGGTGGGGAAAGGAGGGCTTGGGGTCAAAATAAGGGGGTTGTAATTGTATGGGGAATATAAAAATAAAATTTAAATTAAAAAAAATTATTTGAGCAAAAATATAAAAAATAATTTTTTTCCTACAACCATAAAAAAAAAAGTATGTGCTGAATGAGTGTGTCCATGCTAACTTTTTATGACCTTAAATCAAAGAAAAAGAACTCAGTGCTAAATTCCTAATGTGGTATGTCACCTCTAAAAGTCAAAATTCAACTCAGTTCCTCACTACTGTTGTTTTATTTTTTTCAACTTTGGTCTACATTTCTAACTTTCAAAGTATGACACTATAGGGTTTTGTTTGTAAGTAGATTCTTCTTGAAAACATGATTCTCTGTTTGTCCATCAAAGATTCGGTCAAAGGTCTCTTGGAAAAACAAGTCAACCAGATCATTTTTTGACTGGCCACGTGGGCGAAAGCATTCGTGCACAAAGGTCACAAGCAATGCAAACATTATAAAGGCACAAGACCTGCCACAGTTTCATTACTGCAGTCCCTAATACCTCCTGGGACTATAATGTTGTCAACATAATGTTTTGGGGAAAAAGTAAAAATTTAACTCAAAATGTGGGCATATTTAACCAATAGCAGTGATTTCTACTCGGTTTGCCTCAAAGATTTGCTTTTTGTTTTTTTCCATACCCTGACCTCATAACCCCACTCTTACCATAAATCCACAGGGCAGGGACCAAGTCAACAGTGTTCTTCATCTTACCCTTGGTGCCTGGCACAGAGAAAGTACTCAATGAGCGACCATGGAGTAAATGGATCCCACCTTAAGTATGGTTCTTCTTGCACAGAGGCAACAAGAAATAAATGGAAACTTTGTATCAGCAGGGGAAAGTTTGATTATCAAATAGATAGATCTTTAATCTACATTGCTTATTTACCATCATCATGATTATTGACTTTCTTTATTGCTATTTCTAAGAACACCTTTGGAGCTTCTCTGTGAGATATACCTTTTTTTTTCTTTTTTTGAATCACATTAGGAAGACTCTCAATTATTACTCGTTTACTGCTCCCTCCCCAAATGATTATCAGATGTCTCCATCATCCACTTCACTCACCATACTTGACTTCAAATAGTACTTGGTAAATGTTTAAAATTAATTATTATAAAATATTTTGGACAATTTAAAAATAAGGGTAGGACACTTCCCTCATGCAGACTGCTTAGAGAAAACACCATTTTGGATCCCAGGATATTCATTATTTAAGTCTTCATATAAAGTTTAATTTCTATTGCATCTGCATAAAAGAGTTTTAATTATAAGCCTTAATGGCAAAGTCAGAAGCAATTTTGGGGTATCAGTGGAGTGGTAGATACTCATGACTGAAATGAGAAATTTCCCTGTTTTCTTATTTGGGGAGGGAGCAAGTGACTTTCAGAAAGGACTCCACTAAGGATTTGTGCTATTGACAATTTGATCAAAGTTGCTAATAGTTGCTACTATTCAAAAATGGTCTTTCATATGTTGGAAATGAGATGAAAGCTGCAATGAGTTGCCTCACTGGACAGTAGAAGTAATAAAAACACCAACTTTAATTTATGGTTAGGACCAGCCAGTCATTAGCAATAACCCTCTTAAAATATGTAGCTATCAGTTTCCTGGCATCTGGTTTTGTGCTTTCACCACGAGGGGCTTATTATAAATCCTACAAATGATATTTGATCTCTTTGGCGATAACGGTGAGGTGGTGGGCAGTTATTTCAGTCTCCTTTGGCCTACTAAGTTGCCAGTATTACAACAATGAGTTTGAAATATAACGTTATTGCTTAGGGAGCGATGTGCTCATTTACTAGCCCAGTGGAATTTGTAGTTTCAAATAAAATTATGGACCAGAATTTAGAGGAAAGGATGCCTAAGGAAGGGTAAGTGAGGACAACTAGGCAGGGAGAGAACAATTTCCTCCCAAATAAAACTTTCTTATTTCGTTGGCTGGCAGCCATCCTTAAAGCTTCCTGGCTGGCTCTGACCTAATCTTACATCAAATATCACTGCTGTGTGCTGTGTGCACAGGTCAAGCGGGTTTTCTCCATTTTTGCAGCATTGGATCAGTGCAATAATCCTTGTTGGGGGGAAGGAGGTCAAGAGGCACTAAAAGGAACCAGAGTGAGGATGAATCCAGCATTTGCTTACTGGTAGAATCTGGGGAGCTCGTGGGAGCTATTCTGCCTGGGCCCAGCTAAGCCAACCCAGTCCAGTCAGAAAGATCATGAATGCATCAAATCACTGCACAATGGCACAAGCATACACGCTCTGGCTGATTGCTAATAATGGCCACTCTCACTCGAACCCCAGCATCCAACCAGAGTCAGAATATTCGTTTACGCTGCCTTGCTCTTTCAGGCTGGAAAACCCAGGTGGTAAAGTCAAATTTCTCACCACAGTTCCTGATTTTCTTCCTTTCCAGAGAACCTGGTGTCATTGGCTGTCAACAGTATCAATTCAAAATGCCCAGACCATCATACTCTGCCCGCAAACTAACTATCTAAACCAATAACTTCTCTTCATGAATCCTTACTCCAATTACCCAGTCCGCTAAACACACCCTGTGAACTTCTAACTCATGACCTTTGTTCATGCTACTCGCGATTGATGCCCTGCAGTTCTCTACACTGTCCTCAACTTGCAAGAAGTTCAGATATGTATTCTCCCAGATTGATCTTGCACTAGTCTGGGACACACAGACTAACCCCACATTATCCATGACACTGATGGAGCTCTGGCTGCCCTTGCCTGGCCCACCTGACTCAGCAAAGCCCAGGTTTATAGAGTAGTTGCAAATTGGCAAGGTGAGGGTCACATCCACCCAAGTGTTTCATTCAGCACGGTTCAGCACAGTTCCTTTAGCACAGTTCCTTTCCTGGTATGACCTTAATAGGTTTGAGGGATACTGCTCTGATATTTTATAGAATGTCCTGAATTGGAAGTGGCCTGGTGTTTTTTTGCCATAATTAGACTGAGGTTATAGGTTTCAGGGAGAAAAACCACATTCTTATCACATCATATCAAGAATATATATTATTGATCTTGACCTTGATCATCTGAGGGGGTATTTGTCAGATTTCTCTGCTGTAAAGTTCATCTTTCTCCCCTTTCCATACTGTAATCTGGAACAAAGTCACTATGAATAGCCCACAACTAAGGAGTGGATAAATCACTTCCTTGAGACCAGAGTCAGAGTCTACAGAAATGATTTAAAATTCTGAAGAGGGAATTTGCCTATTCATCCCCTTTTATTTATTTATTTACTCATTTATATCTGTACAGGCTCATGGGAATTTGTTTCATACAATAGTTTGAGTTACACGCAATACCACTTTATTACTCAATGTTTTCTATCTTTGGCCATCAGGAATTTATCCCCTTGGCTCCTGTTTCCCTTTAACCTATCCCCATCACTGAGAGTAGATTTTGTCTGCTTGCTTGCTTTTGAGCACTTCCTTACCTTCTGAAACCTCAGGCACAACTTCAGGTATAGGTGGTTTATTTTTTATTTCCTGTTCCAGGTCTAGAATTGGCCATTCCTCCTAGAAGACTTGACTTCATTCATCTGAGAAAGGTATTGGAAAACATTTTTATTTGCTCAATAACCAATATCTAGTTTCCCAAAGCATTTCAAAGGTATCACCTTTTCAGTGAAGATTTCTATGACTATCATCTCTAACAGCTCCTTCTCTAAAAGGTATTTAATATGCTGTTATATGGGGGTGAGCATGTAGAGGAGCTACCTAGGAATGCTACCTAGGAATGCATAATAGGGCGGATAGATACCTATCCCATGAAGGGATAAGTAGGTGGAAAGATGACGTGTAGTTCAGACAGAACATAGACAAAGAAAGATCTAGTTTATTTTAGAACATCCACTGCAACATGTACACCGAAAACATTCTAGGCTCGGTGAGGCAGTGAGGCAAAGTGATGATAACCAGACACCCTGTGAACAGGCAGACCTAAGGTGAGCCCTCATGCTGGCCCTTGTTGGACATGTTCTTGGGGAACTCACTCTTTTCTCTCTGAACCCCAGGGTCTTCAGTCCTGAAATGAAGGTCATTCATTCACTCAGTGGCTGTCTTTCCAGCATCTGACTACATGTCAGGCCTGTTATAATGTGAATCAGTTCCCTTCTCTCATTTTGCTCACCTATGTGGTGGAGGGAGGGGAATGAAGTCAAAAAAAGACAACTTTGTGATAAGAGGAATCTAAAAAGAAACCAAACAGGACAACAGCAGAAGTACTAGAGACCCCTGAACTCTAGATCAGATTGTGTGGTCAAGGAAATCCAGATGAAGTGATGTCATTTAACAAAGACCCAAACATTAATAGAGAGCTAGTTATAAAAAGGTCTGAGGGTAGAGTGTTTTAAGCATGAGGTATATCGAGGGAAATGGTTCTTGGAGTGCTGAGATAATAGAGAAGAGCTAGAGATAAGCAGGCAGAATGGCCAATAACTGAGAGGTAGAGAGTAGATCAGTGAAGGGGCTGTGGACTCTAGTAAAGAATTAGAATATAGTTCATGTGCAACCATAAGCTGTGCCAGTTATCAACTTCATGTTTTTCTGTACTGAGTTCACCCATCTTTGCCCTGCATTGTAACACCAGAGCTAGAAACTGAGACTACTTCTCCTTTCTGGTTGTCCAATGCTGAGCTTTGTCAGTAGAGGGCACTGGGAGGACCTTGCAGGGAGAAGGGACTTCAATGCCGGTATGAGTACTTTTTTGTTTTTTCTTGCTCCTGCCACATACAACTGCCTGAAGCAGGCCACAAAGGCAGAGGGTGCCATCTCAGGGAGTTCTGGTAGCACCCCAAAGGTGATATCCTAGCGAGTTTAGCCAGCGTTCCATAGGGCAGCTTCCAAATGAGTTCCAGCAACACCTATTCAGGTGACTCCCCAGCATGTCTTGACAATACCAGGGTGTCTCTCAGGGGTGGACTTCCCAGGGAATCTTAGTACCACTGAAAATCAAAACCTCAGCTGGTTTCCCAGAAAAGATTGCTAGCAACAGAGCTTATGGTTTTTTGCTTGTCAGCATCTTAGCAAATTTCACCATCAGGGACCTGGGTCACTTCCTGGGGATAGCAACCTGCTGCCCTTGGAACATACATAGGTGAAGATCTGGACAGGGAATGGGAGAGAAAATCTCTTGACCCCCTGGGTAAGGGCAGGAATGCTCACCGATCTCCTAACCGAACATAAAACCACACCCTAGAAAGGTTTTTACATAAGTTCCTTTTATCAGCTGAATTGTTTCTGGCTAACAGAAATGAAAAATACCTTGGATGGGCTCTCACCTAGGGAAAGAAGTGATGAGCTGGAACATGTGTCCACAGAATTTTTTTTTTTTTATGATTTATTTATTTACTTATACAAGCACTGGGTACATCCAGAAGCGCCGGAGGGTGAGAGAATTCACCAGAGCCAGAGCGGGGAGCAGAGCAGGCAGAAGGACCGAAGTACACTGCTGAGGGGAGCAGTGGGCGGCAGGAGAGGTCTGCGCGCCATGTGAGACCCTCCTCCAGGTGGCCAGGGTGCAGCTGGGGATCGAACCGGTGCTGCAGAGGCTGCAGGCAGCTTTGCAACCCAGCGCTCAACCGCTGCGCCACTGGGGAGGCCCTCACAGAAATTTTTCAAACTGAAAACCAAAGAGAAATAAAGAAGGAAGCTCAGATGTACATTAAAAGGGAAGAATGTTCAAGAAGGACTAACTAAAAGCACTAGTACACCAACTCCAGGAGGTAAAAAAGGTAGAGCAGCCTCCAGGGTCTCAGAAAGATGTTCCCTTCAGTATCACCTGAAATTTTTCCTCAGTATGAGCTCAAGTCTTAATTTTTTCATCTAAAATCAGGTTTGAGAATTCCATATGGTCATCAAGGCTGAGCAGTCTCAGCACTGAGGCTGCTCGAGTAAAGAAATGTCATTAATCCCACAGTTCTGATATCATGGGTCAGGAAGCCCACAGTGGAGACATATGTTTGCAATCAAATCTGCAGGTAAACTATCACATTATTGGCACATTTCACTGTGCTCCTCACACAAGTTTTATAAGCCTAAACTCTGCAGGCATTTGTACAAGTGGGCTAAGCCAAGCATATCCAAGGCCCATTGAAAACTAAAAACTTATGCTACTGAGAGTCTCTCAGACTGGGTACAAATGTAACCATCAACTTCAGTTTTGAAATTATATGAGTAGCTTCTTTACCTATGTATTTAGATTTTGTTCTAAATAAAGCAAAAAAGCAAAAAAAACCCATGACATCCCAAATAGACATTTATATGACAGCAAAATGAAATTCCCTATTAAGTTTATACCCCACCCAAAAGTTTATAAAACTAAAAACAGACTAACAAAAAAAAAACCCAAGGATATTACTGTACATTTTACAAACACTGAATAAATAATAAAGACATGCTACAAACAATGCTGACCCCATAAATTTGACAACTTCGATGAAACGGGAAAATTCCTTGAAAGACACAAACTGACAAAACTCATTCAAGATGAAAGTGGTTACTCAGAGTCCTCTACTTATTAATGAAGTTAAATTTATCATTTTTAAAGCACAAGAAATAAAAAGATAAGTTGGACTTCATCAAAATTTAAAATTTTTGTGCTTTCAAGGATATTAATAAAGTGAAGTCACATGCAAAAGAATGGAGCTGGACCACTGTCTTACACCATCATAAAAATACACTTAAGATGGATTAAAGATTTGACCATGAGACCTGAACTCTTGGAAGAAAGCACAGACTGCAAGTTCCTTGGCATTAGCCTCTGTGATGAGTTATTGGATTTGATACCAAAGGCAAGGGTAACAAAAGCAAAATTAAATAAGTGGAACTACATCCAACTACTATGCTTCTATACAGCAAAGGAAACCATCAACAAACTGAAAGGCACCCAATGAAATGGGAGAAAATATTTGCAAATCCTACTTCCAATGAAAACTCAATTTGCATTTTGGGGCACACTCCCTCATCTAGCAGGCTAAAAAAAGAAGTTCAAAGCTACTGCGTAGGCTTGAGTCAGAACTGACTGGCCCTGTCAAAGTCACGAAGAAAAATTCATATGCCTGCAACATCCCCTGCCTGTCCAGTTCAGATGCCAGTTACAGGAAAATTAAAGCAAGAGTACCTAAATGTCACAAAAACAGACACACAGACCAATGGAACAGTGCTGAGAGCCCAGAAATATAACCCACTGGACAGTTAGTCTACAACAAAGGAGCCAAGAATCTACATTGAAAAGAAGAGTCTTTTTAACAAATGGTATTGGGAAAACTGGACAGCCACATGCAAAAAAAATGAAACCAGATCATCATCTGGAACCTCACCCAAAAATTAACTCACAATAGATCAAAAAACATGTATGGAAGACTGGAAACCATAAAATATGTTGAAGAAAACAGGCAAAAACCCCCATTACATTGGCTTCAATCCCCAATATCTTTGGGGATTCATTTCCAATTGCAAGAGAACAAGAGCAATATAAATAAATGGGAGTACATTAAACTAAAAAGGTTCTGCACAGGAAAGAAACTATCAGTAAAACAAAAAGACCCTTCTGTTCAACATTTTTGAGCCTTGATCCATCCCTGGTCCTATTCTAGGTGTAATGTGGTCAAGATCATAGAAAGAAAAGACTGAGATGTGGCCCTCCCACTCACTTCTGGGTCCACAGTGAGTGCTTTATCTTTACCCCTTGACTTCCCGCTGCTATTCTCCAGACTTAGCCCCACATTTACCCCAATATGCAAGCATTCTCCTTTTCTTTAATTGCCCCTTCCGGATATACCAGAACCCCAAAGTCATCAATAGCATACACTGAGAATCTGAATCCAGTGCCAGGCAGTCTGGACAAAGGAGGCGGGGGCCATGTGGATGGGGAGACATTTGTGCATTTGCACAGGTGCCTGAAAGGTTATTATTAGACATCCTTGCTCTCAAAAGTCCTTGAGCTGCCATCCTCAAAGGACTTTCACTGAGCCAGGATTTCTCTCTCCTTCTCCATGGCCTCCTCCTTGGGTATATCCCACTCACCCCACCAGCAGCAACTCTCTCTTCTCTTCATTCTGAAGCAAAGCCCAATTCTTCTCCCATTCTTAAGCAAAATCATTTCCAGTTCTTTCCCCTGCACTGAGCCCCAGTTCTTGACACTCTAATGATTCTTCTGTTTAATGAAAAAAGAAACCCTATTTTCTAAAAAGAATTGTGCTGTCAGCCATTAAAATAGCAGCTTTCCCCCTGTTCGCTAAATGTTCGCAGTCCAAGGGCTAATACTTAGATGTCACTTTCATGTTACTGATAGTTTAAACTTGACTAAGTGTGAGCCCTGATAGGAAATACACAGAAATTATTCCAAAGTGGGCGCCTCGAGTCGCCACAAGGGGGCGATAACACCAAAGCATCCAAGTCATCGCTTACCCTCCACCTCACTGTCCCAACCCCCGAGGCTGAATCCAAAGTGAACGCACTATGTCTTCATGCCCCAGGGACAGACAACCCAAGTGGTCATCGCTGGAGATGGGACACACCAAAAGCAACACTATTAGAACACAGTTTGGGTTATTTTGGTTTTATACATTCCTTGCCAACCTCACTGAAAACATGTTTTCATGAGAACTCATCTCATCCCACTTACTGCTGGCTAAATTTATCTCCACTGAGTTTAACAACGTGGAATGATTAATTAAGGACCAAGCCATTTCCTGAGTACTGTAGCCATAACTGATTCCGTGAATCTGTGATTCAGCCTCATTGCCTTCGTCGTCTGTCCCTGAACAAAATGCATTTATTTATGTTTTCTGTGGTTTGCTGGTCCCTTTTCCTCTTTCAAAGATAAACAGTTAATTTGGAAAAGGAGAATCATTTTTTCTTCTCTTTCTTTATGAAATACTTTTAAAATAAAACACAATTAGTGGAACCCCATTACGAGCCAAGTCATATACTACTCCTGCTCAAATCCCTCTGGTGCCTTCTCATCCCTAAGCAAAAGCCAAAGTCCTACAATGATCTATAAGGCCCATAGGATCTGTCTGACCCTACACACACTATCTTACCACCCACCAATCTGCTCGTTAGTGCTCCTTACTAGTCAAGAGGCGTGCTTCCCCTGGACCTTAGTGCTTCTCTAATCACTTCTCTCCTCAGATGATTTTGGATCATTGTCCCCAACTTCCACCCCTATGATGTCATCTACGTAAACCTCGCCTGGCCACTGTGTCTAAACATGGAAACCACCAGCACCAACCCACACCCACATACACACTCACATACAGAAGCGTGTTACTTAACATCAAGACTATGTTCTAAGAAATGTGTCCTTCAGGTTGTGTGAATGTCATAGAGGGTAATTATGCAAACATGAATGGTCTAACTTACAACACACCCAGGTCCCATGATGCACCTGTCAGGCTGCCTCTGTGCAGGCAGTTGGCCTAAACATCGTTATGCAACCCAGGATTGCACTCTCTAGCCCTTCCTTTCTTCACCTTTGTTTTGTTTTGGCCCATCATTTCCAGTAACATACCACACATTTCACCTATTTATATATCTATTCTTTGCTTCCCTACAAAAAAAGTAAGCTGCGTGGTGATGAGGTCTTTTTGTCTATTTTTTTCACTGCTATATCTTCGACCCTTACAATAATATCTGGCACACAGTAGATGTTCAACAAAAACTTACTGAAAGAATGAATAACTAAAACTGCACCCTAAAAATGGGAGCTTTCTCATTCACATCTTTACAAGTATCTCTATCCGTTATTCACATTGACAATGCAGTTAAGACCCCCTCATAATTTGAATTATTTTGATGTTGGCTGCATTCTACAGATAATTTCCTACAGTCAGTGAATAACTGATCTCAGGTTTTGTTTTTTTTTTTTTTTTTGGTAGTTCAAAGAGTTTCTTCATGCATTCACTCATATTTTGCAGGTTTGAGATATAATTCACATGCCATAATACGCAGCAAATTCAGTTAATGTACAGTTGAATGATTTTTAGTATAGTCAGTTGTACAAACACTATGACAATCAGTTGAGAACATTTTCATCACCTATAAGCTTGTGCCATGCTTAATAGTCAATGGACTTATGGATTGTTTCTTTTTTGGCTATTTGACTTTTTGGTTTCTATTAAGATGAAATTCATATGCTATATAATTCACCCTCTTAAAATACAGTCCAATGGCTTTTAGTGCATTCAGTATGCTGTGCACCATCACCTCTAGTTCCAGGACATTTTCATTACCCCAAAAAGAAACTCTACCCACTAGCAACCATTCCTCATTTCCCCTCCCCTCAGCTGCTGGCAACCACACTCTATTCCTACAGATTCCTTTACATTGAATATAGTGGATTTATACAATACATAGGTCTTTGTGACTTTTTTCCCCCCTAACCTGTTTAACTTTTTAATTTATGCATACAAGAACTGGGGTGTAGGCCAGAGGTGTGGGGGGTGAGAGGGTTCACCAGACACAGAGTGGGGAGCAGAACAGGCTGATCTACTAAAATACACTGCAGAGGGGAGCAGTGAGTGACACAGGAGAGGTCTGCTACACCATGTGGGCTAGCTCCCTGGACAGGGATTGAACTCATGCCACAGTGGTTGACGATAGCTTGATAGCACTGTGTCTTTAACCCCTGCACTTCCAGGGAAGTCCCCCCCTTAACCTGTTTTCAAGGTTAATCCATACTGTAGCCTGTGCCAGTACTTCATGTTTTAATGGCTGTAAATATTCCTTTGTATAGATAGACCATAATATATTACCACGCATCAGCTGAGAAACTTTTGGATTATTTCCTCTTTTGGCTATTGTGGATAATGCTGCTATGAATATTTGCATACAAGTTTTCTATAATGTATGTTTCATCTCTTTCATCTATATCTCTAGGAATGGAATTGCTGGATAATACGGTAACTCAATGTCCAACATCTGCCTAGAAATCTGACTGCAGAACTGAGGCTACCAGTAGGGGATGTAGAGCCAAGGAGATAGGGGGGTTCCATGGACTCTGGCGGAGGATTATTGGTGCTTTGGTGGTGGGTCCAGTAGGGCAACATTTCTTAAGAGGTATGAACTTATACCCCTAAAATACAAACACAAATATACCTCAATAAAAATAATTTCTTTTTTTAATATTTTTTATTTATTTGTTTATATTTATACAAGCACTGGGTACAGTCAGAAGTGCGGGAGGGTGAGAGAATTCACCAGAGCCAGAGCAGGGAGCAGAGCAGGCAGAAGGACCAAAGTACACTTCTGAGGGGAGCGGCGGGCTGCAGGAGAGGTCTGCGCGCCATGTGGGACCCTCCTGCTGTGGCCGGGGAGCAGCCGGGGATCGAACCTGTGCTGCAGAGGCTGAGGGCAGCTTCGCAACCCAGCGCTCAACCGCTGCGCCACCAGGGAGGCCCAATAATTTCTTTTTTAAAGAAGATGAAGTATCTATGCATAATGAAATGCTATTCAACTATAAAAAAGTAAGATGAACTCCTGCCATTCGCAAGAACATGGATGGACCTAAAGGGTATTTGCTTAGTGAAATAAGTCAGACAAAGACAAATGTTACATGATTTCACTCACATGTGGTATATATAGAAAGAAACCAAACAAACAAATAACAGCAAAACAAAGCAAAAATAAACTTCTGGATAAGCCAAACTAGAGGTTCCAGAGGGAAGGGGGAAAGAGGTGGGTAAATCGGATAATAGGGATCAATTGCATGGTGAAGGGTAGTGGTGAACTTTATATGCAAGCTGAATTTTAATGATGTACACCAGAAACACATTATAATGCCACGTTACTTCAATAAGATAACTATTCAGAAGAGCAAAACTGGGTAAGACTTGACTGATAAGTGAAAACAATTTAAGAACTACTGAAGGAAACACAAAGAATAAAATAATTTTCCAATTAAAATGATTTCACAAAACCTTTTAAATTATATTTAACTGGCCAAAAATAAAGGTATTTCTTAAAAATAAATCTCAAGGGCCTCCTCTGGTGGCGCAGCAGTTGAGCGCTGGGCTGCGAAGCTGCCCGCAGTCTCTGCAGCGCCAGTTCGATCCCCGGCCACTGGCGAGGGTCCCACATGGCGCACAGACCTCTCCTGCTGCCCGCTGCTCCCCTCAGCAGTGTATTTCGTCAGTCTGCCTGTTCTGCGCTCCACTCTGGCTCTGGTGAATTCTCTCACCCTCCCGCGCTTCTGACTGTACCCAGTGCTTATATAAATAAATTAAATAAATCTTCAAAAAAAAAAATCTCAAAATAGGAGTTATAAATATCAGGTATATTCCTCCATATTATTCATCCCCAGTTCCAAATAGGTAGGTATCTCAACCTATTTTGCATGCCCCTTAAATCAAAAAGCGTATGTGCAAACCCTTGTTCCAATAAGTTTCCTTAGAAACTATTTTTACTTATGGACATTTGAGTCATGTTGTTATTAACAAATTTTGATTTAAAAATTTGACTTTATTTTTAGTCGTGCCACGCAAATAAATACCTAGGTCAGTTTATTTACAATAATCTGTCTAAATCTACCTGCAAGGGAACATAAACTGGACCAGCCACTATGGAAAGCTATGTGGAGGTTCCTCAGAACACTAAATGGATCTACCATTTGATCCTGCAGATCCACTCCTAGGAATCTACAATGGACACAAAAACACTAATTCGAAAGGAAACCTGCACTCCTATGTTTATTGCAGCACTATTTACAATACCCAACATATGAAAACAACCTAAATATCCCCAAATAGATGAATGCATCAAAAAACTGTGGTATATTTATACAATGGAATATTACTCAGTGATCACAAAGGACAAACTCATGCCATTTGCAGCAACATGGATGGAGCTGGAAGGGATTATGTTCAGTGAAATTAGTCAGAAGGAAAAAGGTAAATACCAGATGGTTTCACTTTTATGTGGAATATAGAGAAACCAAATAAAATGTCAAGAAAAAGTCAAAACTAGCAAGTTGACCATAGATTTGAGGCATACAGCAACGGTAGGGGCAGAAGAGGAGGCAAAATGGGAAGGAAGAACACAAGGGAATAATGGTGATGGCTCACAGGTAATATAGTGGCAGGAAAACTATGGGGACTACAACATTGTAAGAAAAAAAATTAATTTAAAATAAATCTACCTGTAAAACATCTGATCTTTCTCAAATGTTTTGTACATAAGGACAAATTATTCCTTAAGTAGTATTGTACATCAGTGCATTCCTTTCTATGGTGCACAAAACTTCTCAAAATATACAAAGCACCTTTTTAAAGTGTTGAGTTCTTCTCCCTTTTCCAACAGCCAATTCTTGATGAACCATGCCCTGCACCACCTTTCTCCACCTTTAGAGTCTTTGCCATGGCAAAGCTGCAGTCAGCAATTGGATCCTTCCAGGGCGCACACATTCCTGGACTGCTTCTCTTCAACCACAAGTACAGGTTCAAAACTAGCCAAATTCACAGGAAGATTATCCAAGTAAAGACACTGGGGAGATAAATCTGCTGGTCTCCTTCCCAAACATAATGCATCCCAAAGCCAAATATAAATGTTTTGGTTTAATAATGTAAATAAAAGTTCTTGTTTAAGCATACATGACAAGTTTTATTTTAAAAGCAGTTATTCTCATAATACATATATAATGCATTCTAAAGCAGTCTTGGGGGGATCTTTCACACCACGTTCGGGGTTACAAGCATCACTCTTCTACTCTAGTAGCATAGGCAGACTATAAGTTGTGAGTCATTAGACACCAGGACTTTTGTAAATAAGGTACTTCATGAGGCAAAACGGCAAAAGGAAAAAATTTAAATGCATGACTTACATTCCTCAATAGAAACAATATTTCCCACTTGTGAACTAATTACTGTTTGGAAAATGCCAACATCCTCATAAATATTTTGGTTAAATTGTAGTACAAAATGCGAACTTTGCAAACTTTGTAAAGGCACATTTTGGTGACATTTCTTAAGCATCTCCCTGAGGGTACAGGGAATGTAAGTAACATAAAGCAACATCAGAAGCATTTTCATTAAGGAGATACCTCAGATGTAAAGGTTCCATGCAGGCTGTAAGAAAAATCTGGGGGTTCAAGGTAGAGGAAAAGAAACAACTACGAAAAAACAGGATGAACTGGGCAGTCAGAGGATGGGATGAGAAATGAGAGGACTGTCCCTGTCCCAAAATATCACCCTTGTATAAACAGTTGGAATGCTTTTTCACGTCACCATGAAACATTGCCATTTTCTGTGAATGAGTCACTGGGTTCCAGTGTCCTTGGAAAATGTAGCTGCCAGAGGCTTCAGCAAATGCTTGATACAGGGATCAATACATTTTAGACGTGGGCAGGAAGATCACAAGTCATTCATTCTTTCTGTGAGGAGTTTGGTCTAAGTGTTTTCTTCCTAAACCACATGATTCATCTATACTAGGAAAACTGGTGGGAGTATGGAGAACCTCAAGAGATGGGTAGGCTGGGAGGCAAGTTATGAATCAAGAGTAGGTGAACAGGCCTCAAAGAGTGTCCCTGGACTGCAAGCACATTAGGAGATGAAAGTGGCTGCAAAAAAAGAAGACCTTGTTCCTGGGAAAAAGGTAGAAATTCGCACTTTCCGTCTTCCAAGCTGTTCACACTACCCTATTCTAAGACCCCAACTTGGGTAGATCTTTGGTGTTACTGGTCAGTTACATTAGGGTTTAGCCTGCCTGGAAAGCTGGGCCTGGGAGCTCAATCACCAAAGCATAACATTGATTTTGTGGGAAAGTGTTTTAAAGTCTGCCTATAAGCCAGTTGTTTGGCACATGACAGAGAATCCCTTCATAAGGTCACTTATTCATGAGCAATTATTAAGTGTAGTCTTGGTTTTAAAATATAATCAATGTGTTTTGAATCTTCAAAGTATATCCTATGGTATAGAGAAAAAAGTAAATATTTCATAAGGAAAAAAAAAATGTTTGAATTTGTGTTACCAAGATTGAAACTTCTATATGGTACATTCATCTAAAGTGATACTTTCTATAGCTATGTGTTACTTAAATGTCACTTAGGCATTACAGAAGAATAACTTCAGTATTAAGGAATAGCAAAAAATATTTTATATACAAGTATTTTATATCATTCTGGAAATGCAATCAAGAGATAAGCTTTAAGGCTACATATTAAGGCTACCTTGTTATTTGAACTGAATGTAAACAAGAGAGGTACTTTTACAAAAGGTAGTATAAATTAATTATTATTACCATCTAAGAGAAAGAAAAGCTAGTACATCAACTAAATACTCAAAGTGGTATTTTAAAACTTAATGCTATTATTCTATTGCAGAACAGATGATTGCTCAAAAATGTCCACTGCAGAATACCAAGAAATTCTCGCTTAAGCATTTTGTTTCCTTTTAAAGCAAGGGTACATCAGAAAAAAAAAAAGACTTTTAAAATTAAACTTCTCTTTTTTGTTAAAAGTGAAATTTATTACAACACAGTAAGTGCAAGTGCTATTAAAAATGCTGGTTAAAACTATAAAGTGTGCATATAATTTTTCTAATATAAATACTGGCAATAACAACTTTAACAATTCTACATGTACCTAGAACATTGAAAACATATAATCACTCACAAGACCAAAATATAACTTTGTACATTATCCTTTTGGGTATCACTTTTATCTTCTGGTCGACAGTATCACTCTAGGAAACGATGGAGTGGGGGGGTGCTAATTATCATTATTACAAATTTCAAAGGTTTGGTATTTTGAACATGTCAGTTACCATACATTAATAATGCTTTAAAAATCATTTATATTTTGATCAAGTAGTTCTACTTCCCATATTTTCTTTTCTCAATAGGTCTTGAGCAAAACAATTAAGCTAGAAAAACTGTGGTTACGGGATCCAACGTGACATATATTCCCAATGATTCATTTAAAGATGTAAAAAATATATGTGTGTGTGTCCTACTGGACATGAAAGACAGTTAAGTACATCAACACGTAAATAAAATGAAGAGGCTCACCCTCTGCTTGCTTACTTGGCTCTGTGTCTCTCGAGAAAGGAGAAGCCAGCTCCATGATGAAGTAAAGGAAAATAAGAACTGCTGGGGGCGGGGCGGGGGGGTATCAGATCACAAAGGGACTTTAAACAGTAATACCTATCTACGCTTCCCCATCCTGCATAAGTAGCAAATCACTCCAGCTTAACCTCCCTCACCTGCAACTGGTGGGGCTCTTAAATTATTCTGTCCTCCCCAGCACTGTGAAAACAGTCCCTGCCTTTCATACAGTGTGAAGGCATAGCTGTTCCCTACTGAGAACACTTCCCAAACTTGAGGATCTAAACCTATATGTTATACGTGTGGACATTTTACAAATATCAGAATCTGGGCTCAGGCACGACATGAGGGCAGGTGAAGCAATTTTTACAAATGAGCAGTTAAATATCAGAGAGTTTAAATGGTTCAGTCAAGGAGGAGACAAGGAAGCTAAGAACGAAGCTTATTCCTCTGGGACTACACTTCTCAAACTTTAAAGTGCCCATGATTCACCTGGAATCTCATCAAAATGCTCGGGGCTCAGGTTGGGGCCTTGGATTCTGCATTCCTAATAAACTCCTAGAGATGTGGATGCTCTTGGCATATGGACCACACGATGAGAATCAAGGATATACAACACGAAGAGACACCTCTGTCTTCTGGGCCACCATGTATCTTGGAAGTCCTAAGCAGAATGAGACCTGCTCAGCAGGTTATCTGCTGACGCAAGCCCATGCCAGGGCAGACATGGGAGCACCGTGAAAGTCAACAGGTCTGTAAGACTGAACAAACTTTCTGAGGGCACCATGACCATATGAACAGCCAAATGAATAATATAATTCAACTTGAATAAACAGAGAGATCTATTTGCTGTTAGTAAAACTAATCATTTTCCCATGTAGTCTTCCTTAAAGTGAACATGATATAAAGGTATTTAAAAAAAACCCAGCATATTAAATTTTGTAGTAAAATGTCACTTGTAACCATATACATATAGTATGAATTCTGAGAAATTAAATGCATTTTGTGAGAATAAAGTGCTACCACTGCTCCCAGCTAAAATCATCTCCTCTTCCAAATATAAGGAAAAACCCTTGAATTGTAAGGAAAATGACTGCATTGCCAGCCAGCACAAGGCCACAGGCTCCCCATTTGATCTGAAACATAAGAAAAAAAAAAAGATTAAATCCTTACCTTCTTCATCTTGTACTCTATGTAAATCTCTATTATTTTCTGCTTAGAAACATCCAATGAAATATCACATATAACTGTTAAAAGGCTTAAATGTTAGAGGCGGGAGACAGTGAACTATTCAGTAATTAGTCTAATTACTTCATGATGCTTGCTAATTAAGTCTAGTATCATCCTTAGCATTTTTCCCTACTAGACATACTTCTCTACTTATTTTCAATAGACAATGATTGCCTGAAGTAAAATACATCTAGCAAGATTATAAATGGTTCAATTACAATATTGGGTATGGAAGTTCTTTATGTATTGCCTTTCTTCATGAAAACAGGAACTAGAGAGTTATGGATTGGATTGATTATTTTTCTTCCCAGGCAAGAAAAGACTTTAAATAATAATCTGAATACACACAAAAACAGCCTTCCAGCATGGCAGATGGTTTTACAAGGCTTAGACAGGGATGAGAGTACCCTCTAGTGGCCATTTTTTGTTTTATTTTAACCAAGAGAGAACATCAAAGAGTTTCTTCATAAAATATGATGCAGTACAGAAAGGCAAAAACAGAAATTTTTACAGCAAAAAGTTAAGTATGAGTCTAAGGCACAAGAAGAATAAGGTCATGACAATTTCGCATTCAAAAGTCTTCAATGCTTCTCTATTATCAACCTCACATGGCATTCAAGACCCTTCCCCATCAGGTTTTACCAACCTTTCTAGTCTTCATCTCGACCCCTTCCTCAATCATATTGAACCGCTCTTTATTCCACATAGTGCATTCTCATACTTGGCTGCCATTCCAATGAGTAGCCTTCCCTATTTTAATCAAAACCCTATTTCTCCTAAAGGCCCACATCAAATGCCAACTGGAATTTTCTCGGGGCTCCTATGGCATTCTGATCTCATTTCAATTATCACAAAAGTACATTTATAGTATACTTACCCATAAGGCTAGTTTCTGTGCTCTTTGAGAACAGAGACATTATCTGCCTCTTATTCCTGGTGTCTTACAAGGAACACATGTTCCAAAGGTATTTACTGAATGATTAAATAAGACTTGTGCTTATCTGATAATCAATGCCCCAAATAAGAGTTCCACAAAATTAAAACCATTTGTAGTTGGAGGAGGGAGGGAGGGTGTATGTGGCCAATACAGTGAAAAACAGTGAACATCAAAGAGCTGAATAAATTATACCCACAATGTTAGTTTTAGAGACAAAAAGAAAATGTTTACACTGATTGAAAGATGTCACTTTATTCACTCTGTCTTCTAGCAATTACACAGCTGGCCCTTCATGTATGCCTATCATATTGAGTCAACAATTGTGTCCATGATCCTATTTGCCAGAGAGTTTGATATGATGTTCATTTTGGAACTAGAAAATCAGTTATGATAGTCTTTGTGGATTGCCTTTAGATAGGAAGCAAAGATTTAAAAACAATTCCAGAAAAAAAAGCTTAAAATTAAAAAAGTAAGAAATCAAATGGTCTGGCTAAAAGCTGTTAAAAGAAACAAAGCAGGCATTCTGAAAACATAGCCAAGGCAGATCTAAAATGGGAAAAGAGAAAAACTTTTAAAAAGTCTGGCCTTGAGCATTAAATCTAAGCAACAGAAAATGAATTGAGGTTCCAGACATAAGCTTCTAAAGTAAACTCAGCAACAAATGGGCAAAACAATAGAAAATAAAACTTACCACAGCCACACGAGCAAGAATAACAGGAAATCCAAAGGCAGAAACAACAATCCCCGTAGTGAAAAAATATGCCAGTTCCCGACAGGCGCTACTTGTTGCATCAGAGTCATAGGTAGCTCTTTTGGCGATGAAATGGGGGATGGGAGAGATGGCGTGGAATATCAGCACGAACAAGGGCCAGTAAACACTGTCAGTTGGAGGCAGAGGAAACCCAACATCAGAAGTTAGAGCCACAGCTTAAATTAGTGACCTATTACTGTTTCAAAATTATTATTTTAAATGTCTAGTTTGAAAAAATATCCAATACTACTTATAAGATGATTTTCACCAGAAACAGATTAAGAAGTGTTAATTAAAAATTGCTACCTCATTAATATGTAAATAGCTTATATTGTGTTAAGAAACAACTATACAATGTATAATTGAGAATTTTAATTGTTTTCTGTATTACTGAGCTGTAATTTCTTTAAGGAGAGGATCTTAATTCAGTCTTCTTTGCTTTCCCTTTAGAACATGCCATAGTGCCTTGCACATGCTAAGTCAGTAAAGTTCTGGTGAGAGCCTACATATTAGAAATTTTTTAATGACTTAGAATAAAAACTAGATTCCTTGTCCAGGCCTTCAAAGTCTGACATGATCTGGGTATTCTCAACTTCTTTCATACCATCTTCCCTTCATTCCCTTCACCAATAGCCAGGCTGGCTTTTTCCCTTCTTCAAATACTCCTTAGCTCATACATGCCACGGGGCCTTTGCACCAGCAAAACCTATGGCTCAGAATGGTCCTCCGCCTGGTTTTCTATTTGGTTGGCTCCTTCTAATCATGCAATATAAAATGAGAGCTCTCTTAAAAGTAGCTTTCCCAAGACATCCACGTTAAATACCCCAAGTCTCCAGTACATCATCCTTTTAACTTTCTGCACAGCTCTTGTTTTGATATGTTTTCTTTTTTATGAAGACACAGATCTGATTTGTATTATCAATCACCAGTTATTTCCAGGACCTAGAATGACATGCTCCATTAATAATTATTGAATAAACAAATGGATTTTAACTATGGAAGGCATGAAAATAAATATGCTTACTAGTAAAAACTTTTGATACACTCTCATTTTCATTACAAGAGATCACAATAGCATAATGCAAAAATGCAATCTATTTTCTTCCTAAATGTCAATGTTTTACATAAATTAAAAATTGCCATCTGCTTTCCAAGTACATGTACTGTATAAATACTTCAAAAATACTTCTCTCCAACTAGACATTATGTTTCATTATCTGAGGAATAAAAAGCATAGTTTCCACTCAATTTTTATATATACACATCACAATAGTATATACCCCCACAATATCCTAGCACAGAACCACCCAGAGAGCCAGCACTTCTGAGCAAGAGTGGCGGCAAAGCCACCATTTCAGACACAGCTCTAGCAAGGCAGGATGGGGACTGAAAAGCAAGAAGGAAAGTGCCTTTCATCAAGAGGACACAAGATGGAAACACTGAGCTTGATTCCTAATTTTAGACTAGAGGATTGTTAGTGTGTTTCAAAAATCACCAAGTAATAGTGTTAGAAAGGGCTTTTATGCCAGTAATAAAATAGGTAGAGAGGAGAAGAGGTTTGGAGCAAGATCTAGCTATCATCTGATATGACCACTGCTAAGAGTTCTCACGTCTTCCTAGAATATATAGCGACAGTTTTCTGAAAAACACCTTTATGTTCCCTTTCACAGTCAGTTATCCAATTAAAAACACTATTGTGTAGAAGCAACTTTGTCTCTATATAAAATTAAAACATTAAATATGTACTATTCTCTAATATACTACTATACTCTGTAAATATAACATTATAAATGTCTATTTTTATAATATAGCTATAATATTTAACAATATGTAAAATATTAATATACTAATCAATAAACTTGTAAGCCAGGTTGATTTTTCTGTAAAAGGTCAAAGAGTAGTTATTTTAGGTTTTGCAAATCTTAAGGTCTCTGTCTCAACTACTAAACTCTTCCACTGTACAGGTTTTCCCCACTACCCCAAAATATAACCTTTCTATTCAGTATGAGTTGGTAGGTAGGGAATGCTCAAAAATATTTTCAGATAAATTAATGGCAAAAACATTCTCAGACCCCCTAAAAATAACCTACATAATCATACCAAACAAAAATATTCTACTCTCTCTCAGATGCGAAAGTAATCCAAGATAACACATTAAAAAAACATAGTTATAATATTTAACTATAAGTAAAATATTAATATATTGGGTTGTCGGAAAAGTCATGACATATTTTTTCTGTTTTTCAAGCAAAAACTGCATCATGGCTGTTGCAACTACTCAATATTATGATAATAGTTCCTTGCTGCTATCTGGCTGTGTTCCAATAATATTTTAATTACCAAAAAAAGGGCAGCAGGCCACATTTGGTCTATAATCCTGCATCACCATCACTAAGATATAAACTAACTTCTTTGTAGTTGCAGTACTGGGTCAGTTTCTTACCTTCTAAAGACAAAGTGCATCAAAGATCATTAAAACGTGGATTTAGAGTTGGTTGCGGAATAATGGAAACACCACCAGTCAAGACAGTCAGACCATGACTTCCATTTCTGGCTGTGCCAATTATTGTTATGCAATTTGGGTTAAACCTTTAATCACACTGGGCTTTGGTTTCCCAGCTATTCAATAGAAATGAGGATAATAACTTATGTTCCTAAAGTGAAAGTAATAGCTGTGAAAACTATTTAAGTTATTGAACAACAGAAGTTGTTGCTTTATAACTACTGATCCCTCTTGTGTTCAAGCAATTTCTGTGATAGTGGGCCAGGCCGGGGTAAGACACTGGAACTCATGAGTGTTGTCACACCAGCTCCAGCTGGTCTGCTAGTCACATCATCTTCCACCCAGTTGCTCAAGCCAGTTACCTGGGAGACATCCAAGAACTCTCTCCCCTGTTGAACCCTGATACCAAAGAAAACCTGGTAATTCTACTGCCCAGATCTCTCTCCTTCCTTTTTTTCCGTCCTTACTGGCACAGCACTAGTTATGGTAATATTTCCTTGCTGCTCTCCCTGACTACGGTCTCAGCGCTTCCCTATCTAGTCCCATATTTTGGCTAGAATCATCTTTAACACAAACCCCCCACCCTCCAAACCTATTCACAGTTCCTATTGCCTGAAGCGTAAAATCTAACCTCCTTTCCATAACATACACTGAAGGACTGACCTTCCAGCCTCAGGCAGCTGTTCTGTTGCCACTCCCAGCTCTAATTTATGTTTTAGCCTTGTGGAAGAGTCACTATGTTTCATGTCCCTGGGCCTTGGGATATGGCTTTCCTGCTGCCTAAAGTTCTCTTTCCCCAGACATCCTCAAATTCTCTCTGTTTCTGCTCACAGTTCACTTACCTGAAGCATCTAGACTCTTTAGTTAGTCTTCTTAACAGTTTTATCTCTGAAAGAATGTGTATTTTTATGTTTTTTGTCTGATATCCCCACAGAAACACAGATACCAACAGAGCAAGACCTTTGCTTTCTTATTTCTTAATCCCTACTTTTTTCATAACAGTGGCTGGCATGTGGGAAGCACTCAACCAACAGTGATTAAGTGAAGAATTTGCTGGATGCTCCTTCTGCTTTAGAATGCCCTCCCCTTTCATCCACTTAATAAACTCTTATTTGTCCGCCAAGTCTCAATTTAAAGACAGCTTTTTCTAGGCAGCCCTTCCCATGTCTCCTGGGGAAATTCAGATGTACAGTCTTAGAACTCTTACTGCACCTTATACTCATCTTCACAGACTGACTAGATTGTCTGCCTTCCTATCTCTCAAACACAACTAGACACTAAGTTCCTTGAGGACATCTTTGCATCCTTGTATCCCAGCTGGTCCAGAGTAGGTGTTCAATCAATGTTTACTAAATGAACATATCCATTTTAAGAATCTTTTGTGTACACAAATACAAAGGACCCAGGAAGGGACTGTTCTTAATTTGGGCTTTACTAACTCAGTATTTAGAGCCTGGTGCTCATACCTGTACTAGTAGTGATAAGGACACAAGAAAAAATTCTTTTTGAAATAACTTACCCATAATCCTCTAAGGCACATCCCAACATTAGGAAAGTCAGTCCGATAGCTCCACTGAAGGACAATGCCACAAGAGCTGTGAAATAAAGTCAAGAGCTAAAGGTCTCTGATTAGTGATGACCAAGGAGTAGAGGAGAAGAGGTGTTCCCACTCATGGGGAATGACTACTAATGGGTTTAGTTTCTTTGGTGGGTAGGGAGGGTGACAAAATGTTCTGGATTTAGTAGTGATGGTTACACAACTTTGTGAATATACTAAAAACCATGACATTTTGTACTTGAAAAAGATAATTTTATAGCATATGAAATGTATCTCAAAAATTTTTAATTTAAAGATATAAACACAAAATACCGGATGGTCTCACTCATAGCAGGAATCTAGAAAACTTAAATAAGGGACCAGGAAAAAGAATAACTATAAGAAAGTAAAAATCAAAATCAACAAACAACTATGAACCAGAGACACTCTATGGGGGGTGGGGGGTGGGAGGGGAGGGATTGGGGTCAAAATAAGGGGCTTGCAATTGTATGGGGAATATAAAAATAAAATTTATAAAATAAATAAAGATATAAACACAGATAGCAATTTAGTTTATTTGCTGATATTACATTTGATTAGCAAATCACTACCTATGTCCACCCTTTTAAATGATAGGGTGGAGAAAGGTCTCCAGCTTCTCCAGTACCAACCTCTAATGTATGAATTCCCTCTACACTAGTCACAAGAGGCCAATAAGCCAGCCTACACACCAGTGGAGGGAAACTCACTATGGCCCGAGGCAGTCATTTCATTCTGACAGCTTCTAAATGCTGAAAACCCTCTTTCCTTAAATTATGTCCAAAACTGCCTCCCTGTAATATACACCCTTTGATCATTTTGCTTCCCTAAACCACAGTACTGCAAGTATTTGAAAACCACTTTCATATCTTCATAGAAAATGATTCCCAGTTAGTATCCACTGAATAAAATATCCATTCTCTGCATCTGTTGGACACTCTTCTCTGAGGGAGTAGGAACATATCTGCCCTTGTCATGCTTCTGAGACAGAATATCAGGGTTGTTCCAAAATCAGGAGCTCTGAGTCACCACGGTAACACTGCCACTGACAAGTGACCCTGGGTTGGAACTGCATCTCTTTAAATGCAACCTCTCATCTGTAAAGGGGAAGGATGGTGCCACTTTATCAGGGAGCTCCTGGGAATGAAATGAGATCATCTATATATAGTCTTGGCAAAAGGAAGTGCTCAGTATGTAAATGCTGATCATTTTAGCAATGTTCTTTGATAAAGTTATAAATCAAAAGCATAGGATATGATGTATCCATATTTTCTTCTGAAAAAATCATAATACTCAAAATTAGTCATTGACAAAACTAATTAACATTTTGATTGTTCCTTTTTAATTTAAGAAGAGACTTGGGGAGACTTTTAAAGGAAGATGCCAAGATGCTTATAAAAACACCTGAAATATATAGACAGAAGGCAAGGAAGGATTGTCAGTTTTATGTATTTTTCCATCTAGTAAATATCACATTTTAGGGGGAAAATGTACAGAAGTAACTTTCCATACATTGTTCCAATTGAGATGATTTTTTCCTAGTTGACTTTGTTTCCTCCCTTGGCCTGACCATCTTCACTACTGGGACCTTTCAAAGCTAGGAAAGGCTGACCTTCTTCTTTTTGACCTGTGACACCACTCTCTCAAGGCTCACAACTAAATCTCCAGTTGATTCTTTTAGTTCCTTTTTTCTTTCTTCAGGAATCACATCTTCTGCCATTTCTTAAAGTTGGAGCTGACCAGGAATTCAATTCATCTCTCTTGTCACTCTACACTCTTGCTGAGAAAGCCCCCCAGTGCCAGAAGGGTCCGGCTACATTTGATGCTGCAGCCCAGAAAAGGTGCTACGAACAAGGCCTGAACCTCCAACTCTGATCTAGAATTATCTGCCTGGTAGCAATAAGGACCTCACATTCAACATGTGTAATAGCGAAGCATTCCCACCCTCTCCTCCCAAACATGCACTTCTTCCTTTTGAAGGATCTATGTTGAAAGACAAACAACATCCATGCACTCTGCCTACTAGAAAAAAAGCAAGTCAAGGCATTCCAATCTCCCAGGCCTCTGCTCACTACCTGTGTCCACCCTTTTACAGATTGAAGATTGTGTCTCCCCAACCCCCAATTCATATGTCAAATCCTAACACCCAATGCATTGGTATAAGAGGTCTCTGGGAGGTGATTAAGTCATGAGGGTGGATGAATGACCCCATGAAAGGGATTAGTGTCCTTAATAAAGACACCCCAGAGAGTTCCCTTGCCCTTTCCACCATGTTATGTGGAAGAAGACCCTCACCAGAGAGGGAATCTGCTAGCATTTGTGTCCTGGATTCCCAGCCTCCAGAACTGAGAAATAAATTGTCGTTTGTAACAGCCCTAAAGGACTAAGAAACTCTCTTCTCTAGAACCCTCTACTACTGCCCTAGTGCAGCCTTTATCATGTTGTACCTACCTCAAATTGTCACCCTTCCAGTCCATCCTCCACACATCAGACGGTGATCTCAGATATACCAAGACAATTTCACCCCTTTGCAGCTGCTTTCACAGCCTCCAGGTTGTTCCTTTAGAGACATCATGGCCAGAAGACTGACCTTTCCAGTTTCAATCCCACTACTCTGCCACCAAGCTGTAGCCTTACTAACACAGCTGCAGCTGCTGAAGGGTACATGCTCTCTCATGCCCGCTGCCCAGGTCCCACGTTGTTCTCTCCACTCCACTGAGAATACATTCCACCCTCACCCTATCCTTTGCCAAGAGAAGCCTCATAGAACCTTTTAGAGCCCATTCAAGGCTTGCCTCTTCCATGAACACAGTCTTCATCCTCCCTGGGGCAGGGTCAAGTAATTCCATCTGTTCCAGTTTTCTAGGGCTGCTATGAACAGGGTGCTACAAACTAGTGATTCAGAACAACAGAAATTTATTTTTTCACAGTTCTGGGGGGCTTGATGTCTTAAATCAAGGTATCGGAAGGGTCACGCTCCCTCTGAAGGTCCTAAGGGGAGAATCCTTCCTTGCCTCTTCCTAACTCCTGATGGTTGCTGGCAACCTCTGGTGCTCCTTGGCTTGCAGCTAGTTGTCTAGTTCCAATTTCTGCCTCCATGGTCATGGGGTGTTCTCTTTATGTCTCCATGTCCAAACTTCCCCTTTCTTTTATAGACATTTGTCACTGCATTAGGGCCTAGTATCATTTTAAGTTCAGGACATCTCCCAAGGCCCTATTTCCAAATAAGGTCACAGTCACAAGTACTGAGGAACGGGAACTTGAACATATCTATTTGGGGGACACAATTCACTCCACAACACTAACTTTGTGCTCCCAACTGTACCTGCACACACCTTAGACACTTAGGAAGTAACATTATTTCCAGATCTGTCACCCAACTATAACTTCTCATTGATCTTTTTACCCAAGTCTCAGAACTCATTTAATAAAAATTGAATGGATTATTTGCAAGTGTTTCTTCTTCCATTTCCTAGCCTATTTTCCTTTTTACCACATAACAATTTCTAACACATTCACCTATAAACATCGCCTTTAATATTTGATAGTTACTGGGCACAACTAAATGCAGTGTAATACTAAAACACAACTTGTTATCTGTATTGGCTTCAAATGAATATATTACACAATGGACGCTCTCAGAGTAAGACAATGTTCTAGTAAATCATGTTTAATAATGTTGAATATATTAGTCAGCCAGAAAGAGAGGTAAAATGTGTCCACTACTAACAGCTCACACACTGAGATCGATTTCATAGTGAACACACACTCGTGCAAATATACTGTATACCTATGTGTAGCATATCTTGATTAACTGAACAGGGAAGATCTTTGAGTACAAATTTCAAAGAGAACTCCAAGATAGAAAAAAAGTTATGCTACTCTGTTCAAAAGATTGTAAATCGAATGATTTCCTAACAAAACAGTAACAGGAATCCTGATAACCTCTCCCACCTCTGCCATGCCCCCCCATTCCGGGAAAGTACCCCAAAAAGGAATCCATACCCTTTCCATCAACAACCCCATTCAAAATCATATTCTGCACAAACAAGTCTTTCTTGTCTGTGCATAGATGAATAATGAAGACAGCGATAAGATTCCACCTAATCATCCACCCTCCCAATTAAGAGAAACACAGCATCTCTGGGCGCTTTCTGCTGACACCCCGCCTGCATCAACTCTGCCCAACTGGAAAAAGCATCAGGAACGAGGAAGAAGTTCCCTCACGACGAGAACACCGGAGACAAAGCCTCCTCTGTAAGACATGGGAAACTGCCGAGCGGCAGGGAGAGGAACGGGAGCGTTGGGGTGGACATGCCAGGAGGGGGAAACCTAGTTTAAAACTCGGAGGCTCTGGCGAGACGGCCGAGGAATTGAGGGGGACCCCGGAGGCGATGCTGCCGGGCTAGCCAGCACCTGCCAGCCGGGCACTGCTCCCCGCGAGGCCTCGCCTGGAGGGTCCCGGGATGCTCCAGGTGAGAGCGTGAAGGCCAGTGGCCTTGCAAAAAGAGCTGAGGCTCCCCGAAACGGCCCCCCAGCCGCACCCCAAGGGGCGAAGAAAGCGGGCAACTGCCTTCCGACCCAGAGGCGTGGGAAGGGTGGCGGGACTAGGTGGGCTGCTCCCCACCCACGCGCTGAAGGCGCAACTCCAGCCTTAGCCCGAACCTGGGGCGACAGCCCCGTCGCAGGACGAGCGGGTCTGGGGCCAAGTTGTACCTTTAACGCCTGCCATGTCTCCCGAGTTGGGGCCGCGGCTGCTTCCGGCTTCCTGCCACAGCCCGGGCCCCAGCCCAGGCCCGCCCCGGGCGGCACGGCTGGTCCCGGGCCCGCCCTCGCCACTCGGAGCCCCGCCCCCGCCGATCTCAGCCCCGCCCCGCCACTCGGAGCCCCGCCCTGCCACTCGGGGCCCCGCCCCCGACGTCCTCAGCCCCGCCCTCTCCACTCGGAGCCCCGCCCCCGCCGATCTCAGCCCCGCCCCTCAGAGCCCCGCCCTGCCAGCCGGGACCCCGCCCCCGCCGCCCTAAGCCCCGCCCCCACCACTCAGAGCCCCGCCTCCGCCGTCCTCAGCCCCGCCCCCGCCACTCGGAGCCCCGCCTCCGCAGTCCCCAGCCCCACCCCGCCACTCGGAGCCCCGCCCCGAACGGCCATAACCCCTCCCCTCGCTCGCAGAGCTTCACTTCTCCCGGGTCCGCGGACCTTGCTCCAGGGTCCGCTCATCGCTCAAACCCTCCGCCCTCCGCCAACTCCGATTAACCAGGATCTCACGCCGGAAGCCCCTCTGCTGAAGCCTGAGCCCTTCCCTAATTTCCGAAACTGCCCGCACGCTCCGCCCTTCCTGCGTGGGCTGAGCCACGGGCTCCCCCGGCCGCCGCGTCCTCGGCCCCAGGCACCCCCGCTGGCCCGCTCGGCACGCGAGAAGCCCCGCGCGAGACCCAAAACTGCCCGAGGGCGGAGACCGAGAAAGTGGGGCGAGGGACACCCGCCAGCAGCCGGCGTTGCAGTCCCCGCGTGCAGGCGCGCGTGCCTTTGTGCGCCGGCAGGCGTTCCCGCGGCGGAGGCGGGTGGGGTCGGGGCTCCCGGGTCGGGCCTCGACGACACACCCTTGCTGAGGATGCGGCGTTTGCAGCGCCCTGCTTGCCTTGATTAACACCAGCTTTGGCATTTTTCAAAAACTGGCGTTTTCTCCTTTGTACCCTGGTAATTTATACAAAGACCAAGAAGCTGTTTTGTGTCCGAGACTTGCATGGACATTTAAATAAATACTGTTTTTATACGCTGGGGCCTCAAAGTCAGCTGGTAACCAAGGCGAGTTTACACCTTGGAGGCCAGTCAGTGTTTGCTTTTGGAGAGAACTGTGTAGGGCAGAAACAATCTGGAGGAGACTCTTAAATCCATCTAGTGTCAGTGCTTTGTTTCACCTTTAACGGGGAGAGCCTCAGAAAGGGAAAGACTTACCTGTGCCAGGTGCAGGTGCGCTGAAAGTGCTTGGATGATGGACCAGTTACCACCCATTCTAGCAAAGAACAGGGTGATCACACTACGGTGATGCCCCTCTTCTACTGCTTTTCATTTTCAACACGACTGAACGATAAAGGGGTTATTGGGAACTCAGGTTCCCTTGTCTACCTTAGCATCACTGACTCTCATCACCACCAACTTTCAGTATCTCTGCTCAATTCACTTTTTCAAAATATAAACTAAGCATATTATTTGCAATTATTTTATTTTTTGCAATTACCTTTGCAATTATTTTATTTTTCTAGCTTTCCTCATTTCTCCTCATAGATTCAGTACAACTATTAAAAGCATTGTGTTTCCAGTACCTTGGATATCCAGAAATACACTGCATTCTTTGTTTTGTAGCCTGTATTCTAGTCAATGTTGTTGAGAAGTTTTCACTCTTTTGAGTATCATTTTCTTTTTTTTTTTTTTATAATTTTTTTTTTTAATAGAGGCATGTTTTATTTATTTATTTATTTGTTTGTTTTGTTTATACAAGCACTGGGTACAGTCAGAAGCACGGGAGGGTGAGAGAATTCACCAGAGCCAGAGCGGGGAGCAGAGCAGGCAGAAGGACCGAGGTACACTGCTGAGGGGAGCAGCGGGTGGCAGGAGAGGTCTGCGCACCATGTGGGACCCTCCTCTGGTGGCCGGGGAGCAGCCGGGGATCGAACCGGCGCCGCAGAGGCCGCGGGCAGCTTCGCAACCCAGCGCTCAACCGCTGCGCCACCGGGGAGGCCCTTGAGTATCATTTTCTAAATACCTGTGAAAGCTCTCAAGGAAACAAACGCTGGAAGGCTGTTCTTTGTAGTTTTCCTTATTGTAGTGCCAGACTGGTCTCATGAGAAAGTTAAGACATTTCTCCTTAATTGATGAGGATTTTCTATAATTGATGAGGGTTTCATTTCTTCTTCGATTCTTCCATTTCATTTCCTCACATTCCAGTGTGCTTTTGGAAAGCCATATATAGGGGTCTGCTGAAGCCTTCCCTGTCAATCTATGGCTAGCCCATAGAAGAGAAATGGACTCGAAGAAAAATTGACACTACTTCAAAGGCACAGCCTGGTTTCAGTAAGATACTAGAAGACTGTGAGAAGCCAAAAAATGAGGTGTTTGTCCAAAGGTAATGTCTGGAATCAGAAAAAATACAGGGACAGTTTCCTGCCCACACGATCTGTCCTCTCCAGTTTACTAAATTCTGTAAGAAGAAAGTTAGCCAGGGGCTTTAACCATCTCCTGAGAAAATCCACTTTCTTCTCAGCAGATAGATGCTCATTTAAAAAAAAAACCCTGCTCTTCCATTAACCCATTCCAGATTCCCTTAAGAATAAAAACATTGCCAAAACCAGAGGGTAAAACCTTAGTAAGTGAAGCTGACTTGCATCAGTGTGCTTTGGGTTGGATGAGCTCTGAGGCCTCCCATACACTGCCTGGGACTACAGTGACCCTTCTGCAAATGAATTTTGTATTCTCTCCTTACATTAAATTCCTTCACACTATGAACTAGGTCTTATTTTTTCCCATTTTAGATGGGCACCTCGTAGTAGTAACTAGTAGTAAAGAAGATGAGATCAAGTACTAACGTCTAACTCTGAAGTCAGACAGCACTTAGACTATTCCTCACAGATCTCATGCCCTCCAAAAGACAGGAACTGCCACATAAATAGAAATAATACCAACACCTTATGCTTAACTGGCCAATCAAATCCATTAGTTCATTTGATTTTCCCTTACATCTCAATTAGTATCTTGCATATATACTATACACAAATATTGTTTGAATTAACAAATCTTTATGTTCCCTTAGAAAATAAGGATAGGGGGCCGCCCCGGTGGCACAGCAGTTGAGAGCTGGGTTGTGAAGCTGCCCGCAGCCTCTGCAGCACCGTTCAGTCCCCAGCTGCTCCCCGGCCACCGGAGGAGGGGCCCACATGACATGCAGACCTCTCCTGTCGCGCGCTGCTCCCCTCAGCAGTGTACTTCCATCCTTCTGCCTGCTCTGCTCCCCACTCTGGCTCTGGTGAATTCTCTCACCCTCCCACGCTTCTGACTGTACCTAGTGCTTGTATAAATAGATAGATAGATAGATAGATAGATAGATAGATAGATAGATAGATAGATAGATAGATAGATAGATCTTTAAAAAAAGAAAATTAAGATAGGATATTTCCCTATTTTAAAACATCAAGCCTCAAACCTCAGTTCTGAGTAAACCCTCCATGCCTCTATCTCCTGAGGCAAGATTAACAAAAACCTGCCTCTGCGAACTTTTTGAAAAGTAATTGAGGAACATATAAAAAAACATAGGGCAATGAATGCAAGTTCGATGCAGTGGCATCAAATTCACACTGGGAAACGCTCAAGTCACTGCATAAACTAAATACAAGTATGATGCAACACTACTGAAATCAGCCAATGTTAGTTTTCTTTCCTCTCAGCTACCACTTCTTTTCACTCAGTCATGTTTCTTTGCTATTCTATGCAGACAAATCTGTGAGCCCACAGAAACAAAAGGAACAGGGCACAAGTTACTTTTGGTTGTTCTTTGCTAGTTATGTTACCCACTCTGCACAACCTGAAGTTACAATGTAATTCCACCCACAATATCAACCTGTGATGATGATACACATTGTCTCATCAACTATCAATAACAACCATTACAGTGTAAGTAGTAAGCACCTAAAATAGACAGTTTATATGCACATTCTCTCCTTTGCAGGGTTGTTAGAAGATCTCTAGTTTACAGGTGATAAAACTGAGACTCAGAGTCTTTAAGAAGCTTGCCTAGTGTGAAAGTCTGTAAGTGGAAAAATCAGGATTCAAACCCAGTTTTCTAGTCTCAAGTCCACACTATATTATTATGCCAAAACATCATGGTTTATTTTAGGAACAACCAAAATTTGCTTGCGTGGCCTAAATTCTCCAAGAGATGTTTCCAGCAGAAAAGCAGTCCTGTTACTATGATAACTGCTTCTGGAATTCAACTTCTGTGTTCATTCCTTATATAATGGTGTTTTATTTAGGACCCAACTTGAATGTTCTTCCAAAGACAGTACAGTGATGGTTCAAATGCTTTTGATTTGCAGCATTTGTTAACAAATGAACACTCTGCTTTTATCCTAAAAGAACTAAAATTGATCATACAATGTTTTTTAAAGGATATAACCAAGAAAAAGAGAACTAAAATAACTGCTTTCTATGGCAAAGTCCCAGACTTCTAGGATCAATGCCTTTGCCTCAGCATAAAAAAAGCAGCTTGGAAAATCCATTAATATTCTTACTCAGTAATCCCAGGATTTCTATGATGATTCTTTTTGAAACATAGTATTCATGCACCATGATGGGTGTGTGTGTATGTGTGTGTGTGTGTGTGTTTGTGAGAAAGAGAGAGAGAGAGAAAGAGAGAGAGACTGTGTGTGTAAGGATAACAGTAGGTGTGGTTAAAGTATAAACCAAAATCTTGTCAGATTGCTTCCTGGTGCAAATGTATTATGTGCTTTTTATTTTCTTGCCCCATAACTCTTCTAAAAAGTGAATCATAGGGCCTCCCCGGTGGCGCAGCGGTTGAGCGCTGGGTTGCGAAGCTGCCCGCGGCCTCTGCGGCACCGGTTCGATCCCCGGCTGCTCCCCAGCCACCGGAGGAGGGTCCCACATGGCGCGCAGACCTCTCCTGCCGCCCGCTGCTCCCCTGAGCCGTGTCCTTCGGTCCTTCTGCCTGCTCTGCTCCCCGCTCTGGCTCTGGTGAATTCTCTCACCCTCCCGCGCTTCTGACTGTACCCAGTGCTTGTATAAGTAAACAAACAAATAAAATAAATAAATAAATAAATAAAAACATGCCTCTATAAATAAACAAACAAACAAAAAAAAAATTTAAAAAAAAAATAAAAATAAAAAGTGAATCATAAAAGGTGTAATTCAAGCTTGTCATGATATCCCTGCAAGTGCAAAAATTACTTAGCTCTCTACAAGTATTTTTGAGCCTTTTAATATACATTACAAATAGTTTAGACCAATCACATTTTATGTGTAACATATTTACAAAACAAAAAATATATTACAATAAATATGAATGAAACAGTGAATCTGATCAACAACAAGCTCTGTCACAACCAGATATTTTAAAGGAATGCAAAGCCCTGTTGGTCTGCATATGTTAAGAGTTTTGAGATAAATAGGGGTCCAGAATTATAATGTATCCGGAATACAGATGGGGGAATTCCCAAATTTAAGTTAGGTAAGATTCTTTCTCATTGCTAATTATATAATGTTTAACGATGTTTTAAACTGTGAATATTGATGAATTATCCAAACATGATACAAAGCTAATATAGTTCTATCATTTCAAAATGTACGTGACATTCACATAATAGCCTTTTTTAATTATTATCATTATATACTGTAGTTCACACAATATCTACAAATGTGAATGAATGAGAAAAAACAGGTCACAGCAACATGTCTCACATTCCAATTTTAAATAAGACAAGCACATACTGGATCAAACATTATTTTATAATATGTTAATAAATAACACCTAGTTTGTTATGGTTACCTTGAACAGTTTACAGCTGTATATTTCAAAAGAGAACATTTTCTTTGAGTTTCACATTGTCAGTAAAAGGTAAAGTAAGTGATGAACCTTTTATAACCCAAAAAAAAAAAAAAGGAAGAGAGTTCTATACAGAACAAAAAGTATTTTCGACATGCTGCTTGTCTGGTACAATTTACCACAAGAAAATTAAAAATATAAACAAAAGTGATTGTCTTTTAAAAACAACTTTTGAAAGCTTAACACAATAATATTGAGCATGAACCTTTTTAAGACTAGCGTGGAAACCATTGTGCCCATCTGCCTTGCATATATATACTGTAGGCACATTGTAGATGTGCACACCGAAAGGGATCTACTGGAGTCACAGGATAACAGCTGCTTATCCCTCAAGTGAGAAACAGCCAAAACACTGGACTGAAATCTAACCAGTATGAGGTCTGCAAAGGTTTCATCCTTGCTTTTCTTTCGCAGATGTCCCTGTGCGAATGCTGTTCCTGTGGACCCCCAACTATATTTAAAGCAATAGACCCCAAGTAATAATCCAGTTTCACCAGGTAGGGAGGGGAACTGGTTCCTCAAAGCAAATTCTGCCAAGCCATCTGGCCCAGTCTGCAGGTGAGCATAGCACTCTCACCACAACCGCTCACAGATCTAGGGGACGCTGAGACCATATTGTGTATCAGTCCTGCCAAACCGCTTTGCAACCTATTTCCAGCTAAGAACACTTTTTTGGCTAAGCAAAAGGAAGAGCATTAAGCATTATAACAAAACTAAAGTTTCTTTCAAGTCCAGGTTTAGAGTTGTTGTTATGGTGTTAAAACATTTCCTTTAAGAAACCACAATTTTCTAAAGGGAAAGGAAGGCAGCAGCCTGGTTTCTGACCAGGAATAATATCCCTACAGCCTCAGAGCCCTTATATTCTCTTACCAGCATTTTCACTACTTTTTTAGCGTTTCCAGTAACGGTTGGTGGTAACCACTAGATTGTAGTATAGTCACTTCCCACAAGTCAAGTTCTTTTACATCTCTAAATCTCCAGACCAAAAGAAATGCAGTGTTATGCTAAGACCATAGTAAATTTCCATTTTAAAAAAAAAAAAAAAACAGTTGGTGGTTGCATTCCTAGAATCTATGTAATGCCATTATTCAAATTACATCTTTCCAAGAAAATCTAAAAACCATTTGTTAAAATCCACCATGTAATCCTATTATAACTTTTGCTCATTAATCCTCAGACAATGAGATGGATATTATGCCTTCAGTGGCCTCTATTTTCCATTTCCCCAGAAAATGCTGAGTAGGGTCCCCAAAGGGCAGGCTGGAATGTTGTGCAAGGTCATCTGACTACAAGTTCCTCTCCTGCTTTGGACCTTTTATGGTGGGGGCTTGAGAAAACAATTATCCACATTCCTTATCAATAAGGAATTAATTCACAAGTAATTTAACAGGTTAGTACTGGATACATGTTACTGGAGTTTTTGGTTCATCTGTGACAACCTCAGAATTGTGACACACACTAAGCGTTAGCACAGGTCTGCAGCAGAGATGGGAAAGCTCATACATTAATACAAGGGCTTTTGGCCTTGATTTTCAAATTCAGACCAGGCATCATTGAGCTCCATGAAAATCATCTTTGCATATTGTTCATAGGGTTGCCCAGTAGCCTATGGAAAAAGCAAAAACACACATTAAACATCACAGACCCAACCTTTACTTACATGAAATTTTTCATTGCTAATATGTGAGCTCTAAGTAATCGAAATTTACTAAGTCATTTACTTTTTTGCAGCCCAGTCTATGTAACACTAATTATGATGACTTCCCCAAATGCCCTTCCCCTAGAAATTCACATAGGATCATTGTAAGTAGATAAAAGGGAACCTACTAGGTACCAAAAATTATCAGATATAGCTCCCATCTCTAGATTATCTACCAAGTGACTGAGGCACATGACAGCTTATCTCCAGTGAACTGCATTTTTAACCTCCTCTTTCCCCATTTCTAAAAACAGGTGTTCTGGGAGAACTGTAATCTATCTAAGTCATACAGTTTGTGGATTTGGGGGGTGGGGCTGTTTCTCTTGCTCTTTCAATTCACTGAGTCACAGCATTTCCCATTAATTCTTCTATTCAGACTGGTCACAAAAAAAAAAAAAATGGAGAAACGAAAATCAAATACATCCATTTCAAGCATGATTCCCAAGGGGCACTTCAACTATCACTTAGCGTCACAGGCCCAGCTCACAAGACAGCAAGATGTTCCACTTCAGCATGGAGTACAGGGATGACTGCTAAGACTGAACTGGGGGAGATTAAGACTAATACACTGCCTAATTTATTCCTGTCATGGAGATTTCTAAGTCTTATGAGGGTTTCAGTTGGGCCATGCAATAGTTTAAGTTTCTGACAATGTAGAAAACATAGACATACACATACTTTAATGAAAACATAAACTGGCATAATCAATATAGTGATCGATTTAGTTTCATTTGGAATATTTTGTTGATTTCCCCAATTTTGCCAACTGTATTCTAACTTTTCAGTACAATCCTGGCTAAACATACTGCTGTATTTACAGAAGAGAAAAATTTTCTTCCCTCCACACCTCTCAGTCTACCCTATTATAAGTCAGGACACAATTTATATCGGAGTCCTAAAAATTAGTCAGCGGGGAATTTTACAGCTCTCTGAGTAAGCCCCTATTTCATTATTCATAATGCATAACTTGATTTCACCTGTTTCATAAAGTACAACTATTTATTTAAATACCCGATTTTAGCCTAGGGACTTTATTACACAGATGGCCTCATAACCAGCAAATTGAAAGCATGTTGTTTTAATACATGCTCAAAAAATAATGAAAGTATGGTGACCACACCTGAGGGGAGAAGCCATATATTGTCCAAAAATTAATAATAATGTAAGAAAAAATACTTTAAAAAAATAATAATGGGGCCTCCCCTGGTGGTGCAGCCATTGAGCGCTGGGCTGCAAAGCTGCCCACAGCTTCTGAAGTGCAGATTCGATTCCCAGCCGCCAGTGAGGGCCCCACATGGTGCGCAGACCTCTCCTGCTGCGCCCGCTGCTCCCCTCAGCAGTGTGTTTCGTCGGTCTGCCTGTTCTGTTCCCCACTCTGGCTCTGGTGAATTCTCTCACCCTCCCGCGCTTCTGACTGTACCCAGTGCTTGTATAAATAAATAAATAAATCTTTTTTAAAAAATAAAAAAATAATAAATAAATAAATAATAAATGAAAGGAGGAAAAGACAACTGACACAACAGTGCAGGTCATACTCACTTTATCTGGGTGCACCACCAACACAGCCCTCCTGTATACCTTCTTCACCTGCTCTGGTGTCACCAGGTCTGCCATGCCAACTGGTTTCCACTTGGTCTCCCCTTCCCACAGCACAGTGTGCATAGTGGACAGAAGTGCTCTGATATTTCTCTCTTTGCCTTCAATCCATTCCAGAATCTGTAAGTGCAGATGGGTTGAGAAATTCAAATGTTTTTCGATCCAGTTCTCTATTGGGACTATCGGATGCCTCCAGCTCTAGCAACATCAAATACTGCAGTCACCACGCGTTGGTTCCATGTGGATGCTCCACAAGTGTGACCTTGTGGTACAGAGGATCGTACCATGTCAGAGGCTCACTCACCTTTAATTTTTCAGGATCCATTTCCTTAGCCATTTCTTCCTTTCTCATCTCAGCTATTGTTCGGGGCCCCTTTTTGTCTTTGTGTGCACTGAAACCTTGACTAGAGAGTAGGTCTTCAAAGTCAGCTGCTTTTTGTTTCCCTTCTGCAATATAATTTTTTGAAAAATCACTGTAGTTTTTACTCTTGAACATAATCATATCATTATCTCATAATACGTCAAGGTATTTTCACATGTGTTAAGGCCCTTCATCATCATATTTATCCTGTGAATAGGATATGAGACCTAAATGAAGTGTGAGAAATGATAAGGTCCATTCAGAGTCATATGGCGTGGCCATGGCAAAGCTAGAACTTGAGCTGGGGTATCAAACTAAATGCAACTCCTTTTCTACTGTACCATCTTTTCTTAGCTGCATACGCTCTTGATTTCCATGCCCCCTTACTCTGCCCCAGGTATAACTAGTTAGTACCAGTGTTGGGCTTTTGTATTTGGAGTCTACACATGCCACTGCTTTCTTGTCCACACCTAGTCTCTGCAGTAGAGAATTCTAGCTTTGCCCATTATTAGCAATAAGATCTTGAGGCAAGTTACTTATCATCTCCATACCTCAGTTCCTCATCTGTAAAGCAGTGATTTTGTTAACACTACTGCTATATGTTGTGAGAATTGATAAGTTAACATTTTAAAAAGTGTTAGGATATACCTGACTATTTAAATATCTGTTAAATAAAACCAAAACATAACAGTCCATGCATCCAATGTCTGCCAACCAAAACTGGTGCTTGAGTTTCAGCTCATTTGCCAACTCTGTAGGGTAAGATGTCCTGACCACACACTTGGATGTACATGCGTGTGCGCGCACACACACACACAAATGTAAGTTCCCCCGAGGCTAAGGAATTTGTGTCTTGCTCATTACTATAACCCCAATATTTTCCACACTCAAAATGCTCCACAAATATTTGTTGATTGAAGACACTCACCTCAATTCTATTCAAAATAAAAATCGAAAGTCACATCACTCTATAGAATTATCTAAGGACTGTCTACTGTTAACCAAAGAACAAATATGATGCTATCTTTTCCCAACAAAGGAATCCCTATCATGTCAGTATTATGAAAAGGCACCTGTATCATAGCCAGGAAAGCATTGTGGTTAAGATCAGGGGTTCTGGAGCCAGACTGTGTGGTTCAAATCTTGGGTCTGTCACTTATAAGCTGTATGGAATTAGGAATTAGGAAATTTCTCTACTGATCTTTATCATTGATTCCTGATCGACAACATGGGATTGGTTTTAGAGATGATATGAAATCTGTAAAAACTCCTGACATGTAGTAAGCTCTCAATAAATGTTAACTACTGCTAATAAGAAAAGTAGAAAAATTTCCATATTCCAAAGAGAGAAAGTATGATCAAATCAACTGAAATGTGAAATATATCATAACAGGCCTTTCAACAAACTCAAATTTAACAATCCTGGCTATGCAAAATGTTTTTACAAATTATCAACTGCCGCCCCCCCCCAAAAAAAAATCCCATCTAGAGTGTCTTCCAGTCTAGTTGTTGACCCATTTTGTGTTCTTTTAACTTTTTTCTCAAAAAAGAAAAAAAACCAACACAGGAAATCCAATCACCTCAGGAACACCCATCAGGGAATAAGAAAGACCAGATGTCTAAAGACATGTACACTCCTCCAATTGGCACCCAACCACAGTGTCTGATGGGTTCCCAACCTTTATTCTCTACTCTCTCTTTCAAAGGATGAACAGCTTCAAGATCCACCACTCCACTCACATCCATTCAATATTCATTTAGTGCCTACTAAATGCCAAAAACTAAGCTAGATGATGATAAAGTGGCAAATAAGACATAATCCTTGCCCTCCAACTGATCTCTGTATAAAGGGACAGACAAGTGAGCCAGCAATCACAAAACAATATGGCGAGTGTGAGAAACCCAGGAGCTCCAGGCATTGCATGGGGGGCAGGGATCATGCTGTGTCTTTACAGCTACAAGATTGCCTCAAAACTACTGCAAATCACTTCTATCTCCTACTTCAGGTAGACATAGCCAGGTACTATGAAGCCTGGCCCTGCAGCCTTACCCAAGTTCGTCGATCCTTTCCCACGTTCACTTTGACCCCCAGGTGTGGATGAGAAGCTCACATTGTAGTTGGGTCGGTTCTGAGGAGAGGAATGTGGCATGCTGGGCTGGGGCTTAGGCTGAGGCTGCTGCCAGTTGTAGCCACCTCCCTGCTGCCACCCTCCACCCATAGGCTGGGGAGATGCTTTCTGTGGTGAGCTGAGAGGTGGAAATCCTCCACCCAATCCAGTTGGTGTGGTAGGTTTGCTGGCAAATGAAGAACTACCTACAGGAAATAAAAAGCAGGCGGAGGTTGGGGAAGAAAGAGGTACTGGTATTTTGTAGTAGCCTCTAACTCTTTGAGTCTCAAGTTATTATTTGCAATGACTTTAGTGTAAATGGCCTTGACAAGCAATACAATTAACATTCCTAAGCATTATAGAATAGCAGGCATCTATATCCTAATATCCTCCATTTCTCAATCCCCACAATGACATTTTTAGGTATGTGTTCATAGCTCCATTTTTATTCAGATGAACAAACTGCAGGTCAAAACAGTTCAGTGGTTTTCTCAAAGCCACACAGCAGCAAGTGGCAGAACAAAGAGTTGACTCCACATCTTTTGACTGGAAGCCAGAAGATGCCTGGTTTTTCCTATTGTACTATTCCTCCCCTCCTGCCCACCTCCGAAGCAGATTTTTTTGGTCTTGGTTTTGAATTTTTTATTTTATCTTAAAATTTTTTTCTGAGCAATGTTTTACAGTAGTATAAATGTTTTAGGAGTACAAGTTCGCACTTTCTCAAATGTATGATACCATACCACATCCACACCAAAGTACTAATGACCCTTCACCACAGTCCTAAACAGATTCTATAATTTCACTGGAATAAAAACTAGCAAATTCCAAGAATAGGGAATAAAACAAAATAAATTCTACTCATTAGTCTAATTACACATCAGTTATCAGTATTAACCATTGCTTGTTTTAAGTGCAAGCTTGGTAGTGACCAAGAATAAACAATGATGTTTTGAAATTTCATAAAGAGCTTTCAATTTCACACTACTTGCACTTCATTGCAGGAGAGTAAACATAGTCGACACCAACAATTTTGATCAGGGCAAAGGATCTTATTCAAATTTTTAAAAATGCTAAATACTTTATGCCAGATATTTAATAGAATACTCATTCCACAATCTCCTAATTTTTAAATACATACATGCTGCTCTATTTTCCAAAATATGAAAAACAGTTGTGGCCTGTATTTAAAGAGGTAAATGAGAAATTAAACTGTGATCATGTCCAAGGACACTTTCATGCACCAAACTGTAAGTAACTGATAATAAAATAATACTTATGCAGCTCTTTAGAATTTGCAAAACACATTTACATATATTTTGTTTTCAATGCACACAATACTCTTAGGAGGAAGGTAGTATTTTTCGTTCTACTTTAAAGATGGAGAAATCACAGCTCTATATCCAAGCCACAGCCAGGTCAATTAACTCAGAGTATTTATGGGAGGAACTAAAGCATTGGTGTTTTATCAGAATTATTCATTGTGGAAACACCTCAAGGAAAAGGATGCTGTCTTTTGTCATTTCTGAAATGCAGCTATATAATTTGGAAGTCTAATTTTTATTCTCAAAACAAGTGCCCAGCAGTCAAACTTTTTGGCTTCTAGCCCTTGCTCACATTCCTATTGTGACTTCAGAAAGTCTTAACTTCCCTAAGTTATATGACTTGAAAAATGGAGAACTTTAGGAAACCAGTTTCCCCAGGAGTTGTAAGAATTACTACATTTCTAAAATGACAAAGTTGTTGTAGTGATATAAGTATGGCTATTATGAAGCTACATTCATTGTCAGAATATTAATGGTCAAATAAGATGACTTCAAGGCTATGTAGTCATAAGGAAATGTCATTTATATCTTAACCTGCTTAGTTTGTACCTAGTGTCCCAAGGTCAGCGAAAGGATCCAGAGTCTGCGGTTTGGCTTGGTGTGTGGGAGTGCCGTGTGAGGATCCTGTGGGGCTGGTGGCAGCTGACTTACTTCCCATTCCAAAACCTCCTGAAAAGGAATTAAGATCACTGAAAATGAGTTCATTTTCCAAGGCTGAATTCTGAAATTCAGAAATTCAGAGATACTTCTCATCTGGTCTCTGAGGGCAGATTAGATATGGAAATATGGTTAATGTTGTGAGACCTTGTTTCTTTAACAGAAGTGACTAGTAGCCTGCAGCAGGGACAGGGAATAGAGAAGACCTGTGTCATTTTTTACCACACCCGTGGCCATTACATTCCGTTTATCTCAAGTCACCTGACTTCATGTCTGTTGCTGTTTTAACATCGTATTCTGCAACCTTAGTAAATTCCCTTGTTAGTTCTCTCTTTTTTTTTTTTTTGTATATTCTTGAGGATTTTCCTTTTTTATATTTTTGGATCAAAATAAGCTCTTTTCTGTTTACAAGGTTATTTATAAGTTGCAAAAATTCCTTGTTTTTTCTTGTATGCCCCATTCAATTTTGGATGCCAATATCAGACAGACAGAAAGCTCGAGGACACTTTTTCTTGCATCTGTAGTGAAATCTTGGCAGCAGACAGTAACCGCTCCAGATCTGTCAACTAGTGCATCTGGCTTCACTTTTTCTATTGAATTTGGAGTCAGACACAGATCTGAATTTTGGCTCTAGTATTTTCTAGCTGAGTGACCTTGGGCATGTTTTCTAAATCCTTTGAGTGTCAACATTTTCTCATTTGTTAAATAAGAGAACAGCAACTGCTTCAGAAAGTTGCTGGGATGAGCACATTATATGAGAATTCTTGTGTGTGTGTGTGTGTGAGTGTGAGTATGTGTGTGTGTGTGTGTGTGATGTGCATATGCTATCTGCAAAATGTAAAGAACATAATTGCACAAGATGACTGTTAACAAATACTGACTAGCCAGAAGAGTTTAACCACAATTGTGGTCAAGACTTGTAAAAAAAATCCAAGAGCTTGTAAGTGATAGAGTTAGATATATACCCACATTTGTCTAATTCTATTATCAAGAAAGACACTCAACAAATGAGACATAGAAACATTTAAGTAACACATAATGAGAAATCTGAACCCCTCTGTCATGAATGAGATCAGAGGCAATGTGAAAAGTTCTGCCAGGATGTGTCTTTAGGAAATTACATGGGTGACCAATGATATCCTGTAAAGACTCACTTCATCTCGGGCAAAGGACTATCTTTAGCAAATGGTTAAATGTACACCAAAATTAACCTGTTGACCTTTACCTGGTTTGGCATGCCAGTCCCAACCTCCTGAAACATCTGGCTGAATGTTCACAGCAGGTGTACTAGAGGCTGCAAACAGGGAGAAAAAAAAGAGTCAGGACAAGACTGCTCAGAACTCCCTTTTCTGAATTGACGTGGGGAAACACTATCCCTTCCAGGAAGTCTGCTTAGCCTCCACGCTCCTGGGCAGTTCATCTCCCGTGAGCTCTTTCCATGCTCTGCAACATGAAAATGTTGTGCCTTCATCTATAGTTACTTACATGAGGGTTGCTAATAGCCACATCTTGTCTGTCTCTGTTCCTTTTTTCAACTCACTTTTATTTTACCTCCATATCCACAGTCTTTGAATTCTAACTGTAAACATGTTGGTCTCCATTAAATTGTGCATTCATTGCAGGAAAGACCTATCTTATTCATCTTTGTGTGTCCCAATTCTCCACTTAACATGAAGTCAGTGGTATTTTTATGAACTCAATTCATCTTAGGTTGGCAATAACAAGTGTGAGAGGCATAGCCAACTTAGAACTGAAATGTTGCTTTCTCTTCACTGTTACATGAATAGAGAAGGAGGAGTTATCCAGAACATGTACTGAGCACTGACTATATACCATCCACCATGAAGGGACCAAGGGTGTGTCTATTCACTCAAAACAAACTCATGGCAACTTCAATATAGGTCATACTGATACTTCTCAAAGTTCCAAACATAGAATTACAAGAAACAGTCAGCTAAGAGAATAAGATATGTTAGAGGAAGACATGTTGGTTATTTTTTTCTATATTTATACAGTCCAAATAATAAACAAGATGGTGCCAATAAAAAATATTTTTTTATAAAATAGTTCTAGGTTCTGTCCATACATGCAATCAATGAGTAAAATGCAAATACTAAACTGATATTGGTAGGATTTAAAATACACATACACACACCACTATCATGACACAAAGAATCATGAAATCCCCAAGAATAGCATTATCACACCTTATATTCACCAGTTCTGTTTGCTCAGTACAAAGTAACTTGTGTTTTCCCATAGTCAAGTTAAAAAGAACATAACACTATTCGCAATATCAGTTCTTTCCTTTCTATTCCACTTCTTCCACTGTAATTCATAAAAAACTAAGATGGAAATTGAACAATTTTGTTGACATTTGCCATCTGATTTCATTAAACTCTGATCTTAGTCTTGCATCCAACTAGGATATAGAATTAGCTGTTAGAACTTCAACCTTACTACTAATCAAATCCACAAATCCTTATGTATACCTGTCACATGCAAGGCACCAAATCAGGAAACTTATAATCTGATGGAGATATAGGAATACACAGATGAAAAAGTAATTACCTAAAATGTTTAATCTCTATTTTGCCTTTTATTATGGCTATTTTACTTATTCTTCCAACACTATGTCCTAAGTAATTATTTTCTTGGGAGAAAATATTCAAAATACTTGTTGAATTCATAGGCAGTATTTCTTGATTTTCAGAAGAGATTGGTAGTACCCTGTGGAAATCTGAAGGAAGTATCTCAGGGGTTTGGAGGTGAAGAAATCTGAACTCCCCTGTGTTATCCTACATGAAGATGATGTAACTAATTCACTAGCAGTAAAATAATCACTGTTTTTCCAACAAGGATAGTAGGAATTCTTTCTACTCACTGGCATGACACAGGCCAAAATTAGAGTATGGTTATAAAACAAAGGAGTGCTCATGAATCTAAGCTGAGTGATAAATGTTCTAATCAGTAACAAGAAAGAAAGAGGGTTATCCATAAACTGCTATGCTGATATGAATACCCATATCCATGAGACATAAAAGATAGTACTCTTATCAAAATATTAAAGGGAAGAAAATAGATAAAAATTTCTCCAACAAGAAGTATTTCCAATCAATTAAAAATAGCAATATTTTTCTTTTATCTTATCAGTATATAAACTAAAGTTACATCTTATAATCAATGGTGTCTTATAATTCTGACTGTGTAGTCCTAGTGCAAACAAAAAATTCCTAAATCTAAATAGGATTTAGGAATAATGAGATGAATAAGACAAAGTAAAATAGGCTTCTTTACTGTATAATATTCCAGAACTTTTAATAAGTTAATGTAAATTGTTAATTTCCAAAATTCAGAGACATTATGAAGCTTAAACAAAAAAATCCTACAAACTGCTTTTATATCTGAGCACCTATTGATATCTTGTGGAAAACTATGTTCCCCTGAACACAATATAAAGTACTTCCTCACCATGCACTGTAGGTGAAGGACTTCTCGTTGGCTGAAGAAAGGGGTCACTGGAAGCATTCGATGTGCTCAGAAAAGAACCCAGCAAATCTTGCCCTGATGGTTTAGAAGGTGCTCCAAATGGGTCAAAGGTGGCACCTAAAAAATAGTAACAAAAATGTACTTCTTCATCCTATGAGTTCATTCACTCAATAAATATTAAAAAGTTGTCACTATTGCATGGCCCTAAGCCAAATACTTGAAAAACTGGAACATGCCTATCTCCTAGGTTGCTGCATGGGCCCAGATTACCCTGAAAATTTCCTCCAGGGCTAACAATAGATCCCTACAATTTCTGGGCACACATGGGTAATCCATCTTTGTGGTCAAAGAAGAAATCTATGTTTATCTGTTGGATGAACGATAAGATTCTAAATAAGAGCTCCTTGGACTTTTGGGTATCTTAACAACAGGAAATAAATCAATCAAGATTATAGGCTGGCCTCTGTTTAAGTCAACACAGATGAACCCATCAGTGACAAAACCATGCCTGACCTCATAGGAGGTGCTTACTAAGTGAATTGTGTTCATACTGAGCGAATCATTGAACAAAGCCTGGTGGGGGGATGGTATTACCTTCATTCTATACATAATTAGAATGAGGTTCAGAAAGTCAATCCTCTTGCAAATAAATAATAGAACTGGAAATTATGTTCAAGTTTTTTTTTTTTTAAAGATTTATTTATTTATTTGTTTATTTATTTATACAAGCACTGGGTACAGTCAGAAGTGCAGGAGGGTGAGAGGATTCACCAGAGCCAGAGTGGGGAACAGAACAGACAGACTGACGAAATACACTGCTGAGGGGAGCAGCGGGCGGCAGGAGAGGTCTGCGCGCCATGTGGGACCCTCCTCCGGTGGTAGGGGAGCAGCCGGGGATCGAACCGGCGCTGCAGAGGCTCCGGGCAGCTTCGCAACCCAGCGCTCAACTGCTGCGCCACCGGGGAGGCCCTATGTTCAAGTTTTTGACTCCAATTTTGAGGAATTTCCTGAAGGCATCTCACATTCCTCACAGGTGCAAAATGAACGCAATGAAAATGACTGCAGAGTTGCATGTATGTAATTGGCCTTAAATTTCTCATTATCAGGCAAGTAACAAAATTCCTTTTAGCTCCCTGTAGTGAGGTGTCACTTCCTAAAGTCTAAGTATCAAACTAATGAGCTGACTGCTTCCTGCAGAGATTGATTATTCTAGGAACAGACAACTAGAATCAAACAAATTAATGAACAAATTCGACTTTTACTAATGAGGTAGAACATATAGTGTAATTCAACTACATATAGTGTGTTCAACTACAACCTCGCTGACAGAATGCCTTCCTGGTATGTGCTGAGCAGCAAGTGAGCCTTACATGGCAACAACAGCACCAATTATATATGTCAGGCAGTCTGCTACACAATGTAGACCCCTTATCTCACCCAATACTCACAAAACTTTATCCCTTCTATAAAATGAGAATACTAAGAGTTACAGAGTAACTGTAAAAGGAAGCAGACTTAATCCCTCTACATCTCAGTTTGAAACCCACTGGTGAGGGATGCTAAAATCACTACTACTTGGTACACTTATAATATCAACTTATGTTAAGTTAGGGGGATTCTCCAATAAAGAAAAATGAACTTCTCAGCAATTAACTCAAAATGTAGCCTTTACAACAAGGCTGACTGGTAAGTATTAAAGGTTAAGGTTTTCATTTTCATTTTTTAAATAAGGCTACACAGATAGTCTATTCTTAATCCTGGCCTTCAAATACAGATCTTTAACTCTGCACTTTGTGCTCCTACTAATTCCTCTCAGGGGACAGAATATTTGAGTTATAAATCTGGGTCGGCCACTAAACAATTGTGTACCATTGGAGAAGTTAGTCAATACATGTGGGCCCCAACTGTAACCTGAGACACTGATCTAACTAATGTTTCAAAAGCCCCATCTCACTCTGAAACTGTAATACAACTATCTGCCTGGAGCTATGATGAATTAAATTACTAAAGTCAGAGGAGGTGTATGGTCTTCAAACATAAACATTAAATACTGTGCTATCTTGGGTGTTTAAATTTTTTTTCCTGACAGAGCTTTTTTCACCCTAGTGAATAAGAACTAGATGGAAGGAGGTGAAGAACAGAGGAAATGGCCTGAGATTCAGGGAATCTGGGTTTATACCCTGGTCTACAATAACTATTCTAGGAGTTTGAGCCTAAGCACCTACATTCTCTGATTCTGAGACTGACGCTTATAAAAAGAACGCCTCCACCTGAACTGCCACAAATCAAGACCAGCCCAAAGCCTCTGAGAAGTAAAGGATAAGCTTGGAAAAGAAAGTCCCCACAGCTTTCCACCTGCCTGAAGACTGAAGTCATTTCTCTTCTTCCTAGTATGATCTCACCTTGGCTAAAGGAGACAGAAACAAGGGGCAGCTGGTTCTTCAGAAGCTGTCATGAACTTCAGCATCCCTAGCTACTGTCTTCCAAAATTGTTAAAAAATCTCGGATGAGCAGGCATAAGAAGGCTGAGTCTAAAGCAACGAGCAGAGTGAAGCTGACTGAGCCACATGGAGCTCAAACTCTCAGCCTGGACACCATCTGCTCCACTGCAGCCAGCCGTGCTGCTTGCAGGAACCCCTAACTGTATCTGGAAGTAAGCAAGTATTCCCTACCCAGCCTAAGTGTCTTCAGACAACTACAATTCCAGGAAGGCACTACAGGAAAATTGAAAGAAAGCACTGGAGTCAAATGGCCTAGTTTTGGATCCTGGTCCCATCAATTACTAGCTATACAAATGTATGCTACTAATTTGACTCCATTCCTCAACTATAACATGGGGATAATAATAGCAACTATTTGCCAGGTTTTTATAAGAGTTAAATCCATGTTTAGTGCTAAATTGCACGTTTGGCAAACAAATATTATTCTATTAAATAATTATTATTAATAATAATAATCCATCAACCTGCATCTCCAAGCAAAGTAACTCAAAAAGCTCAGTGATTAAAATCATGAGGAAAGGAATGAAGGACGAGGAACTCAAGTATCCATTTTTATGCTGTTATACCCAAGAAGACAATATTTCCATTTCCTCTTGTGTTCCCCATTTCAATGAACACACTCTGCAAAGAGACTTTCAGGGAGACCAGAAAAGTCTATCTTATTAGGAAAGTTTAATGCCTCCTGCTTAAACAAAGCCTATCACTTAAAACCGAGTTATAGTACAATATAGAAAAAAAATACCTTCTCCTACTCTTAGCGTTGGAGACGCAGAGGTGGAGGTGGCAGACCGGCGCGGTGTTGACTGGGTGGATGCAGGCCCACTTGGATGAAATACATCTTCCACCCCCGACTGTCCAACCTGGGCAGGGCCGGCCGCACCTCCGCCCCCAAACAGGTCACTCAGCAGTTCGGAATTGGTGGGCGGAGCCGCCGGTGGAGAGAAGTTCTTACTCACTGCAGAACCTTCTAGGCCCAGAAGGTCCACATCCTCAGGGGGTGGAGGGGCAGCTGGCTCTGGCTGCTTTTTGCTGGGCTTCTTGGCTCCATGATGCTTGTCGCCACTGGCATTGCCATGAGGACTGGAAAGGGACAGAAGCTCATCGTCCGACTGCTCGCTTTCCTGGTTCACTAGGGCAGCATGATCCTCCTCACAGAATGACTTCTCTGATCTCTGGTCTAAGAAAGGCCAGGATGCCAATAAATGGTTAGTTATGGCCACGGCATTGGTGGTTTGTGTGATAGTATAAGTACAAGATCCCAGAAAGTGGGAGGAGCAGCTCTGAGCAAACAGTACTTTCAGATCCTTGCCAATGGAAAGTCTGATGTATTTCATAGTACATTTATTCATTTATCACTTGTTGATCTGGACGGCAGTCTAACCTAGTGGAAAAGAGCAGGAGCTCTGGAAGCAGACAGCCTGGCTTCGAATCTCAGCTCCGGCACTTACTACCTCTGTGATACTAAGAAAGTTACTTTACTTTTCTGGGTTTGGCTTTCTCCTCAGCAAATGGGGTGATAAATAGTACCTAACTCACATGATTGTTGTGAGAATTACATGAGATAACCCATAGGAAGTCTTAAGTGTTTTATCTTTTATTATTATTGTTGTTGTTGTCATCTTCCAGGTACTGTGTTAGGTGCTTAAAAAATTATCTAGTCCTTTGATAACCCCTCTCCTTCTTCTGTGTCTCCTTGTCGCCTTTCTCCCACAGTCTGGAGCAGAAGTGAACCACATTCCTAATAACTGAATAGAGGGACTGGCCTTGCCTGGGGTGGTCCTTTGACCAACCAGAAAGGAGGTATTTTCAGCATAAAATGGGCAGCAGGAAAGAGGCCTCTTCTGGAGAAGAATGGAGAGATTGGTGAGTGAAGTTTAGAAAGGGCCCTCTTTGATACAGAACTTCTTGCAGAACTTTGTTACTTAATGTTAGGTAAATCCACATCCCAGATCGAACACGGATCCACATCCCTGTCCCCAACTCTAAAATGCAAAAAACTTAGTACAAAGGAAAAAGCTTCCCTAAGTTTGGCATATATGTAAAATGGCAGAAAAGTCTGACTGGAACTGATGTGTAAGTTTTTATAGTCTTTGTTTATCTCACTCAGGATTGTTGCTTACATGTTTCACTGCAGAAATATTAATATGGTTGCTTATACATTTTTGACTTAGATGCCAAAATACTATGCCAAGGATACTAAGTCTAATGCAGTTTATGTCCCTTGTTCCCTTTCTAAACTTCATAAATTCTGCACTTCTAAACACATCTGGTTGGGTAAGAGTTTGTGCATTTGTGCTAATGCCTATTTGAAAGCCTCACAGAGGCTAAATTATTTACTAAAACAGCAGTGGAGATATAAAAGTTAAGTGTGTGTGTGTGTGTGTGTGTGTGTGTGTATGAAATTTATTTATTTATATATATTTTACATCATTGTTCATTTTTGTACAATGTTTGCTTTCTCCTCTCAGGTGTAGTCCCCATAGAATTCCTACCACCAATTCACCGTGCACCATCACCATAGCCCTTGTGAAGTTTTATTAAAAACCCTCAGGTGAGGAAGATGAAGTGTAAAGGAATCTAAGAGGGAAGTGGGAAACAACTACCTTCTATCTAGACTTCACCAAGCTTTCCAATTTTTTTTATGTTATTGATCCTATTTTTCAGTAGTAAATTCTGAAAGTAAGCCTTTCAATTCAATGAAATTCTAGGAAGAATTTTTTTCACCAAACACAAAACACAAAACTCTAAGTAATATAAGTATGGTCTTAAATTCACACAGTGGAAAAAGGTCAAGCAAGTGAATTTCAAGTAGACCATTGCCAAAGCCAGTCTTTCCCCTTCCTTAGAGAAGCTCTTTATTATTCATTTCTACACTGACCCTCTCAGTTAACCTCCAAAGATGGTAAATAGGGATTCTTTAAAATGCCACTGCCTGTCTGCTGATGGTAGCAGCCAGACACGGTACACTAAGAAAGATTCTGAAAAACATCTCCATATTCAACACAAAAGGATACAGTTTGCTTTCTGCTTTGATTGTAAAATCAAGTAGCAGAGATATCTGAGCGAAGTGTTTGTCTTCCCTGTAGCAGGTGAAGCTCACCCTGACCTGCTAATGAATAAAGCCCCTAGGAGAAATGCCAAACTTCATATTTGTAGAATATTTAGTTGAGGACAAGAGACAGAGTCCTTTGTTAATGTCTTTGTGTATCAACAGAGTAAAGGGAGACCTGGGGAAATAGCAGGCTTATTCATAAATCCAGGAAAGATTTGATCCAAAGCATAGCATGGCCAGTAAAGGAAGAAGTCAGCTTAAGATGTTTTTAGTATCACTCTAAGAGCATCCATGGAGTTGAAAGTAGCGTAGGAAATTCAAGTTCCCTGATTTGAAAAAGGAATGAATGGGGAGACTATGGAATAGGGGGACCCTGGATTACTTTAGTCCGCTTCAAGGACTAATCATCTTTATAGAAGAACCATGTACCTTAATCACGGAACTATATGATTTAAAGAAATGCTTAGAAGTACCTTGCCAACAGAGAGAGGAAAAGAAGCCACCTTGCCCGAAGTGCCTGGGGTTGTCTGGAGGAACATCTATTGGAGCCTGTCCTGCAAGACAACAGGCCACGCAGTATCAATGCAACACAGGAAGTCAATGTGGCAAATAACACAGTTTCATCCTGAACACAAAACCAGGTGACTCATACCTCCTAAGGCCAAAGTATCCTGATGCTCCTGGTGAGAAGAGAAGAGGATGCTGGGATTAACATCTTTTGTGCAGTAGTGTTCCCAGGGTGGGGTCAAGTCTATGACTTTATCATGAGGCTGTAGTTCTACATCCAGAGTGACCTGAAATAGCTGAGGATATTTTTCTGGTACATCACATGCATCCAGCTCTGGCCTAAATCAGAATTTAGAAGAATAAGATCAGTGAAAATGGAATCACTATGATGTTCAGGACAGAAACCATTGTAGATTGACTTTTAAATTAACTCTGAGACTCTTCTAGGGAGAAAAAATCAATAGTTAACCAGGTAAGTTACTTTGAATTGTTTCCTCCTCTGAAAAAATGAGAAGAATGCCTAGTCAAAGAATTTGGATATGACTGCATGGGAAGCATTCTGGAAAGCAGGTCCCCCGCATGCAGCCAGTGTGCACCAGCATGGCCCAAATCAGTGGTCAAAATAGCAAGATAGTCCACAGTCACCATTCTGAGCCTTTGAATCTCACCCCTATCCTGACTTCAGCAATTCCTGCTTCAGCAACTACTCAACTTCAACCACCTGTTTGAGTTCCTTAGACTACATTATAATGTAGCCAGTAAGGATCAATAGCTATTATATAGGGGTTCCCCAGGACTCTATCACGGTTACGGCCTGGCATGCATTATGATGGTCAGCGCTCACACCAAACTACTGATTACCCCATCATCCCTGGTATAAAGGGTAGCACAGATGCAAAGAATCAGTTTTGATACTTTCTTCCCTCTGGTTCACTTATAGAAATTTTGACTTCCTTCATTCACTTTAGTTTATTACAAATCATACCCTACCAAAAGCTGTAAGATGAACCAGCCTCTGCGTATTGCTAAACTACACTCAACAGTCCCTCAGCACCGAGTTTCTGGGGGCTGCTGCATTACAGCAGGAAGGAGCTGGAGGTACTTGAGTCCCTGCATTGCACAGCTGCTTGCATTAAAAGGGTTTCTGGCCCAAGAAGCACTCACTTGGTGAACTTTAAAACTGTTGTCTCCAGTGGTATAAATCCAGTATGAAATTGAAGCTGGAATATCTGAGTGTTGGTCACCTAAAAATACAAAAGAGAAGCACATTACAGCCAGTGAGTGAAAAGGGAGTCTGCTCAAAAGGTTCTATTTGGGGAGCCACACATCTTCAACTGTTTCTACATCTGTGTTTCTGTTTGCTATGACACTGAATGACTTTCCCATCTGGAACTGACCCAGTTTCATATCTAGCCTCTCCATGAACTCTACATTGGCAAGGCATTTGCTCATCTGCTAATGTCCCATGTTCTTGCACACTGCGATACTTTGACTTACGCCACTTCCTTCTATCCAGGATGGCCCTGCTCCAACCTGATAAACTCATCCTTCAAATTCTGCCTTGAAAGGCAGCATCTTTTCAGTAACCTTTTTGGGCCACCTCTGGCTGAAACAAACTGTTCGTCTTTATAGCACCTTTTCCTGCCTCTAATAGGGTAGTGAATATTTGTACATGTGTGAAGTTCCTCTGCTAGACTGGACTTCTTGGAGGCAAGCACACAGTCTTATTCTTGTCAATCTTAAACACCTAAGAAATGACTGGTACAGAGCATGCACTAAGCAAATATTTGATGAATGAAAATATAATTATACTAGCAATATTCATAATATCCAAAGCGTGTCAATAACCCCAATCTCCAACTGATGAAGAGGTTCATAAAAGGTAGTACAGTAATATAATAAAAAACTATTTAGCTATAAAAAGGAATGATGTACCAGTATCAACAATAATATGAATGAACCATGAAAACATTATACTAAGTGAAGTAAGACAATTGTAAGTAACCAAATATTGTATGACTCCAATCATTTAAAATTTCCAATCTGGGTAATTCCATAGAGACAAAGTAGATGTGTGGTTGCCAAGGGGATGGGAGGGGGAGAGTGAGCAGTGACTGTTAATAGGGACAGGGTTTCTTTTAGGGGTGATAAAAATGTTCGAAAATTAGTGGTGATAGTTGCACAACATTTTGGAAATACTAAAAAACACTGCATTGTACACTTTTTAAAGGGGTGATTTTTCATGTTTTGTGAATTTTATCCACAGTAAAAAAATTGAAAAAAATATAATTACTTGATCCCACATTCTTAATAGAAATATCTCCCCTGACAATCTAAGTGGGACACTAAAAAAGAGGCACAAGCTTCAAAAGAGCAAGGTTTGCTAGAAGTTCTAGAGGTATCTTCTGGCAAAGTAAACATGCCAAGGACTTTGGGCAAGCCACAACTTCCGAGTCTTAATTTCCTCCCCTGTGAATGAGGGAGATGGGCAGATGTAATCTTTAAAGGCGATTTCCAATCAAAACCACAAGTCATTCAGCCCAAAGTGATTCAGAGAGAAGACTCTGACATACTCCTTATATTAAAAGCTCAGAGGAGGTTAAGCTATGATTCTTTCTAAAGCCATACCTTAGCCTGTAGCCGGCTCCCAATGGTTGACCGCAAGTGATACATGGAAACAACCACATCTCCTTGCACAGTGATGTTCAAAGGAATGAAGATTTTTCCATCTTGGACACGGTATTCTCTTTAAACAAAGACAAAAGCAGACACTGACGTTATACCAATCTCTGCATTCACACTGGTATAGTCCTCAATGGCTCTAGCCTAGGGACCTGTTTACCAGGCCTGAATCTAGGACCATTGCCTTTTTTGAGCAAAGTCAGGAGCACAACCAATGCCAATTGGGCGAAAACAATTTCTGACAATGGGTCGGTCTAATACCAGGCTCTCTCTCCATTCCATCTGAACTTCCAGATGAATCAAGTGTCCATCCCTACTTTGAAGATCTCATTTTCTTAAATTTATTAGCCCTGATATATTTGCCTTTTGTAAACTTTATTTTTTTAAAGATTTACTTATTTATGCATACAAGAACTGGAGTACAGGTCAGAGGTGCAGGAGGGTGAGAGGATTCACCAGAGACAGAGTGGGTAACAGAACAGGAGGATTAATGAAAACACTGCTGAGGGGAGCTGCAGGAGAGCAGGAGAGGTCTACTGTGCCATGTGGGTATCTCCCTGGAGGGCCGGGGATCGAACTCGTGCTGCTGAGGCTGCGGATAGCTTCATAGTGCTGAGCTTAACCCCTTGTGCCACCAGGGAGGCCCATTTTTTAAACTTAAAATTAAAAGCAGAGACAGAACAAAAAGGTTCAACCAAGATTAGTATAAAAACAGCAATGCCATGCACTTTGAGGGTCTTGGATACCAACTTTCAAATGCAATCTATTCCACACTAAAAATTTCACTTCATGTTATCATCCATTCCCTTCTCTCCAGACCCCTTATCACCTCCCACTGGCACCTGCTCTTTGTTACAAATTCTGTGGTTTTATTAACCACATCACATCATTTACCTAGTGGCTCACCCAGAAAACTCATTCATCCCTTATCCTTCCATTATCCTCACTACACCCTATCAAGGACACGTTCCCAGCCGCTGGGTTGCGAAGCTGCCGCTCTGCGGCGCAGAAAACATGGCGCGCATCTCCTGCCGCTGCTAGCAGTGTACTTCGGTTTCTGCATTATCCTTCTGACTGTACCCAGTGCACCTATCAAGGACACGTAAAAAGGAAATGGGTCCTCCGCCACCCAACACTGTCTAAACCCTCATTCTAGCTCATGTTACTCCCTTAGTTTGCGTCACCATGGCACCCCTCGATTTACTTGTGCTTTTCTATGATTATCACTAAATTGAACACTTTCATGTCAGACATTTCACCATGGTGTAGTCTACACAGGAAAAATATGATCCACTTACACAAGAATTCAACAGTTCAAAAGAAATTAAGAAAAGTATGACTTACTTCATTCGCTCAAAATCTGCGCATGTTGTATATATTTTGGTTTCTCCAATCAATACATCACAGTAAGGGCGACATCCATTTCTCTGTTTGTTAAAAAAGGGGATCGGACTAACAGTGATCGACTTAATCGTGAGAGGCTTGAAGTGAGGGCGATAGGGTTTGTCCGCTAGTAAGTCACACATATAGCCCAGGTATCTGAAATAGAAGGTCACTATTTGGTCAATACCCTCAACACTGAAGAATGAAGCAGTCAATTTTTGCCATGAAGTTTGTTTTTGTAAACTGTTAAATTATAATAAAAATGTGCCATATTAATTTCTTAAACATCAACTAGCAAAAGAAAATCCAGCCCATAATTTAGAGATCTTTCATCTCATGGCACTGCTATACTTTCCCCACAGGACTGACAAAGGGCTATTTATCATTTGAAAAAGCTTATGAGAGCTTTATACTAGCTCAAAATTTGAACATCTATTCCCATTTGACACTGCACATTAAATTTATCAGCTAAGGGGTGACTTTGGGAAAATCTCAAAATTTATCATTAGCAGTACTTTTAATGCAAAAAAGTAAAGACATAGAATTTAAATAAGAGAAAGGAAGAAACTGTGACTAAAGAGAAAATAAGTCAAATATCTAAAAAGACTTCTCTTTTTTAAGTCTATGGAACCAGTTAGGCCCCGTAAGCTAGCTTACTTTACCTCCTGTGGGATGGTGACAGTCCAATTCCTGGTCGCTTTGCATATAGTAACCGAACAGCTGGGCCAGGAGTAGAGTAGAGATTACAGAAAATGAACATAGCACCAACCAGAATTGACGATGCTGCCCGTCCATCCTGCCAAAGAAAATACAGCCAGGGTAACTTCCACATCAAAATTAATTACTTGAAAACCAAAATCTGTCCCGGCTATTTAAATCACAAATCAGCAAGGGAAGGCTTATTTTTAGCATTAAACTAACTCTCTTCTAACCCTAGAAACCCAGCAATATAAATGTACTAATGCATATAGCTACTGAAAAATAATCTAACCTTCAAAGCAACTTTTGACTTGTAGGGTCAAAACCATTGAGGTCTCTAGGGTTAGGGCCAGATGTAAAGAGTTCCCAGACAAGTACTGCTTTTAGAAATATGTTATAAAATACTTCACCCAAAGTATATTCATTTTTATTATATGAAATTGAGAAGTTTCTCCTGACTCAACTTCCTTCAATGGAGGGAAACATGCAATAACATGCCCACAGATGGTGTCCAGTCTTTTTTGAATGTTTTAAGTGACAGGGAGCTTAACTTAATGCAGTCCAGTCTGATTACAAAGCTCTTCCTTACATGGAATACATTGAGTTGGAATCTATTCTGCTCAACGATTCTCATTTTTCCTTTTGTGAGGACCAAGAGTATACCTATTGTTTCCTCTCCAGAAGGCCCTTCACATATCTGAAATACCACATTTTACCATCAATTTAATTGTACAGGTTAAAAACATACTCAGTCTGTGATAAGCACTATTTTGTGTCAACTTGATTGGTCTATAAAACACCCAGACAGCTTGTAAAATATTATTTCTTGGTGTATCTGTGAGGGTGTTTCTGGAAAAGACCATCATTTGAAGTAGCAGACTGAGTAATGATCCTCAAATGGGCAGACATCATCAGATTCATTAAGGGCCCATATAGAACAAATAGCTTAAATAGAAAAAAAGTGAAGGAAGGAAGGGTAAACTCACTCTCTCTTCCTGAGCTGTGTTATCCATCTTCTCCTGCCCTTGGATATTAGAGGTCCTGGTTCTTGGACCTTAGAACTCCAGGACTTACACTACTGTCCCCGTGGTTCTCAGCCCTTTGAACTCAAACTGAATAATGCCACTGGCTCTCCTGGATCTCCAAATTCAGAGGGCATATGGTGCAACTTCTTGGCCTTCATAAGCATGTGAACTAACTCCTATAAAAAATCTCTTATATATACTTCTCTTAATATACTATTGGTTCTGTTCCTCTGGAGAACCCTAATACATATTCCCTTCAATGCTTCTTCATTTGGTATTCCATTTTAAAAGACATCATTGTTGGTATATATGACATAGTGATTTATAAGAAACATATATTTGGTCTTCATCCACAGTTCCTGGCTCACAACAACCCAAAAAGTCTTGGAAATTCCTAAGTGTTGAGAATGTCGAAACTGTCTCTTGTTATTTAATGAAGGCAACTTCTGGAAAATATTCGAGAATGCTGTGATTACAGGACTGGAACTTTCAGTTCTATCCCTACGTCTAGACTGCTGGGCAGGGGAAAGGGACTAAAGGTTTAATTCAATTATCAATGGCCAATGAGTTAATCAATCATGCCTAAATAATGAAGCCTCCATAAAAGTCAAAAGAAAGAGCTTCCAGTTAGTGAACAAATGAAGATGTGGGGGAGAATGGCATGCCTGGAAAGGGCATGGAAAGTCTACACCATTTCCCCACAACTTGTTCTATGCATCTTTTCCATCGGACTGTTCTTGAGTTATAGCTTTTGAAATAAATCAGTGATCTATTTAGTAGATGGCTTTCTTGAGTTCTGTGTGCTGCTCTAACAAATTAATGGAACATAAAAAGGGTACCCTGGAAACTTCTGATTCATAGCTGGTTGGTCAGAAGCACAGATAATAATGTGGGCTTGAGAAGAGCATCTGAAGTCTGAGGAGGGGTTCTGGGAACCTCCAGTCTGTAGCCAGTCGTTTAGAATCCAAGTAGCAATTTAGTCTGCAGTAAAGGGATGTCTTGGAGACCAAGCCCTTTACCTGTGGAAACTGATGCCATCTCTAGGTAGATATTATCAGAATTGAGCTGAAATTTTGGATACCCTGCTGGTATCTAAGAATTGCTTGTTGATGTGGGGAAGACTCCACACACAGCCTCTTCAGAATTGGGTCCAGAAACCAAACACAGTATACTTCCTCTGAATAGACTCCAACTTTAAAGCAAGTTTAAATGTGCTGCCCAGATGTGAAATGCAAGGTAAGAGATCATTCTGTCCAAACTAGAGAGGAAGTATCATCTTCCTTAGTGTGGACACTATGCCTTTATTGACATAATTCCAGGCCAAATTAGCTCAAATACAAGCTAAGTGACACCATAGCCTTTATTGATTTTTGTATCCACTAAAACACTTAATTCTTTTTCAGATGATATGTTAAGCTAACAGAAAAATATATTTTATCTTTTAGAACCAGAATCCATTTACTTTTATGCTGTGTTTAATTTCACACTGTTAGTTTCTGCTAAATAACCAACCAACACAAAAAACCTTTTTAAATGCAGGTTCATATTATCCTTTTAGTTCTGAATAATTGATAAGCTTGATCTCCACATCTTTACAGAGTAGTTCATCAAAAGGCCAACCAAACAGAAACTTCTGAGAGGATGCTGATCTATTAATCAGCTAACTTTAAAAGAAGATACTTAGTAACAATTCAAATAAGCCTATAACAATCTAGTTCAAATTTCTCCATATTGATTATAAAAACAAATATCTTGCAAGAATCCAATAAACCTGTCTTTAATTTATTAGTATTGCTACAAAAGGTTCAGTTGATTTGATATGTATGTTCATAATGAACCAATGTGGATTCCTCTTTCCTAAGAGTTTAAAATCATCGGTGCAAATATTTATATCAGAATTTGGCTTGATTTATTCCCCCAAAAGGCTCACCAGAATAGAGCATTCCAGGATCAATCTCCTTTGTCAATTTTGGGGGAAAAAGTCTCTCTTCACTTGACTGGCACCTCTTTTTCCTGTTTCCCATATTTCATAAGGAATCAATTCATAATTGCTTTTCTAAATGCTTTCAGCATTTTGACACATAACTCTAGCGCTGTGAGGCTCTTTTATGATCTTACTACTTATCAGCTTTGTCTTAACTATCATTGTTAGCCTCTTTCTTTCTTGACATTCATTTCCTCTGATAAAGGAAAAAGAATAAAGAAGTTAAAATTATACCATATGCCTAAAGAATTTGTTTTCCTTATTGCAAGGATAGTTTTTTTTTTAAGACATTTTTCTCAATCTTAATTCTATTTAGAATTAGGTACATATGTCTCTTCCTTTTATCTGTCATGCAAGTATTTTTTTAAGTTTCACTTTTAATCAAAAGATAGCACATGCTTATTATTTTCAATAAAACAGCAGTATATAGAATACAAATAAAGCTCCCACCTCCAGCTTTCATATCATTTTCCAAAGTCTTGGCGCAGATTCCCAGCTATGCAGGTCCTTTTGCATTAAGCCTAGAGAATAGTCTGCCTCTTCTTCTTCACTGGGTTTTTATTCTTTTTGACTGTATCATGAGAACCGGGAGACTCTGTTCTCTCAAGTCAACTTCCCTTACAAAGTTATCCGACATAGGCTCTCTGCACTTTTAGAAAGTTCTTGAGGGAAGAGAAAATCACCAAAGCACCTAAAGGTTGCTTAGTCCCCAAAAGTAACCTGTTGCACAATCTGTTTTTCCTCCAAAAGGAAAACCCTTTGGTCCTAAACACTGAATTCCTATGAACACCAAGTGTTCCTTTATTGTCGAGAGTTTGGGGATGTGAAGTAGAAAGAAGAAAATTTGTTCTTTGTGGCTTTCCTCCCTCTTTTAGCCAACTACTCTTAAAAAGGAGGGGGGAAATCAAGTAAAAATAAAAACAAATCACCCTGAAGTTAACAGAAGCAATGTATAGTGCCAATAATTTTGCTACAATTTCACTTGTATTTTCATCTGTGCAAGTGTCCTATCACTTACTCAAACCTTCCATACCTGGGGCACAAAAGTAAGGAAGATAAAGTTCTTGCCCACGAGATGTTCATATAGCCTAGTGGGAAAACAGGCAGGTCAGCCGGTTATGTTGCCACATATTAAATGCCATGGAGGACATTTAGATCTATAGGTAGAATGTTCATAGTGTGAAAATATTCATGAGTCAGAAAAATTGTACTGAAAGTTGAGATTTAAATGATAGGCAAGAGGCCTCCAAAGGAAGGATTGAGGAAAGGGATTCTAAGAAGTCTAAGAAAAATCAATTCACTGGGAATAACTGTCAAATACAGTGAATGTATGTGATACAAGGGCATAGATATCTTAGTATCACATCTTTATTCAAATACTAAATGTAAGAAAAAATACTCCAATATATTTTTGTTGATTTTATTCACATGAAACTCAATGGCATTTTTGCCTGTCACCCACAGTTCTGTTTTCAACCTCTTTTATAATACTTCACACATTGGAAAGACCCTGTATTAATGGGTTGTGCACATACCTGCTTCTTCCAATAGTAATAGTCAAAAAGTAAGAACAGTATATTCCTCCCTCATTTACATTCTTCCCTCACCTCACCTAATTCCTAGGTGGGGGCTCAATAAAGTGTTATTCAACTTGAATGTTACCTGTTACCACAAAAAGCAACAACAAAAAAGGTTACTACTCACCAAGCAGTGGACAACACAAACATTTTTGGGATTCTGCAGTAGCCAGTTATACATATTCCGACACACAGCAAAGAGGTTGTGCAGACTGGGGGCCTGTCTGATGGGCCAACTGCATTCTGAGACCTGAGGGAACACAGCAAAGGATGTGAATTCCCCTCCTGACTTCCTTTCCATAAGCAAGTGTCATACCAAACAACTTCTGGAAGTGATAGCATATCCTCATTTAACAAACCCTCTGAAGCCAGCAAGAGTCCACATACAGAAAGAGTTGCTGAATGCAGTGATATTTTCAATTAGAGAGAATCCTTTCCAGTAAAGCTATAAAGACACATCTTGAAATACATTTTAAATTCAACCAGATCACTTAAACTACATATTTGGATTTTTTTATAATGTGAAGTTATACTGAAATCAATTTCTATTAAGTATAAAATGTTTAGAGGGCCTCCCCTGGTGGCACAGGGGTTGAGCGCTGGGCTGCGAAGCTGCCCACAGCCTCTGCAGCACCGGTTCGATCCCCGGGTGCCGGCGAGGGACCCACATGGCACGCAGACCTCTCCTGGCTCGCCCGCTGCTCCCCTCAGCAGTGTATTTCGTCAGTCTGTCTGTTCTGTTCCCCATTCTGGCTCTGGTGAATTCTCTCATCCTCCCATGCTTCTGACTGTACCCAGTGCTTGTATAAATAAGTAAATCTTTAAAAAAATAAAAAATAAAAAAATAAAATGTTTAGTTTAGACCTGCCCATGAGATACTTAATTATAGGATTATCACATAATACCTGCATGATCCCTAATTTTATCCTGTTCTTATGACAACATGAAAAGTGTTGTCTAAGGAGCCAAAGGTATATGGACTGTGGCTCTTATTTATGTCTCCAAAGAGACAGCCATCAGCATTTTCAGTCATTGAATACATGTTCAATTAACACACTATGGAGCATCATATATTCCTGGAATTCTGCTTGGTTCTAGTCTGTACAACACTTAAATAAGACAGGTTAAAAATATGATCCCCACTTTGCAGATGAAAAAACTGAATGTCAGAGGTTGTCTTGTCTAAAGTCATACTGGTGGTGAGTACTAGCACTGCAACCTCTTTCTTCAGAATACAAATGGGGCCACTACAATAGGCTGGTTGAGATCATCATTTGCCACAAAATAGTAGGCATGAGCTTTCATTGATTAGAAATTTATTAAGTTAACTAATAAAACATAAGTTTAGACTTGCATAAGCTTTGTGGCTTGTTTATTGTCAAGCTTTACTCAAGGTAACTGTTCATATCTGTCACCCTCTCCAGACACTTAGTTCCAGGAGAAAGACCATCACTCACTTTTGTGTTCAAAGCCAGTGTGCACACTCTAATCAAATGACAGGTGCACAGTGGGATTTGCTGAGTAAATGAATGAGAGAAAGAATGAAGGAATGAACCCACCATGTGGCAATCACTTCTTATAAGATTTGTCTACATGTACAATATCTTGAGAAAGGGACATGTAAATCAATTTTACTAATTTTTTTAATTGCAACAATGTAAAAGAATAGAAAACGTGTTTTCCCACATGGTATTTATAAACCTTTTGGAAACTGTATGTCACTCATACAAACACTAAATGTCAATATTTGTAATGAATCTCAGCTAAAAGTTGGCTAAATTGTTCTTAGCACAATAGGTTAACAGCTCTGGAATCATTAAATCAATCACGTAAATAATATTAATTTAAAGTATGCCATAATTACATATTTACTTGATATATAATTATACACCATTAAGCAAACATACAATTAGAATTTTATAAAAGTGTATGCCTTCGTCTAAAGGGGCAAAAACATTAAGGCATAAACAAAATCAAACAAAACATTTTTTTAAGGAATTAGATCACTGCATACTATTTTTGGAGCTCTCTGGGGTTCACAGCTTCATGCAATCAGATGCTATCCTTGAGCATCTGATGCTTCACAATGCTGTCTCCAGTCTCCGTGAGTACCAACCAGAGCTGCTGAGTGCCAGAGAAGCCCTGTGCATCACAAGCTACCCTGTACCACCCAGTGGGAAGAGGCCAAAACAGCACCCAAGCTAGAAGCCACTCATTTCTCATCTTTCCATTGCACAAGCCTGTGATAAAATGGCATAAGCATCACACTTACTAAACTAAGATCAAAGGATGCTATGGAGAATCACTGAAGAGTCATATCAGTGCTTTAAGACTCTGGCACTGTTTTTGAAGGTCAGGGGTATTTCAGCCAACCATTTATTATGGTATTATAGTATTACCAATGTTAGAATTAGCTACCATTTACTGAATGCTTAGATTAAGCCAGACACTGCTATCAAACTTATTCCTTACAGCAAATCTACAGGAAAAAAATCTAGGTATTTATAACTTATTCTTATTGTCATTCCCACTTTATACAGGGAAAAAATTCAGTCTCCAATGAAGTGAAGTCACTTACCCAGGAAGAGGAAGAGCTGAAATGTGAACTCATGGTAATTTTTAGAGTTTCAAATTTGTGCAGATAAGATGAGCTTTACCTCAATTTTAAGAAATAATAAAATGTGTCTACTTCCTATTATATAGTACTGTTTAACAATTGACTATGACTACAATTTCATCTTACAATTGTGGCGTGTTTATGACTTCATGTGATGACAATATTTTGCCAATATTAAGGCATCCAATTCCCTGAAGGTTACAGAACTGGAATTTGGAGCTCCCTGGTTCTCTGGCTCCCAGGACAAGGATTTTTTTTCCTACTCCATTATTTCCTGCCCTAATACACTGATGTTTGGTGGCAGAGGGAAAGATGAAGTATAAGCTGTAAAGTGACTACTCTATAACCACTCCCCACCAGCGAACCAAAAACAAAACCAACTAAGAGCAATGGTGACCCCTCTGGTGACCGCTGGAAGGAAAAGATGCGGGGAAGGCAAGAGTTTGACTTTCAAATAATTATAAGTCCTCTAAGAAGTCCAAGATGTTTCCAAAGAGGAAGAAATCCTACAAGATCACGTAGTTTAGAAAGAGTTAAATGGAGAAAGATTCTAAAAGAACCAGCTGGGTTGATTTTTCCCAGGCTACAGACTGGGCTGCCAGCATACTTGCCCTCCTGGTGCCGCAAAGCGACAAGGAAACTCAAAGTAGCACTGGAATAGCATAATCTGAATATAAGAACTTCAGGTCCAGGTTAGATTGTTGGCCATTCATCCAATTTTCTATTTATCCCTAATAACAATACCAAGAAATGTGCAAAACAGTGGTTCCTGACAGTCTGGGGCACAGCCATTATCCTTCTATGCAGAACTTGAGCCAGCATACACATATTTATATTTATACACACTCACACAGTGGATGGGTGCAGTGTTTATTTGGGGGATGATGAAAAAAGCACAGACAGGGTTGAAGTCCACACAACAGTGTGATCTATTTAATGGTGCTAACTGGTATACTTACTACTGGCTGAAATGAATTGTTTGTTATGCATATTTTATCACAATTAAAACAAAAAGGAGTGGAAGGACATGGTTAAACTCTCTAAAGCCTGTCCATGTATCTAACAAAAAGCAGACCTGAGTCGTCTTAACTCAGATTAAGAACCACTGGTTTAAATGATGCCTCTAAAGTCTCCAAGACTTTATTGTAAACATTGCCACATTTTTAATTTCCTCAAGGTAGATACTAGCTAAGAAGAGTAAATAAAAACTGTCATTCAATACTTCCTCTATAATTTTTAAAATTGTACCTACAATTTTTAAAATTGTACTTCTAATACCTCACTCTCCATGCAGTGTTATCTGCCAAGTGTTATTTTGAGTTGGATGAGTTGATAAAACTGAGACTAAATACTCAATCCTATTTTAAATGTTGTTACATATGCAAATACTAAGAAAACTGTTATTTGATTGTTTTGAATGATACTTGTCAATCCATGTGGCATCCACACATAAAAGCTAATTGAAATACAGAATGGAGTCCTTCAGCATTTCAGAACCAAAATTCCTTACCCTGCTGTGAAACTTGGCAGTTCGGTAAGACTTTGGTGACAGATTGTACACCGTGTAGTGGTCAAGATGTCGGGAATCCAAAAAGCTTCGAATGTCATCAACCTGATTCCTGAATCCTATGTCAACACTGTCCAGAGGAAAGGACATCACTAGGAGGAGTGACGCAGAAAAAAAAAAGGTTAGACCATTCTGCTGTCAGGATGAGCAGCAACTGAAAAGTGATCTATGGTGCAGTTAATAACATGAGAAACTTACCAATAATTCTGGAGGTAACATAAGTGAAATCTAAATCTCCCTTGGTGTAGCTAAAGGCAAGACAGGAAACAGCATTCATTAAAATGATCCAAATATGCCAAGGTTTCTCTCTTTCAATCCCTTTCCCATCATGACCTGGGAAACTTCCACCCAGCAGGCATATTTTGGCCTCCCTCAAGCCCTTCTCTCTAACAAGGAGGTAAGACAGCCCAGATCTCCAGAACACAAATCCGCTATTCCAACAGGTGCATTCCAATACCTTTCACAGATGCTACTTCATGAGCACAATCAATATCAGGATAGAAAACGCTGCCTATTATTAACACTGATTGCCTAAGTCTCTTTGCATGAAAATATTGGGGGTAAGGAAAAGTGACACAGAAAGAACAAAGGAAGCCCTTTATCTCCCCTAGCTGGGAACTGGAGGTAAGGGGTACATTTTACCTTTGAACAGAGATTACAGTGTTGATTCATATATATTGGACTTGACTTTTGAATTTCTCATTCAAAACTTTGCATTGTTAAGATAACCCTAAGCTTTCTAATACCTAAGAATAAAAATAATCCATTTGGCCTGCTTTGAAAGAATTTTCATACAGTGAAAGTACAGAAGACTCTCCCACCAAATGAATTTTAAAGGGTCACTGAGACACAAAACCAAAACTCTTCTTTGGTTACAATTCACAAGTATGACTTGTTAAGATGGCATATACATTTTTTTTTTATGTAATTCTCAAACTACCCAAAGATACAAGTCTTACCAGAGCATAATGTAAGACTTAAAGAGGTTCATTCACTGGCTTAGGTCACATGGCTAATAAGGACAGATACTGCACTGGAACCCAGGATGCCGGATTCTTAAAAGTGCAACCTTATCCTCTAATATCCCAGTGAGCCGAGTCCTCCCAGCTTGTGTTTATCGTTTCTGAAGGACTTGACTTATGGCTTTGGTGACATTCCTCAGTCAATTCCATCCCATGCAATTACAGCACAAAACCAAAAGTCTTTGAGGCAGACAAGCAGTTGGTAGGTAACCAGGTATCTGGGAGGACAGACTTCCATTAACTGTAAAGAACATACATACCTGGTAACAGATTGTATAACTCTAGAAGATGTGTCTTTGAGGGTGTCTTTCAAGTTGTCCTTGAGGTTACTAAAGAGCCTCCCTGCACCTCCTTTCACCATGTCAAAGAGACCTCCTCCATAGCTCGGCTCCATGTCTGGAGATGAGGCACCTGCCAATGAAAAACAGAAAAGGGGGCGCTAGTACAGCCTACAAGGAAAACCATACATAGACTGACAGTGTTCTCTCTTTGGGAGTCCAGGATCAATATTCCTCAAGTTTACATCCTACTCTCAAACTTACTGACTCTGGGTCACGGCAGTGCTGCTGGTCCTCAGAGACCAAGGCAAAGCCCTCACTGAGTATCAGTAACAGAAACCTTCAGTTTCCAACACTGTAGCCACTGGCCATATGTGCCAGCTGAACACTTGAAATGGGGTGAGTGGAACTTAAGATGTGCTGCAGTTATAAAAGACACACCAAATTTCAAAGAGTGAGAAAAAAAGGAACATTAAAATTGAATTGATCTGTAGAATTGAACAGCTTACACTATTAAATTCATTTCACCTATTCCTTTTTTAATGTGGATATTAGGAAATTTCAAATTGTACATGTGGCCTGCGTTATACTTCTTTCCAACAGTCTTCAGAGAAACTGTTGAGGAAGAGCAGCAGTCAGCCTAGGCCTCCTTTGCCTTCCATGGAGTCTGCTGTCTGAAAGGCCCATCCCATGCCTATCCTCAAACCACAGTTTACCCTCATGATGGAAAATATCTCGTGAAGCACCTTCATCATAGCTTATGGGCATGAGGATGCAAGGTGGTCCTTAGTGTTACTTGTCAAATATTTCAGGTTCTCCTCCCTTACAGCTCATAAAATTATATTTCTCAGCCTCAGCACTACTGACATTAGCGCCAAATACTTCTTTGCACAGGAGGGATGGGGGTGTTACCTTGTGCATTGTAGGGTATTTAGCAACATCCTGGCCTCCTATGGCCACTAGATAACACCAGTAGCATCCCTTCCCTCCCTACAGGTTGTGACAACCAAAAATATCTCCAGAAATCTGGTGAGCAAAATTACCCTGGTTGATAACCAGCACTGTAGTGAGCCTATGACATGAGTCTCAGTCCCTCCCTCCTTCCCAAAGCTTCCTCATCCCCTCCGCCCCTCTCTTTCTCTCTCTTTTTTTCTCTCTCCCCCATCATCCCCACCCCATAATAACCACCAAGGTTTGAGATCTTCCCTGCTCTGTCCAGGACCCCTGAATTGGGATTACATAGTTGTGTGGCAGAGCTTCCAGCTGACCTCTCATGAATGTGTAGCATGAATGAGGAATAATCCTTTATTATTCAAAGCCACCAATATTTTGGGAAAGTTCATTGCCAAAGTACAACTGCACTTATAAAGATTGATAGAGAAAAGAGTAGAGCAGGTTAATGTAAACAATGGCTAGGGAGGCTATAGACAGCCTGGCAGTCAAGAACATGAATCATTCTAACCGAGGCCCTGGAACGGTCTTGCTGCTCCCAACTGGGTGACCTTGGGAGGTCACGGTCTTTCTAAACCTCTTTCTTATTGCCTGTAAAATTAAGATTAAAATAATGTCTGGTAAAATTAAATGAATGCAAGTAAAGCTATTTGCATAGTGCCTGATATAGCCAGGAGTCCATGGATTGGACCTATATATTCATATGTCCCACTCTGACACTTTTATACCTATATTTTAAGTCTTGGTTCATTTTTCAACTGTATGTGGTGCCAGAGGTCAATAACAACATCTATTCTTTTTAAAAAGCTGCGATACTTATTTTGTGCTTTAAAATATGTTAAGAGCATAAAACTTATGTTAAATGTTCTTACCAAAAGTAAAACAAAACACAAAAGAACACAAGGACACTTTTAGAGGTGATGTACATATTTAGTGTCCTGGCTGTGGTGATAATAGCATGAGTGCATACATAAGTACTCATCAAGATGCAAACATTAAATGTGTACAATAATTTATATATCAATTATATTCAATAAAATTTTTAAAAATAAATTGTAAGAAATGGAGAGTTGGAGGAGAATTATCTATAGATTTAAAAAATGTCTTAAAAGACAAATCAACTAAGCACAATGTGTGGACCTTATTTGGAATTTAATTCAAACAAAGTTTAAAAAATGAATGACACTGAATGGGGTAATTTTAATTTAAACCCTTATTAGGTATTTGAAATTGTTAAATTTCAAGTAGTTATATTCAAAAAACAGTCCTTACCTTTTAGAATAAATACTAAAACATTTATGAATTAAACATTTACAATGTTTAAGATTTTTTTTAAATAAATAATAAAAAAAATTCATGTAATAAAAACTAAATGCCAACAACTATAAGGCTGCTAGGTATTAATCTAAGCATTGTATCTATATTCATTCATTTTATCCTCAGAGCATACCTATGAAATAGGTAATATTCTCTTTTACAGATCAGAAAACAGAGGCACAGTGACTAAGAGACTTGTCTGAGGGTGTATAGATAGTGAGTAAATGGCAGAGGAGAGATTTGTATCCTAGAAACCCTTCCAAACATATCCTTCTTTCTTCTCCCAATGTTATTCTGAATTTGATATTTATCATTACAGATAATTTCTTTAAACTTTTATTACCTATGTACGTATCACTATCCATAAGCCATATATTAATATTATTTTCCATACTTTCAAACTATATATAAATGGCTTCCTGTTTGCACCATTGTTTAAAATCCATCTATGCTAATACCCCATATAACTGTAGCTCACTTAAAGTATGCATTCCCATTAACTCACTGGTGGCCACTAAGGTTATTACCCCTAACAATGTGATTATGAATGCTTTGGCTTGATTACATATGGGAGATTCTCTCTAGGCTATATCAAGGAATGGAATTTGGTAGGTAGGAAATGCACAGCTTTGAATTTCTAGATATTGACAAATCATTTTCCAAAGTAGACATATCAGTTTAAATTCTTACTAGTCATGCAGTGCATCTGCACTCCCTCATCCTACATTCTTTTAACCCTCAGTGTTGTCAGACTTTATTCTTTTGGCCAAACTGGTGAGCATGCAGCTATAACTCATGTTGGTCTTAAACTGATTTCCCCAATTACAAATAAGGAGGTGGATCTTGTATTTACTGGCCAGTGGCCAATGAACTTGAGATAACTATTAACTTCCTACATACCATTTAGATGTTCCTACATATAGCAGTAAATACACATTGACTGTTATGTCCATCCATCCTGATCACATGGACTACTGCTGCCTAAGTCACCATGAGGCACCTACTTGAAAATAAAGCTCCATTAGAAACTGCAAAGAACAATCAATGATGGAGAATAAACCAATGAATGGACACATGAACAAACGGACACATGAACAAGCATATCACTTAGGGAGTCCTATCCTAGGAACTTCCTTTGAACTTTTATTTCACAGTGTGGGAGGTAGGAAGAGTGCTTATTATCCTCATTTAACAAATGAAGAAATGCGGGCTCAAATAATGGAAGCAATTCATCTAAGATCATTAGTCAGCTGACTAGGGGTAGAGTCAGAAATTCAAATTCAGACCTGTGCAATTCCAAAGCCTATACTATCTCTGCATCACACACAACAGCTCCATAGCAGCTCACAATCCTAGCAGCTGTAATTAGGGTGGTACTTACCTGCCTTGTATACAAAACCACCGCACTCCTACCTCTTGCTCTTCTCTACCTCCTACATGTATGTCTTTCAACTTATTGCTTTCAGCAGCAGATATCTGGGAAACAAGCACTCTCATAAACCACTGTGTCTGTCAGGCCAGCCAAGCAATCACATATGTAGGCAGCCCAAGCCCCGATCACCCCCACTGGTTCATGGCCCTGAAGAAAATGCCAAGACCTGTTCTAATGGGCAGCTCTACACACTAGGTGTAAAGCTACAAATCTGAGTTTGTTCTCTAAGATTCTGTGTCCCAATAACATAGGCACATTATTTTCTTTTAAACACACCCCATACAGAAATCTGTATAGTGTTTTCATTTTGAAGGCAGTGAAGGAAGATAGAGAAGCATAAAATGTTTAAAATTTCCCCATTTTCATTCCCAGTTATTCCTCTGGCTGATCACACATCTGATATTATTACTATGCCAAGAGATGACATCCAATTGATTATCCAGACCTCTCTCCAACTCTCAATTTCATGCTAGAACAAAACTCAGGAGGTATGAGCCTATTAAATGATATAAATATCCTTGATTATCTAAAAAAGCAGACTCTCATCGTCTCTCAGGCTTCACACTGTTCACTGGAATCTTGGAATCCTAATGAAACTTGAATCACTTATCAGAGTCCATCCATAACCTTCAGAGATCCAAATTATACATCCAACTGGCCAGGACACAAAAAAAGAGGGCATTTTCTGTATTTGTCCCAATGTTTCTTTTATGTAGGCATTCTGGTTCTCCTTAATAAGCTACATGAGGGCCAGAAACACAGATTCCCAGAGGATATTTGAGCCTCAGCTAGTTGAGATAAAGAGGAGAGTAGTTTCCAAAAAATGATACAACAAAAGGGAAATGATGCAGTCAAAAAGTGGTAGGCAGAGAAAATAGACTGCAGTAGGTCAAGTCGACAAACCACATCCAATCTGCTTCCTAATTTTGTACAGTCTGTGAAAAAAGGAACAGCTTTTACATTTTTTAATGATTGCAAAAGTCAAAAGGAGAATAATGTTTAATAAAGTGAAAACAACGTGAAGGTCATATTTCAGTATCTGTAAGTAAAGTTTATTAAAATAGAGCCAGACTATTATTTCATTTACATATTGTCCAAGGCTGCTTTCAGGCAATGGTGAGATGAATAGTGTGACATGGATTCTAAAGTATCAGCATCCTGGGCCTCCCTGATGGCACAAGGGGTTAAGACGTAACCTATGAAGCTGCCCGCAGCCACTGCAGCACAAGTTCAATCCCCAGCCAGGGAGGTGACCCACAGGTGACCCACCCAAGTCAGCAGACCTCTCCTGTCTTGCCCGCTGCTCCCCTCAGCAGTGTATTTCAGTCAATCGGCCTGTTATGTCTCCCTGCTCTGTCTCTGGTGAATCCTCTCACCATCCCTGCACCTCTGGCCTGTACTCCAGTTCTTGTATGCATAAATAAATAAATCTTTTTTAAAAAATAAAGTATTAACAGCCTTCTAATCCCTGCTCTAGACAGCTGGGAAAACGTACATCCTTAGGAATCTAAAATTTGCCACCTTTGAACTTTTCTAAATGTTTCAATTAAGGTGGTACTCAGTGGAAGAACACCCCCTATGTAGATTTGCTAAATTACTGATGGTTCCTAGGGAATTTGAAGGTCTCAGATGGTGGAAAGGGTGGGAGGGGGTCAGACTGAGAGCATGAGGGTACATAAAGAGGAAGATTCCAGGCCTGGGCCTCTAACACTCTAGATTCTTATTCTCTGACATTTTGTTATTTTAAAATCTAAGCAAAATAAGTTAGAAGGAAAAAAGATAAATATCAGAAGGTTTCACTTATATGAGGAATATAGAGAAGCCAAACAAAGGATCAAGAAAAAGACAAAATTTGCAGTCAGACCATAGATCCCCTGCCATTCAGCAGGGAAGGGGGAGGAAGAGGATTTAAAACAGGAGGGAAGAGCACAAGGGACTGTGGTGATGGGTCACAGGTGCAATGGTGATGGGAGAATTATGGGGACTACACTTCAGGGGAGAAATCAAATACTGTCCATAAATGAACAACAATGTATGAAAACAAACATAAAAATTTAAAAATCATAAAAAAATCAAAGTTCTTGGAATCTCAGTCTTCTGCAGGGTGTCCTCTGGGCTTCCATAGAGACACTTTGACAGCATTACCTTTCCCGTTTCTGAAAAGTCTTGGTCATTCATTTGTGAGTTATTATTCTGTAGTGTTCAGGATCAGCCTGTGTGAGGGATAAATGATAAAACGAGTTTTGGCATTATGACCTGTTGATATTCATGTTCCTTTCCACCAATAGGGCATTCTCCTCTGCGGTTACTGGAGTGTTACAATGCCACAAAGTTGACTTCCACCAAGTTGCCAATGGCAGGATAGAAATTCCCCACATTAAAAGTCCTTTCAAAGATGCATCATTAACCCCTGACCTAGGACGTGCTACTCCTTCTCCACAACTCTTGGCAAGGGTCAAGGAGCCAGGGTTATCTCCACAGAAGGTTTCATCATCCTTGTTTATTACAGATTTTTTCAGCTCTTGGCTTTGCTGCAATTATGAGACTAGATCACATGTGGGGATAACTAGACATATCATGGATAAGACCACTGCCTTGGTTTCCAGAATCACAGACTGCTTAAATCTTATTCTGTGTATATCCTAGTCCAGGAAACTTAGAGAAAAGAGGATGAGCTTTGGGGAGACAGACCTTAGAATGGAGACCTGATTTTTCCACTTAAAAATGTGTGACCTTAGGGCTTCCCTGGTGGCCTAGGAATTAAGTCTCAGCACTATCACCACTACGGCTTGAGTTCGAACACAGGCCAGGGAGCTAATGTACACATGGCACAGCTGACCTCTCCTGTTTTGCCTGCTGCTCCCCTTAGCAGTGTATTTCAGTGGATCTGCCCATTCTGCTCCCCACTCTGCCTCTGGTGAATCCACTCACACACACCCCCAACCTCTGGCCTATACCCATTATTCTACACAAAAATAAAAAAATAAAAGCTGTGTGACCTCAAGCATAGTTTACTTCTCAATGTCCACTTCTCCCTTTATAAATCAGAACTAAAGTAAGTCCTCAAATAATGTCATTTCATTCAACAGCATTTGTTATAATATTGATGAGAAAAAAACAATCTGACACCACTTTCATTATATGTCATTTTACCTAAGGTTGCAGTTTCCAGAAACCTATTGATGATGTTGAATGAACAGGTCTCAAGGTATCAAAAATATCAAATTAGATCATATATGTCAATGTGATTTTGAAGTGTGCAATTTCCTAAAGCAATGAAGAGTTTTAATTTGATTCTTAGACATTGAGCTCTTATGTAAATGAATTATCGGATTGCCAACAACAGAATGCAACTGAAAATAACAACTTCACAGAAAAAATATAGAATTAAGTGAAAAAACAACACTCCCTATGCCAAAGAAGCAGCTAGGCTTGGGGCAAGCCCATCACAAACTATGGGCTTTAAGTCAGCCAGAACTGGTTTGGATTCAACTTCTGCTATTACAGAGATATGTAGCCTGGAGAATACAAGTAACTAATCAACGTCTGAATTTCCTTATCTGTAAAATGGAAGCATTAATAGAATATCACATGGGATGGTGCGGATTATACAAGACAAAGTTCTGTAAACCCTTAGCTGCATGGTACATTGTAATAATATGCTATAAACGATTGCTCCCAGGTGGCTCTGAGGAATGGAAAGAATAAAGCCATGAAAAAAAAAAATGCTCTCTCCAGAAAATTAGGCATAAGCAGACAAAAAAGAAAAACAAACAAAAAAAAATGCAGCCCTTCTGTTCATTTTTAGGACTGACAAAAGTCATACTGGAAATATGTACCAAAAAGATAGAGTCTCTTTCTGGAACTTTCGCTACAGCACAAGTTAACTCACTTTTGATACTTCAGAATCACAAATGTTTGACAGAGATGAACATTTTCCTGGCTCTCTGGTTTCCTCTTCCCCTGTTGAAGTTATCTGGTGTCTGGTATGGACAGTATGTGTCACTTGCACAGCTAATATTCAGGCTTACACAGATTCAATGGCACTGGTTTTTGAAATACCGCGATACTTTGGTCTTACTCGTCATGTAGTCTGAGCTATTAAAATTACAAGTCACTTGATGACATTACACAGCAGCGGTCCTAGACATGGACAGGTTTGGCAACTACTCAACAGACCAAGGGAATCTAGGTTTTTGCTGCACCTACCAGCACCTCTAGCACTGGCAAGCACAGGCCACTGAGCAGGTGCTGCCAGCGATTCAGGCTTTGAGGGTCCAAAGAACACAGGAACACCAACATCCAAATGCATCCCAGCCCTAATGATACAACAGTACACACAGACCTCTTCAGCAGGTGTGACTGTCAGAACCCTTATAACAATCAATTTAAGGGGGAACTTGCTGCAATGTTCTGATGCCATTCCCTATATCAAACCCTGGCTCAGATGGTAATCATTGAGCCAGTACCGGACACTGAAGATCTAAAATCAACCAAAAAGTTAGAAATTATAATGATAATGTTGCTATGAAAAGTATCCCCTGGTAAACAGTTACATGTGCGTGTGTATATTTCTTTGCTCAAAGAATAAAAGAAAGCTATAATTTACATTATAAATTACATTATCATACCACTTATTGAGTATGTTGTTAACATTCCTGATACCATCAAATTGGTATGTACCATACTTCTGTGCCCAGTTCTCAGGACTTTGATGGGAGGAGTTCCCCCTTGTTCCTTCCCAAGCTCAGGGTCTCAAAGAACATTAAAAGGGAACTAGATGAACCCAAAGTCCAGGTCCAAAATCTCTGACATGATCATCATATGAAAAGGTCACCTATTAAACAAGTACTCCAGATCAGTGCTCTGCTAAGTAGAAGCCACAAACTACTAACTTAGACCCTCACAACTAAGCACAGTGGCAGACAGAAGATCCACTGAGGAACTGACACTTTGGTGAGGTCTGATAACAGTCATGGCATGAGACATGGGCATGAGAATGGACCTACCTACATGTGGCTGGACCCAAAGCTTCTGGGCTTAGCCACCTCCCCATCCTGCCTTCTTTCATGAAGGAAAGAAGTCCTTTGTCTCTCATGCCCCCCATTCTCCTATTTCCCTTGGCACTGCAATCCTAGGAATGAGAACAATCTGACTTCCACTATTTGTGAATGGGTCTGACCCCACTCCCCACCTCAGCCCCAGAGGTTCTGGGTCATTGATAACACATGGTTCTTCATAGTCCCCTAAAATCTTAGCATAGTACCTGGCATGGGTAGCACTTAATAAATGTCCATGAAACTGGGATGCTAAAGATGCTGTAGACTCAGAGAGAAGATGGCAGGGATAGCTAAGAAATCAACAGATCAACCTTGGCAGAGACCTGGTCTCAACCCAACCACAGGCAACAAATATAACTGGATACTTTCACTGCCTCCTCACACTGCTCAAATTTCTGATTGCAGCACTACATTCTCCCAGCACCTGCTGAGCATGCTTGCTTAAGAGATGGGGGATTTAATGAAACTCAGCAAGAGCTTTTTGTGTACCAGTCTTAATACTTGATTAGAAGACCAGGGAGAAATTTTTAACTTCAACAGATGAGAAGAGCTTATCCATTAAGTAATTACTACTAGTTCTTCTTTCCCAAAAGGATGTAAGCTTTTTTAAATTAATTTTTATTATTTATTATTTTACTAATTTTATCATTTTTAAAAACGATAAGAATAGAAATAATGAGAAATACAACCAAAGTAAAGACTATACTGAGACTAAAATTTCATTGTACAATAAAAGTAAGGCACAGTGGCCAAAAAGAGGCTGTGAGTGAAAGAGAAATTCCAGGTAAATCGATGTCACAAATTTTGTTCCTACATGGGTCTTCAGAACTCAGGCTGCAGCTGCCAATCCAGTTTTTTCAGTAAGCACTCATATAAAACAATACAGGTTAAGTTTAATTTGATTCAACAAATATTTTAAGTACATGAGGTGTGCACCAGAGAAACAGACCTATACAACAGATCTTTACACTCCAACTTGGGCCAAATAAAGATGTTCATCTTAATGAAATAATGATCAATTCTGTTTAATGAGCTCAGAACCCCCAATGAAACTCTCAAGAAACAGCAAGGGTTCTGCCCACCACATGGCCTCTTATCTCCAGGAAGAGAGAGACCATCAAATGTCTTTCTCCTTTCTCTAACCAAAAGGTCAAAGCTTAAATTGCATTAGAAAAAAACTATGACATTTCCCTGTAATAACTAGCCTTATTGCCTGGAAAAGAGAAAATGCCCATTGTTATCTAACTGTGTCATGATAGAGGACAGAGATAGCAATGCAGAGATAGCCTGCTGGAAATATACAGCAAAGAAAAAATAGAGCAAAAGCTTCCCTTTCAAAAATCTCCCATTTAATGGGGAGAGGGAAGACAACAGAGGCCTCAAAGAGTGACTGAGAGAACTCGAACAGTTCTTCCAAATAAATCCTAGATACATAAAGAATCTTAGGAAAGCAATGTGCTTGTCATGTATACACATAAGAGGAACTTCTCAACCCCCTCTCCTTCCAGAAAGATTATCTCTGTTAGCTCCTTCTAGGCAGAAATTTAGAGTTGACACTGCAAGCAAAGTCTTCGAGAAGCTGCTCTCCAAAGGAGCAGCAACTGTTGTAGATGAATATTCATCGTTTCCAAGATCAGAGTATGTATACTACACAGGATACACTGCTTACTATACAGAACACACACATATGCTGCACAATTAACACAAATCACAAAGAAGCCTTACTATCAGAGTCAAGTACTATGCTAGGAACATAAGGTATCCCACACAAAGACGAAAGATAGTTAGATTCCTATTTTTCAGATAAAGAAACTGTCTCAAATGGGCAAACTCATTCATGCAGGGCTATTAGCTAGGCTATACAAATGTCTATCAGATGCCAAAACCTATTTACTTTTTCATTCCTCAGGCACATCAGGTACATCCAGTCACAGAGGTATAAGTCCTGCTCCACCATGGAGGAAGCAACTCAGACTCCTAACATTCTAATTCTCAATGGGATATTAGCAATGTATTCCTGTGCCCAAATGATACAGCAGGAAAGGAAAATCACTGTCATCATTAACATTTTTTTAAACACAATTTGCAGCAACATGGATGGCGCTGGAAGGGATCATGCTCAGTGAAATAAGCACCAAAAAGAAAAAGAAAAATACTGGATGGTCTCACTCATAGCAGGAATCTAGAAAACTTAAATAAGGGACCAGGAAAATGAATAACTATAAGAAAGTGAAAATCAAAATCAACAAAAACTATGAACCAGAGACACTTTTTGGGGGGTGGGGGGCGGGAGGGGAAGGATTGGGGTCAGAATGGGGGGATTGCAAATGTATGAGGAATATAAAAATAAAATTTATTAATTAAAAAAAAAACAACATTTTTTTAAACACAGCTTTATTGACATTTATAAAAATAGACTTGCACATAATTAAAATGTAAAAACTTTTAAGTTTTTTTTTAATAAATTGGACTGTAAGAGGTTTTTGCAATTTTTAAGATTTATTTATTTATACAAGAACTGGAGTGCAGTCAGAGGCACAGGAGGGTGAGAGAATACACAAGAGACAGAGAGTGGGGAGCAGAACAGGCAGAAGGACCGAAGACACTGCTGAAGGGAGCAGCAGGCGAGGCAGGAGAGGTCTGCCGCGCCATGTGAGTTTCTCCCTGGCCGGCCAGGAATTGAACCTGCACTGCAGAGGCTGTGGACAGCTTCACAGCACAGTGCTCAACCCGCTGCGCCACTGGGAAGGCCTGTAAGTTTTGATATATATGTGTGGATACACACACACACACACACACACACACACACACTCACTCACCTACAATTCCAAAGCCTGTGTCCCTCCTGTCATACCTTTGAATAGAGTCCAGACTGAGAGAAGATAAAACAAAGATACACCCTTGGTCTCTAAGGCTATTCACCTTGTCATCGTCATTCTCTGGTACGGCTCTGTGTTGTGCTAAGAAATAGGAACTGTATTCAAGTCAGGAAAGCCCCTTGCAGAACTACATTCCACATTCCCGTGGGAGGGACCAAGCAAAGGAATCCTGGGATTTCAGAGCTGGGAGTGCAACTTGTCAAGAAAATCTGTGTGTATGTGTGTATTTGTGCAATCTAGGGGAAATAAGTAAAAGAGGGAAGGAGGTATCAGTTCTGAATTCCTGTCTCTACTTTTAAAAGTAGATTTTCATTCAAATTTAAATATATGCATATATGTTATATTCTTACATCATATTTTGTTATATAACATTATCTTTCATTATATAATATATATGAAACAAGTCATTCATATTTAATATGGACATTTTGGACACATCTAAGGACATACATCAAGAGCATTAGAAAGAAAACTGGTTTCAGAAGAGGATGGCATCAGGAACAAAGAGAGAGGGGGCTTGCGCAGTCCACAGACTGCAGAGCAGTCTGATTAACTCACTTCTCTGCAGCGCCAAAGAAAATGGACTTAAAGCAGAGAAAACAAACAAGGGCAAACCACTGTTAACATTTTGGAGGACTCGCACCTTTACTTTTGTGTTTATATGTGTGTACATACACACATTTATTGTGTGTGCTCTGCGCACATGCATAGAAGTAGATTAGATCTGCCTTTTTTTTTATTTAACATTAAAAAGTACTCTTTTAAGTGATCAGTTTTTTTTGCCAACATCTCTCATAGAACTGCACCATAATTGTCAAATGATCTTTCTCTTGCTCAGCCTCATGAAATACACACATACACACACGCACACACACGCACACACAAACAGTGGACAGAAGTCCCGAGGAGCTTATTTCCAAATCAAGAAGAGGAATGAAGATACTTGGGAGTAGGAAAGAGGAAACTTTATGGAAGAGGTGGAATCTGAATTGCAGTCTGGGTAAAAATGGGCCAAAAGGCACTTCAGACTGAGAGAGAAGAGGCAACAAAAGCCAAGAAACCACCAAGTCAAGGAAGGACATAAAAATGAAAGGAACACAACTGAGACTAATTTTAGCCTCACTGGGACCATGCTATGGAGGCTGAGCGGTGGGCATGACAGCCCCCACTAAACACGTGAGGAACAAGGGGAGACTCTGAGTTGATAAGGAATTTGTCTGAGGCACAGCACTGGAACTAGGATTTCATGTAGTTCCCTCAGAAATTGAGGGGATATAAAAAGTCTGTCAGAAAAAGAGGAGTGCTGGAAAGATGAGTGGCCTCAATCCCAGAAATGCTGATGGTCAAGCTGAAGAATAAGAATCTTACCTGTGCTCTGGGCAACAGTTTGTGGGGTTTGGTCCTCACACTGCCATAACAAATGTCCAAAAATAAAGGTTGTTAGCAGATTTCCAAGAAGTGGTTCAAAGAGCAGATTAATATTGCCTCAGACAAGTAGATTTCCCCCAGGACAGCACACCCTTTAGGGCATATTTCAAAAGCCAAATTCTATCCAAGGGCACCTGAAAGAAATTTCAAGGCAATACCTTCAGAATCTAATTATCAGATAAATGTATTAGTAGGAACCTCAGAGAGGTAGTCTCTGTAGAAAGTCGTGCTGAGCATTAAAATACTCAGTGAGCCTCAGAAAGCCCAGAGTGAGCACACATGTAACTGCTAACTAAATGGGGAATGCAGAATACTCTGAAGGTGAATTGTAGGACATACAAGGAGCAAAACCAGAAAACCCACAGCAGGCATCAGAGGAATATTTGCTACCTAAGTGCAAAAAAGAAGCTGCAATTCCTCTAGTTCACTGGTCTCAAGGACAAAGGCTCTGGCATGGACTTGATTTGTGGAATATTCTCATAAAGGTCTAGCCACCATCCTTGTGCATGGGAAAACTAAACACGGAACAAATTTAACCAAAGTCAATGATAGAGGTTGGCTTGGGAGACTCCCTAACTCTGGGCTCTGCACCAAGGAGACAGGAGCTAATAACTCTCAAGTGCACACGCTCACCCACTGGGTAGCAAGTTGGCTCCAGTCTCTCTTCAAACTGCCCCAAATGAAACAATGACCCTCCATGAGTTACTTGCGACAAAGTGTTTCAACCTAACAATGACACTCTTGGAGAGCCAGGAAAAGCAAACTGTTTGATACCAGCAGCACGGGGTTGAAAAGATAGAAGTTTTATGAATAAACAGATCTGAATTCATGACACTAGACCTCCTTTCTTACTACCTAGCTAGCAAGGCCACTAATCCTCGAAGTCTCAGTTTCCCCAGCTTTCAAATGGTGGCAGATAATATCTTCCTTCCATTTGTAGGAGGAGGTTTTTTTTTAGATTTATTTATTTATTTATATAAGCACTGGGTACAGTCAGAGGCGCGGGAAGGTGAGAGAATTCACCAGAGCCAGAGCGGAGAGCAGGGAGCAGAACAGGCAGACTGATGAAATACACTGCTGAGGGGAGCAGCGTGCGCGGCAGGAGAGGTCTGTCGCGCCGTGAGGGACCCTCGCCAGCGGTGTGTGGGACCCTTGCTGGGGGTTGGGGATCGAACCGGCGCTTCAGAGGCTGTGGGCGGCTTCGCAGCCCAGCGCTCAACCGCTGTGCCACCAGAGGAGGGCCTGTAGGAGGAGGTTTAAATGTGACCATGAGAAGAAGGACCTGTCACCTGGATGGCAACCACAAATAGCATTTGCCAATGTGTGCCTATGTTCTTATTCCCACAGGGGAGAGAAGAGGAAATCCTCCTGGGCAAAACCATGAAAAGGTGAAGAAACAGAAACTAGGGAATGGTCTGCATCTAGGAACTTCCACATTCTTCCAATTCAGTGCAAAGGTCACTGACTAATTGTATAACTTTATGCAAAGAGAAAGCCTATGATACCTTCCTCATAGAATGATCACAGTAAATGGTAACTTGGTGGAGGTATAAGCTGTGGCACTGAATTAACTATCACATTGCTCGCAGGATATCATCAACTGGGACTCTGAAATTCTTTCCTTATCTGGAGATTTTATCATATGGGGATTTGAATGACACAGTGATCCCACATCCAGGAATGGCCCATGGATGGAAATCCCCCACGTTACCCCATGCAGCAAAAGGCAGGCTTACCAAGAAGAGGTTCCACCCTGGCTCCCATGCTAACTAGCTGCTCTGTCTTTCTGGCTTAATTATGCTTCAATAATCCTGACAAGACTGGCTGCACTTCACTGGAAATCATGACAGTGAAAATCCTAAAATAAAAACAAGATTAATGACATGACCTCATGATGGCATGAGGGCCCATTAATTGGAAATCATGGTCTTAATTGAATTCTGTGCATAGCACTGCCAGATGGATTACATTTTCTGAAACCTGTTTCTTCACCCCCATGAAGATAACTGAAATGCATCAATGACAATTAAGTCAAATATTGGGTGCTGTTGAGGGAAGAAATAACTAATAATTTCCCTGGCTTAATAGTTGCTCAATCTTCAGAAGAGTCTAAAGTCAGAGTCACGTTGGAGGGACCATCTCTATCATTGCAGCCACCTTCCCTCTCTTCCACATGCTGAAGGAAACTATGTAGCCTCTCTGAACCTCAGCTTTCAGATAATAACTGTTAACTAAAAAAAGGAAAAAGAAAAAAAATGCAAGAAATGCTCAATAAAAAGTAGTCATTATCATTATCCCATCTTTGTCATTGGCTACTATCACAAGGAATTATTAGCGTCTGGGGTTGGGGGAGGAGGAGCAGTAAAGAGCTATGTGCTTTTCTTCTGCAGGCTGCAGCTATGGCCAGATTCAACAGACAATTCGCTCTGCACCCAGACTCCCTCTGAGTTTTATATCCGTGATCACATTTGATCTTCAGTCATGTTGCCAAGTAACCTTTACTCTTCCCCTTTTACATATGAGCAAACTGAGGATCCAAGACATCTTTACAGTCGCACAGTCAGAACTCTCCCCCCAGGTCTATCCCACTCAAAGCTCAAGTTCTTCTCATAGCATTTGGCTGCCTCTTATGTATTTGTTAAAAGCTTCAAACATCAAGAGGAAACAGTCAAACCAGAAAGCACTGCTGCAGAATAAAGAAGCCAGGTCCTGGTCTGATGTTTGCTCTGTGTGTCATCTACGAATATTTTTAAGACCAGACACTAAGGAGGAAAACCTGCTAAACGTCAGTTACTGGGAAGGCACAAATGAAGGGAAACTGCCTTCTGAGACTTTCACAGGAAAGGAAATTCCAGGCCAGTCTGCCTGTGCTCCCTCATGCAGATGTAGTGGGCACACAACGGGACAGTGGCAGCAGCTTAAGATGTTCTTTCCTTACACAAGTTCTTTTAAAAAACCATACTCATAAAAACAGAGAGTGAAATGATGGTTACCAGGGACTGGAAGGCGGAGGGGTAGCAGCGATGTGACTGAATGATACAAGCTCGCAATGAGGGGTAAATAAGACCTAGAGGTCTAATGCGCAATAAGGCAAATGTAAACAGCATTGTACTATAATAATCAAATTTGTTAAGAGACTAGATGTTAGTTATTTTCACCACAAAAAGAAATGATTAAATTATGTGGCATGATAGAAATGTTATCACCATAGTGGCAATTATATTACAATATCAAAATGCATCAAACAAACCTGTTGTACACCTTAAATTTATATAATGTTATATGTCAAATATGTCTCAATTTTAAAAGGATGCTTTTTCCTAAATTACTCCCCTTGCTCCCCAACTGCACCCACCCTGCAGGCATACTCAGGTTTTAGGGTCAGCCACTGCTCAGACTGGTTCTCATTTTCACCAGCCACAGACACAAGCATCCCAGCGATGGCAGCAGAGCACCAAAGAGGGGAAAAGGACAAGGGTTCAAAGAACCCCCCTGCAAATGTGCTCCCCACCTTCCCCAAAGAACCATTTATTCTACAGACGTGGCAGACTGGCCCTCTGTCAAGGCTCTTTGAGGTATCAAAAGCACATTAGCGCTGACAAAGCTAGGGTCACAGCTTTCCTTGAGCGCTGGGAGAGCTGATAAGTCATTAGCAGTGTCTGGTCTCCCTCAGTGCCTTTCAGATCCCAGATAACATGATCAGAGCTCACAGGCTCTGAGATTTCAAAGACAGGCATCAAAAGGGGTCTTGATAATGGAGGTATGACATGAAAAGCTAAAAGCAGGTGTCCTTCCATCATGAATAATGTGTCCTCTGCCAAACACAGAGAATGGTGTACGAATGGGCTGGTGGGTGTATTTTAAAGGTTTGGTTTCCTTCTTTTAAGAAAGGAAATGGGGTGACAGCAAGTTCATACAGAACCTTTATACATGATGGAAAAGGGAGACTCAGCCCTCTAGTATCTGACCTCAGTCTCCATCAGAGAAGCCTGTCTTGTGAACAGCACAACTGTCCAAGCAAATGTGACAGCCCTGGGGAACTGATCCTCATGGGGCTCCCCTTAATGTGCCACATCCAAGCCAGAAGCTTCACAAACACCACTTCATTTCTTCCTTACAAGGACCCTGCAAAAAAGACCAAGTTACAGATGCTGAAATGAGGCTCAGAGAGGTTAGATTACAGGGCTGTGGAACCTGGTTCTTATTTGTGTTACTGGGTTAACCTGGTTCTTGTTTGTTACCATCCTGGTGTTGAAAACCTAATCAACTGGGATGCGCTTTCTCCTGTGTTGGGGGGAGGGCGAGTGGTGGGGAGGGGAGGAAATAGTGTATATGTGAGACCAGCTAAAGCACCTGTGGGTGCTTAAAGGTTCTGAAATCCGAGCTACAAATCCTCCAAGTCCAGCCAATGCCCTGCTTACAAAAACCCGTCCAGTCAATACCCTGCTGCCTACCCCTGCCCCTGCCCTAGTGATGAGCCCCATAAAACCTCACCTCTCTCAAGCAGGGAGTATGGCTCTAGTCACCCTCTGCTATTGTGTAATCCACAATAAACTTTCCTCATTTGAAACAAGTTATTGGCCATCTCAAAACTTGTGTGTGGTTAACTGGTAGAAGTCAAAGACCTTCACAGTCAGTAACAGTTACACAACCTGCTCAAGCTAAGAAGCCTGACAAGCAGTCGCACAAGGAGTTCCCAGGACTAAACATCAGGTCTCACTCTAGAAAGTGTAAATGTCAGCCCGCTGTCAAAATAGCCTGAAGTGACTGCTTAAAAATACAGATTTCCTTTTTTTTTTTAATCAGCAGCTCTTAAGGTGGGGCCCAAAACTGCATCTTTCAACACCCCTGAGGAGCGTCTAAAAAACAGATGGCCATAGCCCTATGTCATACTGTCTCAATGAGGATAAGCAGTCCTTAAAATGAAAAGCCTTAGGGGCCTCCCCGGTGGCGCAGTGGTTGAGTGCTGGGTTGCGAAGCTGCCCGCGGCCTCTGTGGCGCCGGTTCGATCCCCGGCTGCTCCCCGGCCACCAGAGGAGGGTCCCACATGGCGCGCAGACCTCTCCTGCCGCCCGCTGCTCCCCCCAGCAGTGTGCTTCGGTCCTTCTGCCTGCTCTGCTCCCCGCTCTGGCTCTGGTGAATTCTCTCACCCTCCCACGCTTCTGACTGTACCCAGTGCATGTATAAACAAACAAACAAATAAATAAATAAAGCATGCCTCTATAAAAAAAAATTATATATATAAAATGAAAAGCCTTAAATGAGAGGGGCAAGGGAAAGGAGGCAAAGCAGGAGGGAGGAAGGACAGAGAGAGAACAACTATGAAGCAACTTTTATATGAGTGCTATCACATTTAATCTTTACAACAACCCACCGAAGGGTATATTATTATGATCATTTTACAGAGGGAGAAACTAAGGCTTGTTAAAGTTAAGTAATTGGAAAAAGTCACATATCTAACAAACATCAGGGTTGAAACATGAATCCCATGACATTCAGGTCACATTCTTCATTTGCAAGCTTGTTTGGCAGAGGAACAAGCAGAAGTCTCAGCGCAATCCAATAGTGCATGGATGGACACACCTCTGAAAGGGCCACAAGGAAACCTTGCACAATATAAATCAGAAGGCAGAAAGAGCTGCAGACTTGAGGCACCCAACTCCTTCCTCATCAGCCACTGGCACTGTGTCCCTGATGGGAGCAGAAGCACGCAGTGAAGGGCAATGGGGCAACATATGAGTGGTGCCACCAGTGCATTTACACATTTGCATCCACTCCCTCCCTACTTGCTTCCAGCCAGGTAGGAATCAGCACTGTCTGACCCATGAGACTAACCAAAGGAGTTCAAGTCCCAAATACCAGCATGCCTGGAAGCAGATGGCTTTCCCTCTCTAGGCAAAGTCACTTCCTGTGGAGGAGGTGGAATTTGCTCTCTACGGTCCCACTGACACCAAGTGACTCCATCACGCACAGATACTACAAAATGAGAGTGTTAAATTATGATGTATGCTATTTGCTTCACTGAATTAGACATGGAGCAAACTCATAATTGCCACTAAGAGTGGCATGGATCAAACAAAAGCATTCAAGTCACCATTATGGCTTCTGTTCTCTATTTCCACCCAGAAAGCCTGGTGGGGCAGCTGCAAGCTCCTTCTGTTCTCTTTCCCTGCACTTGGCATTAATCTCCAACTGCCTGGCCACTCCCCAGTTGCTCTTTTTTGTAATCTTTAAACATCTGTACCATTTGTCTTTTTATCTGACTGTATACCCCTAGACTGCAAGCTGGGTAGATTAGACAAGACTGCACACGGTGCAGAGCACAGAGCTCTGACACAGTATAATAAAAGTAGTCCAGTATTCTGTTTAAAAGTATACATTCTGTTTGGCTGCGGAGGTGGCGCAGCGGTGAGCGCTGGGTTGCGAAGCTGCCCGCAGCCTCTGCAGCGCCGGTTCGATCCCGGCTGCTCCCGGCCACCAGAGGAGGGTCCCACATGGCGTGCAGACCTCTCCTGCCGCCCGCTGCTCCCCTCAGCAGTGTGCTTCGGTCCTTCTGCCTGCTCTGCTCCCCGCTCTGGCTCTGGTGAATTCTCTCGCCCTCCCGTGCTTCTGACTGTGCCCAGTGCATGTATAAACAAAAAAAAAAAAAGTAATACATGGTTCACTTATAGGAGGAATATAGGGGAAGCAAGGAATATAGGAACCAGAAATAAATAAATAAATAAATAAATAAATAAATAAATAAATAAATAAATAAATAAACAAACAAAATTTACAGGCAACTATAAATCAAAGACATTCTGCAGGGGAGAGGGGGTGGTTGAAACAGGGGAGGGAAGAGCACAGAGGACTATGGTGATGCTACACAAGTGAATTTGTGGTGGGAATTTTATGGGGACTACACCTGAGAAGAGAAAGCAAACACTGTACAAAAATGAACAATGATGTAAAATATAAATTAATTAATTTTTTAAAATAAGATAAAAAAAATAAAAGTAACACATGGTAAAACAGACAAAATTCAAATGCCTAGTGTATACCAGGCATTATTCTGACTGTGTTATATAACACTATGAGCTACCACATACCATAGCTTGTATTTTATAGATGTAGAGATAGACATCAAGGAGCCCCTTGATGAAATCAAGGGGCTTACTTGGTGAAATCACATAGTTAATAAAGACAAAATGTGGACAGTTTCCCACAAGCTTTTGTTGAAGAGAGAAACATGAGGGCTGTGTGTCTTTGACATCAGACAGACCCAGGTGTAAAGTCTAGCTCAGCAATTTATTAGCTATTTCTTTAGATAAGCTACTTACACCGTTCTGTGTCTCTGTTCTGCTTCTGTAAAATGTGATAAAAACATCTACCTTGTGGCGTTATTCTGAAGATTAGAGACAAGTACAGGCAAAAGAACTGAGAGCTGTGCCTGCCTGGCCATCTATTCATGTATTTATTGAGTTGCTATTGGGTAAAAAGCTCAGTTGGTAGGTAGTGGGAAAAGAGATGACAGCAAGATCCCTGCCCTCTTGCTGAGCAATGTCTACTGACCAGGTAAACAAAAACAAAAGCCTATGCCATGTGGGAAGGCCAGGCTGTGCACCAGGGAGCACCGAACACGAAAGAGAGCCGAGTGCCAGGACAAATGAGGTGAACCAGGCCAACTTGGACAGTCAAGAAGGACATCCAGGACCAGGCTTCCCATTCTATTGGTCGATCAGGACATCCCTGTTATCAACCTTGACACTATACCCATTCAGTCTTTCAGGAAATATGGTTTATGCTTCCTTCAGAGTCTATCCTGAACCCAAAATGTGTCTGGGAAGGGAGAGACATGGGGGGAAATATATTTATCCATAAAGTGCTCATAGTTACAAAGTGAAGCGATAAACCCAAAATAATTCTGGGGCAGGAAGCAGGAGACAGGAGACAGGGATAAAAGTTGAATTTTGTTGAATATAACTTCCATTATACATCTAAATTTGGAACTATATAATATTCTATATAATTACAAACATAAATTTTAAAGCAACCCCTGAAAAGTGAAAGCTAAATAATGCAAATGACCCCAAAAAAAAAAAAACCAGCAAATTGATGATGTAATTAGAGAAACTATCTCAAATACTTTAAGATACAAGTAACTGGCAAAGTGAAATACACACACACACATGCACACACACACACAAAAATATTTTATACTTTAAACTGTCCTAGTGGTAGTACTGGTATTATTATTCTGATATATTCTGAGATTGTGTATTATGGCACAAAACAAATAATTATGTTGGTATATCTGAGAACCAGAATTTCTGACATAGGTGGAAGGAGCTATGGATGTAAGAGATACTGATGGAAAAGACTGATGAAATTAAATAAAAACCCCAAGTCCCTGAATTTGCGTTAGAAGTATTATATGAATACTTGATGTATTTTATCTTCGAAAAAAATTGTCCCTGACTCTGTCTACTGAAAAGGACTAGACACAAAAGTCAACCAAGATTGGAGTTGTGGGCCTCCCCTGGTGGCTCAGCAGTTGAGCGCTGGGCTGCAAAGCTGCCTGCAGCCTCTGCAGTGCCAGTTCGATCCCCGGCCGCCGGTGAGGGTCCCACATGGTGCGCAGACCTCTCCTGCCATGCCCATTGCTCCCCTCAGCAGTGTAGTTCGTTGGTCTGCCTGTTCTGTTCCCCACTCTGGCTCTGGTGAATCCTCTCACCCTCCCGCGATTCTGACTGTACCCAGTGCTTGTATAAATAAATAAATCTTTAAAAAAAAAAAAAGTTAAAAAAAAAAGATTGGAGTCGTGAAACACTATTTCCCTCCAAATGGAACAGGGTTTTGAAAAATGGCTGATTCTAACATTGGACAGAAAAAGTACTACAAGAACCTGGCTTCTGATATCAGAAAGCAAGGGAAGAGTCAAAGACTGATGGATTGTTTGAAAAGGACTCAGAAGCCAACTTACAAAGTTCTCACTGGCTAAATGTGGTCTATTTGATATCAGTAAGAATAATAAATATTCTAGATTCAAACAAACTGAGTTATGAATAATAAAGAGGAAAAGAGAGAAAGTTCATTAGTCATCCTAGAAGAAGGCAGGATACCACTTTTTTATTTTTGAAAATTGGTAAGCACACGGAAAGAGTTGAGCTTTTCCCTGCCTTTACTATGTGAACCATACTTTGGGGTAGTCATCAATGTGAAGATGGAGAATTTTTCTTCACAGAGGTATTCCAGCCAACAAAGAAGAAAGAACTTACAGAATTCACCATTTGCAATGCCTGATAAAATAAGAGGGCAATGAGCACACACACACACACACACACACAAAAAAAAAAAAAAAAAAAAAACATGTATTATGTACCTGTGATGGAAACAGAAAACATAATTTATGAGACAACCTTGCAAAACTCTAATCTGAATCTAAACCTGATCAAGTCTCTTAATTTAACTACCAGGAATTACAAGGAGTAGAGGAACACCATGGGGATGCCATCAACAAACACCATGGGGATGCAGTCAATAAAATCCAGACTTTGAGAAAATCTGGTGCAACCAACTTGATTTTTCAACAAAGAGATTGCAAGGCAACAAAAACAGAAATGGAAAGGAAGCCTTAGAAGGTTGAGATTTAATAGAGATATCAACAAACTTCAGTGCATGAACCCTGGACCCTAGTTCAAACAAACTGTAAAAAAGGAGAAGTGATACTTCCACTTAAAAGAATTGGGAAAATTTTAACAAACTTTGGATATTTGATGATATTAAAGAATTGCCATTAATATTCTAGATGAGATGAGGACTTTTTGAAACTGTTTGTAAAAGAAGCTCTTATATTTTAGAAACACATTGAGATATTTAAGGATGAGGATGAAAGAATTCACCAGAGACAGAGCGGACAGCAGAACAGGCAGACTGACAAACTACACTGCTGAGGGGAGCAGCGGGCGGCAGGAGAGGTCTACTCGCCATGTGGGACCCTCGCCGTTGGCCGGGGATCGAACCGGCGCTGCAGAGGCTGCGGGCAGCCTCGCAGCCCAGCGCTCAACTGCTGCGCCACCAGGGGAGGCCCATGACTAGGATTTAGTTCACAGTAATTCAGAGCGGCAAGTACAGATAGAGAAGAAATGAGATTGATCATGAATAGATTTGTTGAAGCTCAGTGAGGACTTCGTTTTCCTTCTACTTGAGTTGTTTCCCCTCCCTATTTTAATACATATTTGAAATTAAAAATTATATAACTATTTATTATATATTATATGCCATGATATATACTGGATATATTTTTATATACACTCATAGATAGCTATAATCCACCTCTTCTCACTACTCACGGTGCTACCAATCTAGTCGAAGCCACCACCACTTCTCACCTGAATTATTGCTGCAGTCTCTTCATTGATATTTTTGAGTCTACCCTTATCTCCCTGCAATCTGGTAAATAAAGGTGTTTTAAGAAATAAAGCGTATTATTTTACTCTTCTGCTTAAAATCCTCTAATGGTTCCCATCCTACGTAGAGTTAAATTTACTGTTCTTCCTGTGGCCTAAGATCCAGAGGAGTTGGTCTCTGATACATCTCTGGTGTCATCTCCCACCTCTCTTTCTGTCTCTTTTCTGTGGTCATACTACTCCATATATACCTACCCCAGGACCTTGGCACTCTTATGGCTTCTCATATATCTCTGCTTAAATGTTTCTTTTCACAAGGTCTTCCAGATCACCCTATAAAATGTAGCCACTTGCCGGGACCTGCAATCTCCAATCTCCTTGTTCTAATTTATTTTATTTCATGGTATTTTTAAAAATCCTGTTTTATTGTTCTATTTCCACCTACTAGAAAAGAAGCTCCATAAAAGAATAGTTTGTTTGGGACACTCATTTCTGAAAGTGTCTAGCTCAAAAAGTGTCATTGATGTTTTATATTAAACTCTGAACTATAAACCACTCAGCAATACTGCACAGAGAGCATTGAACAAAAAGCAGTGGTGTGCATAGGAACCACAATATGAACTGTTTGCATGTCCTTTTAAAACACTTCAATTGTGTCTTGTAGGTCATATGGAGTCTTGTTATATATACAGACCTTGAAATTTTAGCTGTAGTCACTCTTACCACTTCCATTACTACATTAAAAGAAGCACATGCATTTATGGTGTTCAGGTTTCTCATCTTCTAATTAAAGAAGCTGAACCACTATACTTCTGGTTAGCCACTTCAGACCGTTGTTTCCTGCTGGATTAGAATGAAATGTCCCTGCATAAAGAGATATGGACATACACAATAAAAGGACAATCATTCACCCACAAGACTCTTCGAAGAAAAAAAAAAACCAAGGATATTAGCAATGTGGGATGGGGGTGGTTATTAGGAAACAATCTATTCAAGAATTAAAAAATCTCTCTTGATGAATGGGCACACAAGCCCTAGCGGTCACCCTAGTGGTGACCATGGTTTATGTCATAGGAAGTTGTGGCATCAGAATGGGTGGAGACAAAGAAATGTGAGGGTCACTGTCTCCTCCCTCTGTTCCCACAGGCAAACACCAAATCCATCCCACCTTTGAACACCCCAACTACTGGCCAGTGCAGCCCAGTCCATTTCTGGTTTCCTAATCCTCCTCCTAACAGATCTTCCTTACCCCGGCCTTAGACCCTCCAGTCTTCTCCAGTGGTGTTATTAAAATGCAAATTTGGGACTTCCCTGGTGGTATAAGGGATTGAGACCCAGCCCATGGGGCTATTCACAGCCACTGCAGCACAAGTTCAATACCAGGCCAGGGAGCTACCCACATGGCACAGCAGACCTCTCCTGTCTTGCCTGCTGCTCCCCTCAGCAGTGCATTTCGGTCAGTCTGCCTCCTCTGCTCCTCTCATCCTCCACACTTCTGGCCTGTACCCCGGTTCTTGTGTGCATAAATAGATAAATCTTTTTTAAAAATGCAAATTTGCCTTTAGCAGGTCTTCACAAAAATTTTCAGTTGCTCCTCGTAGCAGGGTTTTTAAGGACCTGGGAACTCCTTACCATCCCACCACCCTTATTCCGCCTCCATCTACCAGCTCTTTGCTCCAGTCCCAGGGAATCACCTCAAGTGCAGTTCTCCTAAGACCCCATGCTTTTGCTTTCTTCTAGTGTGTTGCATATGCTTGCGTAGGTGTCCTTTGCTGTCTCAAGAGTATTTTTGTAGTCTCCTCTCTAGCAATAATTCTCATGTTATAATTTGTGCTATATTCCAAGAAAAGTCATTGTAAAAGATTATTTTCAGGGTTAAGGGTTTTGTAGTCTCTATTCCCCCTTGTTCTTGAGTTAACCATGATTACTCCTTATACTTGCCATTTTTGTGTCTCCCGACAAAATTCTGCAAGTGTAATCTCATGCAGGAATCTTATTTTTCTTTTGTTAGAATTTTGTTATTGGCCCTCTCCTAAAGCAAGGATAGTTAAATTAACCTAATGACAAAATTGCCATCTTCTTTCCAATTATCTAGTCCATGGGATTCAAAATATACCCTCAAGAGAATTTCTTATAATGCATAAATCAGATATGGGCATGGCTGAAGCCTTGGTTATTTTGTGAATTAGCTTTTAGTTATTTCTATTCATATTTATGCTTCTTCTAAAAAAAATAAACCTCAGGCAAACAACCCATAAATCCTTAATAACAATTCTTCAGACTTTGCCTTCAACATGATAAAATCAAACATAAGATAATATTAAATTCTGATGTTGGAGGAAAAATCAAATAAGTCTTGAAGAATTTTGGATTAAGGGACATTATAAAAAGCACTATCAGGGTTACTATGGATCAGAATTTGCAGTTATTTCCTTAAAATGTTTAAAACAATACTTATGTAGGGAAAATCCCTAAGTCACTATTCTGAAGATGTCACTGATGCTTTTTAAGATCTCAAAGTGATGATGCTTTTCAGGAGTTAGACCTCTATGTACAACAACATCCAGTTGAATATTCTGGGTTAGAACTGTCCCCTGCTATCTTTGTTGGATCCTTGACCAAATCACTTAGCCCAGTCTCTTCAGCCATAAAATAAAGGTAATTATACTTAGCTCATAAGGCAGTTGTAAAAATGTAAAAATGTAAAAACAATGTCCATGGAAGCAATTTATAAACTAAAGATAAGGCACTGATGGTTTGACTCATAGTCAATGTCAAAGAGCACTGCTAATAGAAGATAAAGTCCTTCCCAGAACTTCAGAGCCCTACCGAAGAGTCCATTTATTCCACCAAGCTGTTATTTTTATTGTTATTGGAAGTACATCAAAGGATCTCTACTGAAACTGGGCTAGTAACAAATAAGTCTAAAATGTACTATTAAATTCCCACAATTAATTATTGGGCCTGAGTTCTTTTTGCTTTCTTTTTGAAAAAGCTTCTTGGTATACTACAAACCTAAATATGAATAGCTGAATTAGCATTACATTAAGAACTCAAGCATCCAAAGTGGAACCATGTGCAAATGTGCTTGTGATTGATAGATTGTCGCCAGCTGCTGCACATCTGTGAGGCCCTAGTCACTGTAAATAAAAGAAGCTGCCATTGTTTTTAGAGCAGCACAGCTTTTCTGCCAACACCCTTGGAGCACCCTCCAATTTTCTGTAAAGTCTATATTTGAGACTCTGATGTAATTCTCTGATTTCTAACCCTGTAAGTGCTTGAATGGATTTTAAGAGGAAAGGTTATCTAAATATTTGTATAACTCACTAATATAATAAACATCACTGCTTTCTTATATTCAAAGCCCCTACAGACCTTGAAAGAATTCTGAAAGGAATGCTGTCAATCTAGCCACTTCCAAAGGAGAGTTTAAAGAAGCAAAAGATAACACCACATCAAGGAAGCTGCAGATCACTCTTCCAAACTGTTATTTCTAAACAAAAGTATAATTGACAAGCATGAAGGCATCACTGAAATTGGTCCAAAAATGCCCACTAATGCTCCATGGTGGGAAGGGAAAGGTACTGCTAACTATGAGCTTCTGTGTCCTCCTATAACAAACAAGCTAAAATATAAAAGGCTCAAATGTGATGTGCATTTATTTCTTGACTCTTCCATTTTCCCCATTGAGGGCATTTATTTTTGCTATTCCTTCTCCTGGGAATCTCTTCCTTAAGGATTCACTGCATGATTGACTCCTCCTCATTCTCAGTAAGGTCACTATAAATGCTACCCATTTACAAAGGTGCTTGCTCCCAACAGCTCTAGACCCCCATCACCATCTGCAATTCACCAAACATTTATTATTCTGAAATATCCAGGTTTCATGAGCCCCTCCTCTGATCTACATATCTTCATTTGAGCTAGAAGAGGCACCTGACTATAGGGATGTGGTTTCCTCATAGAGTATGCCATTGTTAATTTTTGTCTGTATAACCAATTCACCATACTGATCAGAGAACAAAATGTTTAAAAAGAAAGGCTGTCCACAAATGAGAACCTAGAAACACCTGAGATCAATTAGAGTGTATGAACTCTAAAACAGGCATAGCAAGGCCAGTAAACTTAGTCCTGGTACCAGATCACAGGACATACTGAGAGAATCTAGAACATGAGGAAATGGAGTTCAGGCCACAAAAGTAATGCATACAAGGCAGCAGGCAAATTAAGTTTCCCAGCTTGGCATCAGACTGACCTGGAGTCAAATCCCAACTCTACCACATGCAAAACGTCCTAGGCTACCTCTGTATATGTTTCCTTGTGCATGTCAAAATACCCCCAGGAGCACTGTTGATGGCAAAATAGAGCTCGGGACTCCTTCACTAGCTTGGTCATCAAATATTTTTTCTGACCCAAGCTCAAACTCAGCAATAGAATATAAGACCCATCCCTTCAACTTAGGACTCCTAACCTATTTAAAACAACACTTCCAGCTCAGGTTATAATTAGAAGTGTCTGATTATTATAATGAACAGGAGAGGGCTTTATGAAGTGTTAATGAGCAACTCCAATTTGTCTGGCATCACAGTGGAGAGTTCAGTGACCTCAGGCTACCAGCACACTAAGATAAATGGGTGGCAATTTCATCTTGCATTTACTATGGGACCTTGGAGGAAGTTTACTGCATCTCCCGGAAAACTTGATTTGTAAATTGGGGTATAATAATAGTACCAGCCTCCAACAAGTCCTCGGAGAATGAAATAAGAGAATGCAAGTTAAGTATTTAACACATGCACAGCAACTAAATGACAGTTATTTTTACCATTGTGACTTCCTCACCAAAGATTCTGAATGTTAGCCTTTCATGAAATAGAAAGAAGAGTCTCTTTACTCTACTGGCAGGTCCTCCTTTTCCATTTTTCCTAGAAATGGAATTTCACCCCTGGGAGGCCAGTTGTCACAGAGTAGAGCCAGAGATCTATTTCCCTATAGCTAAAATAGGAAGAGGAGTATGAGAGACTGCTATTGATAAAGCCAATAGTCAGTATTCCTTCCTCCTTCCTTAGTAGGTTGAGAGGCCTCCCAGAATTTCCCACATTTCCCACGCTGCCCTTCAGCAAAGTATAACCATGTGATTATAGTCTAACCAAGGGGATGTGAGTGAAATTGAGGGCAAAACTTCCAGGATGTTTCTTAGATGGAAGAGTTTGCTGGAAAACAAATGTATGGATTGGCCATCCTGGAAAATGAAAGAGAGTAACACCCTGAGGAGCATAAAGCATCAAGACAGAAGGAGGCTGGGACCTTTATTGTTTCGTAGAGTAGAGATGCCACTCCAGATCAAGTCTCTATATGAGCAAGAAATAAGTTTCACCTGTAAGCCACAGTGATGATGGCCTTTGTTTCATATGGTCAAACCTATCTACCCATAAATGTTGTAGACGTAGGAGAAAATCAAGTTTGGGGCAAGTGGGGAATTAAAAAAGACTTGCAGAGGTATAAGACAGCAGGGAAAATAAAAGGAGATCTGTTGTGACGAATGAATCCTAATGTCAGTCCTGCCCTTTGGGTGCTGGTCAACAGGAATCGCTGTCTAGAAGCCTTGAGCTTCCCCAAGGATCAGCCAAGAGAAGCTCAACTAACAAACATTTCCTTAGAAGAAAAAATTTCTCTCTCCTATGCCTTTGCCTTTCTCACATTCAGAGTTTATACATCAGAAATAATGATCTCCCGAGTTTAAGTAAGCAAGCCATTCTGTTTGAAAATTAACATGCGCTCTAAATTAATATGACCCTTAAAAAATTAAAAGACAGCAATGATGTTCACAAAAACAAATAAGTTAACTCCTCTTTTTTTCTGAGAAACCCCACCTGTCTCAACAATATATCAACCAAATTTGATCTGGGGCTAGGGGAGAGGGGCTGAGGAAATAACTGACTGGGCCTTTTCCCACAAGTCTATTTCTTCTGAGTTAATCCTCAATTCTTGACTTCCAATAACAATCTTTTTTCCTTTATACAGTGAAGATTGTTACTTATCAGTCATCAATGACAATGTGGAGAACGAAGAAGAAAGAAGAACATGGGAACATGGTAGTGGGTTACAACTCCCTGGCAAAGAGTAAGTTCTCATAACTACTTGCAGAATTAAACATCCTGGGACCCTAAGGCAATCAACTCAAATTGGAATATTGAAGCTACCTCCAAAAACAAAAGACACAGTGGCCTGCTGGACAGTGTCCACAGGAGAATGCCTAGGGCAATGAAAGGTCGAAAAAACCCGTCTCATGAGGAAAAACTGTAAGAGCTAGAAGGAGAAAGGTAAGCCAGAGTATCAGAATTAGGTTTCAAGTAATTCTAGGGTGGTAAATTGAACAGGGTTCTTCTCTTTGCACTCTAGTTTCCCTACCTGTAATAGATAAGACCAGAAAATCATTAAATTCTTTCTAGCTATACTGGGAAAGATCTATAGATGCAGAGGAATCAATGTTGCACCCCAGGACAGAACCACAGCCCACAAAGATATAGCACTGAGAGAGTGAAGGGCAGATTTCCACTGAACATCTACAGCCAACGTCTAGTGATGTTTCTTGCCCAGCAATAGAATGAGAGCCTTCAAAAGTCCAAGATTACCTGACTGGAAGAGTTCAACAGGGGCTGGAAAGGTTCCCAGAGTAAGTGCTGAGTCTAGGAGGACCATGGAGTTAAAGGAGCTTCTCAGAGACTAAGTTCTTACTTACAGACTGACCAGGAAAGTAGACTTTATGTCAGTCAGTCCTGGACAGAGTTCTGTGTGGCTATTTGGACTTGATCCAGTTATTTACCATTTGATTTTGAGTCCCAGTTTCCTTATTGGTGAAGGAAATTCTATGGGAACTATACCTGAGGGGATGTGGGGGAAGCAAATATTGCTTAAAAATGAACAATGGAGGCCTCCCTGGTGGCACAAGGGTTAAGACACAACCTATGAAGCTATCCGCAGCCCTGCAGCACGACTTCGATCCCCGGCCGGCCAGGGAGCAACCCACATGGCGCAGCAGACCTCTCCTGACTCGCCCACTGTTTCCCCTCAGCAGTGTATTTCAGTTAGTCTGCCTGTTCTGCTCCCCACTCTGTCTCTGGTGAATCCTCTCACCCCCCACCTCCGCACCTCTGGCCTGTACCCCAGCTCTTGTATGCACAAATAAATAAATCTTTAAAATAAATAAAATAAAAATGAGCAATGATATAAAAACTTAAAAAAAATTTTAAGTTCCAGGAAATATTAAAAAAAAAAAAAAGAAATGGTAGGACATACCTTGATGTGTGTTGTATTAAAAGAGATAATACATGTCCAACACCAAACACATAGCATAGCCTTGAGTTCATAGCTGCTTATAGTAGTCATATTAGCTTTAGAAATGAAGGAGGAAGTGAGAAAAATTTGAGGAGCTCATAGGTGGGAGTTAGTCATCCTGGCAGAAGCATCTGCAGATAGAGGGCAGGAATTTGTGGCCTGGACAAGTAGTTCCACAGCCAAAATAAACTAGGACTTGCCATATAAAAGCTGTGACATGCAGACAGGATCAAAGGAACTCGAGGAGTAGGAGGGGAGGGAGAGCTGGCAGTTGGAGTTTCATCAGAAACTGGGGAAGAACTCACCCAGACCTCAGCCACCCACCCACTATTTATGCATTATCTATGAGCAATTATAAAATAAGAAAAGTGCTACAAAGAGGAAAATACAGAGTATATCAAGACAGAAAGAAGAAGCATCTGATCCAAACTAAGAAGAATTCCAAAGAAAATAGAGCTAACTCAAGACCTGCATAACTGAGGCAAAGTTCTTTGGTGGGTGGGGAGGCAGTTCAAGCCAATAATGTATTTGAAGGAGAGCAGAGAATCAGAAAACCTCTCCCACCTTCCATCTGAAATTCCCAACTTCTGAGGAACCAGTAAGACTGCTAAGTTCCTTTCAACTCTAAGGTTCTACAATTATGCTTAGAGTGAAAAGGCAAAACAAAGTAAATTTCCTACACATTTAAGTTAATTATGTTTGTAAAAGAATAGTGGTGGGTGTGGATGTGGTTATAAAAGGAAATATAAGGGCACACACACACACACACACACACACACACACGAATACAAGTAAAACCAGAAAACAGGAGGTGGAATATATCAACTATCAATATCTTGTCTGTGCTATTATGCTACTGTTTTGCAAAATATGACCACTGAGAAAAATGGGCAAAACTCAGCTTTTCTCTGTGTTGATTCTCCCAACTGTATGTGAATTTATAATTATTTCAATAAACATTTCAGTTACAAATATAGCTACAAAAAAAGGTTACATAAAATTATCTTTAGGAAAAGTAAATTCATGGTTGAAACTACAGCAAAACACATAAAAATATTAAAATGACAGAAACCTTACTACCCAAATATACTTTCATAATATTATAATCCAGTTCCTTCATTTTCAGAGTATATTTTATTTTCCTGTGTGTATCTATAAATAGATGTGTGTTTTAGTTTATTTCAACATATAGTTTTTTTCTTATTTATTCCACAAAGTTTATATTTCAAAGATTCTCACAATAGGGCCTCCCTGGTGGCACACGGGGTTGAGACTGTCCAATGTATGAGGCTGTCCATAGCCACTGCAGCACGAGTTCGGTCCCCAGCCAGGGAGCTACCCACGTGGCGCAGCTGACCTCTCCTGACTTGCCCATTGTTCCCCTCAGTAGAGTGTTTCGGTCAGTCTGCCTGTTCTGTTCCCTACCGTCTCTGGTGAGTCCTCTCACCCCCACACCTCTGGCCTGTACCCCAGTTCTTGTATGCATAAATAAATAAATCTTTAAAAATAAATAAATAAATAAAATAAAAAATAACAAAGATTCTCACAATATATAGGCATATCATAACTCGCTGAACCAGTTCCCTATTTTTGGAACATTTTAGACAGGCTATTAGATTTTCCCTATTTTAAGCAATTCTATAATAAATTAAATCTAACTAGTTTTGCTGACATAATGGAGAGAACACAGAACATGTCCCTGAATACAAAAATGTTAAAGTTTAAAATAACCTTAGAAACCATCTGACTGAACAATTCCCCTAAAAGAAACATACACTTACACTTAAATCATTTTTTCAAACTTCAGAGATATAGATTCTTTTATTCTGAATTCTTATAGGCTGTTTTCCAAAAACACCTATGTAGATTCCAAGCTTCAGATTCCAAACTGACCTCCCTTCCACTGAGGACACATAGGACTCTAAAAAACTCGGTGCTCACCGGGTTCTATGCAGGTGAGAGGTCTGAAGACTATTAACTATAAAGTAAACCCATCCTTCTGTTGACCTGAATATAAAACTCCTGCCTTAAATAAAAAAAAAGTTAAGACACATAAAGTAGCCTGTAGTTATGGAAATTATGTGCCTATGTCACTTTAGGAAATAAGGACAATGCACTATTTCAAAAGCTTTTTATTAAAAATACAGAAAAGCACGACCCATCCACTTTGCTCGAGATCATTTTTGACACTGTAGACTCAAGTAGTTAAAGCATAAATAAATAAATTATAGAGAAAAAAATGTTATGACTTTGGAACATGCTAGTTATGGCTCATATTCCCATTCTCTATGACATTGGAGAAGCTATTTAACTACTTTAGTTTTTATTTCTTCATCCATAAATCCTCCTCCTAGCATCAACGACTGAAATCTCCTGCACACACAAGTACTCAGCAACTCACTGTTATGCAAACATTTTTTTTCTACATTTCTAGTCAGCTCCTGTGTGGAATGTCCTCCCCCACTCCCATCTCCACCTGAGGAAATCTGGCCTTCAGTGTCAGCTGTAGATTCTCTCTTAAGAGAACAGAAGCAGACCTCCCTGGTGGCACAGGGGTTAAGGACAGCGCTATCAAGCTATCACCAGCCACAGCAGCATGAGTTCCATCCCCAGAGGCCAGCGAGCAACCCACATGGCACGGCAGACCTCTCCTGTCTCGCCCACTGCTCCCCTCAGCAGTGTATTTCAGTAGATCCACCTGTTCTGTTCCCCACTTTGTCTCTGGTGAATTCTCTCTGGCTTACACCCCAGTTCTTGTATGCATAAATAAATAAATCTCTTTAAAAAGAGAGAGAACAGAAGCCTTAATCGACCCACAAAGTTACTTCTTGCCCCTACTATCTACCACATGCTTTGTTACGGCTCCATCAATGCCTGTCTGTGCTGTTGTTCAGGAGCAACTTGAGTGTCAGTTCTGTTCCTGTTTCATCTGTGCGTGGTTTTGCTAACTGTATTGTCACATCAAGCCTGGCAGCTCACATCCTCCACTGTGGCTCCAGCTACTGGATAAGAGGTACACGGTAACACCTACTAAACTAATTGAATTCTCTCCTCCTGGAATTGAGATTGGGATTCAGACAGATTATCAGTGAAGATTGGTTGCTTGAATTAATGAGTTGTAACTTGGGGCCAACAGGGAGACCATGTACACAGAGGTGATAAGAAAGCTAATCTACGGAGAGAGAATGAAGCAGGGGAGAATAAATGCACAGAACAGGGCAAAACAAGAACCAGAACATTGCAGAGACAAGGAGTAGCTGGAAGTCAAAGCCTAAATGAAACTGGGCTCCACTGTATGATCCTGGAACCCAGAAGTTAACCTGTCTGTGACTTTATAACAACTCCCTTTCTTTGGTTTTTCAATTAAGATCCTTTGAAATGGGGGGAGGGAGATGGACTGGCCGAGGACTGTGGGTGCTTTGGTGGTAGGCGAGCTACAGTGACCATACCTAAGGGGAGAAATTCTATACTGTCAAAATATTAACAAAGATATAAAACTTTATTACTAAAAAAAGAGGAGTGGTGCTTTAAAATAGGCTTTATTACTTGCAACCAAACAAAATTTACAAAGACATGGGTAAAGACTCCAGTACTTTTTTCCTCTGGCTCTTTATAACTCTATTTCTCCCTCTGAAGATATTCTTGCCAACTTTATCCAATAATTTCAAATTCTACCAAGCCCTCAAGACTGACCCTAAACACAACTTACCCAAACGACACTATATAGTGTCGTTTCTGTGATGGCTCACGTACATTAGCACTTTTCCTTACTCCCCTGTAAATCACTTCCTTTCTCCAGGCCTCAATTTCCTCACTCATAAAATGAGTGGATTGGATGAGGCTGGTGGTCATCAAACTGGACCCTGGCCAGTGCCAGGACCCTACCCACAAGAAACCACTGCTAAAAGAAGAGAGGCAAGTGGTCTCCAGAAAGCAGTGCCAGCCTGCCATCTTCACTTTAGTCAAAGTTGCTGTGGTCCATCTATTTCACATATTGAGTCTGGATAAGGATTTACTGAGAAAAGGAAGGTAGTACTAATCAAATTTGAAAACTTCAAACTAGATAGCCCATAAGGCTCCGTGATTGCAGTGGCAGCAGTGAAATAAAATCAACAAAACATTAATATTTTATTCGCTACTCCCTGTTCTAAAAACTCTATGTCTGTCAACATTTTTATCATCACAACAATCATATAAAGTGGGTATTTTTAACCTCATTCTGAAATGAGGACCCAAATCACATAAATTATATCTGGCAGAAGCAGGATTCGAGTACAGGAAACACAGACCTAGATCTAAGTTTTTAACCACCATCCTGTCTTCTAAGTTCCTTTGAGGGCATGTACTGTTGGCTTTTTGGTTCGTTTTATCTCACCACATAGTGCTTGGGCTGATAGTCACTTAATAGTGTTTGCTGAATGAATAAATGTTTGAATGAACAAAGGAAGTCTATCCTGAATCCCATAAAAACAGACACAGGGGCCTCCTCAGTGGCGCAATGGATTGAGCACAGGGCTTTGGAGCTGTCCGCAGCCTCTGCAGTGCGGGTTCGATTCCCAGCCGGCCGGGAGACACATGGTGTGGCAGACCTCTTCTGTCTCACCCGCTGCTCCCCTCAGCAGTGTATTTCAGTAGACCTGCCTGTTTTGGTCCCCACTCTGTCTCTGGTGAATCCTCTCACCCTCCTGCGCCTCTGGCCTGTACCCCAGTTCTTGTATAAATAAATAAATCTTTAAAAAAAAAAAAAAAACTGAGACACAAACAAACTTTCTAGGAATTCAGCTGTCTCCAGGTACTAGCCCCAGTCAAACAGTACTATTTTGTAACTCAGGCCTTTTCCATACCAATCCCAGAAAAGCAAAGAACATTTTGCAGCCAGGAAGAATTCTTTTTCGGTCTGATATTATCTGCAGTGCTGACAGTACTATCAGCTTGATGGGTCCATGGATGTAAACTGCATCAACTCCACAATCTTCAACTCATGATCAATATGTTCATTCCTTTATATCAACCTTCTCACTATTGAAATTTTGGGTTAGATAATTCTTTGTTGGGGGGAGCTGTCTTGTTCATTGTAAAATGTTTAGCAGTACCCTGGCCTCTACTCACTACATGCCAATAAGAACTCTTACTTGAGCCTGCCCCCAGCTATTGTGACAGTCAAAATGTCTCCAGAGATTGACCCTCATTGATAACCACTGTTTCACATGAATTAGCTTTTGTAGAAATTTTGGAAAGGAATGAATAAAGGTGAAGAAAAACAATGCCTAGTCATGCTTAGAACATAAATACTCACTTCCTTTCATCCTCTGAAACTTCCTAGGTATTATCCTCCACACCAAAATTATTCTTGAACTGGGTTGAATTGAGTTGCCACAATGTATCAAACCTGAGTTTGATACAAGAGTTCTGCTAATAAATAACCAAGAGTTCTGCTAATAAATATTCCATACATTTATGAGGTGTATATGATGACCTTTGCTTCAAAACTTATGAACAATCCCAGAATGAATACAGTGGGAAAAAATGCTCAGACACTGTTAAAATGGATTGAAAAAGGATCCACCCTGCAGATATCTCAGGACAATGAGGCTTTACTGCACTTCAGTTTCTTGAGACAACCAACACTTCTCAAGCATCTTTTGTAGTGCAGGGAATGCATTAGCATTTCTCTACATCTTATCCTTTTTGATTTCCCATGCCCCACTGAGAAGAAAGTCTTTATCTCTTATCAGAAGGGGCTCATATGGGTAAAATAACTTGCCCAAGGTACAAAGCTAGTCAGTGATATCAAAACTTGAATCTAGAACTGCCCTTAGCTCCAATTCCCGTTCTCTCCCCACTGTCCTACTGTACTATTCTGTATGAAAACTAGGAGCCACAATCAACAAATCTGCCAAGAAAGTAGCAGAAAATCTTTTCATTCATGCTTTATGCAAAGGATATACTGCAAAATGTTAATTATGGTCATCCATGGAAAGTAAATTAATCCATTATTTTTATTTGTATTTTTTTGCATTTTCTAAATTGTTTTGCCTATGTTGTATTACCTACATAATAAGACGCAATTAAAATACATTTTCAAAACCAAAAATAATTCATGCAAGTATCAATAATTAATACTGTTTCAAGCAAAGCATTATTATTATTCCTAAGAAGACAGTCCAAAATTAAGAAGTTTGATAATACTCAGCTTTGACAAGGATGTGGAAAAACATGCAGCCTCATACACTGTTGGTTGAAATTTAAGTAGGTGCAATGTTTAAAGATAGCAATCTGGCAAGATCTAGGGTAATGTGAAGTGTATAAGCTCTTTCTTCTACCAATTCTGCTATAAGAATTAATCCCATGAGTATATCACCTTTACAGTATACAAAGCATACGTTCAAAGATATTTACTACCTATCAAAAGAGGAATTGGGACAGTGGCATTCAAAGCAGTCATTGGAGACAGTGAAGGACATCTCTGGGTAATAATGTGGAGAGTTGCACAAAACATAGTGTTAAGTAAAAACCCAAGTTATAAACCAGCATGCATGCAAGGATTTTAGGATAGGGTCTCCCTGATGGCCTAGAGGTTGAGTCTCATCATTACCAACACGACCGTCCACTGCGCACCCTGAGTTCGATCCCCGGCCAAGGGAGCTAACCCACACATGGCCCAGCAGACCTCTCCTGTCTCGCCCACTGCTCCCTTTAGCAATAAATCCTCCTGTTCTTCTCCCCACTCTGTCTCTGGTGAACTCTCTCACCCACCCAACCACCCATGCCTCTGACCTACACGCCAGTTCTTCTATGTAAAAATAAATGAATAAAATCTTTCTTTAAAAAACGATTTTAGTAGGGCCTCCCCTGGTGGCACAGCAGTTCAGTGCTGGGCTGCGAGGCTGCAGCACCGGTTCATTCCCCAGCTGCCGGCGAGGGTCCCACAAAAAAAAAAAAAGGATTTTAGTACATACATGTATACATTAGATACCAATGTGTGTACATGAACATGTGGTTGTATATAGGCTTGCATATGCTTAGAAAATTCTGCAGGTATATACCAAAAAATTAACATTAATTCTCTCTGGGGAGTAAGACTGAAAGCTAGAGAGAAAGAAATGGATGTTTAATTTCATATTTATATCACTTTCTGGATTTTTGAAATTTTCTTTTCATAAACATGTATCACTGCTATAATAAAAACAGGGGGTTTTGTTTGGTTTGCTTTTAGTTTTTAAGAGACAAGAAGCCCAGCTCTCAAGCAATGACTTGAAAACAAAGCAACACACGAAATAGAACTGTCTTCTGTTACAACTGCAAATGTTCACAAAACAAGACAGTGTGTGAAAGCCTCCCAGGCTCTGTGTGCCAGTGAGAGGCATAATGGAGACAGCTCTCTCCTGGCACACTGAGAGACAAAGCCAGGCTCCTAGTCTGCTAGAGGATTTAATGGCTGGATTTTAAGACCAAGAATTAAAGTGAAATCCAGTTATGCTTTTGAAGCAACCTAAGTCAATTTCTCCAGTAGTTAAAACCCTGTTCTAGTCCCCAGCTTGTCTCCTCCCAAATTAGTTGATCAGCTCTCCTCCTTTGCAAATCTCTGTCACGATCCAATATGTCAGAAGACCTGGGGCCTGCTGCTGGCTTGGCTGTGTATTAATGCATTGGACTTAACAGAGCTTCTCATCTTTAAAGCATATTGTTAATGCCACCTACTTTACTGGAAAATTGTAAGAACTAAATTTGATAGGACATAAAAGAACATGTTGCCAACACCAAGATGCTATGAAAATATTGTTTCATTTGGGCAAACTTTAAAAAAAGGCAGACCACTGAAGTTAAAAGGACAGTTGCTGACATTATCTATGGTGTGTAATATATATGTCTATAGAGAGAGAGAGAAAGAGATAATATAACATATTATATATTCTATCTACAATTTCGAATACCTAAGAAGTCACTTCAAATTCTTTAATGAGACATTCAGTCTAATGGGTCTCTTAAAAACACAATTCCCACATTGACATTCTCAGTAAGAGCAAATTATACCAGTAACACACTCCTTTCTGCAAAGCTTTCTTCCTATTCCAGATCTTTACACTTGCTGTACTTAATACTTTAAATGCTCTACACTCAGTTTTCTTTTTCTTTTTTTCTTTTCTGTTTGCTTCTGTTTCTTCAGGTGTCAGTTCAAAAGTTTCCTCCTCGATAAGGCATCCATGATCATGCTCTGTATAACAGGAACATGCTCCTCCCACCATCATCCTGAGTTATCCTCTCTTCACTCCAGCCCCTCCGTAGCGTTTAGCATGGCATAGAACCCTTCATTATTTATTGATTTGTGGCATGGCTTCTGCTCTCTAAGGACTTAACAGAGTCTAAGGACTCAGCTCACAAGTGCTGAGATCTTACTGCCTCATCCTCCACTGTATCTGGCTCTGAGAAGAGTGTCATACGTAATAGTCAGTCAGGAGACATTTATGAAATGAATGAAGAGCTGTCCACTGCAAAGAGCTTTCATCTACAGGCTCACATTTCACCTGCAAAGCAGGCAGGAGCAAACATGATTTTTCTCATTGAATAACCTGCCCAAGGTCACAGGTTGTAAATGACAAAACCAGAACATATATCTGGGGTCTCTGACTCATGATTCCCCACTGTTCAATAACATTCAAATATCAGACCTGGGAAGGGTTGAAAATAGAGCAGTTTATCTAGGCTTCAGCAATAGGGAAGGGAAAGAGAAAGATCTGCTTTCCTGCACGGGAAGGTAGGAGAGGCAGGGAGGGAAAATGGCAAGCTATTACCTTGCAATCCCTAGCTGTGAATTAGTAAGTAATTTTTTTTTTCCTTTATCTGAATGAAATGCAGCTACCTCTGGGATGGAGGCTTATGAAATCTCTTGTCACCACATCACAGCACAGACTACTTGGCTAATTGAAGCAGCAAGTGAAATTTTAGATAGGTCAGATGCAATAACCCAAAATGGAAAATAATACCAGTGTTCACACCACAGGCAGTTGGTTGGGATCTAAGACACACACACACACACACACACACACACACACACACACCCCTTCCTAAAACATGGGGCTACTCTTCTCCTAAATATGCTGACTCACTGACTGGGGAAATGTGTAGAAAAACCAGATAGGAAAGGGGAAAAGGAGAGAGAAGATGGGAGCAGAAGAATAGAAGACAAAGGGAAGGTGAGCACAAGAAAATTGAAGATGGAGGACCTCCCCGGTGGCACAGCATGTTGAGCGCAGCACTGTGAAGCTGTCCGCAGCCTCTGCAGCGCCAGTTAGATTCCCAGCCGGGCAGGGAGATACCCACATGGCATGGCAGACCTCTCCTGTCTCGCCCGCTGCTCCCCTCAGCAGTGTTCTCCGTCTATCTGCCTGCTCTGCTCCTCACACTGTTTCTGGTGAATTCTCTCACCCTTCTGCGCTTCTGGCCTGTACCCCACTGCTGTATAAATAAATAAATTTTAAGAAAGGAAGGAAGGAAGGAAGGAAGGAAGGAAGGAAGGAAGGAAGGAAGGAAGGAAGGAAGGAAGGAAGGAAGGAAGGAAGGAAGGAAGGAAGGAAGGAAGGAAGGAAGGAAGGAAGGAAGGAAGGAAGGAAGGAAGGAAGGAAGGGAAAATTGAAGATGGAGAGGAAGGAGAAAGAAGAAAAATAAAGAAAAGAGGAGAGAGAACTGCAGAAGAGGGAAAAGTAAAAGCAGAACAAGGATAACAAGAAATAAGGACTGCTATTCAGTAAAGATTTTTATGTCAGTGCTCAAATGACCAAATGCTGGCACAAGGCAATTCATGAGATTTCCTGGGGTCAGGGCTTTTTTCATGTACTTGTTTGTTTCCATAGAAACCATGCTTCAATAATTACCTTCCAAATTTTTTGGTGCTTAAGCTTTCTTCCTATGCTTTCATCACCAGGCAAGGACACAGACTCAGGGCTCCCCCAGTGAGAATGGGCATAAGGGGAATCACTGGGGTCTTTGGTCTCAGCTCTGGATTCGGCGCAGCGCCACAGAGCTTGGCTTCTAGCCTTTCCACTGATTACCTTCTCCTCCTCCAGCAAACATGGGCTCTGCTCGTGCCTCTTGCCCCTCAACAGCACTCACCTTTCCCCATGGAGATATGCACAGCCTAATGGGATGTCTACCAAAAACAGAAAGCCTGGTGAACCTTGTGCCCAAGCTGATAGTGCTCGTACTGCACTTGCAATATAGAAAACTAGGTGGTCACATTTTCCACTTCTGGCCAAGACTGGAAAACTACCTCCTCTCTTCCTGCCACCCAAGTTAGATGTCTTCAGTCTCCCCTATACCTATCCCAATCTGGTCAGTTGTCAGTCTGTTCATTCTTTTGTGTGACATTTTTCCAGCTGCCTTTCTTCCACAGCCCCACCTGCGCAGCCCTGGCTTGGACCTTCATCCTTTCTCAAGTCATCGACCAACCATCACTTAATTTTCTCTCTGCCCTCCTGGTGCACACACTCTCTTTCAGTACACCCTCTCTCTCCAAATCAGACTCTCCTGTGGCTCAGGGATCTATGTTTCAAGCAGCACCTCAAGGAAATCTGATGTAGCCAGGACACAGCTGAGAATCACAGATGAGAACCATCCTTGACACTCGTAAATTATCCCCAGGAGTCACACATTACACTCTTCACCTGAGGCAACAATAGGATTTTTGGGGACCGTAGGCACTTTTGCTTTCATGTGCCCTTTCTGCCATCTAAAAATATTATATATTGATAATATTTTTTTTTCTGCATTGGTATAAAGATGAGCTCCTTACTATAATACTCCTTCACTTTATTCTGGTTTTTAAAAGAAAATAAAATTAAATCAATTTTGTGGGCCTTGAAAGAATCATGGTCTCTAGGTTTTATGCCTTTCAGGTACATTGGCCTGGCTTCAGTCCCACTCCCAAATCTTCAGTGCCTTCCCACTACCTAGGGAATACAGGCCAGTCTCCTTAGCAGGCCCACCCTGATGGGGGTTCAATCTGTCTTCCTGGTGCTACCCACTATAGCACTTCCCATTTATCTGGCCCTAAGTGCACTTCTCTCAACACACCATGAACAATGGAGCCTCTGTGTCTCAGCCCAAAACAATTTGCCTTCCCTTCTGCACACACTGACTTTTGGCTCAAGCCTCACTTTCTATTGTGGCCTTCCCTAGTATTCCTGATTGAAATTATGATTCATTCTTCTATACCCCGTAGCACTTTTTATGTTTATTATTACACCATTTATTCACATTGCCTTTGCCAAATATACCCAATACTGATGTGCAATTCTATCACAGAATAACATTTCTAAAAGCAGGAAGTGGTCTACAACATAGCCAAACGAACTTGCCAGCAGGTAAGGTACTACACCACAACAAGCCAACAATGATTTTCTGCATGTACAAACCCAACACCGCACAGGAGGTGCTGAGCCATCTGATTGCTTTGTTGGTGGGGTTATTGGCATTGTTAGCACACACAGTAGAATTTTAAGTGCTATCACTAGTACCTTTTATAATTAAGCTCTGATGCATTATTGAAATAACAATATATGCTAAATCTAGACTATGGTCTGTATTCTATTTACCTAACATGCCAGGTAGAGGAATTAAAAATAGTGGAAATTACCAGATCTTTTGGCACATGCCATGAAATTTCTAATTCTTTGGACCATGAAAGACTTATTACTCAGACACTGAGCTGCTCCATCTAAAGCTTCCAAGTAAATTTCAAGAGACACAGTTTAATATGCAGTAACTATAATTACTTTTTTTCCCCTGAGTTACAAGTTTTTCTAATGAGAAAATGCAAAATCTAAACTTGAGGATTCTTCAATACATCTAAGAACTAAGGATTCTTTCCAAAAGGAGTTCAAGATAGTGAGTACAGGTTATAAAAAGCAAGAAGTCACCATAAAGCTTACATACAACTGCAAATGGCCAAAAGTGATTCTAGGAATTCTTATGATTAAATTTGAAAATGACTAAAATGCAAACTTTGTGGTACTGATGAAGAAACACACAGGTCTGCAGATAAAAGTTACCTACTGCTAGTCTGCAAAAAATATTATATAATTTAGTGTTCATGTTTAAAAAAGGCTACCTTGAGGATGAATCATACAATAGATTGGTAAATTTTTGGTGAAGAAAGCAGTCTTTTATAAGCTAGCTATTTCTTCACATTTCTACATTCAAAAACTCCTGGGGGTCTGGAACTATGTATTAATTATCTTTCTCTTCCCTCCAGTGTCCTTGCATATGAAAAATACTCATTATTGAATTGGTCTAGTTTTCTGCCAACAGTTTCATTTCTTTCAAGTCTGTCCTCGTTTCTGTTAAAAGCTAGCTGTACGCTTATTTTTAGGTTTAGATGGGCATATTTCATTGTAATTTCCCTTTTTAAAAATTCAAAAACCATTCATGCTTTCATTCATTCAGTGAGTTTTTATCAGGCTCCTAAAAAATGCCAAGCTGTGACAAGAATACAAAGGTGAATAAGACATAGCCTTGCTCTGAACTTTACTTACAGTCTAGAGGGAGAGTCAGGCCCGACAACATATCACAACTCAATGTGATGAGCACTGTAACAGAGATGTACAGGCTGCTGGGAGAACATGGAGAATCAGATTCACACTAAACAAAAGGTATTTTAGCATTCTTTATTATCCTTATACTTTTAAAGACCATTGAAATATGAAAACAGATTTTAATTGTACTACTTTTTTATGGCTTGCCATTAAGAACTTGATAAGTAAAGCTTTATGTCAGAAAACTTCAGTGACTCAAGATTGAGAGTTCTTTTTTTTTTATATTGAGCAACCACTTTTTATTACATGTTATATGCGATGAACAAATATAGGCCAGACTGTGTACCGATAGACTTTCTGAGTAGATACTTTCTGAGTATCTGAATAGATGAGCACCAAGATGTGCTATCACAAAAGGTTTTTCTCTGATTCTTTACATAATACCAGTTTGTTTGTTTGTTTTTTTAACTTTTTCTTTAACCCCTTGATTTATTGGGGGGTATCAATGATAAATAACATATTACATTTAAATTGCACAATGATAACTTGATGTATACATACAGAGTGAAACGATTATCACTATCAGGTTAATTAACATATTTATCATCTGATATAATTACCTTCCCCCCATTTTTATTTTTTTTAATTAATAATAAATTTTATTTTTATATTCTAAAGACACAACTAAACCAAAACAAACCCTAGAAATGTTACTGCAAAACTGAGGCTATCAGAAGGCAGGGGGGTACTGGAAGCAAAGGGAATAGGGGGCCCCATGGAATATGGTGGAAGAATATGGGTGTTTGGTGGTGTGTGAGGCATAGTAACATACATCTGAAAAGACTGAACCTATAGCCCCATACAATATGCAGCATTGTAAACCAACATGACAGCAGTTAAAAAAAATACATCTTGGGCCTCCCTGGTGGTGCAGCGGTTGAGCGCTGGGTTGCGAAACTGCCCGCAGCCTCTGCAGCGCCAGTTCAATCCTCAGCCGCCTGGCAAGGGTCCCACATGGCACGCAGCACTCTCCTGCCGCCTGCTGCTCCCCTCAGCAGTGTACTTCATCAGTCTGCCTGTTCTGTTCCCTGCTCTGGCTCTGGTGAATTCTCTCACCCTCCCGCACTTCTGACTGTACCAGTGCTTGTATAAATAAATAAAATAAATCTTTTAAAAAAATACATCTTTTTTAAAAGTTGGGAGTTCTGTTTTTGTTGATTCTACTTTCCCTAGAAGATGAAATGCACATAAGAGAAATATGGGGTTTCTGAGCTAATCAGCTAGGACAGTTGAAGTGCCATTTGGGATATGAGACAATGATCTCCAAATGACAATCTTTTCTAGAGAATTATTTCAATGAAGAGAAAGGGAGCCAAAGCAAGCAGTGAGTTCTGCAAGACATACCCAGCTAAGGGGCTTCTTTGGAATCTACTACAGGAGAATGTTGACTTGGAAAATAATTACATTTCTCTAAACATCTGTTACTCTTTCATCTAAAAGTGAAAATCAACATGGATAATATTGCTTCGATTTCAACAATCTGTTGAATTATGCCTAGAAAGAAAAACAATTCTTTCAGTGGAGGAAAACTTAGACCTTAAGTCAGAAAACCCAAATGTAACTGTTATCAACTCACTATTTAACCTTGAACAAGGCTCCTACCATCTCTAAAAGTGTTTTCTCAACTGATAAATTGGAAGGGTACAGACAGCAAAGTGAAGAAAATTGCAAATGTTATTATATGTTGTTTTCATGAGAATAAACAAAGTTCTGGGATAAGAACTACTAGGATTCTTCTTTTATAAATGGAGAACAAGCTTAAAATTTTTCTAGGGTTTCCAGCGAGTTTGATCCCAAGTCGCTAGGCACAGGCACATGATGCTTACTCTACCTAATAGAATTAAGGGGAAGAGTCCACTTGTTCTATTATAAATAGTTATGAAAGTATAAGGTATTGTTGACTAAGTTTTACATTCTCTAGAGGAACTTCAACATACTTTTTCCATTTCTGTCAGAGCAAAATCTCATTGAGCCACAGATCCTACTCAACATGCCACAGTATAATCAGTTGAACAAATGGGCAGATTGCTGCTACTTTAGAAATTATCCAAGAGTTTAATTAATATGTTAAATAAATGGACACATTTACATCATACTCTTTGAGGATCTTAGAAAAAGGAACTACAATTAGACAAGACAAATATAGTTGAACTACTTAAAAGACCCATTAAGAGAAAGGGTCCGGATCCCTCATCCAAACCAAACAAACAGCATCCTCTCAAACAAATTGCATTTTCAATTGAAAATATGTGTCAACATAGTCATAAGGTGCACAGCACTGATACAATAAAGCCATGACACTCCCCTATCCAGAAAGAGGAGTGGGGAAAGGGGACATCCTACAACCCCTGTATGTAGCACTAGTTAGATCATAATGAACAATCTTAATAAAAATTCTTAATAAAAATTCTTAATAAAAATTATTTTATTAAGAGCGGTATTCTTTTTTTTTTTTTAAAGATTGATTTATTTATTTATACAAGCACTGGGTACAGTCAGAAGCGCGGGAGGGTGAGAGAATTCACCAGAGCCAGAGTGGGGAGCAGAGCAGGCAGAAGGACCGAAGTACACTGCTGAGGGGAGCAGCGGGCGGCAGGAGAGGTCTGCGCGCCATGTGGGACCCTCCTCTGGTGGCCGGGAGCAGCCGGGGATCGAACCGGCGCTGCAGAGGCTGCGGGCAGCTTCGCAACCCAGCGCTCAACCGCTGTGCCACCGGGGAGGTCCAAGAGCGGTATTCTTAATAAAAATTCTTTCCCGTTACAAGTTTATCAAGGCAATTCATTCTTCTTTTCTAAATCTATTTTAAAAAGTCTAATTTATTGTACAAAAATGAAAATGATGTAAAATATATAAAATAAAAAATTTTAAATTAAAATATGTCTAATTTAATGAAAAAGACATTCCTTAAAAAATCAGGATCTGTATAGCAGGCTCCTCTGTGTTCAAATTATTGCCTTCATGAATTAAATAATGACCCCCTAGAGGTCAGAAGTGTCTCCTTTACTACTCTCTTTCCCAAAGATCTTAGCACAGTGCCTGGTATATAACCCCACTTGGGTAACAGATTTTGAATTTGTTCCAGAATGTAATATACTTTTTTTAAAAATCCAAATCTTAACGTTAAAGTCCCTATGAAAATACATAAAAATTCACATTTCCCAGAAGTGGGGCTTCTTCACACTCATTTAGAAGCTGTTCTTTTTCCCTCTATGTTTAAAAAAAAAAAAAGGATTGTGATAGCATTATTTAGAGTATGTGAATCTTTTTTTTTTAAGATTAAAAGGACACACATCCAGACAAAATATGGTTTGTACTTTGATATACCAAAGATTTAAAATAACAAAAATCAGATAACCAGGTACAGCATCAATATCAAAGTCCTGGAAAACCATCAGTTCCTTGGGATAATCTTAATGTCAATTTAATATGGAACTGAGAGAACATCTCACCAATACCTTTTTAAACTTCAATACCAGTTTGCATGGCTAAAATTCATTTTCAGCACAGGACACTTAAACATCTGTAGACAACATTTCATTCCACTTTGGGATGAGAAAATATAATGTGGTAGTACAGGGAATGCCATTACATAATTAAAAGGAATAAGCAACTATTTGCAAAGGGTAAGAATTAAATTCAGTGTGGTTTCATTACTGTCCAAACCAGTCAACATGAATCTTTCTTTTGGAATCCTCAGTTGTCCGACATTAAAGTTACCAGTGTAGAACAAACCACTGGGCACTTTAATTATAAATTATCTCTATGTAAACAATCCTTGGATTCTGGCTCATTGAAAAGGTGAGCAAACAGCTATACTACTACTCCTGGTCCAACATGGACATATTGTTTTGCTGTGGAAAATGCTAAAAGATCATTTTCAAGAAAGAAGCCCAACTTGCTAAAATGCTTATAAAAGGCATTATAAGTCCAGATACAAAGTTTAGAGGCATTTCCATTTTCCTGACATATAAAGATTAATGAAAAATTAATACGCTTAATGCAAAAAAAAAAAAGACAAACAAGATCAAAGCCAACAACTGATTAAATAAATCATAAACGCTATGTAAAACAGCTCTAGATTCCAGGTACAATTGCTCAAGAAAGCTTAACAGCATTAACCCTAGCAGACAGCAGAGTTGAGAAGAGGCGGAGCTTTATAGAATTGCAAACAGCATAAGCATTATGAGAATAACAATTGGGATAAATACCGTTAGCAGGCTGCAAAAACAATCAACGCACTTGCTGCTTCACCTCTCCCCCCCATTCAGCTGGGTAGTGCAAGCAGCTGCTTCTCCCCCACCCCCTTGTTCCCAGCCACTCCCCGAGCCACCCCGAGCTTCTCTGGTCCACTCTTCCCACCCCTTTTTGCTCCCCTCCCCTCCCCGCCCACAGATGGTGTGCTCAGCAGCCAGGCGAGCTTAAGAGGTGCTCGCTGCGGTCACTGGGCCTCCGGACTGATCTAACGTTTCCTCGCTCCCTAGACTAGAGAAATTAGAGACACGACTCCCTGGTGGCATTAGATGCCTTCGCCTCCACCCCGCCCTCTCCCAGGTCAGGGTGAGGGTGGGCGCCCGGGGCTGGAGCACAGGGCCGCGCTCCTGGCCCTCGGCGCTACCTGAGCTGTCCATGGTGCTGGCGCGGTCCAGCGGCTGCCGGGCGGGACTGCGCGCTGCCGCCCCGGCAGAGACTCTCTGCTTGCCGCCACCCGCGCCGCTCCCGGCACTCAAGTCCCCGTTACTGTCCACCAGCTGCAAGGATTCATAACCATCGTTGCTGGCCTTTTTCCGGTAGCTCCCGAGGAGGCTCATGGGCAAGCCCAAAGAAGAGGGGGAAAAATCAACCTGGGAGACGAAAGGAGAGGTGGAAGGTGGAAAAGGCTAAAGGAGGAATTAAAAAAAAAACAAAAACAAAAAAGGTGGTGGTGGGGAAACCATCAAGTGCCCGACATGACGCAAAGAGGAGGGAAAAGAGGGAGCGGCCACCCGAGAGCAGGTTTTCGGGGCGCGACGAAGCCACCGCCCTGGGCTGAGCGCGGCTCTGGGCACCAGGCGCGAAGGCGGAGGGCGGGAGGCGGGAGGCGGGGCGGGAGGTGGAGAGGGAAGGGCGCGAGCGAGCGGGTACGCGCGTCCTCGGGGGCGCCGCGGAGCGCTGGCCCAGCTGAGCTTCGGCCGGGGCCAGCCACGCTGTAGTTGGGGTGTGCCCGGAAGCAATTCTATAGGTGTCACGCGTCGCCCCGCCGCGCTGCAGGGCAGCTCCAAGCGCAGCTGGCCCGCGGGGAGGTAGGAGGCGAGGACAGGAGGAGAGATGCACAGGGAAGGGGGTTCTAGGTGGAAAATGGGGCGGGGTAGAAGTGGGAGGGGACTACTACAACAAGGGTGGAGGGTGATTTCTCGTGCGTGAAATAAAGAAAGGGGCTAGATGTGTCTGCCTGGTAAGCTTTGGGGATGAGGGGGTCTCTTGGTTAGATCCAGACACGCCCATTTCGTATAACTTCACCTATATTTCCTGGGAGATTCGCAAGTCAAAGCCCCAGCCCGACGGCTACCGTCCTGGAGGACAGAATTGTACTTCAATTGAACAGAAAAAGAACGCATGTTAAATGCCAAGCTGTTTGTATGCTTAACAACAGTATTTTGCACATTTCCCAGAATGGGGATGATCCCTAAGTGAGACACCAAAGAACTGGCTATTCTAACGCTAGGAGGCAGTTGGGATCCATCCACCTGGTGGGTAAATGTGACCGTTCAGTAACTATTTGTTGAACAAATAAATTTGGGGCAGGAGTGTGTGCAAGGTTGAGTAAGGTGCAATCTCAGATCTGCCATTATTTAGTACTGAAGAAAGAGCTATACCACTCAGCTGGCTAGACGAATGGTTGGGAAGAGAGACAGAGAAGGATTTTCTTTCCATTCTTCCCCTTTTTTTCCTTGAAACTTCTGGGCAAAGAAAGCAGTTATTAGTTATAAAAGGAAAATTTATTACAAAAGTTAATGGAGCTCAAAGGTCAAGCCTCTTTCATGCAGAAGCTCCTTAAAAAGTATGCAGTTAATTTTATGTTTGTGATTTTGTACTTTTATTCTTTAGGAGGACCCCAACACTGTTACAAAAAGTTTATATTCACCTGAAATTGGATCACTTCAGGTGAAGATCAGGTAAAAAAAAAAAAAGTACAGGTAAAAACTGCACTTTTCCCTATTCAGATTTGGAATGATTAAATGAGGAGCTTTTCAAAATTTCTTCCAGCGACTCTCATCACCAAAACAATAGGAAAAAATGTCCGTATGTATAAAATTTGCTTGAACCCATACACAAACCCAGCTTCACTTCTTTTTCACCTTTCATAGCTTTCTTTTGGTGTTATTGTCTGGATCACCTAAGGGCACAACATCAAGTGTTTGCATCTAAGAGGCTTCAGTCCAAATCATTTGGGACCCAAAGAGTTTCCTGGAAGTTCTGGTTCTACATAATGCTACATAAAATACATTGGATTGAAAGACATTTCCTTGGGCCTCCCCAGTGGCGCTGCCAGTTGAGCACAGCGCTGTGAAACTGTCTACAGCCTCTGCAGCGCAGGTTCAATTCCCAGCCAGTCAGGGAGACTCCCTCATGGTGCAGCAGAGCTCTCCTGTCACGCCCGCTGCTCCCCTCAGAAGTGCTTTCAGTCTGTTTGCCTGTTCTGCTCCCCACTCTGTCTCTGGTGAATTCTCTCACCTCTAGCCTGTACCTTGGCTATCGTATAAATAAAAAAAAAAATCTTTAAAAAAAGAGACATTTTCTTGTTCAAGTATCACTCAAAAGCAGATTCTTACAGGAAGATGGTGAATCAGGACACACCAAGAGCATGGTCTTCAAGATCCCTCCAGTCTCTCTGAGAAGACCTAAATTCCCTGATTAGTTGCTTTCCTAACTGTGTATCTGACAAGGATGTGGTCTGATCTGAATCTCAAATCACAATTAATGCGTATTTATAACAAGATCAAACAACTTGAGCAGTCACAGGGAAAATTATAATAAAATTTTAAGCACAAAGTTTATGCTTTCAATTTTCAAAGCTATTTTAGTTATGTAACTTACTCTACAAATTACAATAAATCTCTTCCAATAACATTTTAAATTTTTTTTGCACTTTTCTTTTTCCTTTAATTCATTACTGATCCAGAGGGAGAGTAAATACCAGGTATCTAGCAAGTACACAGTGACAAATCAGAGGTTTATTATCACTGGATTAAGAATCTTCAAGAAGGCCATTTTTTTAAGATTTATTTTATGTATTTATGCATACAAGAGCTGGGGTGTAGGCCAGAGGTACAGGGGGCAGGGTGAGAGGATTCACCTGAGACAGAGTGGGGAGCAGAACAGGTGGACTGACTGAAATACACTGCTGAGGAAAGCAGTGGGAAAGACAGGAGAGGTCTGCTGCACCATGTGGATTAACTCCCTGGCTAGGATCAAATTTGTGCTGCAGAGAGCTTCATAGTGCTGAGACTTAACCCCTTGTGCCACCAGGGAGACCTGAGAAGGCCATTTCTGAAAGGTGATATTAATTAATTTAAAAGCACTCAGTTTTTTTCGCTCAACGGTTTGCAAACACACTGCTGGAAGAAATTATAGATGAAACATATGCCTTTGTATTTTTGGAAATCTATTCCTCAGTTTGAAAATTCAAAGAAAAACATGATTGGGCTACAGGGACTATATTTTTATTTTTATACTTAATTTAACAGAAACAAAATCAATCAGAATAACTATTAATAAACTTACAAAACAGGAATATATAAAACATATTAAATCAGGACAATACATAGTTAGATTAATGCATAACAGTCTAAAACTGGTTTGTGGCTTAAATTGGAATATATACCAATTTCAACACTAATTTTTTTAAAACATTTATTTATTTATGCATACAAGAGTTGTGGTACAGACCAGAGATGCAGGGGGGTGAGAGGATTCACCAGAGACAGAGTGGGGAACAGAACAGGCAGACTGACTGAAATACACTGCTGAGGGGAGCAGCAGGCAAGACAGGAGAGGTCTGCTGCGCCATGTGGGTCACCTCCCTGGCCGGGAATCGAACTCGTGCTGTGGATTGCTTCACAGGGCGGTGCTTAACCCTTTGCGCCACCAGGGAGACCCCAACACTAATTTTTCTTTACAATCCTAAAGATCAAATTCATAAATCATTAACTCATCCACGAAAATCATTCTTCTACACAATAATATAGAGCATGATAAGAACACCATTATATAGTTACAGTCAGAATTAAATCAGTAACTGACATATAGAGTAATTAGTAGTAGTAGTAGTAGTAGTAGTAGTAGTAGTAGTAGTAGTAGTAGTAGTAATAGTAGTAGTCTGACTTGGGTACAACTCTATCCTCATTGCCTGAGAATCCTAATTCCTCCGATGGGAGGAACTCAGTAAAAGCTAAGTGTTATTTTCTTCCCCAGGATATTAGTAAAGGAACCATAGCTATGTGATTTTGAAGAGAGCTTGGGCTTAAGGAAGGGAGATGACACTATTAAAATCCAAGATGGGCATTTAGAGCCTCACTCTCTATTTTTCCAAGATCAAGACTGCTCCATAATTTATTTTATCTCAATAACATCACCTCACATATAGGGCAGAGCCAAGGACTACATGCTCTCACTGGGGGAAAGGTTCTTTACCTGTCTTTTCCATTGCTGACTTCACTTTTATTAAATAACTCAATGAAGATTTTCCACACAGGAATGAATGTTCAGGAGACAGGCTCTGCTCCTCCACATCCCCTTCACCCCCAAAATGCTCTCCCATTGGAAATGTCAAATTGCTCTTGTGGTGAGGACAGGAACTGAATATTTGCCACAACCTATGCCAGAACCTCTAGGGTTATGGTCTGTGCGTTTTGGTTTCAGGAATTATAATACATTCATTAAGATTTAGGTTCTGGAAACTTATTTCCCAGGACTGAATCCTAGTTATATGGACTCTTAGCTCTATTACCTTGAGTCAGTCACTTAAATCTCTCTGTCTCAGTTTTCTTCTCTGCAAGCAAGGATAAAAGGACCCTCATAATAAGGTTGTAGTGAGAATTAAATTAGTGCCTAATTTATGATAAGTGCTTAGCAAATTTCTATTATCACCATTACTGTCTACTATTTTTATATGGATAAGTCACTTTTTCAGAAATACAATTTCCTATCTGCAAAATTAGTTTAAATTTTGCATGCCTACTTAAAAAGACCTGTTATTATGATGTATGTTAATATAAATGCATTATATATAATGTGAAGTGATTGTTCTGGCTTCAGCTTTTAGATATTTTCATGCAGGTCTTCCCTATTAGAGTTTGGATTTCTTACAGACTTTTGCTCAAGTCTATATCCCCCATGACACCCCAAAAAGCAATTCACACTACTTACAGATAAATAGCCACTGAGTTAATAAATTAATGAAGAAATAAACAAAAATGTATTAGTATCGCCTAGTCTAGTGATTTTTTGAAACTACACGTTGTGATCACTTGTAGAATATAAGATAAATTTAACAATTCATGGACCTCATTTTCATAAAAATGAAATAGGTTAGAAAACATCCATTTTGGCACATGATAAGATGTATTTCTTAAAACATTGTTTTAGGTTTGTATGGTGTGTGTCTGTGTCTGTATTTCTGCTCAATAATGGCATAAATCAACCCTGTCACTGTGGGTCTTGATTATAAATGTTTGCACATGAATATATGGCAGAATCTCTAGTACTAAGTGGTCCTCGTGTTCCCTATTGTGAATGCTCTACACACTGCGACATCTGCACTCACTTGGATAAATGGACAACAAAGAATTCTGGCTAACCAGACAATAAATGAGGGCAGGAATTCCACTCTATTCTCTCTGTTACAACATGCATTATGATCAGGTTTCTAAAATGCACTTGTTCAATTTTCTGCGTTAACGAATATAAATCAATACACAGTATTGAAACCTTTGGCAATATGACTTAGGTATATAATTCAGAGTATCTCTTTATTGAATAAGGTCTGTGAAAATAAATGGCTCAAGACACTCCAACTAGAGACCGACTGACCACATCTGGTCCCCAGGCAAGTTTTGTTTGTCCTGTATTTTCTTTTTAGCTTAGATGTCTTCACAGGCGGTGCCCAGGCCCTAGTTTGCTTGCCACAGTTCATCACTACTTCCCAAGGTACATTCAGCCTACCCCACTTTCAGTCAGCCCTTCCAAGTATTTGAATTTGAGACTGTCAGTGTAGCAAAAGCTGTAGGATCAACAACACCAAGGTAGATGCAAAAGTCATTTATTTAGGTCACAGTCCAGAGACAAGCAGTGGTTTAGGAATCCTCTGCTGACTATTATTAATCAGCAGAGAGGTCCTGATAATCTTTCTCTTTTTAACAATAAATGTGATGATGTAGGTTTACAGGATTCTTTCTAGGTCTCAAATTTTCCTAACTTTTTCAAAGCTTTAGTTGCCATTTTCTTCTTTCTCCTCCAAATGAAGTCCAGAGGGGAAAATCATGACCATTTAAGTGTTCCCCTTGCTAAGTCCCAGTTATTCAAGGTTTCACTGCATAAATACTGGCAGCTGTCAAGAGTTACACATAGAACAATCCACAAGAGAGAAGAGGAAGTATGCTAGGAAAAAACTGAGTGAGCTGGTAATATTTCATAGAAGAAAATCTCAATTATCCCTATAATGTTCCTTAGGAATGTCTGTTCTTGGTGCCTGAGGGAGTGCTAGTTCTCCCAGAAGACAGGATAAATTTCCAAGCAGGGCATATTTTTAAAGATAACTCAATACCTTGACACTTGTGTCTCATAATAATAAAAATAACTGCCACTGACTAGTTACCACTTTCCATTACTTATCTTGCCTACTTTAACTCTGATCTTCACAACAACCCTGCAAAGGTATCATCCTTATTTTGCATCAAACATGAGTTTCAGTGACTTGTCCAATCTAATACAGTGATCATTTAGGATTCAAACTCCCATTGTTCTAATCATGGCTTGCCCACTACGTCAATCTGAAGAGGCAATTCCAGTGGTCAGAAAGAAAGCTAAAAGGCACTGGATCTTTCCTTGAATCTGACCTGCCTTAGTAAGTATAGAGAGTGAAAAAATGGTTTAGAGCACCTTATGGAAATTACCCTTGCTTTACTACCTTCATGGCAGGTTCTGCCATGAAACCTGAAATTTTCAATTAATGTGTCTTCCCAACAGGCAATTTTGTTTTGTAAGCATCAGGCTTGGCAGATTTTTAACGTTGTGTTCTGAAAATTAATATATGGCTACTCTTTAGCCTAGTTTTATATAAGTGAAAAAAAATCATTATTTTCATTCAAAGCAAGTTCTTTGCTTTAAAAGAAGCTTGACTTCTATTGTGTTTACACATGTGTATTCACATAAATGTTCACACATGCAGATTAAAGAGACATCAATGCCGTGAGAAAAACCACTTGCTTTTGAGAGAAAATTTAACTGTTTTCCCTGCACCTGCCACATGCAAATGTTCTATAATCTACTTACCATCATAGCCACAATCTCCATCTATTAAGTGGAGGAGACTACCTGTCTCCCTCATGGGAATAATCAATGCAATAAGGTAAATGAAGGTACATAATAAACACTAAAGCCCTACTCAAATTCGGCATTTCATCAAACCTAAGAAATCACCCACTGTAAATCCTGCCATTAAGAAAAATATTCTAATTGTGAATGCATACAAGACATACTATGAATTTTTTTTAAAGATTTATTTATATTTATACAAGAGCTGGGGCATAGGCCAGAGACACAGGCGGGTGAGCGGATTCACCAGAGACAGAGCAGGGAGAAGAACAGGCAGACGACAGAAATACACTTCTGAGGGGAGCAGCGGGCACGACAGGAGAGGTCTGCCGCGCCATGTGGAATTCTCGCCACCCGGCCAGGATCGAACCCACACTGCAGAGGCTGCAGACAGCTTCACAGCGTGGCGCTTAACCCACTGCACCACCAGGGAGGCCCCATACTATGAATTTCAAGATGCTTTAAGATTTAATAAGCATTAAAGAGCAAAAAACTTTTAGGACTGCTATAATGTTTAGTATTTTTGACTCTTAAGTTAGCCTGAGAATATTATTTATCAATTTATAATTCAGATATTTTGAGCAATTCTGACAGCTAACAACAAGATTCATCACATTTTTCCAGGTCTAGCACAGTGCCTGTTAAATATTAGGTGCTGAAAAAGTCCATGCTAATTGAATAAAAATGCAAAAAAAAAATGTTTGAAAGGTCATCCTTAGCTTACAGGAAAATTCACTGTGAGTTTCCTTAATGTGCTCACTTAAGACCCAGTTCCATTTGCCAACCCTTGACTTTTCAAGGACATGCTCATGGTATAACAATGTTACACCTACATTACCATTTCAAGAGCAACTCATGGAAGTTCCTGTCCCTTTCATCTGTCATCTTACAAGCAGAGAACCTTCAGCTTGTCAAAAGGACAGACACTGACAGACTACCCTGATGTGCCCCTGTGTTTAACTGCTATCAATCTAGGAGAAAACAGACTGAAAACTTTTGTGTGATAGTTTCCTAAAGCCAGGTGCAAGTCTACACTGATGTGAAGGTCTCCCCAAATCTTGGATATTTCATTTTTGGCCCCGAGCTCATTATACATCATTTTATTCTCAACATTCTTAAAGTGCGGATGCTTATTCTCTGTAATTTCTTTGTGCCTCAAAGTTCTGGGCCCTAGAGCATGTGACAAGCCATCTAAGATGGTGATGAGGAAGGCAGCGATGACCTAAGACATATGTAAAGACAATTCCTGGAGTGCTGAGTTTCTAGGACAATAAAACACTGCTGCCAGGGAAAAAACAAGTATTTCTTAAGGACAAATTAAGTGTCTCAGTTTTTCATGTGTTTACCCATTTTAACAAAGATCTTAGGAGAAGGACTACCATGCCCATTTCATACCTACAAAGACCAGGGCTCTGAAATGCAGCTGAGTGTGGACTTAGCAGTAGTTTGTTAGTAGCCCCCCAAATTCCTCTCCAACTCCTTTGCTAATAAAATCCCCAATCTTTAGCTGATCTCATACAGTATAAAGAAAATATTTGTCTTCTTTTACATCTTGGACCTGCCACATGGAAGTTTTCTATGATCTGCTAAGCACATACATAGGACTAAGTCATGGTCATCGTGATCAAAGCAGAAATGATATATGCAATTTCTAGTATGCACTCTTAAAAGAGGGAGGGTGGATGATATGTCTTTCTTCCATTCCATTTCCTTTTTCTTCTGATTGGAATATGGAGTTCCAATACTATCTTGGATTATGAGGTATCCTTGAAAATGGAAGACTTTCACAATGAATCAATGGGATAGAAGGACCCTAATTCCCAGAGAGCCTGACAGCCCTGGACTAATTATTTTTAGATGTCTCTTTTTTTTAATCTTTTTTTTGGGGGGGGGAGCAAGATTTTTTTCTCCTCGAATTTTATTTTATTTTTTAAAGATTTATTTATTATGCATACAAGAGCTGGTGTACAGGCCAGAGGTGTGAGAGGATTCACCAGAGACAGAGTCGGGAACAGAACAAGCAAATTGACTGAAGTACACTGCTGAGGGGAGCAGTGGGCAAGACAGGAGAGGTCTGCTGGGCCATGTGGGTACCTCTAATGGCTCCCTGGCCAGGGATCAAACTCGTGCTGTAGAAGCTGTGGACAGCCTCACAGGCTGCGTCTTAACCCTTGCGCCACCAGGGAGGCTCTTTAGATTTCTTAAAGGTATGAGAGAAACTATTCTATTTCAAATGGTTGTTATTTTACTTTCCTCTGTGTGTGTATCCAAACTAAATCCTATCTGAGACACAAGTAACCACTGGATTTCAGTTATTTATTTACCACAATATTTACTGGGAATTACACAAAATCTGTGTGATCATGGACAAATTATGTAATTTCTCTATGCTTCAGTCTCTTCACATGCAAATAATAGCATTAACTAGTAGAACAGCTATTAGAATTACATGATAAAAAGTATATATGTACATGATATAAAGTACAAAAAGAGCTTAGTGCAGTATCTGGCATATATTGAGGGTTCAATGAATCTTTCTGGTTTATTATTTGCTGTACTGCCCTTCAACTGACATAAAGCCGAGTCAGTTCCAGAACCAGTGATCTCTTCACCTCACCCTGCTATCAAGGGACTACCTTCCTGGGATGATCCAGGAACTACAAGCCCTATGTCATCAGTAAACTCCCAGGGAGAGCTGCTCCTCTCTTGGCATGTAATTCTCTTCCTTTGATCTTCCCACACAATCTCAATGCAGTCTTGAACATTTTAAGTCATGAAAGTTGATGCAAACTTAAAACACAATTGTCAGTGTTTATGACACAGTGGTTCTGAATTTATTTGGTCATTGACCATCTGATTATTTCTCCATTTGTGCTAAAAGTAAATAAGAAACTTGGGTAATAACCTGGAACATCTATATCTTATTACTTTCTTTTTATTTTCTTTTATGGAAATATTTAAGCATATACAAAAGTAAAAAAAATTATATAATAGAACCCTTTGTACCCATCATACAGCACCATCAACTACAATCATGTTTTATATGGAAAAACTCATATACTTTTTTAAAGAGAAAGTGAAGCTGTTTAAATACTATAACAGTTACATATATACTACTGGCATACTCATATTCGCAGTTTATAAAATTAAAAAAGTTAACTTTTCAAGTAAGCTCTGAAATAGATGCATTTTCATTAATACAGTTTCATTCACTAGTTAGGTTGACTCTTCTAAAACTTAGGAGGATTGGGCCTCCCCTGGTGGCGCAGCGGTTGAATGCTGGGCTGTGAAGCTGCCCACAGCCTCTGCAGCGCTGGTTCGATCCCCGGCTGCCGGCGAGGGTCCCACATGGCGCGACAGACCTCTCCTGTCTCGCCCGCTGCTCCCCTCAGCAGTGTATTTCACTGGTCTGCCTGTTCTGTTCCCCGCTCTGGCTCTGGTGAAATCTCTCACCCTCCCGCGCTTCTGACTGTACCCAGTGCTTGTAAAAATAAATAAATAAATCATTAAAAAAAATAAAATAAAACTTAGGAGGATCCTTAACTTCTAAGTAAATTCCAGATTTCACGTTAATTCATCCATCAGTAAATATCTCAGTGTGCAGCGCTTCAATTTTTGAAAAATAACTATCAGATTTCATCTGTACTAGAAGCAGGGCACCTGTCTGCTGAGACTTAAAGCTAATCACCAGTTTTCTTTGAAGAGACTGTCAGAGGAACTTGCATAATAATTCTATTTCCTGATTTCCTAGTAAAATGCTACACTAGTCATTTCACTTCCTGTCCCCACCTCACACCCACCCCCTTCCACACCTACTCTCACAAACCTCACCTCTTTAAGCACCAGTTGTAATTGTAAGCCTTTCTACTCAAGAGATCTGGAAATCAACAGAAAATTAAAGATTTTCCAGAATAAGAAAAATTTATGGAATATTAACATTGGAAAGAACTGTAAAGGGTAGAACTATCCCTTTCAATTTAGAGATAAGAAAATTGAAACAGGAAAGTGAGCAAATAGATTCACACAGGAACTTTCTAAATTCAGATCCAATTAATGTGACTCAGCTGCTTACAATCATGGTTTCTCATTGCCCTCAGTCTAAGGTATTAATATAATGGACCCTTCACATTCTCCAGAGGTACTGTCCTCTGGAGTCCTCACCTCTTCTCTTTCCCCATTCTCGCAGACCAGACACAGAGTGCCTTTATGATCACCTGCCTAACAATTCCTGCTTGCCCTTCAGCTCTCTGCAAAGATAACATTTCCCCAAGGAAACCATCAAAGTTCTGAAAACCAAATTAAATATAATTCCAAGCAATCCCATAGAATACTGTATATCCTCTGATACAGTGCTTAAACACGTGGCATTTCCTGTTACTTGTAGGTAGGACTTCCCATATCAGATGGTAAACTCCATGAGGGCAGGGTCATTTTGATACCAACTCTACGCCTGACAAAATGCAGACCACCTGACAAATATTTGTTAAACAAATGAATCATACCCCTGACACAGGGAAAGGTCCATGAAAAATATATGGTCAAGTGCTCTGTTTATTGTTTAGCAGCCAACAAAGGTTAACCACTGCATCTGGCAGGGGCAAAAATAGCTAATTGCTAATTCAGTAAAACAAGTCAATACAAACCCAACTTACTAGGACCCTCTAGTAGTGATTAAGACATGAGCTTCAGGGCCTCCCCGGTGGCGCAGCAGTTGAGTTCTGGGCTGCGAAGCTACCCACAGCCTCTGCAGCGCTGGTTCGATCCCCAGCTGCTGGCAAGGGTCCCACATGACACGCAGGAGCAGACCTCTCCTGCCGCGCCCGCTGCTCCCCTAAGCAGTGTACTTCGTCAGTCTGCCTGTTCTGCTCCCCGCTCAGGCCTGGTGAATTCTCTCACCCTCCCGTGCTTCTGACTGTACCCAGTGCTTGTATAAATAAATAAATAAATATTTTTTTTAAAAAAAAAAAAAAGACATGAGCTTCAGAGACAGAGACCTGGGTTTCCAGCCTGGATGTTTGAACTTGGGCAAAATATGCAATTCTTTGAGCTTTGGTTTCCTCATTTCTAAATTAAGGTAATGCCTCCACTGAATGGCTATACTTACTAAATTAGCTAGAGTAGATTTAGTATACAGTTATTCTCTTATCAATCAAGAGCAGCACTCCCTTTTTCCAGGAAATTCTCCTCCTCTTGTGGTTGGAATTAGAATTGCCATGACCCAGGGGTGGGTACCTGAAACCAAACTAGGTCAACCACGGCCCTTTCACAGGACTTTTCAATTTAAAACCACAAAGAGTAAGTCTAAGTCCTTCCCTGAGCAAAAATCACAGGCAGAGAAGCAGAGCTGCAGGAGCCAAGCTTTCTGACCTATGGAGGTAAATGCCCTAAGAGATCAATGTAGCCAAAGGGTGGGGTTGGGGTTATGGAGGATGGAGGGTTCAGGGGGTGGGGAGGGGGGGTGGAGAGGAGGGGGAAGAGAGAGAGAAAGGGTTTTTACATCCTAGGAATTCAGGAGGTTTAGTTGGTCCTCTATCCTTCCCATGATCACAAGATTCCCTTTTTCAGTACAGTTCATATAGATTAAGTCTCTGTCACTTATAATCAGAGGAATCCTACTTAATACAGTACTTTTTTCAAAAAAGTATGTATTTATTTTTGCATAGAAGAACTGGGTTGCAGGCCAGAAGTGTGGGGAGGGGTGTGTGTGAGAAGATTCACCAGAGACAGAGTGTGGAACAGAACAGGCAGACTGACTGAAATACACTGCTGAGGGGAGCAGTAGGCAGGACAGGAGAGGTCTGCTGCATCATATGTGGGTTAACTCCCTGGCAAGGTATGGAGCTCAGGCCATCGTGGTGATAGAATTGAGACTTAATCCCTAGGACACCAGGGAGGCCCATAATAACTTGTATCATCAGAGTTCAATGCACTGACATTATTATTATTATTTGCTCACATAATTGGAATATATTTGTGACCTCTGCTTCCCTGCAACACATAGAGAAAAAACGCTTAAACAAAAAGCCTTGCATCAGACATTTAGTATGAAATGTTCCCTGCTATCACTTAGAATCCCTATCCATTCAACCAAAACTTGACCTTGTTCTTCCCAGTCTCCAGGACTGAGAGAAATAAACATCAGCTGTCATTATGACATTGTGCAGGCAAAGATTTCTAAAAGGAGACCTAAAAAGCAATAATAAAGTATACTAAGGAATTTCTGCTCATAAGATGACATCATTAGGAAAATCAAAAGTAAAGCCACATGTGCAAGAAAATGTTGACAAAACATAAATCCAAAAGAGTCATATCCAGAATACAAAATCAATAAGAAATCTTCAAATCAATAGAAGAAGGCAGACAGTGCTTGCTTCAGCAGTACATATACTAAAATTGGAATGACACAGAAAAGATTAGCAAAGATGCAAGGATGTATAAAGATGACATGCAAATCTGCAAAGCATTTCATATTTTTTAAAAGATTTATTTATTTATGTATATAAGAGCTGGGGTACAGGCCAGAGGTGTGGAGATAAGAGGATTCACCAGAGACAGAGTAGGGAACAGAACAGGCTGATTGAATGAAACACACTGCTGAGGGGAACAGCAGGCGAGACAGGAGAGGTCTGCTGCACCATGTGGGTAGCTCCCTGGATGGTGATCGAACTCGCTCTGCAGTGGCTGCAGATAGCTTCACAGGGTGCACTTTGCGCCACCAGGGAGGCCCCAGCATTTCATATTTTAAAAAAAGGAAAGGAAGGAAGGAAGAAGGAAGAGGCAGTCACCCCAATATGAACGTTTGGCAAAAATTAAATCAGATCTTTCACCAAAAAAGTACATAGAAACAGCTAATAATGGCACTCAGCCTCAGAGTAATCATGGAAACTCAAATTAAAATCACAGTCCATACCACTACACACCAACCAGAACAGCAAAAATTTAAATGACTGACAGCATCTAGTGTTCATAAACAAGTAGAGCAACTAGAAATCGCATTTGCTGCTTGTGGGGGTAAAACTTGATGCAAACACTTAATCCGCCATCACTAAAGATTAGTAAACACATATCCTGTGATTTAGTAACTTCACTCGTAGGGCACAGCCAACAGAAATATGTAAAGATGTGCTTCAACAGGCATGCAAGAAAAAGTTCATAACGGTACTCTTTAGAAAACTGAGAATTACCTAAATGTCTGTCAAAAGGAAAGTGTTATATTCACTCCAGAGAATGCACATAGCAATGCAAAAGAGATACAGCTACCACATGACATGGATGGCTCTCACAGACACAGCAATGGGCAAAAGAAAATACAACAAAAGATTACACACTGAATGACTCCAATGAGTGGTGGGCGGATGGGTAGTAATTAGAAGAGGACCTTCTGGGTTACTAGCAATGTCCTCTTACTGGATTTTGATGAATTTTGAGGAAATCTGAGAACAAAGTCTATCAGTTCATCAATACACCCATTGTGTAATGTGCATACTACTATACACTGCCATCTGGTCTCTTGCCGTACTGTCATTAATTGTAATAATTTCCCATGTTAGAGTTATGCTTCTTTTTTTTTTTTAATTTATTTTATTTTTTTTATAGAGGCATGTTTTTTTTATTTGTTTGTTTGTTTGTTTTGTTTATACATGCACTGGGTACAGTCAGAAGCGCGGGAGGGTGAGAGAATCCACCAGAGCCAGAGCGGGGAGCAGAGCAGGCAGAAGGACCGAAGTACACTGCTGAGGGGAGCAGCGGGCGGCAGGAGAGGTCTGCACGCCATGTGGGACCCTCCTCCGGTGGCCGGGGAGCAGCCGGGGATCGAACCGGTGCCGCAGAGGCCGCGGGCAGCTTCGCAACCCAGCGCTCAACCGCTGCGCCACCGGGGAGGCCCCAGAGTTATGCTTCTTGATTGTGTTTTCCTTCAACTTTTTAACCCTTTCTTATGAATTCAGATGAAACCAGCAACAAATTTCATAAGATTAAAACAGAATCAAGAAGGCTAAAATCTAACTGAGTTACAACAGCAAATCACCTAAATACCCTGGATTTGACAGCATGCACCTCTAAATGACATAGTGAGGACTGAATACATTTAAATCCCCAGGCCCCACTTCATGCAACTGGAAAAGTGCCATTTGACCAACCCCAGTGGAAGACTAGGTATTCATTATAGAGAGAGAGTAGGAACTGGCTCATTGGATGGAGGAACACCAGGCAGAGTTTAAGGCCAAGTTGTTAAAATAAGTGCTGACCTTCAAAATGCAAAGAACCCCGCCATTTTTCCCAGCACATCACAGCACTGAATGGCAGAGCAAAAGGAAGCAGACAATTGCAAAAGTACTTATTCTTCATTCATTCTATATGAAGCTTAATAAAATGAGCCTGTTCCCCAAAGACTAGAAAAGATAAAATAAAAAAAAAGAAGAAATATATTGCAATCTGAAAAAAACACTCCTTGAGAGTCAGAGAAGAATATCTAAAGAAGAGGTAGAACAGTGAGGTCGAAATGCACTACAATAGTATCATTATTTCACCTATAGGTCCACAAATCACAGACCTGTCATGTCAAATTTAAATATTTTGCATATAAGCTCATCTCCTCTTCATTTTTTTTACATTGCACTCTCCTTTGCTTGCAAAGCAAAGCAAATGGGCTTTTTTTAAAAATAGGCTTTTCATGTCCTTGAAGATTATTTTCAGGTAAATCTACCATCATAAATATCTGATTGTAAGTCCACCAGTAATCCACATTTTCATAGGGGTCAGAAATCATTTAAAGATAATAATTCTCGGGACATAATGTTCAGGTGGGCATTACCTCTCACAATGTGACAGCTTCTGCTTTTATGTGGAGAGTTAAAACAACAAAGATGACATAAATCGTGGGTTCATAAAAATCTATGTTGGTATCTTGGATCTACCATCTATTTACTAGCTGCCTGACTTGAAGATTATTTCCTGATTCTGATCCTCAAAGTCTTCATTAATAAAAAGCCTATATAAAATACCTACCTCTCTGGAAAATGTTAATTTCCCATGAGGTAATATATACTTAACACTTAGCATAATGCTAGTACATAATAAAAGGTAAGCAGTAATTTTATTGTTTCTTAAATGTAGGGATTACCCCTATATTGAAGAATTTAAATTATATGCATCACCTCACTAGAATTATATCAAGTCCAACACATTCTGCCCATCACTTCTGTCACGGTTTTCTACATTTATCAAACAAAATGAAAGTGATGACCCATGGATTTTTCAATCCTTTCTGTAGATGAGCAAAAAGAAAACAAACAAAAATAGATGACCCCTGTTTTATATAATTTAGAATCCTGTTATTCTAATGGCTAATACAGAATACTAATAAACAGAACCAAAATTATGTTCTGGTTGTACCAGAGAAGAATACATACACAGGTAGCCTCCCTGGTGGCACAAAGGGTTAAGTCACAGTAGTATGAAGTTACCCGCAGGCCACTGAAGCACAAGTTTGATTCCTGGCCAGGGAGCTGACCCACATGGCGCAGCAGACCTCTCCTGTCTCGCCCACTGCTCTTCTCAGCAGTACATTTCAGGAGATTGCCTGTTTTGTTCCCCACTCTATCTCTGGTAAATGCTCTCACCTCCCCTGCCACACCTCTGAACTGTACCCTGGCTCTTGTATGCATAAATAAATAAATCTTTACCAAAAAAAAAAAAAAAGAACACATACACAGACATAAGCGTACACGCAGAGGCATGCACACAAACATACAGCTTGGCTTGGAACTGGTAGCATATCATTAAGTCATCTTGGATTCAGTTTACTTCCTCAAAGGCTAGATTGGGAGCTTCCAACAATCTGTTCTTTCTCCTAGGATATATAAAATATCCTCATCACACCCTCAGCTGGACAAGTCCCATAGAAATAGGAAGGGGTGGGGAGATACCTCCCACTGTTTTTTTTCCCTCTCCTCCCAATGTGGTTCCTTCTCTTAAGAGCCCTCTCCTTCCCAGATTTTCCCATTTACCTCACAGAAGCAGGAGTCACAGCTGGGTTCAATCTCTGCACCACCCCCCACACCCCCAGTTTGGGAAAAGTATTCTAAATTTAAACCACACAGCACCAAACTAAAAATGGCCTAGAAAAAGGAACAAATGTACCTTGCACTGGGCTCTTGTTAGATTTCACAGGCACGAATTACCCTTTTTCTGTGCCTCTGTAGTCAAATGATTCTTAGGTGATAAAATAACCATCTCCATGTCTGCATGAGATAAAAGTGTCTGTTTTTAGATGATCAGGGAGGAGATTGAGGAGGGCAGAAAAAGAGTAAAGTGCTGACTCATGCAAGATGCATTTGGGGTTCTGAGAATGTCACCCAGCTCTAATGCTAGTGCACACTGGATTTTGCCTCATCCCCTCTGAATTAACCAGTTAGAATAGCGAGACAGAAGAAGTCAGAAGCCTGAGTGCTTGTCCCTGATATCTGAGACACTCCCTCAACCCCAAGAAATTTCCCTTTGCAAGCTTCAGTTTCTGCATCCCTAGTCGTTTTTGAGCATGGAGGTTGAACTTGATCAAGCTTTTATGTCCTTGGTCCTTTTTTATTTATTTAACATTAAAACATTAGTTCTTTTTCAAATTTTTTATTGGCATGTAACAGAATACTAAAAAGTCATCAAATCATATTTTTGGTTCAGTGAGTTTTCACAAACTAAATGTACCTAGAAAAAGAGCAGCAGAAAATAAAGTTGCAGCATCTCTGATTGCCAGCATCCCCAAACCCTTTGCTCAGTGCATCTCTGAATACTAGAATGGGAGTAGGGAAACACTACTTCTGTCTGAAGAGAGAGAAAAATAAGTACCAGATGGTTTGTTTTATTTTAATAGAAAATTTAAGGAAACATGAAGAACATTCTACAATGGAATAATGCACTGGTTACTTGATCACTCTTTAGCTCTATGTCACATTTAAATAGAGCTATTTATTACACTCAAATGGATCCCAGAACTGCCCTAATATATATATGAAAAGAGAGGAGAGCCTGGTGCATAAGTGCTCAAAAAATATGAAATAAATGAGTGAATGAACAGAACTTGTATTTAAGAGTCTGGGGACATAGGCAGTGACAGAGGAAGCTCCAGGGTGAGGCCAATAGATTTTTTTTTTACTGAAAAAAGAAAATCTACTCAGCTATGGTAAAAGATTGGGGTCAAGTTTTCTAAGACTTTCTGTAACTCAATCATCCAAATTATTTTGAACTAAGAGGCAAATGTTGACAATTCCAAATCATAAAATCACAAAATATTAAAGATTTGGGTAGAGGATCAGACTCAGGAAACGAATACATGTCCCCTGGGCAGAGCAAGACAAATTTGTAAGCATTTCAGAGAAAGCATGGGGGGGAAAGAGACTGATACATTTAAAATAAGAAAGAAAAAGCAACTAGAAATCAATTGCATGTACTCTTTATTATTTATATAAGACGTTTAAAATGTTAATAGTATCTCTTTTTGTTTTCTTAAAGTAGACTACTTTTGTAAACATGATCTGTTTCAACTTCCAGCTATGCTAGAGTGGATTGTATCAGATCAACAGTTCTGCCCAAGGCAATTAAAAAAGCCAGATAAAATCCAAAAACATGTGAATAGAAAAGCTACTAATCAGTCAGGCTCTAAGGAGCCAGATCTTGGAGAGACAAGAGGCTCACTGAGGTACGCCCAATTTTCTAAAAACTTGTTCTTCGTTATAGGGTATTTGCTGATTCCTGACATGGGACAAGAAGCTTAGAAGCTAGGCAGATAGCAGCTTCCAAAATGCAGAAAAAACAGCAGCACTTTAGACACATTTATGAAGCTACAGAAACAAAAAAAGGAGAGTTCACTTCTGAAAAGATAAATTGTTGAGGGGCTCAGAGAACTGACGCTGACAGGACCTTCCTCCTTGAAGTATTGCTAACTGAGCTGCACAGGATAAGGGGCCCAGAAATCAAGGAGGATGTGCGATGAAAAGCAGAATGAATGCTAGCAAAGTAAAGTTTTCAGCACACTTACAGTAATAAGAAGACAAAATTTGAGTTTAAGACCTGCCAAGGGAAACATCTCAGGTTCTGAGTCAGTACTCCTGGGAATCTTGCATTGGGAAAACCAAACCTTAAAAGTTTGGTTTGAGGGCCTCCTGGGTGGCGCAACAGGTTGAGCACCACACTGTGAAGCTGTCCGCAGACTCTGCAGTGGGTGTTAGATTCCTGGCCGGCCAGGAAGACAACCACGTGGCGTGGCAGACCTCTCCTGTCATGACCCCTGCTCCCTCAGCAGTGTATTTCGTCAGTCTGCCTGTTCTGCTTCCCGCTCTGTCTATGGTGAATTCTCTCACCCTCCCGCACCTCTGACCTGTACCCCAGTTCTTGTATAAATAAATAAATCTTTTAAAAAAAAAAAGTTTGGTTTGAGTGACTGGATAAGGATGATCTCTTTTCTACTATGGATAAAGAATAGGGTAAATACCTCAGAAGGTAGATGACATCATCCAAAGTATCTTAATACACAATGCTAGACATTTAATAAGAAATTGTGAAACATATGAAGAGAAAAGACCAAGAAGGAAACAGAAAAGATAAAGACTGAGAAGTAACCTACATATTGTAGTCATTAAACATGGTCTTTATAGTGACTGTGAAGCAAATATTATCTTACACCCATGAGAATGACCCATATCAAAAAGACCAGAAACAACAAGTGTCAGCAAGAGTATAGGGGAAAAGGAACATTTGCACATCATTGGTGGGAATGTGGACTTATCCAGCACCTGTGGGACCCAATATAGAGGTTTCTCAAAATATTGAAAATTTAGCTACCGTACAATCTAGCAATTCCACAACTATGTATCTACCCGAAGAAAGTAAAAACACTAATTCAAAGGATATATGCACTCCTATGTTCACTGCAGCACCATTTACAAGTCAAGATATGGAAGCATCCTGATGCCTAATGACAAATGAGCAGATTAAGAGTATTGGCATATATAGATGATGGAATACTACTCAGTTATAAAAAATAAAAAAGATGAATTCTTGCCATTTGCACCAACATGGATGGAACTGGAAGGGATTATGCTAAGTAAAATAAGTCAGAAAGAAAAAGCACAGAGAATGATTCTACTCTGTGTGGAAAACAGAAAAACAAAACAAAGGGACAGACAAAACCAAACCAAACAAATTCTAGAAATCTCATGTAGAACTGAGGTTAGTAGAGGGGAAGAGAGGAAGGATACAGGTAAGAGGGTGCCCAATGGACAAATGGTAGAGAATTATGGGTGCTTAGGTGGTGGGTATGGTATGGTAAGATACATCCAAAATGGTGTGAACCTGTACCTCTAAATCTTATATGGTGTTTTGGCCAATGTTACCTCATTATGAAAATAATGTCTTAAATACAAAAAATAAAAAATGAAGTGACTATGAGTAATATATTAGAGGAAATAGATAAAATAATCTACTAAAATAATCTAATAATTCTAAATCTGAAAGACACAAAAATGAAACTAAGAAATTAACACATGGTATAATAATAAATTAGACACAGCAAAGAGAGCTAGTGAGTCTTAAGACAGCAAAATATATTCAAACTGGAAAAGACAGAAAAGGATTAAGAATACAGAAATTAAAGTTAGGTATACATGAATCAGAGGAAAAGGTGCTAACATAAAGTAAGTGGAGGGCCCAAAAGAGAAAAGAATGGAACAGAAATAATATTTGAAAAGACAATGGCAGAGAATTATGAGTATTACAAAAATTCTCATCAAACCATGACACAAAGTAGCACAAACACAAAGAAAAGCACAACTAGGTAACTTGCTAAAAAACGAATAAAGAAAGAAAAGTCTTAAAATTAGCCAAAGAAAATGATGCAACATTAAATAGCAATGATAAGTCTGATAACTAACTTCAAGAAAAGGTGAAAGTCAAAGATAATGGAATGGCATCTTTAATGTTCTGGATGAGGGGGTGAGGAGGCAGAAATCTACCTCCCCTGAATTCTATACTCCCAGTGAAATTATCCTTCAAAAGCAACAGTAAAATAATTCATTTCCAGAACAAAGGAAAAAAAAGATTATTTTATAGCAGACACATGATAAATACTAAATGAAGTTTTTTTTTTTTAAAGATTTATATTTATTTATTTATTTATTTATTTATACAAGCACTGGGTACAGTCAGAAGCATGGGAGGGTGAGAGAATTCACCAGAGCCAGAGCAGGGAGCAGAGCAGGCAGAAGGACCGAAGCACACTGCTGAGGGGAGCAGTGGGCGGCAGGAGAGGTCTGCGCGCCATGTGGGACCCTCCTCTGGTGGCTGGGGAGCAGCCGGGGATCGAACCAGCGCTGCAGAGGCCGCAGGCAGCTTCGCAACCCAGCGCTCAACCGCTGCGCCACCGGGGAGGCCCTAAATGAAGTTTTTATGCAGAAGGAAAAGATACCAAAGGAAAAACACAGAATTCTGGAAAAATGAAAAGGAATGGATATGGAAAATATGTGGACAAATTTAAATCAACAGTGATTGTAAAAAAAAAAAAAAACAATATTAATGCCTTACAGAGTTTTAAATATATATATAATTATATGAATTATAACAACACAAAAGACAGAAGTTAACATTGGGAAGGGGAGAAGACAGAGTAAAAGGATCTAAAGTATTCTAAGAACCTCATGCTGTCTGAAATGATTAGTAAAGGTAACATTGAGGTGTATCTCACACACACACACAAAGACACACCTCTCTACTACCCCCAAAAGAGGAGAGAAAAAAAGGGAAACAAATGTCTAATGTGGTAGTAGAGAAGAAAAAGGAAAGGTTAGAAATAAGTTTGATTAATCTAAAACAAAGCACAAGAGAAAAAAAGTAGTACATGAAACAGATGGGACACAAATAGGAAACAAATAGTAACATGGTAGCTATAGACCTTAATTTATCAATGCTTTTATCAAATGCTTTCAATATTCAAGCTGTCAGACTGGATATTTTTAAACCCATTTACATACTGCTTATAAAATATACAGCTTAAAGTAGGGGCACAGAAAAACTTTAGTATGAAAATGAAAAAAAATATATCCATATATACGATGTATATATCAGACCATAGAAAACTGGTATAGCTACATTAGTATCATAAAGGTAGACTTGAAGGCAGGAAGCATAATAATGATAAGAGACAAGTAGAGATATTTCATAATAAAGACAAAAAAATTCTAAATTCATATGTTCTGTGCCTAACAACACAGCTTCAAAGTTAAATAAAGCAAAAAAATGGCAAATTTAAAAAGAGAAACAGGTAAATCAAAATTGGGAGAGTTTAACCTCTCTCTCAATACTAAAGCCAACAGTATGAGAAGTCAATGAGAATATAAAAAAAAAAAAAACGTTCAAAAATTTGACATCTAGGGCCTCCCCGGTGGTGCAGCAGTTGAGCGCTGGGTTGCGAAGCTCCCCGCGGCCTCTGCGGCACCGGTTCGATCCCCAGCTGCTCCCCGGCCACTGGAGGAGGGTCCCACATGGCACGCAGACCTCTCCTGCCGCCCGCTGCTCCCCTCAGCAGTGTACTTCGGTCCTTCTGCCTGCTCTGCTCCCCGCTCTGGCTCTGGTGAATTCTCTCACCCTCCCGCGCTTCTGACTGTACCCAGTGCATGTATCAAAACAAACAAACAAACAAACAAACAAAAATAAATAAATAAAACATGCCTCTATTAAAAAAAAAAATTGACATCTATAGAACTTAAACCAAGCTATACACACAGTTTTAATGTAGACACATACGATATATACATAAAAGTTGACAATATGCAGGGCCTCAGAGCAAGTTGCAAAAAGTTTCAAAGAACTAAAATCGACTCAAGTAAGTTCCCTGACCACGGTAAAAGTATGCTACAAATAAAGAATAAAAAAAGAAAAACTCTAGAATTCCCCAACTGTTGAGAAATTAAGACATACCTTTATACATGAACTTGTGGTCAAAAAAAAATCAAAATGCAAATGAATATTTTTAGCTAAATTACAATAAAAATGTAGCATAGCAAAACTTTCAGGATGCAACTAAAGCTATGCTTAGAGGAAAATTGATAGCTTTAAATAAAAACATTTTTAAAAGAAAATTAAAATTAGAGCTATAAGCTTCCATCATAATAAAGTAGAACAAATTCAGAATATTGGAATCAATGAGTACAACAGTAAATAACAGAGATAAAATTAGGAACTCATGACATATAAAACAAATGTGTAATACAAAGAAACAACCACGTTAAAAAGTTTAGCTCTTTGTAAAGATTAATAAAATTCTTTAAACCTTGGCAATATGCATCAAAAAAATGAGAATTGCCAGTATAAAAAGTAGAGTGCAATATCATTATCAGGAATAAGATAGGGACAATAGCACATAACTTACAGATATTAAAAAGAGGATAGTTAAGAAAACCTTATGCCAATAAATTAGAAAATCCAAATGAAATTGACAAATTCATAGAAAAACCCAACATACTCAAACAGAAATAAGGAGAAAATCTGAATAAATCTGTACCTATTAAAATAAATTAATCCAGGGCCTCCCCTGGTGGCCCAGTAGTTGAGCACTGGGCTGCGAAGCTGCCCGCAGCCTCTGCTGCACATGTTTGATCCCCAGCCGCCGGCAAAGGTCCCACATGGAGTGACAGACTTCTGTCTCACCCGCTGCTCCTCTCAGCAGTGTATTTCGTCAGTCTGCCTGTTCTGTTTCCCGCTCTGGCTCTTGTGAATTCTCTCACCCTCCCGTGCTTCTGACTGTACCCAGTGCTTGTATAAATACATCTTTTTTTAATTAATTGATTAATTAATTAATTAATTAATCCATATTAAAAGCCTTCCCACAGCAAATGTCCTGATCACCAGAGATTCTTCCAATCACTTAAAAAATAACTCAAATCTTACAAAATTCTCCCAGGGAATATAATAAAGAGGAAATACTCCCTAAATGCTTTATAGGATCAAAATCTCTATCTCAAACCTAACAAGAGCACAAGGATGGAAAATTACAGGTCAGTCTCTCTCAAGAACAAATATTCCTCAACAAAGCAAGCCAAATCCAACAATATATACAAAAGATAATATATCACAACTAAATTTAGTTTATTTCAGAAATGCAAAGCTTAATTCTCTAAAATCAGTGTAATTCACCATATTAACAGAATAAAATTGAACAATATTATGATCACAAAAAACATTGAGTGAAACTCAAAAATTATTCTTGATAAAAAATTTTGCACACTAGGAATAAAAGAAAACTTTCTTAATCTGATAAAAACTGATAACAAATATTATACTCCATGGTGTAAGAGGAATAGCTTTTCCCCTGAGATAAAGCACAAGGTAAGGATTGACCATCACCACTTTTATTCACCATTTCAACCTTATAAGGTAGGTCCTGGCTAGTACAATAAGGCAATGAATGGAAAGCATAAGGATTGAAAAGGAAAAAATAAAACTCAATATTCACCAAAAACTATCTACATGGTAAATAAAATAATATTATTATTAAACATATTAAGCAAATTTGAAAAAGTCACCAAAAGAAAGGCAACAAATAAAAATCAATTATATTTCTTTATCTCAGCAACAATTAGAAAATGACATTATAAAGTGCCAGTCACAGTAACATAAAAATCATATCAATTACCAGTTTTATCAATTTTTAAAAGATTTATGGTCCTTATATCCCAGCATTTGTACTCTTAAAAAAGCTGAAAGTCATTGTTGTAGATCATTCTAATTTTTCTATAGGAGCTGGAAATCTAGAATTGAATATAATCTCCAAAAGTTTTCATGTTGGCTTCATTTTCTTAAAACATTGAGGAGGTCAAAATAGTCATTTTGTAAATTGAGTCATACAAATATATTAAATATGAAAATATTTTATAAATCCTTAGTATCTCAAAATGAAATTCAAAGATAACAGTATAGTACAAAATTAAACATACTGTATCAACTATAAAAAAATAGAAAAGTAATCATAATAAAAATATGGATTTCAATAGATGCTCAAGCAGGACTATATCAGAGACATAACAGAGTAATCAGACACATGTACCAGTATATAGATGAATGAGATGGGTGAGCTGTATTGGTCAAGTCCCAGACACAAGTGCTGTTGCTTTGGGTAAGTGATGTTCTAAAGAAAATTAAATATAACTTTTCACCTTACATAGCATTTTTAATCTTGGAAATTTCAGCATGTATGAAAAGACAATACATGTTCCAGACTCAGGAAAGTATAGAAGTTTTAACTTACCTCTTCTGCAAAACATTTGAAGGTTGCACAGGACATAGGAAATTTTGTCATTGACTGGAATAGTCCATAACATTGCAGGATACCTACTATTTCAGTGAGTGCTTCCAGAGCCCCTTTTGAGAGGCCTTTTGAGATCTGTGGCATAGACCAGGCTCTAAACCCAGCTTTACCACAAGCTAGTCTGGAAACCTTGAGTAATCATTCAGTCATTACAAATCACCCCAGTCAAACCACTGTTTCCCTAACTCACCCAATCCCAAGCAGCAATGACAAAAATCCCTGAAAAAAAATGTACTTTTCTCTAAAAGTATCAAAGTAGTCATGATGATTTTTAAAAATCAAGTTTTTAGATTTCTTTACATTTATTTTATTTTGAATGGTAGGTTGAAGACTGGAAATCATAGTCTTTTTATATTTAGGACCTGAAAGTCTGGACCTGACTATATTCAAACTCCCAATCAGATTTGTAATAACTTGCATCAGAAAATCAAAAGGGCCTCCCCGGTGGCTCAGCAGTTGAGCACTGGGCTGCGAAGCTGCCGGCAGCCTCTGAAGCACCCGTTCCATCCCAGGCCGCCAGCGAGGGTCCCACTTGGTGCACAGACTTCTCCTGCTGTGCCTGCTGCTCCCCTCAGCAGTGTATTGCTTCAGTCTGCCTATTCTGCTCTCCTCTCTGGCTCTGGCGAATTCTCTCACCCTCCGCGCTTCTGACTGTACCCAGTGCTTGTATAAATAAATAAACCAACCAACCAACAAACAAACAAATAAATTTTTTTTAAAAATATCAAACTCTTCCAAGAACCACTGGCACAGACCACACTCTAAACCTAATAGTACCACATTAAAGTGTTATATACAACTTTATTTGCTCAAAAAAAAATCATGTTTGTTATTACATGATCAAAATCTAGAAAAATAACAAGAGAATTGAGAATTATCTGCCCTGAACTCTAGTAGGAAAAAAAATTCCAAAGCTTCAAATACCCAATTCCTATTCTTTCATATCTCTGCATCTAAGACTTTGTGGCATAAAATACTCAGAGAACATACTAAATAAAGGGAAACTTTGGGCCTGAATTTAGAGTTTTAAAGTCTGTTTTCCAAATAAACACAATCTAGAAAATTAGTCAAAAGTCATCATTTTCTAAGGTTCACACTTCCCTTTCTATAATAAGTAAAAAAATTCTATCGATCAATATATTGAGAATTTTATATAAAACTCTAATTTTATAAAAATACTCATTTTCAAGCCCTAGCCTACCGTGTGAATAGGTTTTGAGGTAAAATGACCCGGTTTGAATCCTGGCTCTGTCACTTACTAGGTATGTGTCCCTGCATAAAATTCTTAATCCATTTCTTTACATGTAAAAAGGCCCCCACCTTGCAGCGTTGTCACAACATGTAGAGCACCTCAAAGAGCTTTTTGCCTTCTAGTTGATTATTAAATAGGAGCTATAGTTGCTATTATTATAATCAGCTGTCATGTATGCCAATACCTACTTATTAGCTCATTCAACTATTTTCTTCTTAGTTGCTTTATACATAAATTTTTTCCTGGCTTTCAAAGCATTTTGAGATATGCTGGGTAAATGTTACACAATTTTTTTTTATATTTCAAAACCTCACTGGACTGTCATAAGACAAGATGTACCTGAAAGCGGGAAAAGAAAAGCATTTATTAAATCACAATTCAACTTTTACTGAACACTAATCATGTGATGGCAACTTATAAAATTCAGTTTCTGCCTACCAACATCCCAATGATTCATTTGCCCCTCTCAATCTCTAAATTTTACCTGGTTCTTGTTTTCAGTCTCTAATTTACAAAGAGAGAGTTAACTTCCAATGATTCACAGTGTATTAACAGTTTTCCTGTAGTACTTTTCAATACAAAGACTAACTTTTAATATATTTATGTTTCATATTCAGGTTACAAACTGGCTCTTTGGAACATGCAAATAGCTCTCATGGTCTGGTTACCATGGTCACACCTTCTCAGCACACCCAGACACACACACACACATATACACCCCACCTCACATGGTAAACTCATACACTCAGCTGGTCTCTGTCAAACCAACCCCATCTCCCAAGCCTGAGAGAATTATCTGATCTCGAAGAAACCAGCTTGGTAGAGTCTTGGGGGAAATACAATTTATAACCTGCTTGGAGTCATCAGTTTCTTTGAGAATCTGAGGAAAACTGTCGACATTCTCCTCCTATATAAGCAAAAATGGACATGCATATAAAACTGCATTTCACAGACTCCCTGAACTCCAAGTGAAGACGCTATGCTTTATTTCAGTGTTTCTTTAAATTTTGACCGAGTCACAAGAAGAAAAAGATCTGACATCATTACAACCCATACCTATATGGAAATAAACACCTAAAACACAAGTTCCAGAAACAGTATATACCCTTAACATGTGCAGTGGTTTCTGACATGTTCTATTCTACATCTTTATAAAAGGTTGCTTAAGGCACATTAAATTGTTTTTCTTGTCTTGTCCTTCATCACTGATAAGTTAGGTGGAAGGAGGCAAATCTTGACTATCCTGGTCCGCAACCAAAGGCTCTTTCCAAAACAAAGTGAAATAAAAATTGTAAACATCAACTCTTCTCCAAAAGAGACTGGGGATTTGAAGCTGAAAACAGGCCAATACACTGAAAAAGTGGGAGTCTTAAAATTATGGACACTGGTGAACATGAACCTTATCCTGAGCCTCCAATTCAGGCTGTCTCCACATTTTCTAAGTCATGCAACGGCCTAGCATGACATTGCATATAAGCAAAGTTTTTCTTTCCAGAAGCCCTTTGAAAACTGAAAATAACACAGGAAAACGCAACATTCTCCTTTAGTTCATTCTGAATACTTTGCACACACAGATTTTATATGCCCATGAGAGAGGCTGGCCAAGCAACATCAGCAGAGAGGCCCTGTCCACTTACCAGGCCCATGCAAAGCTGTTTTTTCTCCCCCACTAAAGCTGCTTCATTAAAATTTAATCACCAAAACCACACGAATCAATATGTGGATGGGAATGATCCAGAGCTTATTATTAGATATTAATACTACGAACACCAACTACCCTTACCCCTTGTAAAGCCTCAAGTACAGAAAGTGGATTGCTTAAGAGCCCTCATTACAGTTTGGCACATTAAAACAGTCTCCCCACTGGTATCAGAGGCAGTTGGGGGGGGCAGAGGGGAGGAGATTTGCTCCTCTTTTTTCTTCTATCATGTAATAAACACCACTGTCCCTCACCAGGTGGGATTCTTCTAACAAGCCAGGGAGCAGGAGACTCGTGGGAACTGGTCTGGAGAGAGCCAAGTCGGGTGGCCCAAGGCACAGGAAGGAAAAGGCTTGGGGCCTATGTCATCACACCGAAGACACAAACAACTTAACTCGGGCGCTGGCAGGGTGAGCCGTGGCCAGTTACCCGCCCTGGCAGCCGCCAATCACCACCTGCGCACCGGAAGGGCAAAGTGCTGGGGCCTCCTTAAAGCAGAGCGCGCAGAGAGGGGTGATGCAAATTGCTGCACAACGGCTCCCAAACGAGAACAGTGGAAGTCCCCGATGTGGGGGAAGGGCGGAAACCCCTAAAATTAGAGCTAGGCAAGCCAGGCAAGGAACAGGCAGCGGAGATGGCGTCCTTAGCCTCGGCGGCCGCCGAGGGCTTATTCCCGTGGCCTGAACCCCTCTGAGCCTTCCTCCTGCACCCCGACCCGCGCAGCACCGACGCTGTAGGAAGGGCTCCTTCCTGGAACAGGATGGGGGACACGTGTAGCCTCCTGAGACTTAAGGGTCTATTGCTCCTCCCCCAACTGCGGCAGAAAATTTAAGGAGCCTCGGAATTTTAACCCCCGGAATGCTTGTTGTTGAACTTAAAATTTGGTTGGCTCATTTTCTGCAAACCCTTTCCTTTCCTGAGTTTTCATTTATAGCCGTCCTCTCCTTCCCAGTGCCTCCAACGGAATTAGTGATGCGGAGAGGCGGGGGTGAAGAGAGGGAAAGTGGGGGGGCCAAAATAAACCAGGGATCTAGGAGGGTGGAGGCTCGGGGGGGAGGTGGGTAGTTTGCATCGGAGTATCTCTCTGCAGGATAAGCAGTTCTGAAGGTCAGGGACGGCTCCCTAGAGGGTCCTTCTGAAAAGATTAATGTTCATTAAGGAATTCTGGGTGAACGTTTTTTTCTCGAGAACCCAAACTATGCAAGATCAAAGTATTTCTGATATTTCAATTCCAAGAACGCATTGTAGACCTACACATTAATTATTGTGAACACTCACAAAATAAAATTATCAAAACCCTAGGAGCTACTAGAAGGCAATCTGTGAAATGGAAACATGTGTTTCTAAGCCAATATAAATATTGTTGTATTCGGTAGCACAAAAATGGAAAACTGAATGACACAATACTTGGAAAACAGAAGCCAGTCATTTTAAAGTCATGTTTATTATATAACTAGAATTTTAAAATAATATGTGCACGGTAATTTTAAATTAGCCATTAATACACACTAGCAAGGCTGTGGAGTGACAGTTCATCACAAGCATCTTTTAGCCTCCCCTCTGCAGTCAGCCCCTTACCTTTATTTTCAGAATCTTTCATTTTTTTCCTTCCTCCCTCTGCTGCAAATGAGCAGGCAAGTCCGGCTGATTCTGCAACCCTGACTTTTGATTTGTCATTCACAGACAGTCAGTGGGTCTCGGGGGCAAAGTCCCTCAACGGAGGAGCACCCAGGCTCTGAAAATTGCATGCAAGTCGGTATGTGGGGGTTATAATTTTGCTTATGCTGGAGCGGAAGGATGGGGATGGAGGTAGACGTAAACAGAAATTCCAAAACATGGCATGGAACTGGATCTGGAGTCTGCACTTGCTTTTCCTTCCCTTAGGTTAGGGATCCTACTGTTCAGAGCCTCCTTGTCTCCGGGGAGATTTGGTTTAAATTGAAAGGGGAATGACAGTGCCATGAGCCAGACGTACGTTCAGATGGAGACCTTAACTTTGGAGGGAAATTAAATGCCCTGTATAGATTCCTCTTACATAGCCATTCATTCAACAACCATTTCCTTTAGTGAAGGAAACCAGCTCCAGTCCTCAAGCTGCACCGTTACAAAACCAAGGCATACAGTGCCATACAATGACCTGTGTCTGCTACTTAGGCATTTCACCCAGGCATATGTCAATACTCAAGGGTGCTTTCGTGATTGGTTTTAAGCCTTTGAATGAGCCACAAATGGGAATGAGGAAGTCAAACCATGAGATCTCTCTGTTAGAGAGCAAGGAAAATTCAAGCAAATCTATGAATCGTCTAGTTCAGTCTTATATTCAATCAGATTCCTTCCACCCTTCATTCAACAAATAATTATTTGTGCCAGGTACTGTGCCACCTGTCAGAGCTTCAGGAATACAGACAACAAACCAAATTCCTGCTCTTATGGCTATTACATTCTGGTGGGACAGTTCAGACAGGCAATAAAATATATATGTAAACATAATAAATGCCATTGAATGCTGTGATGAAAAATGAAGCAGCTAAAGAGGTTTCAGAGGTGCCACGTTAGACAGGGTGTCTTGGGAGATGACATTTAACTTATCTATGGAAAATGGGTCAGGATCATCACCCCATGTGTCTTCACTCTGAAATAGCTTCTTTTTTGTTTTTTTAAGATTTATTTATTTATGCATACAAGAGCTGGGTCACAGGCCAGAGGAGCGAGGGGTTAGAGGACCCACCAGAGACAGAGTGGGGAACAGAACAGACAGATTGACTGAAAGACACTGCTGAGGGGAGAAGTGAGGCGAGCCAGGAGAGGTCTGCTGTGCCCCGTGGGTAGCTCTCTGGCTGGCCAGGAATCAAACTCACGCCGCAGTGTCTGCGGTTAGCCTCATGGTTTGCTTCATGGGTTGCATCTTAACCCTTGTGCCACCAGAGAGGCCCTTCTTTTTTTTTTTTTTTAATTCTGAACTTTCACTACCTCCTCTGCTCCAAGTGTGTTCACTGGTTGAGGGGTGAGGGGGAGGTAAGGCAAGGATTACCAATTGCATAGATTAGTAAATTGATATTGGGAAAGATTAATTGACTCAGTCCAGAAACTTGCTTGGGAGAAGAACAACAAAGAAGAAAACACATACCTGTGGCTCTCATCTTCAGATATTGCTGGGTTAAGTACAATATTAACTTTGAAATTTTACTGGAGTAGGAACTGAGAAAGAGGGTTGAAGACCTATCTCTATAGAAATTAAGCAAATGGTGTAGGGCAGGTGACATAACTCTCTGGCGCCAGTTTCCTCATCTGTAAAATAGGACTAATCATACATGTCCTATTTATGCACAGGGCTCTTCAAAAGATTAAAAGGAAGAACAGAGGCAGTACTTTGTAAACTAAGTGCTATATAAATATAAGGTATTATTAGCAATATGCTTGGGCACATTAAAGAGAACTAATTGCTAGTGTTCACCTGCTCTCTACTGCAACGCAGGAGTTCAATTCAGCTAACGTGAAAGCTAGCTGAAAGCTATCATGGCCACTAGAGGTCCTAGAGTAGAATTCTAGCTGCCACATTTAAAAACTCTCCCTGAAAGTTTCAGGAAATTTTAAGCATTTGGTTTTAGTCCCCATCCTTCCTCAGCAGTGGATAGTATACCTTTATGCTCTTCTTTGAAAACTTAAGAGAATGGGTCCTCCCCTGGTGGCACAGGTGGTTGAGTGCCACACTGTGAAGCTGTCCGAAGCCTCTGCAGCACTGGTTTGATCCTGGCCGGCAGGTGAGGGTCCCACACGGCGCTGCAGACCTCTCCTGTCGCGCCCGCTGCTCCCCTCAGCAGTGTATTTTGTCAGTCTACCTGTTCTGTTCCCCGCTGTGTCTCTGGTGAATTCTCTCACCCTCCCACGCATCTGGTCTGTACCCCAGTTCTTGTATAAAATTAAAAAAAAAAACTTTTAATAAAAAAAAAAGAAAAAACTTAAGAGAATGAGGACAATCTGCCTTCATTGGATCCCCTCGCTAGCCACCAAAGGAGTCATGTTGGCTCACAAACCACATCTGGAGACACACATCTCTATCTCCAAGGGCAAAGCCCAGTAGGAGCACCTTTAGGAGCTGAGACAGTGAGAGAAGTAGGTGGTTAGAAATCACCACTCATACATTCTTTCATTCAGTAAATATTCATCATGTCAGGCACAGTTCTGATCACCTGATAGAACGCACTGTGAACAAAACATTCTCTGTCCTCAGGAGATTGTGGTCTCATGACAAGAGGTTTCCATAAGATATGTCATTTTACTGAAATTAGGTAGAGATGTGCCAAGGCCTGGGCTTGAATAGTAGGGTGAGGGAGCTAAAGCAGGAGAGGCTGCATTCAAATATGGGGGCTGCCATTTACTGGGCCCCAGAGTAAGCTGAACACATTCTTGTGCCTCTCTAAGTCTCCATCTCCTGCTCTGTACCATGATGATAAAATGGTACCCCCTCCTAGGGATGGATGAGGCTCAGTATGTTAATGCATCTAAAGGACATGGCACAAAGCCTGGTACACAAAGTCAGGGCTCTATAAATGCTCTAAGACAAAACCATTATCTTGTGACCTGGGCCATTTACTGCTCTGAGCCTATTTCCTCCTAAAATGCAGAAAATAATAACTGGTTTCCAGTGCTATTATGAGAATTACTTATCAGGATGAATATAAAATCCTTGAGATAAAGGAGTAGCTAACCCCTGTCAGCCTTGCTCCAGGCCCTTTTTAATTAAGCAGGCTTGGAGGTGGGAATGGACACTGAGGCTGGAAGGAGAGTGGAAAAAGGAGAAGAGCTGTCACTTATATTAAAAGGGAGGTGATTTTCTTTCAAGACGGATACCTTAGGGATACCTGCATTTTACCCAACATTACATTCTGAAAAATTTCAAACTTAAAAAAGAATAGAAGAATTGCTTGGTGAACTCCATCTTCAAATATATTTTGCTACATTTATTGCATTTGCTGTATTTATTATTATTGCATGCCTATCCATTCTAATTGGATAGTTTATTTTCAAAAATTAAAAGAGATCTGAAGCTCCCTTCAAAAAAAAAGAGCTTTTATTTTTCCTCCAGACACAATATTTACCAAAGTGTTATACCTCCTGATTCTGTGACCATTCCAAGGGTCAGGTAAATTCTCAAAAGCCATGTCCTGCCATGCAGTTAACCTTAAGATCACAGCCAGTTGAGGGACAATGGTGGACTCAAGCCTTGGAGATTTTCAGAACACACCAGTGTCCCTGGCAGATCCAACTTCAAATAAACAAACACCCACTAATGGACATAACTCCATCTAGTAACTAGATTTAGGGAGAGCTTCTGGGAGGCTCCACCAGCCACCAAGTCCCTTCACAGCACTACACATTCCTTGTCTTGTTAGATGCCACTTCTGAGTCACTAGACCGGTGAGTCATGGCCAGCAAGGAGGCCATCTTGAAAGCAAAACCATAGAGAATTTTCAAGAACAACGAGTGAGACTCTGAATTGAAAAAGGATAAGGCTTTTCATTATGCTAGCAAAACAAAAATGAGAAAAAAAAAAAAAACGCTGCTGTGATATTGTGGGTTAAACTTTTCAGCTGTAAATTTCATTTTGAAGAAAAACCAAGCAATAAAAGTTCTTAAAGTTACAATTCATGAGGTTTCATTTCTTGATTAGAGGATAGTTAAGCAAAGAGAGACTTGGAGCATATGTTCCAAATTAGGCAGACCTCATGACCTTTCAAGGACTTGCCTGGAACTCCTTCTAGCTTAGTCATTCATTCCCAAACATGCTGGGTGGAGTGAAGGGTGGGTATCTTCGCCAGCACCATCACCTTCACTCCCTCTCCATTCAGTCAAACCGTGGGTTTGCTCAGAACATCTGGATGTCCATAAAGGAAGTGAGTTGGAGAGAAAAATTACTGACTGGAGGGGTGAGGATGGAGGTTTGTGATTAAGCGTTAAGAGGGCAGCGCAAACTGCCATAAAGCCAGGCCACAAGGACAGAGAAAGGGAATTAATACTGGAGTGTGTGCTGTGTGCCAGCTATGTGCTGTGTGATTTTCCAACCGTCACCATCATCAAACATTTACTAAGAATTTATTACTTGCCAAGCATTGTCTTTAAAGCAAGAACTTTCATAGCAGGTTGCCTGAGTTTGAATCCCAGTTTACTAGTTGTATAACTTTGGAAACATTGCTTAATCTCTCTGTGCTTCAGTTTTCTCATTTGCAAAACAGAGATTGTAGAAAGGGTAAGTGTAAGAATTAAATAAAATTAAAGTACGCACAGGCTTAGGACAGAGGTTGGTACACAGTAAGCAGTGGGTATGTGTTAACTCTTGCCATTTCATTTTTTGGATAAGAAAAATGAGGCAGAAGGAGGTAAGGTGACCTATCCAAGGATAAATACATAATAAGAAGTAGAGCCAAGATACCTCCTCTCATTTACTTATCTCAACAATCCTGTGAAGGAAGTGATATCTGAATGGAGAGGGACTGAAGGTGATGGTGCTAGCGAAGATACCCACCCTTCACTCCACCCAGCATGTTTTGGGAATGAATGACTAAGCTAGAAGGAGTCCCAGGCGAGTCCTTGAAAGGTCATTACTAATGAGAGTTTGGAAGCCCAAGGAAAGTCTAGTAACCTGCTCATGAGCTGCAAATGAGAGTTTACATGTAAAACCCACATTTGCTGGCTTTTAAGCTCTTGCACATCCAACTACACTAGTGATTCTCAATCTTTAACATACATCAGAGTCACTGCAGGGTTTGTTAAATGAAATCCAGATTGCTAGGCTCCACCTCCTGAGTTTCTGATTTGGTAAATCTGAGGTGTGGGCTAAGATTTTGCATTTCTAACAAGTTCTGGGTGATACTGATGCTGCAGATCCGGAGATCACACCTGGAGAACTGCTTTACAGTCACGTATGCAGAAGAAACGGTAGAGAAGACAACCAGCATCAAGACTGGAGATCAGTGAGGTTTTCCCACTCTAGCAAAGTGCTGATTACTTCACAGAACCTAGCAAACAGACCTTTTATTTCTGCAGTCCATATTTATGATCTCATTTTATCTTTCCAATATCCCTAAGTAATGATCATTATCTCCATTTAATGTGATATGTTTTTAGGGGTGTATGACTAGAAAACAGCAGTAAGGGACTAAATCTCAGATCACCTGACAAGTGTCCTTTCCTCTTCTCCAAGTAATTTGTCCTGGATAGCACTGTCTGCTGGTGGAAACTGACCCTATTCCCAATCTGTGTCTTCCAGGGAAAATGCTCTCTGCCTTCCCCCAACAGACCACGGGAGAGGTAACTTCTGGACCTCAGGACCAGTGTTCTGCCATCATTGCAAGAGTTAGGAAAAGCTACTGCTCACAAAAAAAAAAAAATGCACCATCTGTTCACTCTCTTTTCTGTAACTTAAAAGATTTGATGTTTGATTAAGCTATGATTCTGTGGAAAGGATGGAAGCACTGGGGAGATAAATTTCCACTGAGCACAGCTTGTTCATATTCACATTTAAGACCATTTGCATGGTTACTTATATTTTTAAAAGTTCTTTAGACATACAAGCCAAGAAACAATTAGTATTCAGAATATTTAAAGAACTCCTATGTGGATTAAAAAATAAAAAGACAAACCACCAATTTTAAAAAATGAAAAAAGATATATACACAGTCATTTTCACAGAAGATCACACATGACAAATATTCATGTGGAAATATCTTCACCTTCAGTATTTACCAAGGAATTTCAATATAAAAAAAATCATGCAGGATCATTTCCACCCAACAAATTGGCAAGCTTTAAAAAGTCTAATAGTACTCAGTACTGGAAAGGAAGTAAGGAATCAAGAATCTCCCACACTTCTGGTGGGAACTAAGTTAACACAAGTGTATGGAGGTCAATTTGGCAATATTTTTCCAAAAAGAGCATAAGCCTTTTAACCCAGTAATTATGACTATATTTCTAGTCCCAAATATTCACTGCAGATTCCGGACTCATTCTCTAGGGATACATAGCCTAGAGGGCTCATGCACTACAAATATTTTTACTGAATGCCCACTGTGTTTAGAACACAGAGTAGAAAAGACTGAAAAGATACAGGGAGGCCCCAGAAGCTATGCTATTTCTCATCTGCAGCCTCCTGGTGGAAAAAAAGACGGGAGGAAAAAGGATGCTGGCATGGAAGACCTTCTGTTTGGTCCAGAAGATAACTCTACCAAAGCAGTTTCAGTCATGGCTTGAACTTTCCAGCCCCATAACAAACCATATTTGGGTTGTGAACATATGGTAGAAGATCTGGACTAATATTGACAAAAGTAACTACTACCTCGTGAACTACTATGAACCAGGTATTCGTATACACATATATATTATTTAATCATCACAGTAACATTAAGACTCAGGATATAATCCCCTTTTTATATGATGTATAACTGAGTTTTAGACAGATTAGGCACACTGCCCAAAATCATGTAGTGGGCTACTTACTCATGACAAATTCAAATCATTGTCTGTCTGTCTGATGCCAAGACAGAGACTTCTAAATACCCAGACTGATACTAACATGAGAAATTCAAGCCATCTTTTATAAAATTGGGATGTGGATTTCTTTCATCGCATATTTATTCATTTTACTCCTTCCCCCCATGATCTAGATATTGGAATATATTTCTTTTCTATAAGATAACATGGTGGATGGGATACTATAGGGGTGCTCAAGTCTGTACCTGCCACTCACCCAATTACATCACTTCCTATAAATCACTCTGTCACTGGCTTCGCCTTCCTTCCTCATCTATAAAAAGAGGAAAATAAATACCATCTGCACTCCTTCCTTCCAGGGTGTTGTTCAGATATAAACAAGAACTTGATAGTTGACCTATTCTGAAAATAGCTATCATATTACATAACACGTAATAATGGCCTCCCCAGACTGTACAAAGGAAGTGAAAAAAAAACCTAGCGCAGCCAAGATTCTACCTAAGAGAAGAGAGGTGTTGATTGGTAATGGGCCCTGAGAAGCCATGGTTAACTCCAGGACAGGAACAGAGAAGAAAAGAGGAAAGAACAGCTATGTATACAGTGCTATGTATACAGACCTACTTTTTACTATTATAAAACTAGAAGACTAACTCTAACCCAACTTACTACAGTGGCAATGTCCATTCATTCCTCTTTTGTAAACATTCACACAGCACCTGGAATAACACCATGCAAGTAATTATCACTTAAGGAATACTTGTTGCAATTATCAATCTATCAACTACTCAGGCATGCTAAAGAAAAGGGGAGAGAAGCTTTCAGCCTGACTAAGTTTCAGCAACAGTCCTTGCTGCCAGTGGGGACTAAAATAACAACACATCCTTTGAAGGCCAACAAGATCACAATGCTAAGCCATAGATTTTCCCTAACTACTAACAATAGAGAAGCTTATTCCTAACACAATAAATATTTGAAAAACAATTTTTGCTGCTCTTTGCCAAATTTATTTTCAGAATGCTTACTATGTGCCAGCAGTTTACAATTATTAACTCATTTAACTCATTAATTCATATACTCCTGAAAACATCCTGGGGTAGGAGGGTGATGACCATATGAATGACAGGGGCCGGGCGCAATCTTGCTTCTGCCTGGGATCAGGTCGGCCATTTTAGAAATCAAGGCATATCAGCCTCTCAGAAGATGAATTCTCAGATGATGGAAACACGAAATGGACAAGACAGGACACACACACACAGACACACAAACACACACATATGTAGATGGGTATCCACAAAGTATCAAGCCCTGACTTAGCCTGGTGGGAATGTAAAGGTAAAGTGGATGAGACCTGCTTGTGTAGAATTTACAATGCCAGTGACAAATGCCCTTAAAGGCAACAAAATACTAAAAAGAGGTTACAGGTGGCAGGAACCCCAGCAGAGGCTGCACAGAGGAGAAGGCATTTATTCTACTCTTGATGGATGAGACTTGGCCGGCCTGAGAGATGAAGGCATGGCCATTGCAGATAGAGAGAAGGCAGTGAGCCAGCAGATCACGCCATGTCCCTGCTTAGAAGGCTTTAGTGGCTTCCCAGTTCACTTAGTGCAAAATCCAAACTCCTTGCCATGATCTGCCCACACCTTGAGCCAGGTCCTCCTTCCCCTTGCTAAGCTCAGGCACATTGGGAATCTTTCCACGTGTTATTTATTTCCTCTGGCAGGTACACTGTCCTCTGAATCGTGCTGTAGCAACTCCTAATCGGTCCTCAGGTCTCAGCTTAAATTGCACTACCTCAGAGGCCTGTCCACCTTTGCCTTTTTTCCTCTCCCAGCAGAGTATGTGATTCCTTCCAAGCATATCTGCAATAGGATTTTGCAATAGGAGTTTTTACCTGTTTTTATGTGCGTAATGTCTGTTTTCCTTCTAGAAGGAGTTGCATGAGCTGGGACCTTGCCTACCTGTTCATTCCAGGTTCTGGCATACAGTGAGATTCATAAAATTCGTGGAATGAATGAAAGTAGTGATTGAATGAATGTGAGTGAAGGTCTTGGTGAGGACACGGTGGAATGTGTTTGGGAGATACTTTACTGTGGCTAGAGCTCACTGGATAACACGGAGTCACCGCAGACAGGTTGGAAAAGGGGTGGGGACCTCGAAGGTTCCTAGGGTTCGAAAGTACACCCCCACTCCATGGGCTCTGCATTGCAGGGTCTGGGCCAGGTGTTAGGCGGCCGGGAGGGACCACAAACCTAAGACTCTGTCCTAGAGCGCGCTGATACCTTCTGTCCAGAGCCAAAAGGGCAGACAGGGACTTGTGCGGAAAATAAGCTGCAACCACCTGCGCCAACCGGAGATGCTGAAGGAGCAGGGACGGCGGGTGGACGGGGGAGAGGGATCGTGCCCAAACCACTCCTGAGATTTGCCCAGCGGCCCCGGGCAGCTCCGGGAGTGGTCTCGCCCCCGCGGCCGAGGGTCACCACGGAGGGTCGCCCCAGCCGGGCCGAACACCCAGGCCGCGATGCCCCCCGCCACGCCCGGGCCCGCGAGTCCTCGGGGGGCGGCGAACACTGCCCGAGATGCCGCCCACGGCTCCCGGGGCCCCGCGAACTCCCGCAGCCAGAGGCCGGCGCCGGCCGCGCGCGGTAACAGGTCCCGGGCCGCGCCCACACTCACCCTGCGCCGCCTTCCCAGCCGCGCGCGCCCTCCACAGCCGCCGGGTCGCCTTCCACGGCCGCAGCGAAGAAAACAGCCTCCGGCTCTTCTTGGCCTCCTTCTCAGTTGCTCCCATCTGTGCGCCCGCGCCCTCCCCCGCCGCCCGCCGCCGCCCGAGGGTCGCCTCCAGCTTCCCCCGCCGCCGCGCGTCTGCCAGGTGCCCGGCCGTCGCCAGGGTAGACGCGGCCGCCGGGGGAGGAGCCTGCGGCCGGGGGGACCCTGCTCGCGCCAGCCCGCGGGGCGCGCCCGGCCGAGGCGTGGACGCGGCTGGGAGGCGCTGGCCCCGGGCGCGCTCGGAGCTGGGCAGCTTCCAGCGAGTGCCCGAGACGTGCGTCCTTCCCTCTGCAGGTGTCCATGGAGTGCCCGGCTGCGGCGCGCATCAGTAATTAACACAGACATCCCCGGAGGTGTGCACTGATTTTTTTAGCTCCACAAATTGAAGCCCCAAGAGGTGCCCGGAGATCACAAAGCTGCTCAATGGTGACAAGTCCTGGGTGGTACCCATATTTTTTTCCTACCTTGCTTCTGCTCTAGAGTGATCCCACTTTATATTAGGATTTTTTTTTTTTTTTTTGCATCTAACAGTTATGCTTGTCTTTCTCATACAACAGATTGTGAATCACTCATGGTTTTTAAAGAACTTCTGCATACAGGCCATTATGCCTGACAGCATCCTGCGGGGTGAGAGGCCTTTTCCTATTTTCCTGAATAGGAAACTGAAAAGGGACTGGGCTGACCCACCACCAACACTTGGTCTCTGTCACGATTTTGTGATTTTGCTCGTAATTGGTAGAGTCTGGGAAGATGATCAACACCAAGGTCCCTTAACAATTACGTCATTTAGTAAAAACAGCTATATTTATGAAGTGCTTTTCATGTGTCCTATTTTACATCACGGTTACATAGTAAGTATCAATGCTAATTTTATTGGATTTGACAACTGAACTGTAATGTCAGAAAATATCCTTATATTTTAAGAAATACGCATTAAGATATTTGGGTGTAAAGGAACATGATGCATTTAATTATCTTTCAAATGGTTTATAAAAATCTCAAAAGGGGGCCTCCCCGGTGGCGCAGCGGTTGAGCGCTGGGTTGCGAAGCTGCCCGTGGCCTCTGCGGCGCCGGTTCGATCCCCGGCTTCTCCCCGGCCACCAGAGGAGGGTCCCACATGGCGCACAGACCTCTCCTGCCGCCCGCTGCTCCCCTCAGCAGTGTACTTCGGTCCTTCTGCCTGCTCTGCTCCCCGCTCTGGCTCTGGTGAATTCTCTCACCCTCCCTCTCTTCTGACTGTACCCTGTGCTTGTATAAACAAAACAAACAAACAAACAAACAAATAAATAAATAAAAATGACTCTATAAAAAAAATCTCAAAAGGTCACATACTGTATGATTCCATTAATATAACATTTTTTGTCTAAAATGCATCTTTATTTAATTCAGGTATAATTTTCTTATAATAGAAAGCATAAAAGAGTGATGGGGGGGGCCTCCCCGGTGGCGCAGCGGTTGAGCGCTGGGTTACGGAGCTGCCCGCGGCCTCTGCGGCGCCGGTTCGATCCCCGGCTGCTCCCCGGCCACCTGAGGAGGGTCCCACATGGCGCGCAGACCTCTCCTGCTGCTCCCCTCAGCAGTGTACTTCGGTCCTTCTGCCTGCTCTGCTCCCCGCTCTGGCTCTGGTGAATTCTCTCACCCTCCCGCGCTTCTGACTGTACCCAGTGCATGTATAAACAAAAACAAACAAATAAAGAAAGAAAGAAAGAAAACATGCCTCTATATAAAAAAAAAAAAAAAAAAAAAAAAAAAAGAGTGATGGGGTTTGACAAATGGATGCACACTTGTGTAACAGACAAGTCTAATATTACCTAACAAATATGTCTGTCACCCCAGAAAGTTCTTCCAAACCCCTAAGCACTCATGTATCCCCAAATCTCTCCCCCTAGAAGCAACCAGTATTCTGATCTCTCTTGCTATATCAGTTTAATATAACATTCTTAAAATGGCAAAATTATATAAATAGAGGATAAGTAGTGGTTTCCCCGGGAGAGAGGGGTGTGGCATAAAAAGGCAGAAGGGAGCTCCTGTGGGGATAGAATCTCTCTGTAGTTTGACTGGATCATGTCAACATACTGGTTGTAATATTAGACTATAGTTTGCACAATGTTACCATTAGGGGGAAATGAGTAAATGTGTGCATGAGCTCTCTGTGTAATATTTCTTATAACTGCATGTGAGTCTACAATTATTTTTAAATAAAGGTTTGATTTTTTTAAAAGTTACATATCTGCAATTTCATAGGGTTCATTGCAGTATCTCAATGTGTTTGAGCCAAGATTCCACCTAGGCCCATGAGTACACTCCATGTTGTCATGACCCCTGGCTCACTGTGCCAAGGATCATCAGCTGGGCTCAAGAAGGTTGCACAGCGGACTCTGAAAGGCCATATAAGATCCAGTCAGGGAGAGCTAAATTACTCTCCTGTTAAGAATAGTCTAGATAATGGACACTCTCAAAGTCATTATGGGACTGCCCTATTTTATTCTTTCCCTAAGCCAGAAGAATGGAAGATATAAATCTGAAACAAAGAAGGGAAGCAGAAGAGACAGAGAAAAAGGTAGAAAATGAGAGGTGTCCTCTTGCTCTTTATCAATAATGAGCTGAGTTTTCTTCTACACCCACCTTTACTCTCCATCATATGCAGACTGAAGTCTGAAAAAAATAGACCCTTAGAAGATCTAACTAACAAAGCTATGCAGGAATAGTAGCCATGGGCCATTAACCAATATACTAGAGGAAGGTTGCCCTCTAATCCTGGGATTTCTTACCTGGATTAGGACACCTAAAATCTAATCCTGGTTATCCAAACCTTCTGGGAAATATTGGTTATGTCCGTTCCTCTCCTGACTTACTATTTTCATCATTTCCACCCCTACTCCTGTTATAGGACAGCCCCGATATTGAACGGGTTCCTGGCTGTGGGTCCTCACCCACGCGCTTAAAAGGGACTTATTAATACTCCACTACAGACACACACAAAAGGTTAATGAAAGGTTTATTTACAAGGGAAAAGGAAATAAGGAAAATGTACAACTCAGGGAGAAAATAGGGAAATAAAATCTTTAATGCGTCCTACCCGATCCGCCAACCGGGAAACCCAAAGTCACTCTCAGAGCTGGCCGGACCCTGCTAGCTGGTGGAGAGCCAAAATGGGGGACTCCCCCCAAAGCCCACGTGTCTGCCTTTATATCAACCTGGCTGCTTAATCCCACCCTCAGGTCCCAACCACCTTCCCTTTGGTGGTGATGGTGTTATAGGACAGGGAGAGGGGCAGCCCAAACCCCGCAAACCTGCCTATTCTAAATGGGTTCGGCCATCCGCCGCATCAACACAAAACACATGAGACTAATGGAAGGATCTTTAATAAAACTAGGAAACAATACAGGTAAGGCAAAGAGTCTAGTTTCTAAATGAAGCACCCAAAGTTACCCGTCCCCTCGTGGGTAAAAGTCCATCCATATGGGATCGGCCCAGAGCAAAGCCCCAAAGCCTGCCACAAGTCTAAAGCATCTTCCAGTGGGGACCCACAGCAAAGGGTCAGAAATAACCAGACAAGCCCGGAAGGAAAAAAGCAAAATCAACATCAAGATAAAAACTGCCATTGTCACCTCCCCACGGGTCTCACCCACATCTGTGTCACCCAGACTATGACCAAAAGACAAGCACAGTTTCTTCACGTGTCTCTAGGCTCCATGCGCCTCTTCCAGGTCTCCTGGCTCCATCCTGCTTCCTTCCTCAGTCTCTTCTGCAGCTTCTCCTCTTCCTGCTCAGCTCCACCCTCCCTTGGGTGGGGCAGGGAACCTCCCCCTTTCCTGGGGACCACCCTGTTACAATGGGATTTGGAGTTCCCAGTGTCTTTGGCTTTGGCCTGGGGTGGGGGTGGAGTCCACAAAGCCTGTATGGAATTAGCTTTAGGACATCCTTTTCCCCTAACACTCCCATTAATGGAGGGAGAGGGGGAGAAACTTAACAAAATGACCTACATGTGTCTTTCCAGGGTCTCCCACCATCTTTCCCTATGTGTTCTGACTCTCACTAGCTGGTTCTGGAATTCTGCTAAGTGTTGGTAACCCCAGCGAGGCTGGCTTGGAGACTCACACTTCCACTGTGCTGGCACATCCAGTGGGTTGAAATAGCTTCTTGGAGGGATCCACTTGCTCACTGCTTACACTTTGCTGGGTGGGGCAGGATGAGAAGCACATTCTTTGATTTGCCCTTTGAGTCCAAACATCATGTGATTTCATGGCCTTCCTCCAGCTCAGAGTTGGACCAAAGCCAGAAGCTTCTGGCTGCCATGAATACAGCTTGCTCCAGGCAAATTCAGCAGGGAGTTGTCTCTGCAGTCCCTGGAGTCCATGAAAAGAATGCGGCCTGAGAGACTTTCCACCACAGTGGAAACACCCAAGTGCTTTGAGGCACATTCGTGAGCATTAGCAACTTTGAATTTCTTTTCAAATGTCAGAATTGCAAAACAAATAAGCCCACTAATTTGTACATCTGACTCACTAGGCATAGGAGAAAAACAATCCTGAATTCTATTCATATCATTGTGTTTATAAAGCTAAGTCCAGAAATATGTAAGTAAACTAAATGGGATACAAGATTCTCCTGTGAATGTGTACATATGAGGGGTGTGTGTGTGTGTGTGTGTGTTTGTGTGTGTGTGTGTTATGAAGAAGGTTGAAACAGAACCTTGCTATGAAGAGGCTAGGAGACAGAACCTAGAACTTTCCAACTAGGAAGAGCTGTGTAAACCCTGATTGCCACTTTCTGGGTGACCTTATCGACTTGTTTACCTTCTCTAAGTCTCAGTTTCCCCATCTGGAGATAGTAAATAGTACTTATGACATAGGTTTGTGATAATTTTTACTATTATATGCACAGGATCAAATAGACTCAGTGAGAGGTAGCTTATTATAATACTACATCCATTTAGAAAGACAATGACAGATTTAAAAGAATGGCATCTTCTTTTACAATGAGTAAATAAATATATGTGTGCATGTTATCTAAAGACAAAGCAATGGGAATGTCTGGTTATTGCTGAAGGTTAGATTCTTCAAACTTCATGATTTATTTTTATCTCTCTTTTCTATGATACCTAAGGGATTCTGTCATCAACCCTCCATTACAAAAACGTCCAGAATATACACGAAATAGTATAACCCTAAAGGTATCGCTGATACCTTTGGACCCATCAGAAGCCAATGGTGGTGCTTCAAATTAGGCTGGTGACAACGCCAATATGAAGGAATAGTGCAGGAAATAATTAAAGGCAGTCTCCACTTTAAACATATTTTTCAAACTGAAGTTTTCCAATTTACAAAATTTTGAGACAGTCAAGATTTAAAGAGCAATATCTACAACTATGGCATTTTCAGTAATGTTACCTGGTATAAGAGGAGAGGAAACTACTCATGTAAGATGTTTTCAGAATTCACAAGATTTGTTTCTGTTTTTTTTTTACATCATTGTTCATTTTTAAATAATATTTGCTCCCAGGCCTCCCCAGTAGCACAGCAGGTTGAGCACGGTGCTATGAAGCTGTCTGCAGCCTCTGCAGCACTGGTTCGATTCCCAGCCAGCCAGGGAGATTCCCACATGGCGAGGCGGACCTCTCCTGTCTCGCCAACTGCTCCCTTCAGCAGTGTGCTCCGGTCCTTCTGCCTGTTCTGCTCCCTGCTCTGTCTCTGGTGGATTCTCTCATGCTCCCGCACATCTGGCCTGTGCCCCAGTGCTTGTATGGATAAATAAATCTTTAAAAATAATAATAATAATAATAAAAATAAATAAATATTTTGCTTCCCCCCACCCCCTCAGGTGTATTCCCCGTAGAGTTTCCTTCACCAATGCACCCTTGCACCATCACCTCAGTCCCCTGGGCTCCTCCCTCCCTCCCTTTGATGCTTCTACGAGATTTGTTTCAATCATCTATTGCTGTATTGTAAACCACTCCAAAGTTTAAAATGGCTTAAAACAACATCAATCATTTATTGACTAATGATTTTGCAATATAGACAGGGCTCTTAGAAGGGACAACTCATTTCTGCTCCACTTGATATTAACTGAGCTTGTGCAGGGCATGAGGAACCAGCTCTAAGACAGTTGCCTCACACAGCTAACTAGATGGTGCAGGCAGTCAGATGGAAGCTCAGCTAAGAGCCATGTGGTTGCTTGGACTTATTGTAGGCTCTTCAGATTCATGAAGAATAAATAAGGCAAAGAATCCTGTTTCCTAGAACTCACAGTCCATACGGGGGTAGAAGGGGAGGGATTTGGAAATACACAATAAACATTAGGTAAATTAAATTAGTAAACTTTGACGTTTGAGAGAAGATCTAAGTGTAAAGGAAAAGGCAGAGCTGGGGGAGGGGTCTAGGAATGCTGTTTGGGGGAGCAAGAGCAGCAGCAGGTTGTAGTTTTTAAAAGGTTAGTTATGGAAGACCTGGTGGAGAGAAAATTTGAGGAAAGTCTTGAAGAAAAAACACCCAAGAAGTCAGCTATGAAAGTGCCTAGACAGAAGCATTTCAAGCAAAAAGAACAGAAGAACGAAGGCCCTGCTTGGCAGTAGTCTGATAGGTTTTTAAGGAACAGCATGAAGACACGGGAAGATGGAACAGAGTGAGCAAGGAGTTCTGTGGTGGGAGAAGAGGTTAGGAGCTGCCAGAATGAAAGGATTAAGTAGAGCATGTCAGGTACTACTCATCTGAAACTTCCCTCTGAGTGAAATGGGAACCAATGAGGCAATGTCATTCTTCCCTTCACTAATTTTCCTCTGTAAAATTGGGGAAATAACATATGTCTCAGAGAAGCAGTTTGAAGACGACATGTGAGATTACATTTGTGAAGCACCTAGAGTTGTCTGGTATAAAGCAAATATTCAAATACGCTGTCCTCACCCTCCCCTTTTAAGTGACACAAACATGCTGTAACAAAAGTTCTTTGTATTCAATTCTTTTGTATTAGAGAAGCACTTTTGTGTGGTGACTGGAAATTGCATTAAAGGGCACCGGACCTCTCTGGGCATTTTTGCCCCATGGCTCAGAATTCAACTGTGTGTCTTGGTGGGTAGAAAATTAATGCAAAATAATGGTTATCTACAGACACTTGAAAGGCCTTCAAGACAGAGAACAAGGCCATGGGAATAGCTGATTGTGCTGAGAGAGGGTGATTTTATATTCCCTCCTTTTCTTTCTTCAATCTTACCATCAGAGACTTTTTTGAAAGTGACAACCCAATTGTGTAATTGTAGATGATTTTTTGATTCTTTTCTTTTTTCAAGCTCTCTATGAATAAATCTTACTTGTATAATAAGAAAAAAAAATTTGGGCAAAAAGATGACTGTTGGGGAGGATCTCCCATGGGTGGTAAGAAGTAAATGGGTTTTACTGGGGACTGGGCTGCTGCTGTGTGGACAGGCCACGGCTATTCGGTCCAGCCTCTCATCAGCACCTGCCATGCTCACTCCTTTTGTTCTACTAGAGAATGACTTTGCAGTAAGTAGTATGGCGTGATTCCTTCGGGGTGAGCATGCTTTCAAACCTTAGAATGTGTACACCCTTGCTTTCTGAGGGTTGAGGTATAATTATAGTTAAAATTGCTGTGTTTGCTCTTATTACAGAATTACTTTTCTCTCGTGGCAGAGATGACTGTAGTTTCCTATACCCACATGTCTTACCTTCTGGGCATACAGCTACTTTTCAGCCTTGCCTGGGTCATGGCCACTGACTGAGTCTGGTTAAGGAAATGGGGAATGTTTCAGAGGCCTGCCCTCTGAAACCTCTCACATAACCCTGCAAGCTCTTTCTTCACACAAAAGCCAGTGGGAGGCAGAAGATTCAGTGTCTGATGCTGAAGCCCTGAGGGATACTGGAACTGCCTCTTGAAGGGAGCCTGGGACCTGAACGACTGAATGAAACAAAGCCCTCCACTTTCACCATCAATCACATTGCACAGCAGTGTGAGCAAGATACACCTTTGCTATGTCCAACCACTGAGATTCTGCAGTTGTTTGCTCCATCAATTAGAATACTCCGGTAATCTGCCCTTAGGGGCTGCATCCTGGAGGAGAAATACCTGCCTCTGAGTGGTATCCCTGGCAACATGATGCCAGATGAACACTTCCCAGGGAAGATTAACTGGGGCTGCATCTCAACATGTCCCATGGGGCCACAAAAAGCAAATGAGATCATTTGATGCTGACTCTGAGGACAAATTTCCCTGAATTATATTTACTTATCTGTGCTTCTCTCTTCTATGAATGACTACCTCTGCTTCTTATATCAGCTATGGATTGTTAATGATGATGGAGAGAAATGAACTGGGTAGATAGAGTGAAAGGTTTTGCCAAGGGTTTTGACAATGCGAATATTTAAGAGAGTTTGCTTCTATGAGCTCAGCTTGAAATATTGGGCCACCTTCTATAGTAATGACATGCCTCCATGAACTTTTTCTTTCATTAAAACTACTTTGAACAAATACTGCAATCATTTCTTGGGATACAACTCTGAAGAACTGTGAACCACTGTGATTCATTTACTCAAGGAGCTTATAGTCTAATGGAGAAGAAGGAAATCAACCCCCCACACCCAAACAAATAGTCATGCAAGTGTAACAGCTGCTATAAAGGAAAAGCCTAGAATACTAGCACTTGAAAGTATATAATTGCTGCAGAGGGAGGGTCTTGACTAATCTGAGAGGAAAAGTCTCCTAGAGAAAGTGACATTGACTTTGAGACCTGCAAGATTACCAGAAATTGCCCGGAAGAAAAATACTCGTTATAAGAAAAAAAAAAAAAACCTAACACAGAAGGACCACTATCACTACTAATACTAAGCTATAATACTAGTAATAACATCTTTATAATACTTATTATGTATCAGGTAGTGATCTAAGTACCCTACATATATGAATGAATTTAATCCTCCCAGCAACCCTATGAAGCACTATTAAAATTGTCATTTTGCAAGTGAAAACCAGACACAGAAATGTTAATAATTTGCTAAGAAATGGGAAAGAAAGGATTTGAACTCCAGTGAGTAGGCTCCAAAGTTCATACCCTCAGTCACAGTGTTGCAATCTAGGCAGGAACAGGGAAGACCTATATGGCTAGAGTTTGATGAGCAATGGGGAAGGCAGCACAAAGTGAAGCAGGAAAGATGTGGATTCGGGACTCCTTTTATGGATGGCATTGGGGGAAACTCTGGCATGCACTAAAAAAGCAAGTCTCCTAAAATTCCTAACCATAAGAAAAAGGAACTCTCCTGCACTGCTGGTGGGAGTGCAAACTGGTCCAAACACTATGGAGAGCTGTGTGGAGATTTCTTGAACTACTAAAGATAGAGCTTCCATATGATCCAGCAATTCCACTCCTAGGTGTTTACCCAAAGGACATGGAAACATTAATTCAAAAGGGCACCTGCACCTCTATGTTTATTGTTGCACTATTTACAATAGCTAAGCTATGGAAACAACCCAAATGCCTTAAAATAGATGACTGGATCAAGAAGATGTGATACATCTACACGATGGACTATCGCCCAGCAAACAAAAAAGATAAACTCATGCAATTTGCAGCAACATGGACGGAGCTGGAAGGGATCATGCTCACCAAAATGAGCCAGACAGAAAAAGAAAAATACCGGATGGTCTCACGCATAGCAGGAATTTAGAAAACCTAAATAAGGGACCAGGAAAAAGACTAATTATAATAAAGTAAAAATCAAAATCAACAAGCAACTATAAACCAGAGACAAACAAACTACGGGGGGGTGGGGGAGCATGGGTAGGAGGGATTATGGTCAAAATAAGGGGGGTGGGAATTGTATGGGAACTATAACCAAGATGAAAATGTATGCATTTTTATGCAAAAATGAAAAAAGATGTAAAAAATATATAAAATTAAATTTTAAAAAAATTAAAAAAAATTCCTAACCATACCTGTCTTGGTCTTTGTTTTCTCCACCTGAACTTGGTGACCTGTGAACATGACAACTGGTCCTGTCCCATTAGCAATTCATACAACCCCTAACCCATGAGTTCTTCCTAAGGAGTTTAGTGATTCTTCTCTCTAGCTGATCTGCATTGGGAACCCCGGGGTTCAAAGTTCCTACTGCCCTAAGAAGTGAGTTTACTGATGTTCTCTCTGACCCCTTAGCCAGGCTGATCCCCATGTACAGTGAGCCCCTGAGAGGCCCCACCTCTGTGCACCCACCTCACACAACTCACAAGGTTCACCCTTTTTGAATTGTATATACAGAATATGGCATATACAGAAAATGCAGGGAAATCAAAGCTTCTATCTAAGACTGTTGTCCAACACAATTTCGTCCAACACAATTTCCACCAGCACATGTGGCTATTTGAATATAATTTGTTACATTTTTAATTTTAAAATCTAAGTTTAAAAAATTAAAGAATGAAATAATCATTTCCTCAGTTGAACTGGTCATATTTCAAGTGTTCATTCAATAGCCCCTAGTGGCTATTATGTTGCATAGTATAGTTAAAGAATGTTTCTGTCATTGCAGAAAGTTCTATTACAAAAATTCTGTCAATGCTCTAGAAATAAGTTTATACCTCTTGGATCATCTCAAGATCATGGCAGCCCCCCCCCCACCCTACCCCACCCCCAGTGGTGCAGGGCTTAAGACACAACGTATGAAGCTATCTGCAGCCACTGCAGCAAAAGTTCGATCCCCAGTAAGGGAGTTACCCGCATGGGGCAGCAGACCTCTCCTAACTCGCCCGCTGTTCCCCTCAGCAGTGTATTTCAGTCAATCTGCCTGTTCTATTTCCCACTCTGTCTCTGGTGAATCTTCTCACCCCCCACACCTCTGGCCTGTACCCCAGCTCTTATATGCATAAATAAATCTTTAAAAAAAAATAATAAAACATGGCAGAACCCTGAGTGTGTTTAATTCCAAAGTATATCCTTATTACACTATGGATTATCTCTATTCATAGATTATTATTTCTCATTCAACTAATACATACTATAAATCTGTTGTCAGACTCGATGATGGATATTCAAATAAGCTCAAATATCATTTTGTTAAATAGTTTTAGGTGACTAGAGCAAGGTCTTTGAAATATGGATGTACTGGACTACCCCTTCTTTTGTGGGTTTGTTTTTTTTTTTTTTTTAAAGATTTATTTATTTATTTATACAAGCATTGGGTACAGTCAGAAGCGCGGGAGGGTGAGAGGATTCTCCAGAGCCAGAGCGGGGAGCAGAGCAGGCAGAAGGACCGAAGTACACTGCTGAGGGGAGCAGCGGGCGGCAGGAGAGGTCTGCGCGCCATGTGGGACCCTCCTCTGGTGGCCGGGGAGCAGCTGGGAATCGAACCGGCGCTGCAGAGGCTGCGGGCAGCTTCGCAACCCAGCGCTCAACCGCTGCGCCACCGGGGAGGCCCTCTTTTGTGGGTTTGTGGATGGACACTCAAACCTCAGGAAAGTTGCTTAACCTCTCTGAACCTCATATAACATTGTTATGAAAATTAAATGAGAAAATACGTGAAAACATTTAGCAACCATTATCATCATCATCATCATCATCATCATCATCAACATCATCCCACTTGGCTGGGAACACAGTGGAAAGGGAACAGAATCTTATCTTTCTAAGACAATAATAACTGCCATAGGCCTTCTTCATATTGATCACAGATCTATCTTCTTTATGCCATTTAGTCAATGGGATTGGTTCTGCCATGGGTTACTCATTACAACTCGTTGATGTCTGAAGGATATACATTCTTGTCCCCTCCCCACATCCAACCCCAAATCCTTCACTTTTATACCCTCCTTCTCCTTCACTTTTTCACTGTAATCTGAACATTTATGTCTTCTTTCATAATATCTTGCTAAAGAGTAGAACCCAGAACCTCCCAAGATCATCAGATATTGTGCAAATACTGTATAGTCAATGTCTACCAACAAACATAACTATAACGAGGGATTCATTTAAAATTATTTAACATTTTTAAAACTCATTTAGAAAATAAATTATGAAGGTTTATTTCTGTAACTGTATTTTGAAACATAACTGTAAGATTTAGTTCAGATACCTTTTTTTTTTTTTTATACAAGCACTGGGTACAGTCAGAAGCGTGGGAGGGTGAGAAAATTCACCAGAGTCAGAGCAGGGAACAGAAAAGGCAGACTGACGAAGAAATAAACTGCTGAGGGGAGCAACGGGCGTGGCAAGAGAGGTCTGTCGCGCCATGTGGGACCCTCGCTGGCGGCTGGGGATCGAACTGGTGCTGCAGAGGCAGCTTCGCAGCCCAGCGCTCAACCGCTGTGCCACCAGGGGAGGCCCAGTTCACATACCCTTTTATATAAATGTTTCCATAATCTATATATTCCTCATATTTTTATTAGCAATATACCTGAAAACATTACCATTGTGAGTACAAAGACATGATGACCACCATTAATCCAAACACATTACTATATATTTATTATAAGACCTAAGATTATTTCAGTTGTTTTGGGGGAGGTTGTGAATGATTTTTTTACCATTGAATTGTGTTAGTGAAGAATTGTCTAACTTTTCAAAAATTATTTTGATAATAATTGTTAGGAAATCAAGATTTTCCCTTGGTATACTTATGCAACTGATTTTTTAAAAAAACTAAATATAGGACTTGGCATGTATTTCCATTAAATTACACATTGTTGTTTTTACCTAAACTCAAGGTCACTCAAAAACTTGGTTCTTTTATCCAGTGATACCTCCCAGTTATAAATCTGATTTTACTTCCACCTAAGTCACTGAATCATCCAAGACCAAAAAAGAGGCGCACATATGATGAAGCAAGTGTGACCTTGCTCCAAAATCTTGGATGTATATCCCCTTCCACTGATCTCTGCAAGAGTCTTGTTCTGGGGCTACCTGACCCTTTGCTTTCCCCGATTCTGCCACCCTAGGTCTCCAGCTTACAGCTTGAACAAAAAGACAGCCAAGGGCCAGCTTGGTGCCACAAGGGGTTAAGTAAGCACCGCACTATGAAGCAATCCACAGCCTCTGCAGCACGAGTTCGATGCCCTGCCGACCAGAGAGAAACCCACATGGTGCAGCAGACCTCTCCTGTCTCGCCCGCTGTTCCCCTCAGCAGTGTATTTCAGTCAGTCTGCCTGTTCTGTTTCCCACTCTGTCTCTGGTGAATCCTCTTACCTCCCGCATCTCTGGCCTGTACCCCAGCTCTTGTATGCATAAATAAATCTTTAAAAAGAAAAAAAAAAAAAAAAAAGACAGCCAAGCACAGTGAAGGAAAGAATATATCCATTACAGCTTTAGTAATAAAAACAAAATCCAAGGGCCTCCCCGGTGGCGCAGCGGTTGAGCGCTGGGTTGCGAAGCTGCCTGCAGCCTCTGCAGCGCCAGTTCGATCCTCGGCTGCTCCCCGGCCACCAGAGGAGGGTCCCGCATGGCGCGCAGACCCCTCCTGCCGCTCGCTGCTCCCCTCAGCAGTGTACTTCGGTCCTTCTGCCTGCTCTGCTCCCCGCTCTGGCTCTGGTGAATTCTCTCACCCTCCTGCGCCTCTGACTGTACCCAGTGCTTGTATAAATAAATAAATAAAATCTTTAAAAAAAAAATCCAACACAAAAGGAGTTTAAAACAATAGAAGTAAAATGGAGTTTTGGGGTCCACTGACTAATCCAATTGAAAATTAAATTTAGAAACTTGGGCCTCCCTGGTGGTGCAGGAGGTTGAGCGCCACCCTGTGAAGCTGTCGGCAGCCTCTGCAGCGCTGGTTCCATGCTAGCCAGCCGCTAGAATCCCACATGGCGAAGCGGACCTCTCCTGTCTCGCCCGCTGCTCCCCTCAGCAGTGTACATCGGTCAATCTGCCTGTTCTGTTCCCCACTCTGTCTCTGGTGAATCCTCTCACCCTCCCACGTTCCTGGCCTGTACCCCGGTTCTTGTATAAATAAATAAATCTTTAAAAAAAATTAGAAACTTATTCAATGAATCCATTACTTATTGATCATGTTCTTGTCAGGGGGGAATGAAAAAGAGCTGACACCCAATGTCCTTTTACAAAAGCAGCAAACAAGCAGCAAAAAAGTTCATGTCACTTTTTCCAGCCTCTAGTTTGGAATCTGTGGAGTCATCCATGCAGTTCACAAATGTCAAGCTCTGTCTCCTTCCAAGTCCACTCAGAGGCAGCCCTTATTGCCTTTCTACATCTTTCTTTGGTATTTCTATAGATGAATAAAATATGAATAAAATATCACAAGAAAATATTTAGAAATGCTAACCAAATTCATCCTTCTGTTGTAACTATCCAAACAGCTTGGCGCACTTGTGCTCATTGCCATAGTGACAGAAGGAAGAGGAAAAACAAGTATAGGGAGTGATGAGGTTCATCCTGCTTGCTTTAGTTTTCAAAAGACTAAAGCCACCGGAATGAACATGAATCCTTGTAAATACAAAGCTTTGGGGAAAACATAATAAAAAATAGAGAGGATTTAAGGAGAGGCTTACTCACCACATTCTCCAAACTTGGATATTCCTCATGGGATGTGGGGTGCAGGAAGACTGAGAAAAAGTGTTCAAAATACAAATTTTGAAAGGTCTTAGAGTAGGGGCTTGGTGGCCTATCCCTGAAACAACATCCCGAGAAACTTCCCATAGACCATCTCTCAGACATTCCAGTGCCCCAAGGAACAGGAGCAGCAAAAAATAACTCCTGGATCTGAAGAATGATATCTTGTACAAGAGAAGGGTAGTGAAGAAGCAAGAAGTCCCTCTGGGCCTGACAGAACAGGGACTGGTGTGACTGGTGAGCAAGAATCAGACAGAAAGATGGATATCAGATGCCTGTGTTGACAGATGCCCTCAGTTATCAGATGGACTGAATGCCATCTCATCAGTTCATTGGAACTCTGGTGCAGCCTTGGAGAAAAAGAATGAGAAACATCAAACTCAATGAGATTATATCTATAAGGTTGCTATGATAGAAATTCCAAACAAAAATTAGACTGAACTATATAAAAAAAGAGATGTTCTAGTTTTTGTATACCTGAGTTATGGGCTTACTATCCACAACACACACACACAATTCTTTATAGAGTATATCATCATTTACATGTTATTCATATTTTTCTTAACAATGTTTCTGGAAATATTTTTAAGGTATGATATTCCAGATATAGACTAAGATTTATTACATATTGTTTAACCATATTCTTATGGTCATATTCACATTGTTTCAGTTTTTGCTGTTTTAATCAAGACTTTATTGTATAGCCTTGTGTATATCTTTCCATGTCTACATTTTTCTGTAGGATAGATTCTTTGAAATAAAATTATAAGATCAAAGGCCATGTATGTGAATTTTAAAGTTTGATACACACTGACAATTTGTCCTCCAAAATGACTCTATTAACTTGCCTATCTTGTAAGAGTATGTGAGAATGTCCTTTACATAATAACCTCATAACCTTTGAATATTTTTAACATTTTTAATTTTTCCCTAATTGCGATATTAACTTTCCGTATGTTTATTTACATATATGTATCTTTTGTGAATTATCTGTCTCTGTTCATATCTGTTATCCATTGTTCTACTGGCTTTCTCTCATCGATTTGTAGGAGCTCTTTATAGATAATAGATGACAATCTTCTCTGAGAAATTTTCCTCCAAGTCACTTTATATATTTCCTGTATATAAAATTTAAGTCTTTATGTAGTCAAGGTGGTTGATCTTTTATTTCATGAATTGTTTTATTATGAATGGCTTTTCACTTTGTGTATTACAAAATTACATCTTTTACGTTTATCATCAATAGCATTATAGATTTAAATATTAAGTCAACCTAAAGTATATTTTACACAAATTTCAATAGACTCTGTTCACCAAGGTTTTCCTCAAATCAGGCCCTGTGGCAGGCTGGTCCCACCTTGCAGGAGTATTCAATCAGACTGTGCAGTGTGACAAGGGTGAAAGTCACAGTAGCACAAAGCCCTGCAGGAACATGCACAGGAGGAGTCAGACAAGCCTCCAAGGATAAGGTGATGAGAACTAGACCATGAAAAACAAAGAAGAGTTTCAAAGGCATGAAAAGAAGAAAACACCTCAGGAAAATGGAACGCATATAGAAAGATACAAAAACCACAAAAAGCAAAGCACATTTGAAGAATGGTGTGGTGTTATCTTAGTTTGAAATAACTGGAATATAGCTCATGGAGATGTGGCAAAATGTACAACTGGAAAGTTAGTCAGAACCAGATCACAAAGGGCCTTGAAAAATACACACTGCTTATTGAAGTTCTAATTCATTATTGGGCCCAGAATTCACTTGAAAATAACTGAAGAGTGGGGATATGGATGAGGATATAGGTGAAACAAGAATGGCCAAGAGTTGAAGTTAAATGGTCGTTATATTAAATGCATTGAAACCCTTACTCTCTCTTTCCCCTTACATATGTTTGGAAATTTCATAATGCAATTTTGAAACAAAAACATTGTCATCTTATGCAAGGACATTCTTTGGTATAAAATAAGATTGGAAGCCTCTTGTCATGTCATTATTGTTAATAGTATTGTTGAGATTTTTTTTCTTTTAAAAGAAAAAAAAAAGGCTATTCATTAGCAAACTATGATTGTTTTTTCTGACAAAGGAGACAGCCAGAAAATTGGGTACCAAAATATTAATAGACTTCACACTCCAGGGCAAAGAATTAAGGGCACCATTTTATATTTTCCTGTACTAATATTACATGTCAAATTACATTCTTATTAAGATCAAAAACAGAGATTCCACTTAGCAAAAATGTTAAAAATCCAATTATAGAAGAATAATTGATATGTTCACAAGCTGGATAACTGTGAAGCTACTAAAAAATATTTTGGAAGAAAATTTGTTAATGGAGAGATTCTTATCAGATATGCTAACAAAAAGCAAGTATAAATCCATGAGGAATATTATTATAATTATATGTAAGAAAAATGTATATACACACAAAGAAATTGAAAGGATAATACCAACATATCAACAATGACTACATTTGGGAAATGAGGCTATTATTAATTTATGTCCCAACCTATTTTTCTTTATTAAAGATATATTTCTATGACTTAAAAGATGGGGGGAAAATGCCTCACAGACCTCTTTAAAGACGACATGAAAAATACAACCAAGGAATAAGTGGCAGAGATTATAAAAGAAAAACACCAAGGTAATTGTAAAAGATGAAATTTTCTTCCACTCTCCATTTTGATCAACTGGCACATTCTGTCTTAGGAACTGAAAACTATAGACTTATAATTAGCAAAGTAATTAGTTGGACAAACAGATTTCCAGTAGATCTAATCTGATGTACTGAAATGCATTATATTCTAATTACCAATCTCATTTTTCTTAGATATACTAGTTAATGAATCTAATAATTGAATTCTTTTATAGTTGCCCATAACTTAAATGCAGACAAGCAATAGTAGAGAATATACCTTCTTTTCATGGAGTTACAAAACCTGACCAAAAAATCTGCAAAAGCTCCATGAAATAGAAATCATACAAAAAATATTTTGACCATAAGCAATGTACTAGAAAATAATCAGTTTAAAAAATCAAAAGCTCTTTCACATAGAAATTTGAAATTAAGATTAGATAGTCTTTGTATTGAAAAAGAAAAACAAAACAAAAATGAAGAATTTCTGTATTATAGTAAAAAATATTACATTTCAGAATTTGTGAGAGATTATTATGATAATATTCAGGAAATTTCAATGGCCTTATGTACATATTAAAATTATGGAATTAACGTAAATGAATTAAATTCTTAATATTTTTGTTCTCTAGGTGGGTAAAAGCCAAACTTGCCTAAAATAAAGCATAAGGGAGGAGATAAAGAAATATATTAATGGAATTAAAACTTCTTAGGAAAAAAACAGTGAAAAAGACAGAGTGAACATAAAATGGAGGGAATTTGAGAATTCTTTTTTTATTTTATTTTTTATTTTAACATTTATCATTTTTTTTAATTCTTTAAACAATATTTGCTTCCCCCCACCCCCCTCAGGTGTAATCCCCATAGAGTTTCCTTCCCCAAGACACCCGTGCACCATCACCACAGTGCCCTGTGTTCCTCCCTCCCTCCCTCTAATCCCTCTCCCTCCTCCTCCCCTGTAGTATGTCTCTGATTTATAATTGTCTGTTTTTGCTTTGTTGTGTTTTGTACTGTTATTTTTTTTTTTACACTGATGTCTTATTTGGTTCCCTATATTCCTGTTATAAGTGAAACCATCCAATATTTTTCTTTTTCCTTCTGGCTTATTTCACTGAGCATAATTCCTTCTAGCCCCATTCACATTGCTGTGAATGGCATGAGTTTATCTTTTTTTGAATTTGAGAATTCTTAAAGGAAAAACATGAGAGACCGTTTCCCTATTCTCAGGAAGAAGATCAGAATGGCAATACCTTCAGTATTTAACAGTGTGTTGGAAAGATTAGCCAATGCAGTCAGACAAAAGAAAACAATTATAATTAAGAAGGAAAAAAGAAGGGAAACTATTTCTATGTACTGATATTATACAGGGACGACCCAAGACAATCAATTTTACAACAAATAAGTAATAAAGAATTCCTTAACAGGGCCTCCCCGGTGGCGCAGCGGTTGAGCGCTGGGTTGCGAAGCTGCCCGCAGCCTCTGCAGCGCCGGTTCAATCCCCGGCTGCTCCCCGGCCACCAGAGGAGGGTCCCACATGGCGCGCAGACCTCTCCTGCCGCCCGCTGCTCCCCTCAGCAGTGTACTTGGGTCCTTCTGCCTGCTCTGCTCCCTGCTCTGGCTCTGGTGGATTCTCTCACCCTCCCGCGCTTCTGACTGTACCCAGTGCTTGTATAAATAAATAAATAAATCTTAAAAAAAAAAAAAGTAGAGAGAATTGAGAGGACACTTTAAAAAAAAAAAATTCCTTAACAAATGTTGCAGAATATAAAACTGACATACAATACTCAATAACCAACTACCAGTGAGCCATCTGCTACTGCTTTTCAAAAAGATAAGGAGCTCTCACCAGAAGGCAAATCTATTAAACCACTAAGTACCCTAATGAACAGGCTTTTTTTTTTTTTTTTTTAAAGAAAACCTTCCTAGTTTTGAACAGCCCAATGAGTTGACTTATATGACTCTGGGAGTAACACCTAGATAAAGGAAATAAATAAATGTTAATGTTAATAGGAATCAGGATACTCCTTTTAAGAATAAAACTATAAAAACAGAATATGAAAAAACTCTGTAATGTTGAAATTTGAATTATAAATACCAGTTTGAACTTATAATTAAAAAAATACGTACTTCTTAATTCTATCAAATAGCACCACAATAAAAATGAGCACATCTAGTACCAAGATCTTAGTGTTTTTGAAATACCAATTTCCACTAAAAGAAAACTTTTGAGATATTGCTAATTCCAGCCTTAGAAAGCAAAATGCAAGATGAATCTGTGATATCTTCTACCAAATTCAATTAAGTGTTCAAACACCAATGAGATCATCAAAACACCATGCTCAATGAAAATGTCAGTCACCAAAGAACACTTACATGATTCCATTTATATGAAATACTCAGACAAATCTACAGACAGGAAACTGGTTTGTATTTGTCAGGGACTAGGGAAAGACTATTACCCCTGCTACTCTTCATCCAGAGTAGCAACTGTAGACATTATTTTTGCTACATCTGCATGATAACTGAGGCTGGGCAGGATATAAAACCTTTGATTCATACTTCCTTTCTCTGAAAAGATTCCATTCTTGTTTTGATTCGTATATTGAACCACTTCATGATTTTGCCTGCATGCCCAGAGTGATTTTCCTGGACATACTAAAATATGTTTTAAAGTTGACTTTTATAGTCAATTTTTAGCTCCACTGTTTAGGATTTATTTATTTTTTTTGTAAGCTTTTACTGAATTAGCTTTAAATGCCAGTTTGATTTATTATTTTATTGTTCTTCTTTAGAACATTCAGTTATAGGTGTGTTAGATCTTCATTGTCTCTCTTTTATATCTATTATTTTATTTCTGAGATTTTTGTTAGGATGTATTTATTTATGCATACAAGAACGGGGGTACAGGCCAGAGGTGTGAACAGAGTGGGAACAGAACAGGCAGAATGAGTGAAATACACTGCTGAGGGGAGTAGCAGGCGAGTCAGGGGAGGTCTGCTGCGCCATGTGGGTTGCTCCCTGGCCAGGAATCAAACTTGTGCTGCAGCAGCTGCAGTCAGCTTCATAGGTTGCGTCTCAACCCCTTGTGCCACCAGGGAGACCCATATTTCTGAGTTTTTTGCTTTTTTAATATTAATTCTCTTGGTAAATGTTTATGTCACTTTTCCATTTTTCTGTTGTACGCTTTGTTGAATCTATACCCCTTCATGAATCTTGTAATTTAGTCCTAATTTGAGGGATCATTTTTTTTCACTTTGTGTTCAGTCAATTTTCACTTGAATATTTTTGTTTTAGGGCCTCCATGGTGGCATAGGGGTTAAAGTCTCAGCGCTATCTCTCATACCCCTCCCGCCCACACCTCTGGTCTACACCCCAGTTCTTGTATGCATAAATAAATAAAAATAAATCTTTTAAAAAAATTTTTGTGTGTCCACTCCTCTTCTGGATTTGTGAATTTCCAATTTATTGTACTTTTTCATATCTGTTATTGCTTGTTAAAGAGTATTTGATTGATATTGGAGTGTTGTGCTAGTTTTTTCTATTTTGAGGTTGGTTCTTGAACGTTTTCATCAGCTAAAGAAATTTGATTCTCAATTTATTCTCTTTAAAAAGTAACTGTGTGAATGTTAGTTGCCTTTTTCTAGTCAAGACTTATTTTTCTAGACCAGGTATTTCTGCAGGTGGGGTTGGATTTCAGCAACTTGCAAGTTTCAAAGCTCAATAATGCCCTCTTCAGTTGGTACAGTGAAGTACAATTTCTTTAAGGGATACCACCTTTGGGGCCTCCCTGGTGGTACAACGGGTTAAGCATCAGCACTATGAGGCAATCTGCAGCTACTGCAGCATGAATTCAATCCCTGGCCAGGGGGGTGACCACATGGCGCAGCAGACCTCTCCTGTCTCACTGGCCGCTCCCCTCAGCAGTGTATTTCAGTAAATCTGCCTGTTCTGCTCCCCACTCTCTCTGGTGAATCCTCTCACCCCAGCTCTTGTATGCATAAATAAATCTTAAAAAAAAGGAATACCATCTGTGGGGATATGTTGGGGGGGTGTGATAATTTAGATTGTCTTAGATTTCATTGAATTCTAATTCCTATAAGGCTTTTAATATCCACCAACTTTTTTATTTTTCTCTTTGTCACCAAATTTCCAAGAGAGGCTTCCTCTTTCCAAGATCATGTGTTATCTCCCAGTGGCTATTCCCTCCTCAAAACTTACACATTTAGGCTTTGTACTTTTAAGTTCCTTCCTTTCATTTCTCTACAATGAGTGGTCTAATCCAGCATGGCCCTTCTTAATATTTCTCCAGCTAATATGGACTCTCTGGAACCTCTCCTTTTCCAACTAATTCCTGCCCAATCTTGCATGTCCACATGGCTCTATAGCCCATTCTGATATTTATGTCCCCACTCAAATAAAATGAGTTTATAATATTCTGTTCCCTGGTTATTTGGGTAAAAGGATATGCTGTTTGACTTGTGCAATTTTTTTTAAATTTAAATCACTAACACTTAAAAATAAGATTTCAGGTAAAAGCATAACTGTCTGGCTTAATCTGAACAAATTGGGTGACTTGACAGCACTGGGTCAGCATGCTGAAGTGCTAACAATGGGCCAGAACAGAACAATCCCCTTTTAGAAAAAACAGTGCAGGCCTCCCCCGTGGTGCAGCGGGTTGAGCACAGTGCTGTGAAGCTGTCTGCAGCCTCTGCAGTGCGGGTTAAATTCCTGGCCAGCCAGGGAAATGCCCACATGGTGCAGCAGATCTCTCCTGTCTCTCCCACTGCTCCCCTCAGCAGTGTATTTCAGCAGATCTGCCTATTGTGCTCCCCATCTGTCTCTGGTGAATCCTCTCACCCTCCCACGCCTCTGGCCTGTACCCCAGCTCTTATATAAAAATAAATAAATCTTTTTTTTTTTTTTAATTCATTTGCTAACCCATTTATTGAACAACACATTTACAGACTACTAGTTATAAGCAATACCGAAAAAATAAGAAACACATAGGCTCAATGACCCCAGGTAAATACATAGAAGGGAGTGAGATGTTTACACCATGACATAATAACTAGGAACTAAAGTTTGTCAATGTAACAGAGGTAGTGATTTGTGGAAAAAAAAAAAAAAAAAAAAAATTAGTGTAACTCAATGAAAATGAGAAATGGTGGGAACCTAACATTTTTGTCTTGACCATCTTCTCTTTAATGAATAGGTAAAGGATAACAAGGCAAACTAGATTTCAGGGCTCATGAAAGAAAAACTGTAGGTAAATTACTTACACAGAACAATTTATAAAATAAGCTGCTTGTGCTGCCTCATTTCCCAGAAATGATTATATACCCAGGGAGGCTGAAAGTAAGTTGAAGATACTCAGCACCAGGTTTGCTGGTCCTCCTTCCTCACAAGGCTTTGGGGTAGTTCCAATGTTTCAATGTTCCCTGCCTTCCAAGCCTTGCCTGGACCTTTAGTTCTTGTAAATGGAGCCAGAAAGGAACAATGAGGGGAACTATGACATGTGCCTGACAGGGCATACAAGGACAAATGATTGCTAAAAGGAAAATTAAAATGTCCTGAAAATCCAAGTGTATAAAAATCAACTCAAATGATCTAAATTCGTACAATTACAATGTTTTATCATCTAAGTACCCAAATGTTGAACCAATCCTTATCATCTCCTTTTCCCACAAAATATAAGATCCTAACAAACCATGGTAGAGACATTAAAGAGGAACAATCATTTGAAAATACACAAACTTATACTTGTCTTTACCTTTCAAAAAGATTTTGGAATGAAAGTGAACAAAGTATCAATTTAAAAACAATTTTCCTAAACATATTCTGATAAAGGTCATACAAACACTTGTCACATTGTTCAAATGCCCAAGGGCAAGGTTTCTGATGAGACCAAACAGGTCACGTGAAATGAACAGTATCTCAGAAATAAAGCCAATATGACTAAATCCAACCCAGACCACATGAAGTACCTCATGTACAATACAAACCTAGCTTAATAAATAAAGGAGACACAGGTGACTGCACTCTGGGCGAGCGCTCAGTTCCCGATGGCCTATTTAGAGTCTTCTCGGAGACTCCACCGCCACTTCCACCCGGGCAAGTCTAATGGTGCGGCCATGAAGCTTGTAGCCATCTTGCCTGACTAATGCCACAGTGCCAGGCTGCACCCCAACACCAGCAGGCACGTGACAAATGAGTTCATGCTCATGAGGGTCGTATTTGTCACCGATGGGTGTCATCTTCTCCAGGCCATGCTTAGCAAACACATTTTTCAGCTTTGCCTCTAAAAGTGACAACCCTCGGAAGATCTTCTCCAGAGTGAGCTTCTGGTCCCCAGGCTCTGTTTCTTCAGAAATGCACCCTGTTGTCTTCTCCAAAATGTCTGCCACCTCCACCAAGTCCTTACAGAAACTCTGAATTCCAAATATCTTGGCATCTTCTACACATCTCTGGGTTCGCCTTCTTATGTTTTCACCATCAGCTACAGCTCTTTGGTATCTCACTGTTAAATCCTGGACTTCCTTCTCCAGTTTAACAGCTTTTAGCTTTAAGGCTCTTTCTGCAAGAGAGGGCCCAAGCTCATCAGGAGGGTCCTCGGAACTGCAGTCCTCGCCAGTGGTTCTCTGGGTGGCAGTGCTGAAAGGACGCATCCATCTGCCGTCAGAGGCGGCACTCCAGGCCAGGAGGCGCTGCAACCGCCGCCGGCCCGCCCACAGGGACCGCGCGGCCATGTTCCCGACCTCGGCTCAAGCGAGCGGCGCAAGCGCACTTGCTCCGAGGGGGGGGTGTGTGGAGTCAATAAATAAATCTTTTAAAACAAAAAAAGAAAAAGCAGTGTACACAGTCCCCACCACTCCCACTGCTCACTTATCCCCAATTCATGTTTCTATTCCAGACTTCTCCCTTGGAGGCATTCAACTCTTTTACTCCTGTTATAACCCAATCATCCTTCCTTGTGCTCTACTACCACATGTGAGTTTAGATCTATAATTACAATTTTAGAATGCTAATCAGATGAGCCACTTTCTAGCAGAGCCTCTACCATCTATCATGAAAAAGTTAAGACAAGGTCAGTACAACCTCCTAGTACAACTCAAATTTATCTCTATTACTCCAGTCCTACCTCTGGCCTTCACAAGGCATACATGCTCACAATCTGCCCACATACCATCCCCCCCAGCTGGCCCTCCCACTCTCCTGCATCACTCAACTGAGAGATTTGCTTTGCCATGATCAAGCAAGTCATTCCCTTTGTGTTCTCTCAAATAAAATCCAGTGATTAATTCCAACCGTTACGGGTGGAGTTATCTAATCATATGTCCACCCCCTCAAGGAGACTGTGAGGAAGTCAAGGGCAAAAGCTGGATATTATTCATCTTTGCATCCCCAGGCCCTAAAAGTGCTTGGTAAAAGAAACAAAGCTATCACTGGATATGACATACTAGTCTTGGGCCCATTTCTATAAGTCAGCTTGGGCCAAATTGTGCTGTGGTACCAAACTTTAGTGCCTCATATAAGCAAAGATTTATTTTTCATGCATATTACTCATTCATCATGGGCTGGCTGTATCCCTGCTCTGTATCTTCATTTTAGGATTCAGGTTGAAAGAAAAAGCAAGAAGACACTGCTAGTCTCACTGCAGGAGAAAAGAGGTTTGTGACCATGTCCTGACTCCTAAGGCTTCTGCTCAAAAACATTTTGTCTGTGACAAAAGCAAAGCATATGCCCAAGAACAAAGCCAGTGGGGCAGAGATGCAAAATCTCCAGAAACTTCAGTATTATCCACTGCATCGCCATCATATCCAGGTCACCTTCCAGCAGGAGGTTTCTCCTACAGAAGTTGTTTTTCCTTCATTGCTCTAGCTCCCACCAGATAGGCCTGGGGGGTTCCTGCTTTTGCTGATTAACCCGACACTGGCAATGATAGGTAGATTCAGTCTCCTAATTTGAAAAATAGGGAGCAAATCTGCTCACATTATCCAGTTGTTTCAAAAATAAAATTAAAGAATGTTCATAAAAATCTGTGATGACTGGGTGGCACAAGGGGTTAAGCACTGCACTATGAGGTAATCCACAGCCTCTGCAGCACGAGTTTTTATCCCCACTGGCCAGGGAGAAACCCACATGGCGCAGCAGACCTCTCCTGTCTTGCCCGCTGCTCCCCTCAGCAGTGTATTTCAGTCACTCTGCCTGTTCTGTTCCCACTCTGTCTCTGGTGAGTCCTCTCACCCTCTGCATTTCTGGCCTGTACCCCAGCTCTTGTATGCATAAATAAATCTTTAAAAAAAATCTGTGATGATTGTAGTGCTAGATAAATTAGGAATTTGAGGGTACACAAAATGAAGCAACATAATCTAACAGGAAATAAAAGAATCAGGGTGGCCTCCCTAGTGGCCCAGGGGTTAAATCTCAGTACCATCACCACCACACACCTGAGTTCTATCTCTGGTCAGGGAACTAACCCACATATGGTGCAGCAGACCTCTCCTGTCTTGCCAGCTGCTCCCCTCAGCAATGTATTTCAGTAGATTCACCTGTTCTGCTCCCCACTCTGTCTCTGGTGAATCCTCTCACCCCCGGCACCTATGGCCTACACTCCAGTTCTAAGCAAAAATAAAAAATTTTTAAAAACTGGGGGTCATAACTCCTGGGATCAGGATCTTGCTCTGAAACCAACTGTCCCCTTATCTATCCAGGCAACACCATGCTCTCTGTTCCACCCCCATGGCCGGCTGTGAGTTGGAGATAAACCATTGACAGTATAATGGTTACAGGGAGGAATAAACGCAGTATCTGTAAGGTTGTATGCTTGACAAGAGTAAAAAATATATACAATGCTAAAATGAACTCACTAGTTAGAAGCAGAAAAAGACTTTATTTCCATCAAATTAAAAAGTATGACTCAATCTTCAAGCAAGATAAAATAATAGATGAAACACTTAAGAGGAAAACATATAACAGATCAGACTACAGTTTTTGATACTTTGAATTAAGTGTGTACACCAAAATCAAGAGGGCTGACAACTTTCACACTAAAGAAAAGCACTGATTCATTGTAAACACACAATTCTGGAAAACTAGAGCTAACACTTCACAGGACAGTAAACCAAAGAGACATCAGGTTAGAGAACAGATTTGAGCTTAAGGGGAATCACAGTGAAATGCCATTGTAACTCAACATTTCCCAAGATCTGTTCATCTCAACAATATATAAAAATCAGTAGTACAAATTCTCATAAAACTAGAAAAGTCCTCTAAGCCCTGACTCCTTGGAACTTAAAGATTGTTTTCACTTTGCCTTTTCACTCTTCTCTATATTAAATACCAAAAAAGTTTGCTATCATTTGGTACATTTCTAAATTTACAGCCAAAACTTGAAAATGAAGAAAGGTTTTTTAAAATGAAATTAGACACACACCAGACCTTGGGAGAATCTTCACAAGTGTGCTGCTCCTTTGAAAAGTTTTAAGGAGGAAACCTTTTATTTCAAGAATGACACTGGGTGTCCTAGTTATTACCAAGGAAGGAATGTATTTCGACACATACAGGACCTTTCTCCCTTTCAAAAATGTTTCTCTGCTCTCTCTCTCTCTCTCTTCAAATTGGGGGATTCCCTGAAGTATTTAGATAATGGCATCTATTTTGTCAATGAATCCTACCATTTGTTAAAAGATAAGGTATGGCATATAAACTGTACTTATGTCTCAACAGATGCAGGAAACAGATTTTTCTTCAGAGTTGAAATGTGGTTTCAGGTCTCCCCAACATCTGGGTTTTGCACATTTCTCATCTGGAAACCAGACTGGGTCAGTTATAAAAGGAAAGGGATGATAACCAGGCCACATTCCTATGTGAAAAGAATTATCTATTATTACTGGGTCCTTTTCAGACACCAAATGTATAAAAGAATTACTACAAATAGAGGGGAATAGAGAAAAAGCATTTCATACTATAAACACAACTCTGTCTTGCGAATGACCTTTCTGGCAAAATTAACTCTAACAAGAAACGATGGTGTCTGTTCAGTGAAAACTAATACATGAAATTCATCAGGTAGATGAAATGCCTCCCGAAATCCCATTACCCAACCTGAGGACAGAAGAGACTGGTGGCCTCTGTATATTCAGTGTGCAACTACCACCCACACCCACCAAGTGCCCAGTTCCTGTGTCAGCATGAGAGTGCCAAAAGCAAAGGTTTCAGGTAGGGGGCAGACACATGGTCCTTCCTGCTGACAGAATGGGGAACTCAAACTAAGAAAAGGTACAGCAAAGGCCCTTTTGAATATCCTGACTAATCCCTGTAGGTACATGAAAAAACAAGTTTCAGTAAATGGGATTATTTCAGTTTTTAAATACAAGGAAGGCAGATCATTGAGATAATATTACATAGGCTAATTGCTCAGGATTGAATTAGACAATGCATGTAATGTGCTCAGCATGAAGTACCAGTAAACAATTACTACCAAGAGTGCCTGTATCTTAATACATGTAGAAACATGTGGTCTTTGTGATCTGAGTGAAGATCCCCAGAAGGTTGGAAACTCTTTAGACAGTGAAATATTTGATGTTAAATATTAAACTTAGGCTCCAGGGAAACAAATTTTATAAAATTCCTATCTGTGGGTTTACCCAAGTGTCTTTCTATTTAAAATCGTCTTGTGTCAATATTGTATAACATGGCAGGAGAAGCCACAGTAGTACCTCTCTCCAAAAACTCCCCTCACCCATGACTCTTACTTTTTACCTTTCCTCCCAGTGGGAGAGGTAGAAGCTCATGAGAATGTAACTGCTGCATTATGGTGGACAGAAGGGTATACACTGGGGAAGGAGGATCAGATAGGAAGATCAGCTGCAGTCAGAACGATATGGCGACAAAAGCAGTGCCACCCTATCACGTGGTGGACAGGCCTGAATTGGCACTCATTTAGGGAGCTGGGACACAAGTCACAGCTTATCCTGTATTAGGTGCTCAATCTCATTTGTTCACCTATTACAGAGGACCAATTCATGATGAGAGCCATTTATTATGTTCGGGAGTGGGAGAGGGGGAACAAATTGTTCTGATCTCAGAGAAGAAAAGTGAACAGTGTTTGGAAAGCTCTCAGGAGCCCAGGCCTATGTGTGAGCATCCCGGCTGGTGGAAGTCAAGGGGAAAAGTCCTTTCAGGGTGCAATACCATGGACACCCAGGTGACAAACACGAGCTTACTTCTGCCACTGGTGAGCCTGAATCCAAGTCCAGCCTATTTTGAGAACTTTCATTTTATTTTAAATGATAGTTGCAGAGGAGGATCTAGGGCTCAGATGGCTCCTCTAGCAGCTTCCTTTGCTTAAGCAAAAGGAAATGGGAGTTTCATACAGGGCTGGATGTCCCCATGGTGAACTCAGCTACTTTTGATGTGAGGCCACTCAGATATTCAAGCCAAGCCCAGCGGGCACCTGCCCTGGGTTGCCTGGCATAGGACATAGAGAGTTAACTTCCACGCAAACACAGCTTGCAGAGTCAGGAAGACCTGGACTAGTCCTGGTTTCCCTGCTGATTGGCAGTAGGCACCTGGGCAAGATGCTTTAGTTTCTGACCCAGGCTTCTTTGTTTATAAATATGGAATCATGCCAATCTCGAAGGATGTTTGAAAGAATAAATGCTTAGAATTGTTCTAAAACTGCACATCATTCAGTCGGCCTTCAATGAATAGGACTGATTTTAAGTCTTTATCGTGTTACAGGGTATTAAACACAGCTATGGTTTCAAATTCTAAGTTAGTGGGACTCCTGCTAGGATAATAGAAAATAAAATGAATTCAGAGCTGGCAATAATCACAGAACATGAGGACAGACTGGAATCTAAGAGATCACCCAAACGATTTTTGTTGTGTAACTAACTGAAGGAACCACATGTGGGGTTCTAGAAGAAAAGAAAGGTCTTTTTAATTTTACTTTTGTCAAAATTTTTCAAGAAAACAAAATCATTGAAGGGAAAATTGGAGTTTGCTAAAGAAAACCATTAGAAATAGATCTTTTTAAGCCACAGAAAATGAGACAAGCATCATCCTCAAAGATCACAGGAAAGGTGTTTTGTTTCTTAATGGTGTCATCTAACAAAGGACTCTCAACTATTGGGTAAAGTAAACCGGTGAGACATGCTGAGTGACTCTGGTGTCGGCCATAACTGTCTATTTTGCTAGAAGGGAAAAGAAAGGGAAGAATGAAGAGGTTAGGCAGGGACTTGGATTCAGGCCATTTACCATTTCCCAAACCTTACCCCCAAAGCCCCAGGAGGCAGTGATTACAGTGGAACATCTGTTATACACTCAGGAAAGTGAACAAAGAGGTTTGAAGATTTTTTTCCCCCAAAAGCACATCTTTTTTTTTTTTTCTTCTGAATGATGCAGACACAACCTTACCTTGCTAGCTTATGGAAATTGTCACCCTAAGAGTACTACTCTATACTGTACGATTCTCCTAGCATTATACCTGTTTCCCTAGAAAACCTGAGCTGTGTCCACACACCTGATTTTCACTCTATCTCCATCAACTGGCATTCAAGCAGGACTCCTGTAAAGCACTCAGAAGGTGGCACCATTCACTGATGTGTCATCGACTGACTTGGCATTTCAACTGCACAAACCTAAACAGTAAACGTCTTATATTGTGCTGCGATTCAGAGGATGAAGAGGAGACTGTCCTATATGTTTTCACTAAAGTAGTCAAAGAACATTCATGTGAAGGGGCAAAGGAGGAGGAACTGGCAAGATTTGGGGCACTATCTATAAGGAGATGCACTTGCTACAACAGAATGCACATGCCAGTGAATTGACTGGAGATTCACTAGCACAACTGCAAAAATAAAATACATTGTTTCATCGCCACTAAAATACTGAAATCAACCTCCTTTTGTCACCCAATACGGTTAGGCAGAAGTCACTACCAGGAATAGCAAAGGACTCTTCCTGGGGACAGTTGGGATGCATGAAGAGGAATATTTATTTTTAAGGCAACTGGAATAAATTTCATTGTCTGTCCCAGAGGAAAGCAAAATTATGCAAAGTGGCCACCAAGTCTGAAATCAGGTAAACCCTTAGTACATGGTTTATTGGTAATATATTACAATGAGTGACAAGATAGTATTATCTAAATCTTTAGACGTAATGACCACCCTATAGAAAGCATCTTTGGAATAGAAAAAAGAATCTTGTTTTCCCATAATTGTAAAGCTGTCATACTCAGATGAGGCACAGTTAGTGCAGCATTTCCCTCTACCCCACAGGCTTCATTCCCTAATATGCTTTGGGTCACTTACAGGAGATAAACACTGTCAGCATCAATACGTAGCAGCATTTTCAAAACATCTTTTTATCTTGAGTAAAAAGCACAACTATTTTTACACTCCAGTTAATTCCATTCAGTCTTGTTATTTCTATGCATAAAATATGACCTTTTAATACTTATATAGTTGATAATTTTTCAATTTTTTTTTTTTTGAGGATGACCAAAAGACATTGGGGATTTTATTTTTCCACCAAAAAAAAAAAAAAAAAAAGAGCGGGGTTAACTGTGCATCAAACAAGCAGTTAAGGTGAGACCCTCCACAGAGCTCAGTTTCTGGTGCATGAAGAGATTCCATATCACCCCTTAGTTCTTACCTTCTTTCAGAAATAGCTACTTTATTTAATAGCCCAGGAGGGAAAAAACATTTTTAAAAAAATACAGTCTACAAGCCAAATTCTTTCATAAAGGAGAGATTCTGTGGAATGTGGATACAGAATAGAAATCATGAATTGTGGACACAGCCACTCACGGCCAGAGATGCAACCACTGAGAGCAACTGGCTTCAATCTCATGGTCACCAAGGGGACACATACTGGAGAAACTGGGACAGGCCCAAGCAACAGCCTTGGGACTCTCAGCTTTCTGGTGCTGAGGTTCAACAGCCTTTGGGAGATGGGGGGATCAGGTACCACCACCATCATGCATAAAAAGCATGCCCTGGAAGTCAAAACTCAGCTAGAGCTTGGGTTATATGTTGTCTGAAATCCAGCCAGGTGTCGCTTTCCTGAGAAGGGCTTCACACACGTGCAGAGAAATCTTAAACATGTGTAGGTGGTCCTTCTTTTGAAAGACAGAAGAGTCTCTTCATCAACTCTTTCTACTCATTAGTTTTCATATCAGTTCATCATTTAAACTAGAAAAGACCACTGCACGCTACTGCAGCTAGTGAGAGCTTCTAATTGGGACATGGCACCGATACTACACGTACAATTGAGTGAATGGCATCTTCCTGGTTCTTCTGCTGGGCCGGCTCAGTATGCTTCTTTGGACTGAATAGGCGTGATCTTGTTTGAGAAAAGCGTGTAAACATACGGCCAGATTTTGTTGGTCTCCGTACCAGAAAACTGGTGGAGCACTCCTCGGCTCCTGAAAAACAAAGTCCAGTAAACAAGAGCATTTTAGCTTTCCTTTTAACATGGTACTAGGGCACATGAAGATCCTGGGTGTGATACAACATGGTGTTGTGATCTGTATCACACAATGCTAAGGGCCAAGACAGCCCCTTCAAATGGTGTCAACACCCCTACCAGCTATGTCTAAATAAAGCTGTAGCTTTTTGCAATTCTGGCAAGCTTGCCATGAAGGCACTTTTCCTTCTCTCCTTTAAAAGAAATAGTAACATTAGACGAACAATTACAAATCAGCCTCATAAATTTATGATAGGCCAATCACTAACAAATCTTGATACTCTAAAACCCTATTACTTCCAACAATAGGTCATGGAACACTGCACTATATCATAAATATGATGGGGAACATCTGGGTTACTAGATTATTTAGGGACTACAGCATGAGATCACAGTGGATGGAGATTGTGAACTGTTGCCCTGCATGTAGTCACAAACAGGCTTTGCTTAGCTTGCATGCTGACAACATTTTTTAATTTGTTGCCAATATAAAAATTGCAATTTTTTTTCACACATGAAGAGTCAGATTTCTACTTCTCTTTAATAATAGGGGTCACTGGCCATACCAGGCCTGAGTGGTCCTGTGGTGATAATTGCCTGGAGCAGCACAGGAACTGTCTAGACCAACTTTCACTCAACTGTCCAGCTTGTGACATTCCCTGCCAGGTTTGACACTCATTCCGGATACCTGTTTAGCCCTTGCAGACATCGGAGTTTGCAATCTGTAGTTTATACTTTTAGTTTTTCTTTGTTAAACTCCCTCCAGAGTGAGGCCAAAAAAGCCAAAAAAGTCCCTTTAGTTTTTTATCTAAATCAGATACAGATACATTTACATCTGCAATTACGTAAACCATTACTTCAGCCACTTTACAAGAAAAATTTTGAAAAAGTCAAGATTCGCTTTTACAACCAAGCTTAGATGCCCTGGTTTTATCCCTTATGCTGTAAGAGTTTCAGCATTAAAATACTGGACTTTGTCTCCCACATACAAACAACTCTGACATTTAATCTGATTTCTGGAGAGGTATACTAGACTTCTAGGGTTTATCTTACTTAATTTCCCACAAAGTGCCATTCCATTCTAGCTGGCCATCTGCTGTGAAGATATTGAAGCACACTCACTTGTATAATTCAATGACTGGCTTTGCCACATCCTTGTACTGTCTTAATCTGGCAGCAACTGCTTCAGGTTTATCATCCTCCTGCTGAATTAATGGTTCACCGGTGATGTCATCAATCCCCTAGAAATACCAGAGAAATCTGTTAATAGGGTCAACAGTTGGGGCATTCCAAAGGTTAAAACTGTCCTGGATTCACCTTTGATTCCTACCATGTGATCAATTAAGCCTGGGTGACAATGGTAATGGTCAGGTCATTGAAAAAGAAAGAACACTATTTAACTGCATGTCAACCTTATTTCATGAGAGCTCACATTATATTTTATGAACTTCTCAAATCTTCCTAAACATATCCTGTTGATAAATGGTAACTGCAATTCACAATCTTTAGACTGAATTTTTAAAAATTATATAAATTTATTCTTTTTTTAAAGTGGTAAAAACGGGCCTCCCCGGTGGCACAATGGGTTGAGTTCAGAGCTGTGAAGCTGTCAGCAGCCTCTGCAGCACAGGTTTGATTCCCCACCGGCCAAGGAGATACCCACATGGCACATCAGACCTTTCCTGCCCGCTGCTCCCCTCAGCAGTGTATTTTAATATATATGCCTGTTCTGCTCCCCACTCTGTCTCTGGTGAATTCTGTCACCCTCTCGTGCCTCTGGCCTGTACCCCAGTTCTTGTACAAATAAATAATTCTTTTTTAAAAAGTGGTAAAAACACTATTTAATTAGATTTGAATTAAAAAGATTACTTCCACAAATTGTCTCTTTTAAGGTTAAAAATAAATAAATTAAATGTTATTCAATATCACCCAACAAGAAACAACCTTGAAACAAGGTCACTCTGGTCCTTCAAGATACTCTTAAAACAGCCTCATTTTCTAAGGCCTGAGTTCTTAATATGGAAAATAACAAAATATGTGAAAGAAATAACTGATATTTAGGACAAAACACAAATCTGAGAGAATTTCAGTCTTAGTTCTGTCAGTTTTCAAATTCTATCATGTAGCATTTCAGAGATTAACCTTTGGTTATTTTACTAAGTCAAATAATGACTTCTCTAAAGGTGAATTAGAAGAGGCATAAATCCATGACACAGAATCAAATATTCTGAGATCTGAATATTTTTAAATTAAAGTTTAAAAAAAAAAAACAAAAACCTGATTTTCGATATGGTTTAACTTCCTCGGAGTCATACCTGTTTGAAAATAGCAAAATGGACACAAAAAGAATTTTGTCTCCCATGCCATGGCTATTACCCACCAGAGGTAGTCACAAGAAAAAACCTGTCAAAAGTCAGGCAACTCAACTGGATAATCAGAAACTGACTATAAACTTGAAATGCACTAAAATTCATTACAACTCAGGACCTTGGACACATAATTTACACATACGATTTACTGGTTAGCCACTGAGCTGTCACACACGTATTACGGCTATCAACCTGACACAACAAGAGAAGGAGATGGGAGAAGGTATCTCCTTTGTTTTACTCATAGCTGCAAAACTCAGAGGTGGTTTACAGAACAGAGCACCAACAAATGCAACAACTGTGTCCTGGGGCTGGACCCCAGAGACTGTAAGAGCTGGCCCAGACTTTGAGCTGTCTTTGAAGTAGCTCTGTAATTGCAGGTGTTCTTTTAGAGATACCAAGTCTTTGGAAAGTATTCAGTATTAAAGCTTCTCAAAAAAAATTTTTAAAGATTTATTTTAGGGGGCCTTCCTGGTGGCGCAGGGGGTTAAGCACCTCACTATAAAGCAATTTGCGGCCTCTGCAGCATGAGTTCAATCCCTGGCTGTCCAGGAAGCAACCAACATGGCAAGGCAGACCACTCCTGTCTCACCCACTGCTCCTCTCGGCAGTGTATTTCAGTCAGTCCGCCTGTTCTGTTTCCCACTGTCTCTGGTGAATCCTCTCAACCCCTGCATCTCTGGCCTGTACTCCAGCTTATAAGATTTATTTTATTTATTTATGCATACAAGAGCTGGAGTACAGGTAAGAGGTGTGAGGGGGTGGTGAGATGATTCACCACAGACAAACTGGGGAGCAGAACAGGCAGATCTACTGAAATACATTGTGGAGGGGAGTAGCGGGTGAGACAGGAGAGGTCTGCTGTGCCATGTGGGTTAGCTCGCTGGCCGGGGAGTGAACTCATGCTGTGGTGGCTGCGGATAGCTTCATAGTGCTCACACAACCCCTTGCACTAAGAAGGCATTCTTGAACAACTTACATTTATAAAAATATTTCAATAAGGAGACTAATACTTAGACCAAATGAAAAAAATTTGGTGGAATTTGACAGACTCTATAGGTACCCAGAAGCTGGGAAGTCATCTTTACCTCCTTGAAGTAATTTTCTGTAGTAAATACTGACTGTATATTCAAGTTTAATCTATTTTAGAAACATCAACCCAATAGGACACAAGTATATAACTACTACCTAACAACCGGAGTTAAGATTGACCAGTTTGAACCAACTCATGTCTTTACCAGAAAGAATAATGCTTTTTAAAATAAATTGTTTTGAACTACTAAGGGCAACCTTTTTATTCTGTCCCTAGTCCTTATACCTCCTGACTCCCTCCACTCACATGACCCCAATCTGACCACACTTCCTTAGTCATTCTCAGTCCCAATCACCTTGCCATCCTGGGATATAGCCTTCCTATCTTTATTCTTGCTCTTACATGCTAGAGGGCGCATTTAAATATACATATAAAGAAGAATCGTCACTGTTTCACAGAAATGGGACATTCTGCCATTTGCTTATCTCATTCAGCAACACCTAGACTCCTCTCCATGAGAGTATACCACTTAAGCCACTAATTTTACCAGCTATATAATATTCCAAATGTGGCTGTTCTCTAAATTTATTTAATTAACCCCTCTATGTGAACACTCATTTTGTTTTCAGAATTTGGTTTAGTTCCTTTCTGGTTGTTAAGGCTTTCATTTCCATAGCACATATTCCCAAGTGAATTCAATGAAGTTTTAAAGATTCAATGTATATTGTTATTTACAAACTCTTAATACTTTGTATATGTCTAAAGTCAAGATCCCTCACTAACAATAACTTTAATTTGCATTCCTTGACCCCTAGTGAATGAGAAATTTTTTTAAGTATTTGTTGACCTTGGAGATTTGCTCTTTTTAATAGTCTCTTGATATCCTTCACTCACTTTCCAATGGAAATGTTTTGCCTCTCCTGTCAATTTGTTAAAGCACTTTGTATATTCTTACATGCACATGAGGTGGGTTGAAGTCCAGGTTATATACTCTTCCACTGGGAGGATGAATCCAGCGCCGGCTGAGACGATCTTTAAGTGTTTCAAATGGAATGTTCAAAGTGATCACTAGATCCAGGTCACAGATTTTGTCCAGGGTTTCAGCCTGAACTAAAGTCCTAGGAAAACCTATATGCAAAAAAAAAAAAAAAAAAACCCATATATATATATACACACACACACATTTATACACACATATCAAGTGCAAAACAGTTCTCAATTATAATTAGTCAATGAAATATTTTCAGTGACAGAAAAAATCAAATCTGCACATATACTACTCAGAAAGGAACTTTAATCAAAACTCAATATATAGTCTGTGGTCCGGTGCCAGTGTGGATCACAGTAAGTACAGAAATGAGAGCATTTAGGAGTGTTACAGCGATTTCACGAAGCAAATTTTAAAAGCTGTCAAATCTAAATTAAAGTCTAACTGTTTTTCTTTCCATTAATTTTTCCAGTAGTTCGTTTTTGTTGTGAGTGACAAAAGGCATACTATGCAAAGGGCTGGAAAAAAACCACAAAACTGAACTTTCACTATATACAGTTTGAGAGCCCTGTTATGGAGTTTATTTTCTAATTTCTCCAAAACGGAAAATTACCCTTGCACCTCAAGTTTGTGACAGCTACCAGGTAGATAACACTGTGATGCTATCTGGGTCACCATGGAGCAAGAATTTGGACCCATTTTGGGCTATTGGGATTCAATTCAATCTATGGCCGCATGGATTGGGGGGAGGGGAGAGAGTAGAGAAAGGATCTTCAGTAGAGTCCAATAAAACTACAAGGACTTTCACCTGTCCCAAAAAATTCCCTTTTGATACTATGCATGCTCACAACCAGGTCTTTTCCTCCAACTCCTTGCTCACAATGGCTCACTATAGATAAGACTGGGGGTGTTAGATAGAGAACTGGGTAGCAGGCCCAGGAGCAATGCTAATTCTATTGGTCAGCTTCAGCCTAGCTTCCCCCTACACTGTGCAGCAGAGTCAAACCTAAAATTTTAGCTTCATGAGATGGGGATTTAAGGTGTTGCCTCTGGTACGAGGTCTGGTACATTCCGCACTAAAATGCCAGCAGTCAGGGCAATGAGCCATCCACATAAAGGCACTCTCACACTAACTGCCAGGTCCTGCTGTCCTTGAATAACCCCCTCTCCCTAAAGCTTCAAGATGACAATTGGTGTTAGTGAGATGCCTGCAGCCAAAACAACCAAGATCAATATCTATGCTCTTTCCCCCAAATCTCTTTCCAAGGAAAAGCTATTTTCTAAAGCAGTAGCTTCCAAAGTGCCCTTTCTTGGACTACAGAGAGAAAATAGAAATGCTGTTTGTAACTTTTTTGCTCATTCTTTAAGATTCAGTTTGGGAGGGTACATTTTATAAGGTATATATATTAATAAAATTATGTGTACATAATTTATACAAAGATGGATAGCTATCTATTGAAAATGTAAACTCAAAGTTTTTACTGATAAACATGCACAGAGAATTTTAGAGATGGCCCCACTAAAGAAAGCCTTGTATCTTATATCACCATCCACTGCCGAGAAGCATTGTCATTTATACTTTGGATAGAAGTTGAGGGCTGAGAAAAGCACTAGGAAAGAGTAGAGAGCTCTAAAAGAGAATGACAGTACCTTCAACAAATAAAAATTAAATCTTGTTAGGCAAACTTTCCTTATCTATGGAGGAACTTGTACTATGAGAGTACAAGCCAGTGGGCTCAGCTCCCCAACTGTTCTGAACTCTGGGGCCCTCTGGAGGAATGGGTGGAAAATGCAGCTGTGGGAAAAAAAGCAGATCTCAGGAGGAATCTATCTCAAAATATTTTAGGGTAGTTCCATTCCCCTGGGCTCTCAAATTTGAAACTGTTAAAAGCCACTGAGAATCACTTGTACTGGTGGCTTAGAGATCTGTTATGTCAATGACTTTTATGTCCTCCCATTCTCAAAACAGGTTAAAGATTGATGGAAATACTATGAAAAGGACTATACTGTACTACACTGTAAGTAGGTAATGAAAGCTAAAATGGGAAAGTAGTGTTTTAAAATGTCAATGTTGTTGGAATGCAACTATGTCAGATGATTTAGAATTAACAATAGAAATAAGTCATTCCCCAATATCAAGGTTCTCCCTTTGATGGTCGCATCAAAATCACCAGAAAAGAGTTAAAAGAATAGAAGAGGTTATGGATGCCCAGATTCCATCCCAGGCTTCCTAGATGGAAAATGTGCGTGATTCTATTTCCTCCTGATTGAGTAACAAGCACCCAACTTCTCAGTGACAGCAAGAAGTACAATACTCGATATCTGCCCCATTGGGGGGGGGCGGGGGAGGGAAGGAGAGAGAGCTTAAAACTACTTCTAATGAAGTACACATCTCCTGTACTTCAGTTCACCAAAAGAGAGCTGAGAAAGAAGGTCCAAATACAGGCACATTTTTCCAGATTCAAAAAGTCCCTTACTCAAGTCACCTGTTTGTGCTATTTCTGCCCAGAACTTTATTTACCTTTAGAGCAAGTGGTATGACAGGGAAGAAAGCCAGAAATATTAGAAAACACAACAGTGAACTAAAAGTCAAAGATTTAGTGCCAGTTGCAGTTCCAAAAGTTAAGGAGAAGCAGCTGTAAGCGGATCCAGCCAGGATTCAGCATAACACATTAGTGACGGGCACAAAACACTGGAATTAGACACACCTGGATTTTTTTTAAAGATTTATTTTTACTTATTTATGCATACAAGAACTGTGGTGTAGGTCAGAGGTGCAGGGGGTGAGAGGATTCACCAGAGACAGAGTGGGGAGAAGAACAGGAGGATTTACTGAAATACACTGCTGAGGGGAGCAGAGGGCAAGACAAGAGAGGTCTACAGCGGCCATGTGGGCTAGCTCCTGGCAATAGCTTGATAGCGCTGAGACTTTAACCCCTGCACCATCAGGGAGGTCCCACACTTGGATTTAACCCTAGATCAACCAAGCCAAAGAATGAGAATGTTCACACAATCTTGCGGATCCTTAGTTTTCTCAGATAGGAAACAAGGGTGTATTAATTTGCTAGGCCGAAAGTGGCTTAACACAGGAAGGGTAACCTAAACAAAGGAAATTGAATTTTTTCATAGTCCTTAAGGCTCAAAGTCTGAGATCCAGGTGTCTGTAGGGCTGGTTTCTTTGGAGGCTTCTCTCCTTGGCTTTCTAAGGGCCACTTTCTCCCTGTATGTTCATAGGGTCTTTCTTATATGTGTGCATGTACCCAAATTTCCTCTTATTTCTTGTCATATTACATTAGGGCCCACCCCAATGACTTCATTTTGAACTTAATTACCTCTTTAAAGGGTTTATTGCAGGGGCATCCCCGGTGGCCCCAGGGTTAAGTCTCTGTGCTATCACAGCTATAGCCTGTGTTCCATCCCCAGCCAGGGAACTACCCCACATATGGTGCAGCAGACCTATCTCACCCACTGCTCCCCTCAGCAGTGTATTTCATTAGATCTGCCTGTTCTGTTACCCACACTGTCTCTGATGAACCCTCTCACCACGCCCCCACACCCCTGGCCTACACCCCAATTCTTCCATGCAAATGAATAAATAAATAAAAAGAGTTTATTGCGAAATCATAGTCATATTCTGAGGCGAGGGGGGCACACAACTCAGCCTGTAAAAGTATAATGCCTACTGCATAGGGCAGTTTTGAGGATTAATAGAGAAAATAAAGGATAAAATTTTTAAGATGCAAAGTGCTAGACACATTGTGGGTCTCATAAATGGCTGTTGTTGGTAGAGATTTTTGGGGTTCATCTGGTTTCTCAATCAATTAAAGGCAACAGGAAGGAAAGCCCTCACCACCCATCTCACCCATATTTAATCCCCTTTCTGAGATTTATGATCATGAGTTTTGTGGTCACTGGTGCTCTGTGATCCTGCCATCTTTTCAGCTCAGCATTTTTAGTTGTTAATCACACAGATTCCAGGCAGAAAGGAGCTCACCCTCAACAAGCTTAGAACCTGGGCACAGCACAGCTGCCACTCCTGTGAGCTTAGCACTCTGAGGTTATCTGCTGACCGTTCTTTCATCACTTACCTCCCTTTTATTTTATTTTTTACTTTTTTTAATGTGAAGCTTCTAAATCTACTCTCCTGATCTAGTTCAATATCTTATCATGATGAGCTTTAATGTGGGTTATAGAATGGTAAATTCAGAACAGACAACATTAAGCTGCTGATAGTACCTTGAGGGAGCATATGGACATAGCTTTAAAGGTGCTAATCCAATGCAAGCTATGAGAGTTACAAGAGAAGCCAAATCCAAAAAGTGATAGCTTCATTATTCCACTAGTGAGCACCCGATTTCTAGAAGTATTCACAGAGTCCAGGCAACTCAGATTGGGGAGAAGCAGAATCAGATGGATTCCAAGTTCACATTCCAATAATAATTCAACAAACAGCCTTTATACTGGGGTGTGAGGAGTGACACGGAATAAAGGCCAATACTGGTTGGGGAAAAATGAAGGCAAGGTGGGACTGGAAATAAAAAACACAAATAGTCAGCTTGATGACCAGAATAACACAAAAGAGAAAAGGTAAACTTGAATTTTTATAAAAGTACGAGAGAGGTGGTGGGAAGAAAGAATAATACCCCTTGGTCGACAAGTTTCTATATGAGAAAATCAGTCTTATCAATAAGAAAAGATAGTAACATCCTAAGGTTTTCATTAAAGCAGATGGTAGAGGAACATCCCGCAAAGACAGAGCACGGGGAGAGCCAGGTGGAGAAATTATAAGGAAAATGAATTCCAGAGGGTAGATGGGAAATTGTGGCAAAGATGAAGCGGGGGAGAGGTATCAGTTCATAGCAAAAGAGAAAAGGATGAAAAGAAAAAAGGCCACTGGAGAATGACTTACCTTCCCATCAGTCACCAAGAATCACAGAGATAAAAGGCAGTCAGAAAGAACTAGCCTGAAAAAGTAAGATTTTCAGGGAAGGTATGCTGCTTCAGTTGCTAACATGGACACAAAGGCCCTGTGGCTGGACTGGGGCTCACACTGAAATTGGGATGCAGTGTCATAGGTCTGGCGGGTCACTGGTCCTGGAAAGGGGCTGTCACTCTAGTTAAGACAAAAGGCAAAGTCCCATGAAGTGGGCATCAGTATTTATCTACCTACGAGGTTCTCAAAATAAGATATTCTTCAGTTTAGAGATCCAAACAGATCCCTGGCACACAATGGGAAATGGTATCCCTCATAGCTCCAGCATTTCCTGAATTGATTTACATCAGTATCTCAAGCTGGGTTGAGCACATCATCAAAATAATTCAGAATTCTCACATCAATCAGCTGTCAAAAGCAGAATGCTAGATAAGGTGCAATCTGACCAGCGCCTCTGAAATCACTTTTAGCAGCGTCTCTATCCAGCTGTACATATTATCACAGCATGAAGACTAATGGAAATCAATGATCAAGGAAACGTGTCCCTGCATGAGGACCTGAGATGCTCATATTGACATGTGGGGTGTGCTTACAGCATTTTGCTCTCAAATGTACTTCTCGTTAACATTCATGATCAGGTTCTCTTCTGGAAATCTACTCTTTATATGAAACTCACTCCCCTGGTGCTGTGAATTGATAGGATATGGGCATCTGAAAAAGGAAAATAGCAGGTGTGTGACATGTTAAAACATGACCTGTGGCAATCTTATAACAAAATCTGTATCTAAATAAGGATAGTCATTCTGAATATGAAAAGATGAAAATGGATATGTAAAGTGTTTAAGCGAATGCATTCTAAGAGACTATCTTGTCTCAGTAAAGAGATTTAGACTAGGCATGTCATTGCTCACATTGCTGGGCCAAAGGAGAATTTGCCACTCTGGTTGTGGATGTGTGCTGCTCTTTAAATACACTTGCTTGTAGGCCCTACTAAATGAGGAGCTCTTTGAGGGCTAGGGCTGTGTTTATTCCAGAACAGCTTGAGATATAGTCAGAATGCACTTGGATCGGGTGTTTCTGACCATCAGCAATTGCTGACCAAGCTGCGCACTCAAATTTTGCCAACAGGTGGCAGCATTCGTGATTTTAGCACTTGGAGAGAACAGCTACAAAGTTGTGGGTTGCCTTTCAATTTTCAACTTAAAAGTAATCCTCAAAGACAGGCCCTCTAAATGACTAGCAGTATTCCACGCTCCTTAGACAACCTATTCCCAGTGAATATATTCCATTAATAGTTGAGGAAACAAGGAAACTCAATAAAGGAAAATAAAGATCATATTTAAGCTTGGAAAGTTTGCCTTCTTCCCTGCCATACATATGAGACTATAGCATTGCCTGGCTTCTCATCTGGGAAAAATCTACCTTGTGCTTCCTCACCAGGCTATCCCTACGCCTCGCCTCCAAACCAGGCCTCGAAAAGCTGCCCGGTCCTGTCCAATCAAACAATTCATGCTGAAAACTGAGTTTTATGTACTTACATTTCTCCCCAGATTCTGTCACCTTCGATCACTAAGCATGGTGCCTGCAGGTTTTTAAGACCCCCAAACAGTTTCACTAGGAGCGGGAAGGTATCACTAAATTCTTGAGGGGTGCTGTGTTCCCACTTGGGCCTTGGCACCTGCTCCTCGGAGCCATGCCAAGAGCCTGAGGGAGGTAACTGAAGCAAGAGGAGCCACAGCAACAAGCTGAGGCAGTGGAAAGGAGTAGGAACTAGGCCGCTTCTGTTTTTCTAATTTAGAGTGCGCTTGCTCCAGAGGGGGCACTGAGCCAGAGAGTCCACCACCACATTCCCAGGCAGGAAAGCCAGCCCTCTGCTTGATGAAAATAAATGAGCAATTCTGAAGGGCAACTTCATCCAATAGCTGCCTGGGACTGGCAGCTTATGAAACAGTCAGAAAGCATCGGGCCCCCTTCCTAACTCCATTAAGATCTTGGGCCAAAGTGGTTGCCTCTGACCACCCATCTCTTCCCAGTTGTGGGGAAAGCAAGAACCAAGTTGCAAATGCAAGCCATTGTTCACCACAATTAATCACTGAATGATTAGCTGAAGCCAAAAGCAGGCCATAGTTCTGCCATAGCCTTCCCCTAACCCAGGGGTTCAAATGATTCCCAACACCAACCAGAAGCCTTAATAGCAAGTCAAAATTAATCACCATCAATACCTGTTTTATGAAAAGCTTTCTCTCCCATCTTAAAATAACCTTATCTGTTAACACAATATGTATTTGCACATGTATCTCAGACCTCTACCTTCTAATTCCTTCAGTTTTGATTAAGGGATGGTGAAAAGACTAAGTGGCAGCAGTGCTCCAGATGTTGGCAGACATAGCCTATACTGTTTCACTTTTAAGTACCATGTTTTCTGCTGTGTTGGGACTCACTCTCTATTCACGCAAGTTTCCTGGGACACTGGAATTACTCTACTATATATAATCTTAGAATTCAAAAGATTAGTAGCAAGTAGGTCCTGCTTTCCAGAAGTCATGGGTGAGTAGGTAGTGATTCAAAAAACCCAGATAAGCTATAATCACTATTTAGTGATCCACTGACAAAGAGAAGACAAATACTCCAGAAAATGAGGGTTTTAACCACAAGGTTGGTTCTTCAAAGTGGCTTAGGGAAATAAAAAGGTGAAAGAATTCCTATTTAAGCATTTTAGGGAAATTCCACAGCGGCATTGAGATCCTCCGGCACCAGTGTGATGGTTTTCCCTACTTAAGAACATAGATGAAACTATTAGTTTAAACACCTTTTGCTTAAAGAATGTGTAATAAAATAACTGAGCCCTCTGCCCAGAGAGGGAAGATCCATGCCACACTAGGAGGAAGCTGTTGTCTGCAAGTCCCTTGCTTAAAGTCTCTTCTATTTGTGAATTCTGCTTGCTTGTTATTCACACATAGCCCTCTATAAAAAATTCCAGAAAGATTGTCCCCACCATACCTCAATTGAGAAAAAAGTAATTTGTAAATGGTTTCACTAAAGGCCAGTATTTTCACCGCAAAGGAAATGAAAAGGCCAAGTATCCCTACACAGAATCAGCTCCAGGCTGAGAGTGAGACCTTTCTATCATCAGATGTATATTTATAAAATTTTTCTATGTGTCCAACACAGTTGTAAGCCTTTTCAATAAAGCCATGGCTAAAACAGGTAGGCCTGCTTCCCAAGACCTGCATTGGTGTGACCATGTAAAGAAGGTACATCAAATATGCAGGTAAACACATAATGTCACATGATCATAAGGTATGAAAGAGTGATATGGATAGATAAGGTGGTACAGGAAGAACTATCTGAAGAAAAAAATATCTGAGTAGAGATCTGAATGCAGCAACCCACGTGGATGCCTGGAGGTAGAGGACATAGTAAGTGCCAAGGCCCTGCAGCCTGAGTATACAAGGCACATGAAGAAATTATGAAGCAGTTATAAAATATAAACAAAGTTTTGATCTCCTCATGCCCTCCAGATTAAAGATCTGCACATACATGAAGGCAAAAGGAAGCACAGAAGCAAGAAAAATTTCAACAAAATATGATATAGACAAAGAACATTCAATATAATATTTCCAATATAACTGGCATTCCACATGGGCAAAAAAGATATTAGGGATGTCCCTGAAAAGTAAGAAATTAATTGCAGATCAAAAAACAATTCTTTTCTATGGAAAAGAAACAATTCAAGAGGCTAATAGAGGAAGGAAATCATATTCAAAAGGGAGAAAAATGCTAGAAGTTCCAAACCTATGTTATAGATACTCCTATTTTCTGGATGATAGGAATACAAGACAGTTAACTTTGCTCACTCAAGACTACAAAGCTAAGCTGTTCAGGTCTGATTCCTAAACTAATGCTTTTCCCAACACACCATTGCTTTCTTAGCATGGAGCTTTGTGCATATTAAATGCACGATAATTCTGTTCTGCTATTACTCTAGCGTGGTATCCTCAGATGCTTTGGATAAAGCTTTGCAATGAGTTTTCTTAATTTTTCCCTTCCCAAGATACCTGCTTCACACATTAGGGAAGAAGACTCTCCTAACATCTAAAATTAGGATTTGAACAAAGTTTCACCCCATGCCTTACTTTATAGATTTCTAATTAAGTAGTGATAGCAAATGGGTCAATGCATCGGAAAACATGAAAACATACCCAAATATAAAGAAACCAGATATCTAAAGTTTATTGGAATTGAAAATTTATCTAGTTAATTTTTAAGTGTTAGTTGGAAAGAAAGTTAACAAACAAGTTGACTCCAACTCATGGCTTTAAATTTTATTTTTAACTTTCTTCTAACTCATTTTTAATATTAACTCTAATGCTTATTCGCCTTCGTGGTTTTGAATTTCACCAAGTGTTTTAACATTTGCCCTGACCATTTTCCCAGTCTCATCTGCTCATATTTTTGACAAGGATTATCCAACTACTGTGATTTCCAGAAAACACCATGTTGCTTCATGCCTCAATGCTTTTTATGCATGATGGTCCCTGCAACTAGAATAAGCTTTATTCCGACTTTGAAGATTTAGCTCCTGCTGCCACCTTCTCTGGGAAAACTGCCTAGTCGCTGTCTCTCTCACCCCTAAAACAGGATCAATCAGTTTCCCCTCTGGGCTACTTCTCACCTTTCATCACCCACCACTGCTACCAAGTTCCTATATATGAATGGTTTATGCAGCATTTGGTTTTCCTGTAGCAATGAAGTCAGGAAGCATGTTCTTCCTTCCATGGTGGGGCGAAGGTCCCTTTCATAGGGCCACTCACAGACAAAATGTCTTTTCAATTTGTTCTTTGATCTCTGAAGCAAGTTTTTCTATGATAGGTTTAAATCTCTGTGTACATATGTTTTCCATAGGGCTCTTAATGCTTACATGTTAAAATCTGGTCATTGTTTGTAAACAAGAAGTCAACAAAGTCAGGATTGTCTGCTATGTTTACACTGTTCCTCACCCTGAGGTAGCAGAGCAATCAGAAAAAAAGTCACCAAAACTGGATATGAGGATGGGGATCTCAAAACAGAACCAAGCAAATGAAGAAAAGAGAATTCCAAGGGCTCTTAGTCAGATATTCTGAGTTCAAGAGTGCCAAAGGGAACACTACATATGTGAAAAGTCATCAGATAAAAGCCAAAGTTCTCCTAGATTATATTTCAATCATAGAAATAAAAAGACATCCTCAGTAAGTAGCGCAAAGGTTGAATCACAACCAGATTCTAAATGCCAAGAGGGCCAATTCTTGCCCATGTTTGTTGTTCTAACATGCATCTGGGCAGTGCCTGTACAGAGTTGAGGCTCAACAAATATGTTTAGTTTAAAAAAAATTATGAATACTTGAAACCATAAGAGATTTACACAATCACCTGGGACCATTAACAAAGGGGTTGAAACAGTTTTAATGGAATTAACAGTTATATATACCAGATGATGCCCTTTGGATAAGATGGGAGAATGCTAAATTTCAAGTCATGTGTCATTTGGTTCCTTTAATCCCTCTAATTAATGACCTTTTCTGTGTAACCCGACCATTATTACTGTTTGGAGAAGTGTTAACCTCAACTTACTTAAGGTAGATGCAGACCATTTTTCTTCTTTGTATTCCTCTTCCGCTGGTGAAGTCATGTTCTCCTGCAGTAAACTATTCAACCCCAATTTAATTATAATATCTACAAATCCTTTTATTCACATCTAAATACTTAGCAATCTTGTTAGGAAGTATGATCAACCATAACTCTTAGTTTTTATAATTCCTTCTTCCAAGGAAATGATTTTAAAAAATCACTAAGATACATCCTTATGCAGACTAGTATGGCTATGTGGCCATAACAATTTTCTATATCAACCAAACTCAACAAATAGTCACTGATCCTTCATGAAACCAAAGCAAAAACAAAACACAAACATTAAACAGACACCTTGAACAAAGTCTACATTCAAAGCACCAAAATAATAATAAATGACAATAACGTGCCCCCAAAGAAAATGAGAAAAACAACATTCATTCAAGGGCTGTTACCCAAATTGTCTTCTCAAATGAGAAATTTGAATGCAAAATAAAAAACTATCAGACATTTTTATGCTGTCTACAGGGTCTACAGGAATGTGGCATTAAGACTAATGGATATTGGCCTCCCCGGTGGCACAGCGGTTGAGCACTGGGTTGCGAAGCTGCCCACAGCCTCTGCAGCGCCGGTTCGATCCCCAGCCACTGGGTGAGGTTCCCACATGGCTCGCAGACCTCTCCTGCCGCCCGCTGCTCCCCTCAGCAGTGTACTTCGTCAGTCTGCCTGTTCTGCTCTCTGCTCTGGCTCTGGTGAATTTTCTCACCCTCCCGCACTTCTGACTGTACCCAGTGCTTGTATAAATAAATAAATAAATCTTAAAAAAAAAAAAAAACAAACTAATGGATACCACACTGTTTTATTCATGCTGTCATTTTCACCTGGAATATGGTTCCTGACTTATAAAAATCTCGCTTTACTTCCCAGAACACAGATGTATCCTATCTGGACAATGACTGCTTGGTAACATACCTTCCACTTCTCCATCAGGAGCTCCAAAACGAGATTGCTTTACCTCTGCTCTCTCTCTAATTTTCTTCTTTTTTCCTTCACTACCACTATCCCAGTGCACGTCAGTCATACTTGTACTTAACTCACTTTACAAATGCCCAGGTATTTCTCCCATTACCTATGAATTACAAATGTTTGTTGAACCAACAGAGCTTCAATCAGTAAATATCTACCTGCTCTACTCCCCATTCTGCTTCCGCTGAATTCTCTCACCCCTCCCCGCACTGCCTCTGGCCTTCACCCCAGTTCTTCTACGCAAAAAAAAAAAAAAAAAAAAAAAGAATCTTAAAAAATGAGAATGAATGTCTTCCAACGACGTTCTAGACAAACCTATTACACATTTTATTCTTGAAACATATGCCATATTCACAAGGGCAACAGAAAAAAAAATGCCCTTGTCATTTCCTACAAGATGTGATTCAGAAGATGTGTGATTACTGACTTTTTCTGTAGGCATATGTTGCCCAGTGGGTTGTAACACTATTCAAAGGTCTGATTCAGAAAGAAAAAATATGGAGGGGATGGATAAAGTCAGAGTAGTTATGTACCTGTCCAGTATAGTGAAGTCCATTTACAAAACCAGGACAAAATACTTCAGAGTATCTGTAATTTGGTTTCCCAACATCCTTTTTTATTATCCTGGTAACCTTTTTATTTGGCTACCAAAAACTTGGAGTGAACATTTACCCTGGAATATTTCAGGTCTGAGATCATTTAACTCTCAGGGAAAACAAACATACACAAATACTGCACACATTTAAGCAGCTTGTAATTCAGCTTTTTTTCTTTTTTTTTTTTTTTTTAATCTCCAGGATTACCTATAGATAGCACCAGTTAGCTCACTGGGAAACAAACCATGTGACCACAGACTGAACGATTCCTTTTCTAAAGATATATTATCTTTAATAAAAAGGTTTAAATTATATTCCACTTATAAATCCAAAATTTAAAGCTATTTTCTGTGAAACCAGACTGTGATACCTGCTCCTAAAATCATATTGCAAGCCTCTTGCTACCTGAAGATAAATTAGAATAAAGTTGGAGAACTTTAAGGTTACTATTTAAAGACACAGGTTGGCAGCCCAGTTTAGAAATGAAAAAGCCTATTAAGAAAAAGCCTATTAACACACTTGCTTGCTGATCCCACCATACTGCCAGATTTTATTTATTTTTTTTTAAAGATTTATTTATTTATACAAGAGCTGGGGTACAGGCCAGAGTTGCGGGAGGGTGAGAGGATTCACCAGAGTCAGAGTGGGGAACACAACAGGCAGACAGACTGAAAGCACTGTTGAGGGGAGCAGTGGGCGAGCCAGGAGAGGTCCGCCACATCGTGTGGGAATCTCCCTTGCCTCCAGGAATCCAATCCGAACTGCAGAGGCTGCGGACAGCTTCACAGTGCAGCGCTCTACCTGCTGTGTCACCGGGGAGGCCCCACTGCAGATTTTAAATTTACTAAAACTATACAAGTTTATTTTACAAGGTGAGGAAACTTATATAATTCATACTAGAGGGGAGATCCTATATTTACAAAATACTAACTATGTAAAACAACGGTAGTCCAATAAAATTTAAAAACAAGGTAATTCAAACTACAGCAATTAGGTGTTGAGTTGCAGTGAAGTCAAAGTTTTTCTAGAAAGTGAAGAATTCTTCATTTGCTTTAAAGAACTGTTAGATTGTTCCCTAGTTACTATCTCACCTTAAGATCACCCAGTCAGCAATAAATATTTTCTCAATGCAACTCAAAAACAAAAACAACACATGGTTTTATAATAAAATAAGAAGGCTTGTCCATTACATTCCTCTGGTAGAATATTTGTCTTGAAAATTAAGGAAAACTATTTTTAGAAAAAACTGCTGTAACACATTGACTTCCAAGGAAATTAAAGGAAAAGGGGGGGCAATATATAATGTGTGTAAAAACACATACGTGTGTTTCTCACCCAGCTGGAAAGTACACTGTGAGGCAAGGGAATGCTGAGCATTTTTTTTGCAAGGACACAGCTGACCAAACCTCAGTGCACTCACCATCCCTGTCTTCCACAACACCACCGTGGCTTGCATCCTCTCCACTTTCCACCCACCATTTGCAGAATGCTTCTCTACAGCCATATGGATCTAGATGATGAGTCATCCATCATCACGATTCTCTTCTTGACCTTTCCACGTTCAATCACCTTTAGCACATGCACACCCTCCGCAGAGCGTGTGCCCCACAGCATAAGGCTTTTACAGCTGAACACAGAACCAACCATTCCCGACAACCCTCACTTTGCCAAGTGGATTTATTCCAGAGCTTGAAAGAAAACTCACAACTGAAAAAATGACCAGATGGGCTTTCAAGGAGAAAGATACAAACTAAATCAGTTCAGAGAGTGACGTACTTGACTAAAAACAGGTCTATGATGTAAAAGAACTTCAGTCCCTGAGAGGAAGCATTATGGCAAAAGCAAAGCAATAAAAAGATACATAAAACATTCCATAACTGGAACTGACTTCCCAACTTCGTTTGACTAAATATTTTTAAAGCTATTTTTTTTAACTCAACACTTTACACTGTCACCAAAAAATATTTATTTAGAACCTGAACATCATGTACGAAAACAAACAATATTAAAACCTCACACTGTTATAGCACTTACTAGATGACTCTCCAGGGACTTTACATAGATCCACTGACCTCATTCTTACAAATCTTTTTTGAATCCCCGATTGTTACGAGGCATATGATGCACAGAAAGGTAAGATGACTTGCCCAAGGTCACACAAAATACCAGTAAATGACAGAGCTAGGATTCAAAACAGGCAGTCAGCACTGACCCAGGTTAGTGGTTATTACCAAAGGATTTTAACATAGACGATCCATTTAAAAACAGATTTTAGGGCCTCCCCAGTAGCGCAGTGGGTTGAGCGCTGCACTGTGAAGCTGTCCGCAGCCTCTGCAGCAAGAGTTCAATTCCTAGCCTCCCAGGGAGATTCCCACAAGGCGCACCAGACCTCTCCTGTCTCACCCGCTGCTCCCCTCAGCAGTATACTTCAGTCCTTCTGCCTGTTCTGCTCCCCGCTCTGTCTCTGGTGAATCCTCTCACCCTCCCACACCTCTGGCCTGTACCCCAGCTCTTGTATAAAAATAAATAAATCTTAAAAAAAAAAAAAACACGGTTGAGCACTGGGTTGCAAAGCTGCCCGCAGCCACCAGGTGAGGGTCCCACATGGCCCTCAGACCCCTCCTGCCGCCCGCTGCTCCCCTCAGCAGTGTATTTCGTCAGTCTGCCTGCACTGCTCTCTGCTCTGGCTCTGGTGAATTCTCTCACCCTCCCGCGCTTCTGACTGTACCCAGTTTTTGTACAAATGAATAAATAAATCTTTTAAAAAATAAAAAAAATTTTAAAAAACGATTTTAAATTTACTAAAACTATACAAGTTTATTTTACAAAGTGAGAAAACTTAAGTAACTCAGACTAGAGGGGAGATTCTATATTTACAAACTACTAACAAGTATATAAACCAATGGTAGTCCAATAAAAATTTGAAAACAAAGTAACTCAAACTACAGCAATTAGATGTTAAGTGGTAGCAAAATCAAAGTTTATCAGTCATGGCAAAACCCCATACAAGTAGAAGGGAGCCAGCTTTTGTGCATTAAATATACAGAGTCTGGAGAAATTAATGTGCCCTGGAGAAGCATAGGAAAGGTGATTATAGCCAAGAAACTCAAAAAGCTCAAAGGGGAATCAAAGGGTGTAATACCTAACATCAGTCACAATGCCTGCACCTGTCAATCTTCATCCATTCTCTCAGGAATGGCACCTCCTTCCCATTTCACTTCTGTTACTCAAATTCAGACCTTCAACATTCCTTGGAAAAAATTATTTAACAACCTCTTATTTAGCTTCTAATCACCACCACTTTCCCACCTCTGCACCTAATCTCTCCTGTACTGATAACAAAATTTCAAAGACACAAATCTGCTCGAGTTGTGCCTCTACTTAACAACTCTCTGGTGATTCCTTTAGCCAACAACTTCCTGTTCAACCATCCTCGTGTAGAATCAATGGTCAATTTTTAAATCAGGTTCATGTATTATTTACCAAATGATACTAAAGGATATACACAGCTAAAGTTAAGTCTCTTCCCCAAACTTAATCCTTACCAAGAGTGCAATATTCTCAGGTTTTGACATGCTTTTAAGGAGAGATAAGACTGTGTTTGTATATATAGAAAGTATAGAGAGTAATATCATACTATCCCTCTATTTTTACCGAGACAATAGTTTGTCTACTATACTGCAACACTATATTGCAATTAGCTTTTTCTCAATTGGCAGTTTATCTCAGAGCTCTATCATAACACATACAGTACACATTATTTGGTTAATAAACATAACAAAATATAAGGTATCCTTATGATACATACTAGGCTGTTACCAGTTTTTTGCTTTTTATAAATAATGCTGAAATAAACACCCTCCCAAGACATATTTTTAGACAAGAAGGAATTACTGAGTCCAAATGTTTAAAGTTTGCTAAACTGGTCTCTAAAGTTACCAGTTTTATAATACTTATTTCCTATATTCTCAATAATAAATTTTTAGGCATTCTGGGCCTCCCCAGTGGCACAGCGGTTGAGCGCTGGGTTGCAAAGCTGCCCACAGCCTCCGCAGCGCCGGTTCGATCCCTGGCCGCCAGGAAAGGGTCCCACATGGCGCACAGACCTCTCCTGCCGCCTGCTGCTCCCCTCAGCAGTGTACTTCGTCAGTCTGCCTGCTCTGCTCTGCCTTCTGGCTCTGGTGAATTCTCTCACCCTCCTGCGCTTCTGACTGTACCCAGTGCTTGTATAAATAAATAAATAAATCTTTTTAAAAATTTCATTTTAAATAAATAAATAAATTTTTAGGCATTCAATCTTTGCTAACAGGTAAAAAAAATCATAAATCATGATTTTAATTTGCGTGGTTTATTGTGGATGAACAAACCTCTGGTTTATGATATGTTATACTTATGATGACTTAGTTATGGAAATAAAAGGCACCACATAAACTGTAATATTAATGGAATTTTACTAAGTAATTGCTTAAGTCAATAGTTCTTAAGATGACAATCTGAAGACAAAGGACTTAAAAGGTTTCATCGCAGTGGGTTTCTATCATGTTGACAAGTTGGATAAATATCTGAAAGTTTAAAAGAAAAAATATTTTGCAAACTAAGAAATTAAGAGAGTGTGCAAGGAGATGACAACCAAAAATCCAGTTTGCCCACAGGTTCAACTCACCATCCAGTAGCCAATGCTGGCCACGACGATTCTCCAGCTCTGACATCATCAGACGTGTGATCACATGATCTGGAACCAACAGACCTTTCTCTATGTACTGCTTTGCCATATCACCCACTTCTGTTAAAAAGAGGAAAAGAGACACTCAAAATAGCTTTTTTTTAAAAAAGTACTTACAAACTTTTTTCTTGTCTCCCATTCCTCCCTGTTGCTCCCTGGGAAGGGGGAGAGGTGTGGTAGATGCTTTTTAGGGTAATACCTTAAATATCGGTTTCAAAAATGGTGGCAATAGTTCCCATTCATCTCCTAAAGACGTACAAAGGCATCTCTTGAAGATATGCACAGCCAGATGTAAAAATAAAGTAGGCAAAGAGAAAGTAAGATTGGACACCCAAGATGGAGTCTAGAATTCTGGACAATGGTATACAAAAGGTCAAGGAAGAAATCCTGACTACTTTCTAGAGATGAGCCACAAATTGGGTTCAGAGCCTCCCAACAGTTCAAAACAAGGATATGTGATCAACTCCACGGCTCATGGTATACTAAAGACTAAAGGAAGCCACAAAGCCCGCCAATTCCTTAGAGACCAAAGGTAAAAAGTCCATCAGTCTTCTGAAAAGAATACTGGATAATACTAACAACAGGTTCATTTCTTCTCATGAGCCTCAATCTAAGCAGATGGCACCTTGCTGACACAGTTGTAAAAGCAACTCAGTGTTATCAGTGGAATGCCAAGTTCATAAAAGGATAGGAATTTAAAGAAAAACATTTTCAGAAGGAAATGTCTTTAAATTTAAAATTACAATTTTTTACATGTAGAAATTATAAGGTTCAGCAGAACAAATCATTAATTCAAATTTTTCAAATTTCTATAAAATTGAATTCTTTTTTAACAAAGATAAAGTCTGCTCTCCAGGGCATCATTAAGAATCACATTCTTGACAGGCCAATTAAGTTTTAATAAAAACATCACAAAGAATCATATTACTGAGAAAAAAGCTCAAGAATCATTTTGCCCCACCTTCACCTTGAATTTAGATGGTGCCTTTTCTTTCCCAGACTAAGTCTACACCCCTAACTCCAGCCTCAGCATTAAATACAGGCTATGAAGAGGTCCCTATCTCTGATTGCTGGCTACCAGACAAATACCGTGAATGAAAAAACAGTATCCAAAGCGATGCCCCCAAGGCCTGAGTATCTCCACTAGATGGATCATATGTACCTCCCATTGACAGCCCAAACTCAACATGTACAAAACCACACTTTCCCCTACCACCATGCTGTTGCCCTAATGTTTCTTGCCTCAGTCAATAGCATCACTCTCCTCCCTCCATTTTTTGCATCAAATTTAACATGAAGCTGGTGAAACCCTAGTTCCACAGTGCAATATCTCAAATATCTCCCAAATGATCAAAATAGAAGAGCCCAACAGTCTGTGGAACAACAGCGGTTGTGAGAAGAGAAAAGCACAGTGATGGCCCTACACAGCCACGGTCACCTTGGCGGATGGCTCATCAAAGAGCAAAGACAAGGGAAGGAAGCAGTGAGTCAACACTCCGAACCCTGATTTTCAAATCTTGACATAGTGAAGAGGAGACAACTCGCCAAAGAAATCAGACTAATAAAGGATCTTGAGGATCAAAGTGGCTCCTTTGTTCATGTCAATTATCGACCTACAAAATCAAAAGATGGCTTCTGGGATCTTCAGCATATCAGTCAACCAAAAGAATTATTAGTAATTACCTAAACAGGATTCTCGGCTTACTTCACTCTCAGTAGCATTCAGATTATTCCTTTGCCTACCACAACTAAAATGACTTTTTAAAAATGCTAACTGAGGGCCTCCTTGGTGGAGCAAGGGGTTAAGTTGCAGCACTATGAAGCTATCCGCAGCTTCTGCAACACAGAGTTCCATCCCTGGCCAGGGAGCTACTCACATTGCACAGCAGACCTCTCCTGACTCGCCCACTGCTCTCCTCAGCAGTGTGTTTCAGTCAATCTGCCTTTTCTGTTCCCCACTGTCTCTGGTGAATCCTCTTACCTCCTACCCCCGCACCTCTGGCCTGTACCCCAGTTTTTGCATGCATAAATAAATATTTTTTAAAAATGCTAACTGATAGGGCCTCCCCTGGTGGCACAGGTGGTTGAGCTCAGTGCTGTGAAGCTGTCCACAGCCTCTGCAGCACCGGTTCGATCCCGGCCAGCAGGGGAGGGTCCCACATGGCACGGCAGACCTCGCCTATCTCGCCCGCTGCTCCCCTCAGCAGGTGTATTTCGTCAGTCTGCCTGTTCTGTTCCCCATTCTGCCTCCTGTGAATCCTCTCTCACCCTCCCACGCATCTGGCCTGTACCCCAGTTCTTGTATAAATAAATAGAAATCTTAAAAAAAAAATGCTAACTGATAATAACCTTCCAATGGCTTCCCATTTCATTTAAAGTACAAGACAAAGTCTTCACCTTGGTGTATAAGTCCCTGTGTGACCAGGTCTTAGTTCTCTGTCCCACTGCCTACTTCCCTCTCCATTGCTCATTCTATTGCATTCATATCAGCCTCCTTAATCCCGAAAAGAACAAACAAGTGCCAGCTTCGGTAACTTTGCATTTGTTGTTCCCTCTGGTAGAAAGCTCCTTCACCCAGTACTTCATTTAGCTGATTAATTATCATCTCAATTACACCTTTCACTCTATCAAAAATGACATAATGACACATACCCATCACTTAACCAGTCTCTTATCCTACTTTGCATTGTTTTCCAGAACTCCATACTACATATTGATGTATTTGTTAACTTACATACTACATATTGATGTATTTACATACATACTACATACCACATATTGATGTATTTGTTACATACTTACATACTACATATTGATGTATTTGTTAACCTATTTTGTATTTGTTAACCTATTTTGTATTTTGTTAACCTATTTTGTATTTTGTATTTGTATTTGTTAACCTATTTTCTGCCTCCCCCAATTACAATATTACTAGCTCAATGGGGAAAAAATGAAATATTTTGTTTAATGCCATATCCTCAGTACTTAGAATATACTCTGACATGTATTCAATGCTCAAAAATTTTTGCATGAATGAAGGAACACTCTGAAAATAGAAAAATCCCTCCCCTAGCAAAAACAGTCTGATATCCCTGTACATTACAGAACTATGATTCCAAGATCTAACGACAGGGCCTCCCCAGTGGCGCTGCGGGTTGCAAAGCTGCCCGCAGCCTCTGCAGCGCCAGTTCGATCCCCGGCCACTCCCAGCCACCAGAGGAGGGTCCCACATGGCGCACCAGACCTCTCCTGTTGCACCCACTGCTCCCCTCAGCAGTGTATTTCGTCAGTCTGCCTGTTCTGTACCCCGCTCTGGCTCTGGTGAATCCTCTCACCCTCCCACACATCTGGCCTGTACCCCGGTTCTTGTATAAGTAAATAAATAAATCTTTAAAAAAAAGAAAAGAAAAGAAGCGCAGGGCCTGTGTGACTACAGCAGTGTGAGATCTGGCTGGAGGCGTGGGCAGAGTGGAATCAAAGGAGGCAGGACAGTAAGCCAAACAAGAGAGGACAGTGTACAATACAGCAGAAGCAACATTAGAAAATGTTCTGACCCTTGAGAGAGTACCTCAAGCTATCCCCATGTTGACTATGCAACTCCAAGTTTAAAATAACTCTTTGGAAGACTTCCAGAACCATCTTAATCCAATTTACTAATTAAGAGAAAGATCTTAGCACAACATACTTTTCCAGCTGTTTTTGGCAGCCTTGGCTCTTCTACAGCAGAGCAGACAACATGTCCTCTATTTGACACAAAATCAAACTTCTACCACAGCTCTCCATCCCTACCATGGAAACCCAGAAAAACCAATAGCCAGAGCCAAATGGACTTAACAATATATCTGCATCAAATGAAGACATCACTATAGCAGCAATCTGAAATAAAGCATTTATCAGAAAACAGGAAAGCTGGACCTCCATCTGTCCTTGTTACTTTGCTTGAAAGACAAAGTAGTATAATTAAATGCTAATGCTAGTTTGCCTAAAATACAAGCCCGCTCCAATTTTTCAAGTAGTATTCTAGACTATAGACATATATACAATTCTCTTACACAGCTTTTGTATCTTTAATGTATGCATACTCAGAAGAATAATTTACAAACTACAGTAAGATTTCAAAAGTAAACTTAATAAATTTAGAGTGCCAAAAATAGGCCATTTTTAAAACTTTACAATAAAAAGAAAATCCATCAGGTATTTATGAAATTAAGCAGAATAACAATGATTAAAGCCATATTTGTAAAAATTTTCTTCAGAGAAGGACAGAATTCATGTCAAGTTATAAAATGGTAGGATTATAAAACTATATTACCATTCTCAAAGTTATTAAATATAGAAGAAACTCAATTTACCACCTATTTTTAAAATATAAATTTTTTGGCAATGCATCTTAACAACCTATTCCATCCAATTACTATTAAATATAAATTAAAATAAATATGATCTTGGTAACCTTGAGAAATGTATATTTTAAATTTCTAACCAGATCAAATAATGTACACTTTTTCAGAATTTAAAGGTATCTATCTATTTAAAGGTATCTATTTTAAAGCTATTTAAGATAATACCAAGTTTAAAAATTTAAGATATACAGAATTTAAGGCCACCTATTAAGTTGGTCATCACTTCAAAACTAATGCTTCCAAGGTTATGAAAAATTCTTTTTAATGATCTCAGTTCTTTCACATTAAAGTTTGTCCAAACTCACATGAATAGACTAACAGATTATTGTATTCATGGCAGCAAACATGAGAAACCATTGCAAACTGTTCAATGATGTTGGACTGACACTGTGAATTATTTTAATACTAGATTAAAAAATGCATTTTTCTAAATAACTAGGACAGACAACTAAAATAGCACTTCTTTAGAAAAACCATAACACACCCAATACACACATACAAATTCATTCTACAGCCAAACATCCCCTCGCCCCCGCTCTCCAATATTCAGGACAGATAGCTTAAACATTTCAAAAGCTGAATGACTTCCAAACAGAAATAAATCCACAAAGATCCGAAATATGAAAGGCATGTCATGTATTGGAGTGGGGGGAATGGTACACTTTTCACTTAGGGGGAATATGAAAATAGCATATGGTTGCATTTGTATTTTAAATACTCTTATCATTTAGTAGTTTATCATTCTGCTGATATTTACTGATTTCACATTAAAGTTCACCATGTGCCCAGCCTTGTACCAAACTGATAAGGTCCCAGAGCTTGCATCCTAAACATTGGGCATGCTAACCTGCCAAATGCTTTTCAATAGCAAAATTTCATGGACGTTTACACTTTCAAGCAGAAAACTAAGTTATCACAATTAACTGGCTTATATCACTGATGAAGTTCCATATACATAGTTATATTATGAGACCAAAATAAGTTACTTGGCACAAACTAAATTCTAAATGAAAGCATTTGGTCAGACATTGAATCTGCCAACTAATTCACCTCTGACCACTAAGATTTATTCCTTAAATACTAGTCTAGAATTGCAGAAAGCCAATGCACCAGTGAGGTTCCCTTAGTCTCTTACACTGGAGACAAAAAGATTTGTTTTAACAAAGGTAAAGGTTAGGACTTCAAGATAATCAATTTAAACCAGATAAAGTCATTAACAGGAATGGTAATCTATGGATCAAACCTCAATTACTAAAAAAATAAAATACTTTCAGCAAAAGGAAGAGAGATCTTTTTTAAAAAAAAAAAAATAGATTTATTTATTTATGCATACAAGAACTGGGGTACAGGCCAGAGGAACAGGGGGTGAGAGAATTCACCGGAGACAAAGTGGGGAACAGAACAGGCAGACTGACTGAAATACACTGCTGAGGGGAGCAGCGGGCAAGACAGGAGAGGTCTGATGCACCATGTGGGTAGCTCCCTGGTTGGCTGGGGATTGAACTCATGTTGCAGAGGCTGCAGATAGCTTCACAGTGCTGTGCTTAACCCCTTGTGCCACAAGGGAGGCCCCATGGAAGAGAGATATCTTTTTAGATGATTTGAGTAATTGTCTTATCAATCCGGGTGCCTTACTTCTTTCAGTAACTAATTCAAGGACTTCCCTGGTGGCCTAGGAGTTAAGTCTCAGCTCTATCACCTCTGAGGCCTGAGTTCGACATCTTGCTGGGGAGCTAACCTATATATGGCGCAGCAAACCTCTGCTGTCTCGCCCACTGTTCCCCTCAGCAATGTCTTTCAGTCAGTTCACCCGTTCTACTCACCATTCTCTTTGGTGAATCTTCTTACCCCTGCACCTCTGTCTGGCCTATACCCCAGTTCTTCTACAAAATAAATAAATAAATCTTTAAAATTAAATAAATAAAGCCAAATTAAAAAAACAAAAACAAAAAAACTAGCTCAAGAAGTGCCGGGATAGGGTCAAAGACAAATGTTTTGTGGCCTTGCCCTCCAATAAGGTATGCAAAGACCCTACCATGACCCTGACAGGGACCGCTAAGCCACCACAGAGTCACTCCCAATTCTCAGAACCACAGATGAAAATTCTCTCCCCCAGGAACCGCAGTTCACCAAAGCAGAGACTCACAAGGGGAAATTGTGCCCAGGTAGGAAAACCTTATGTGTAACTGATGAATTGCTGGAGGGGGAAAGGCTATTTTGAAAGATGCCGAGCACCCTATTCTGAGCAATTCACAAAACAGGTGGAGATGGAAGAGGGGGTAGGAAAGGATGGTTTCACCCAAGGAGGACTCTACTTTGTACCTTAAGTTTAAGTTTGGATGCCACCAACAGTGTCAGGGGGCTCATAATTAGGTTACTGAAATTCTAAGTCATGTTGCCTCTGCTATAAATCTGAAAGAGATTTTATTTCCCCATTAGGATTCAAAAGAGAGAATTTACTATTCAATAACTTCCTTCCAATACTCTCTGACCCCCACCCCAGCCCAAGATACCACAACATTGTTTTCCGCTACAGTCAGAGAGGTCTGCAGCACACATCTGAGGATCCCAACTCTGCCAAGACCCTCCTTACATGCCCCAAGGCCCAGGTCTGACTCTTCCACAACACAGGTAGCTAGCAACTCAAGATGGAACTGCCAGTCTGCACATAAATAATGCCACTGCTGATCTGTGTGCTAGATTGAGAATTTACATTGGGCTGTTTCTTTTCCAGATAGGTTTTCTATGTTCAATTCAGTGGCAAAGAGACATCACAAAAACCACATGGATGTGGCCACAAGGGAGTGCACCAACCTTGCTACTACAATTCAGCTCTTCATTCCAAAAATATTTACTGGGCAACTGCTCTGTGCCAAGTGATGACACATTTCCCTACGTGTCAGGGAAAGAATGAAGAGAACATCAGAAGTAATTTGGTTTTTTGTTTTTTTAAGGATTTATTTATTTATGCATACAAGAGCTGGAGTATAGGCCAGAGGTGGGCAGAGGGGGAGTGTGAGAGGATTCACCAGAGATAGTGTGGGGAGCAGAACAGGCGGATTGACTGAAATACACTGCTGAGGGGAGCAGCGGGCTAGACAGGAGAGGTCTGCTGCGCCATGTGCATCACCTCCCTGGCTGGGGATCGAACTTGTGCTGCAGTAGCTGCTGACTGCTTCATAGCACTGTGTTTAACCCCTTGCGCCACCAGCGAAGCCCCACAGAAGTAATTTGCTCAACGCTTCTGATGACTTGGCCAGGCATCAAACAGTTGACAACTTGGTCTATTTCAAACAAAAGTCAAGTTCTAAGAACGGTCTTCTCTCTTTTATCAGTACCAAAGGTACTAGGTTTTATTGTATGAATTGCTGGTCTTTCTGGTGGTACAGGGGTCAAAGTCTCAGCACTATCAAGAAAGCTGTCACCAGCCACTGTGGCAGGAGTTCAATCCCCGGCCAGGGAGCTACCACACATGGTGCAACAGACCTCTCCTGTCTCGCCCACTGCTCCCCTCAGCAGTGTGTCTCAGTAGATCCACCTGTTCTGCTCCCCACTCTATCTCTATCTCTGATGAATCCTCTCATCCTCTGCACCTCTGGCCTACACCCCAGATTTTGTATGCATAAGTAAACAAAAATAAATCTTCGAAAAATAAGAAAAAAAAAAGAATTTGTCCAGTTATATAAAAGTGTAAAGGAGATCAAATTAAACAATATACTGTTAAGTGACATACATATGGCAAAACAAGTGAATAACACTAGATGCAGGATAGAGGATGGGGGTTAATGGAGAAAGGACATATGGGGGCTTCGAGTGTACTGTTAACATTCTCTCTTCTTAGCTCAGTGGTGGATACACAATTGCCAATCTTTAAAATATACACACCACATGTCATCCATCCTCTTTTTTTCTGAGGGCCTAAAAAGGTCAAAGTGGATACACAAGACAGCTGGACAAATATCCACAGTGCATCCCCAAGATGGAATCAACAGTAAAATATAACCCACTGCTCCTTTTGCTGTTTAAGCTAGAAAATGTTGAAAATGAAAGAACTAGATTTCCTCAGTGGGTTGCCTAGAACTAAAGAAACTACTGCCCATCCCAATACCACCCCTTCTCCAAAATGTCATTAAGACTGTGCACATACGGGCCTCCCCAGTGGCGCAGCAGGTTGAGCACTGCGCTGTGAAACTGCCTGCAGCCTCTGCATGCAGGTTTGATTCCTGGCCAGCCAGGGAGAGACCCACATGGTGCGGCAGACCTGTCCTGTCACACCCGCTGCTCCCCTCAGCAGTGCTTTCAGTCAGACTGCCTGTTCTGCTCCCCGCTCTGTCTCTGGTAAATCTCCTCACCCTCCAGAGTCTCTGGCCTATATCCCAGTTTTTGCATAAGTAAATAAATCTTTAAAAAAAAAAAAAGATTGTGCACATATAAGACATACAAACACACACACACACTACCAGGCACAGTCAAAAATGCGTTAGAGCTTCGTGATGCCACAAAGCAGTTCTTTAAACACCACCACAAACACGTAAGAATTATGTCAGCACTGAAGCAGTCACGTAAAATAAAAAAGTGAAGAAAATTTTCATTTTATAAACTGTTTATGCTTAAAGTCACTTTGATGAATCTCCTCTAGTCAGAAAACAAGTTTTTTAAAAAATCGTGGTTAAGAAATTGATATCAAAGTCCTTAAGAAGTAGAAATTATGAAAGAAACTCCTACTAAATTGAAGGTATTTTTGGCACTTAACTCAAATGACTTATTTCAGTGCCAGATCCACCCTTCAAGTTGCCTTGCTAAATGCCAGGCCTTCTATTTCCTTCGCACCAAAAAGATGTGATTTTAAATCACTCCCTGACACTTTCTGTTGGTAGCTATGAAAATCCTGAACTTAGTGTAATGGTCTAGAGCACACACTTAGAACCAGACTGCCTGGGTTCAACTCCTGCCACCACCTCTTAAAGGCCATAATAACTCAGTCACATGGTACATTTGTGCCTCAGTTTCTTCATCTATAAAATGGGAATATCACCTAGAGTTGTTTTGAAAGTCACATGTGATTAATGTATAAAGGACCTGGAATGATGCCCTTTTGCAAATTTCACTCATTGAAGGATATCAATTTTTGCTGCTATCTGGCAGGTATCAATATCTGCTGCTATATGGGAGGTGTTTAGACACATAAAACCATTTAATTCTCATAAAGAGCTATGAGGGTCAATGATATTCTTTGCCCTGTATCATAAAGGAATAAACTGAATCACCGAGAGGTTAAGGACTAGCCCAAAATAACTCAGCTGCTAAGTGGCAGAGCTGGTAAGCAAACTAAAAAGCAGACTGACACCAAAGTGCATTTTCTTAGACACCATATTACATTGACTCTCAATGTTTATGCACATTTCCTTGAACAGAAGCACTCTGAATGTTAAGAGTACATTCTTCTAGAATGGTGAAGCAAGTCTCAGTATAAAAGTGACAAGAGCTTCTTCGTGAACTCTGGCAAGATCTGCCTACAGAGAAAGTGTTTGTGGTGACAATATGTCCTATGGGGAAATATCAGACCCTGCTCTACCAGCCACCTCACTTCCATTAAGTGCTGTATCTTCGATTAAATAAATAAATGATGTATATTAAGTATTTCTGTGCTGCAGCCTCCTACCAAACTCTAAGCACCCTGCAATCCTGTATCTTTTAACTAGTCAGCCTCCTCTCTCCTGAAGGCCCTTCCTCTTCTGACCCATCCTCCACACAGCTCCCAGGAGGACCTTACAAAAACACAAGTTGGCACAAGTCACTTTCTCCTTGAATACCAAAAGCACACCTGTTGGCCTACAGGAGGACATGGGAACACCCTAGGATGGGTAGCATTCAGTCTCTAGATATGGCCTGGAATTCCTCCTCAAACCCTTCTTCCCAACACAGATACAGCCCAAGTCTTTGGCCCCTTCCCTTTCCCAGGCACAAGGAGAGTGAGACTGGAGTCTCTTGCCTCAGACAGGGCAAGAGAGAGACAGTATTATGAAGCATGTGTACCCAGGGCAGGGAAAGAAGTAGACACCACACCCTAACCTCAGGCCCAAAGAAAGCGTCCCGCCCTGGTGTTGCCCTTTGAGGAGCTAACATAGGTTGACTGAAAGAACCACCTTCAAATAAATACAATGTCTAGCAGCCATCTATTTTTCCATGACCATAAGAGTAGTGGCCCCTCCTGTACTCTACCAGCACCTGGGCTGAAGCTCATCCACATGGCATTGCTATTACAATTAGGGGGGAAAAGACATGGCCTTGGGACAGAAGCACTCCCATGGCCACATTGCCAGCAGACGTGCCCTACCTATGCATGTGTTTCAAGACATCCATTCCTCCATGCTGACTCAGCTGCATGCCATGAAACACAGCTTGGTGGACAGATCCATGACTAGGCAGAAAGGCACCACACACACCCCTCAGTCAGGTGCCCCCCATGCAGGTCACAGTCCACATAACCAACATGGCGTGGCCTATACCTCTGCCTATACTTCACTCTTATTGAGCAGGGATGGTTTACAAACAAATCCTCTATACCAGATTATAATGCCCCTGAAGCCAGAGACTGTCTTACCTAATAATCAGTAAATGCCACTCACTCTATTGGGAAGATCACATCTTTAAACTCTCTAACTCCCTCCCCAAGGTCCGACACATTAAATGAACTTTCTTCTCATTGCACACCCAAAATACCTTCTATCTATTGCATTCAATGCTAGGAGTCAGTAGTGTTTTTAATTTTTTTTTCTTACATCGTTATTCATTTTTGTACAGTAATTGATTTCTCCCCTCCGGTGTAGACCCCATAGTTCTTCCGCCACCACCCATGAACCATCACCATAGACTCTTGTGTCCTTTCCTCCCCTGCTTTAAACCCCTTCCTTCCCCTTCCTTGCTGTATACCTCAGCATGGTAATCTATGGTCAGATTGCTAGTTTTGTCCTTTTTCATTCAGTTTCTCTATATTTTGCATATAAGTGAAATCATCCAATATTTATCTTTTTCCTTCTGGCTTATTTTGGCTAGTGTTTTTAAGGCAATTAAGACTCAGAAAAACTTTCTCAATCATGCAGTAAGAATTATATACAGCAAAGTTTCCTTTAAATGTTATCTTACAGTCTAATGCTTTGGCAAGCTTTGAATACCTAAGTAAATCTAATTACTAAATTAAGTGAAACACTGTTAACTGATGCATCTAAATAAATGGACACTTCGTGCATTTTCATACATGGTTCTCACAGCTATTGCTTCAGTCTGCTCAAGCTAGTACAGAAAGAACATTACTACAGGTTGCAATTGGCTGCCAAGCCTGACCTCTTAACAAGAAAAGATCTGTTACTACAAGTAGATGCTTGCTCCTCTGAATCTATCTGACATTCTTAAACACCCACAAAATATGTATGAGTCAACTCGAAGATTTCTGAGATTAAGACTCCAAAATATTCTCTAACAGAAGAGGTAGAAAGTTTAGCATGAAGGAGACAACTTATCATTTTCAAATCATCATATAAAATACTTTTAGTCACCCCAAATGAGAGGTTACACTAGGTTACTGCCAAGAAATGGCTTTCTTTGAATTGACGCTTTTTCTGTGTTTCTGTGACACACATAAGTCTCACCCTAAAATTTCCTGATAAATCATGAGACATTAGGAATTTCTAAGCTATTTCTAAAAAGGTAACAAAGATAGCTTTTATAACATATTTAGTATAAAATACAAACTTCTGAAATTATAAAGTGATTATTCATTCTTTGTTCCTTTGGATATTATCAGACTAAGATCCCAATGGGATCCAGTCACAACTGGCCTCTCCTGAAGGAACAGTGACTTCAACCACAGGACAGAACATGGCAATGCACTTCACTTATCCCTATGAAATAGTGTTGGACCTTCAACCTCTGTAATCTCAGAAGTGAGATTTCAATTCCCTATACCTGGGCTTTGTGGTCTATATACCTCAAACCACAACAGCATCCTTTCAACCACCAAGGTTCCATCTAGGCAGTGAGGAGAGGGAGTGCAGGCACTGGTCATTTCCACTATAGATGTCAGGCATAGAGTTCCAATTAAAAGTCAGGTTTGAGTGTGAGTGCTTTTTCTATCATACTTTGCCTAGAAGAATTCCTGGGAATAAGGAAGCCTCTTTTCTCGCCAACCAAATTGAATATTTACATTCAATTAATCTAATGTTTCACCTTGAGTCCAGAAATGTGTTGGCAGTGGGTATATTTCTATAATAACCAAGACATAGACAAAATCCATGACTTTGGGTAGGGGTAGGGCCAGCATCACTGAGAAAGGTGATCCAGTATCTAAGCACAAAGGACATCCGGCAGAGGCTTTATCCTTAAGCTTTCTCATCCTACCAGCCATCGACTATTTGACCCTCCATACTGACTCAAAGAATAAATCAGCACAGTGACCTCATTTTAAGACTTTAAATAAATCATGAAAGAAAAAGATAGAGCTTCATATTCTGAAAAACTGGCTATCCTAAATCAAGAGTAACTTCTTGGCCCAGAATAGGAACATATGCATTTATAAATGCACCATGAACATCTGGCATAGTACTCCATGCTGCCTTATATAAGCAACAGGAGAGAAAGCAGGTTGGGGTGGAGACAACAGAAGTTGGGCAAAGGAACAAATGGGAAAAGGCAAGTAATTGGAAAGTTTTGCCAAAATCCTAGATGAGTTTCAGACCCAAATTGCTTAATCATTTTCTCAAACTCACGCCTCTTATCCTCCAGAACATTTTCAGTCCTGAGGGGAATCATAGCCAGATCTCATGGATTTTTCTCTGCAGAAAGGACAGAAGAGCTTCTCTGTAACCTTATCACAGCCCAACTACTGGCCCCATTCAGAAGATAGGGAGGAATTTCATTTACAGAGTAACATGAAAAGGAATTCCTTCCGCTGCAGAAGGCCTAGGGGGCGGATCTGGTTGTGCCAGGCATCATATCAGCTGCCTCTCTGTGCAGGATCTTGGCTGCTGATCAGCACAAGGAAAGCTGCTGTTTCCTCCAGTGCCATCTGCTCACACAGGATGGATTGCTACTGCTGCCCATGAGGGCTTCTCTCTCTGCCTCCCCCCCCACCCCTTGGCTTTCTGGCAAGGTTCTGGTGGGAACTCTACCAAGCAAACCAAAGACGTACCCTGCTCCTCAGCCTCCCAGAGCTGAAGCAGACAATCCTGCCAGCAAAGGAAAGAGGAGGGAAACAGCTGAAACTAACACCCTTTTCTCTGATGGGTTCCCAGTGGGGTCGTGTGGTCCAGTAAGTCAGCCAGCACACCTAGTCATCCTTGAACACCTAGCAAGAGCAATCCCAGCAGACAGTCATTGTGTCAAGCACAGGACCAGTAGTTGTTGAATGCTATCAACAATGCTTTCTTGCATTGAAACCATAAGTCTTTTATATATAAAAAGGGAAAATATTATATATTTTAAAATGTGTACCAATCATACGTATTTGTATTTATATGCATGTATTCAATTTCAAGGTTAAACTTATTCCTGTCATGGATCATATTACAGGAAAACAAAAAAATTGGGCCAAGCCCTATGCTAATCCTTTACAGGCATCATCTCATTTAAATCTTACAACACTTAGAGGGGGTGCCATTAATATTCTTGGTTTGTAACTTGAAGAAATGGAGATAACAACGTGCTTGAGCAACCTGCACTGACTTCTCAGGAGGTAAAGTGTGAACCCTGAGCCTGAACTCTTAACAGATGCCCTAGCTGCTTGGATTCCAGGTCTGGCCTCAGGAGCCCTCCCCATTTCCTCAAGCAATTAATCTTGCTCCCAGTTCCTGCCATATTGGAATCCTTTGTTCAGCTAGCTGCCCTCTCCCCTTCAGAGCCGGGAATACCTCAAGGGTTGGTCTTGCTCAATTGAAGGACTTAAACTGAGCCTCAGGTGGTGAAGGAGTCCATCAATAAGGTATTAAATTGAATAAATGAACAAATAGTGTTGTGTGTGTGTGTGTGTGTGTGTTTTCCAAAAAAAAAAAAAAAAGGAAGAAAGAAAAGCAAAATAAAATGAAGCAAGAAAAAACAATAATCATGACATTTGAAGATTTGTCCTAAGCAAAGGGTAACTAAGTCTGTGTAATATTCCTTTCTTTCCTAGAGATTCACTTGAAAGGACATAAGAAACTTTATCTAAAAATGTAATCAGGGGCCTTCCTAGTGGCACAAGGGATTAAGGTGCAACCTATGAAGCTGTCCGCAGCAACTGCAGCACAAGTTCGATCCCCGACCAGGGAGGTGACCCACATGGTGCGGCAGACCTCTCCTGTCTTGCCTGCTGCTACCCTCAGCAGTGTATTTCAATCAGTCTGCCTGTTCTGTTCCCCACTCTGTCTCTGGTGAATCCTCTCACCCCCCACACCTCTGGCCTATACCCCAGTTCTTGTATGCAAAAATAAACAAATAAATAAATGTAATCAGGTTAAAAACACACAGACAGTGAAGAGATAAAACACACATGCAGGCTCTGTTCTAGGTCCTTCATTCTGAGAAAGCAATTCGGTGAGTTCTGAGTTTAGCAAAGATAGGGCTATGATTTATTTGGGGGGTTAATGGTAAAGAAGAAATTATGCTGGATAAGAAAGTAATACAGAGGAAGTATTAAAAAAAGAACAAAGCCTTGAAAATGGGAAAGAGCAATGAGACAACAAAGGGAGCTCTAAAACTAGAGGAGGGGCCAGCAGGGGCTAGAAGGGGTGTTGGGCATAACTGAGAGGTTTTAGGACAGTGATACCTGATAGGCCACATCAAGAAAATGGTTGCCTGTGCCAGATTCTAATCCCCATCACTCCAAACCTTCAGTACAACCACTTTAGATTAGTGATCATTTGGGAGAAGAAAGATAGGCAACATCCAGCATGGGGTGAAACAAAGTAGAAGTGAACAATTCCAGAGAAGCCTAAAATCCCGGATGACTAAGGAGGTTGGCTAGCACTGTCAACCCAGCTACAGGGGAGTTGAGTGCTATCTACCCTACAAGCAGGGGTGAGGACAGGAATCTGACTCAACAGAGAACGCTGGACAGCCAGCCAAGTGCCACAAACACACCCACTACCACCAATCAACCCTGAGGTAGCACCTCTTTTCTGTGCAGTCACTCCCAAGACACACATAATGACTCAGCCCCAACGACCAGGATTTGTGGTTCACAAATCTCTTCAAAAACCCAGTCCAAGTTGGCCAAGAAACACAAATGGTGAGGAGGAAGAGAAGGAAGCACTGGATTTCATCTTGAAACTCCACAAGTCTTACCTCATTAATCTAAAATTGAGCTGGTAAGCTACCCAGTAGGAATTGCTGCCCATTAAACCAAGGGTAGAACAATCTGCTCCCACAGCTGCCTCCATTCCAATTTGATTTCCTAGATATCTGTGAATGTTTCCCTCATACATCAAACTGTCGCTAGTGTATTGGTCCCTTGATTTCAACTTCTAAGCTTATGCTACCCCCAAGTCTAGACATCTCCTGCTAGCTACTGCTATTCCAAATACGATACACATCAAAGTGAATGCTCTACCAGATAGACTCATGTTAGCCTGACTTTAAAATTTTTCAATTTTCTCCACCTGCCAAATGAAGGAGGAAAATAAAGTAGGCATTTAGTTTAGCAGCAGCCCCAGATGTTTTTAAAAATTGATGCAAAGAAGTGATACCCATTCTCTTAAGACAAAACTTGCCCACCATCCCCCCCCCCGCCTTTTTTTAATGCTTGCCAGTAGATACCTGGATTCTGTAAAAATGATTAAACTTGAGGGCCTCCCTGGTAGCACAAGGGGTTAAGTGTCAGTGCCATGGAGCTATCAGCAGCCACTGCAGCACAAGTTCGAACCCTAGCCAGGGAGCTAACCCACATGATGCAGCAGACCTCTCCTGTCTGGCTCGCTGCTCCCCTCAGCTGTGTGTAGATCCACCTGTTCTGCTCCCCACACTGTCTCTGGTGAATCCTCTCACTGCCCCCCTCCCCATCTCAGGCCTATACCCCAGCTCTTATATGTATAAATAAATAAATCTTTAAAGAAAATGATTAAACTTGTACAATAAGGCAAACCTGGCCACAGCAAGGCAGTAATGTCTGCCAACAAAATAAAGTTCTGTTTTAAACCCATTCCACTTCTTAAAAGTGTATAATTAGATTCTACTTCTCTGAAATCTAAAGCAAAAGGAAAAAGTCTGCAGGTACATGCAAACCTATAAAAGTCAAACTTTTAAAAGTGATTTTGGCTACTTTGTGCAGAAAGCAAAATTAGCTTTTTGTGTCAAAAGGAAAAAAAAAATCCACAAAGAAAGGCCACAATAATAGAGATGATTCCCTCATAGAAGTCTGCCTTGTCTAACACTTTGCTCTGTTGAAAACAAAACCACCAAAATATTGACACTGCAACTTTCTTTTCTGCCTTTCACTGGCCACTAAGTATGAAAGAGATTTCCAAGATATGATTACAATCAGGGGTACATAACCAAAGGGCAACTGGAGCAGAACCAGAATTAGAGAAAGACTCTATCATCACCATTTAGCTTCTAGAAACACTACTCTCCACCCCCAAAGGCTCCTGGCTACTGGCACATAAAGCATCTCGGGCCAGCTAACAGTAGTTCCGGCTATGGCTCAGCTGCCATCTGTGGCTGTCTTTCACAATCCTAGCTGTCAGGGAGACGAAGAAGTGTTTCAGTGCTGTTCGGTTTGGCTAGACTTCTCTAGACATAAGCTAAGTGCACACATTTTTTACTTTGAGGTTTGAACTCTGGCAGTGTTTGAAACATGACATTCAAGGGCTAAAACTGATCTTGATGATGAGCTCTGAGTTGGCACGCTGAGACAAACAGTTAAAAGCATCTATGCTGCAAAAAAATCCTTCCACAAGCATCTAAAATTCAGTTCCTCTACAAAACCAACACTGTGGCAATCTTCTAACTACTAAAAACAGACACCAACACACTGGCCATGGTTATGTCTCATCACTATCACTGCTATGGCCTGAGATGCAGGCCAGGGATACTAACCCCACAACAGCATAGCAGACCTCTTCTGTCTCGCCCATAGCTTCCCTCAGCAGTGTATTTCCGTAAATCCACCTATTCTGGTAAATCCTCTCTCACACACACACACCCTCAACCCCAGCACTTCTGATCTACACTCCAGTTCTTCCATGCAAAAATTAAAAAAAAAAAAAAAGCCAGTGTCCATCCATGCACACAGTTGCACACACGCACACAAGTAAACTCCATTAATCAAGATAAAAATATTTTCATGCAATATTTTTTAAAAAATCAAGATTAATGCAAAAAATCCATTATGGAAAACTATGAACATTTTAAACAAAGACAGGATAGACAGGATCCACCCCTGCACTTGTACAACTCACTCCCATTCACCTCATCCTTATCTAGAGGTGGCCAGATGTGGGCTTGATTTAAAATTTTACTAGTTTGCTCATTTTATTTATTAAGCTATTTGTAGAGTTTTGGAACCCCCTTAAATTTCCACCCAAGGAGAGTGCCTCATTCTACTCACATTAGCCTCAATCCTACCAACACATATTAACTTGTTTAATACTCACACACACCAAAAAAAAAAAAACTAACGAGGTAGCACTACCATTACTCTCATTTGTATTACTAAGGTATTTAGCATAAATCTATAGTCTTAGAGTTTACAAATAATATATGATGAACAATCCATGTAAGTTATAATTCATGATAATTCAGGCAATTTTATCCTTTTTCATCACTGATCAATATCCTACAATGTTTAAGCTACCTTTAATTCCAAACTCCATGAAATTTTCTGACTTGACCCTAATTGTACAGCCATTGTACGCCTCAGAATAAGCCAAGGGAGACCTAAGACCCCTCACTCAAAGGATGAGAGTACAAACTGAGTAGCATGGAGTAGTCTAGGTTCTGAGATGACCCTGGTATGTAGCCTCCAATTCTCTAGGCTTTACAAGGCTAACTGAGCTACAGTGTGCACTGCAGGGCAACAGTCAGAAATACTCCCAATAAATATTCAGTTGAATAGAAGGCAGAATATGAAAGTAGGCACTCAACAGCTAGAATGGCCCCACTACCCCTCAGTCAGTCATCAGCAGTGGTGACCATCACTGCTCCAAAGTGTCACCGTGAAGGGCCTCCCTGGTGGCGCAAGGGGTTAAGCACCGCACTATGAAGCAATCTACAGCCTCTGCAGCATGAGTTCAATCCCCGGCTGACCAGGGAGCAACCCACATGGTGCAGCAGACCTCTCCTGTCTCACCCACTGCTCCCCTCAGCAATGTATTTCAGTCAGTCTGCCTATTTTATTCCCCACTCTGTCTCTGGTTAATCCTCTCACCACCACCCCCCCACCTCTGGCCTGTACCCAGCTCTTGTATGCATTAATAAATAAATCTTTAAAAAAAAAGTGTCGGGCCTCCCTGGTGGCACAAGGGGTTGAGCACCACACTGTGAGGCAATCTGCAGCCTCTGCAGCACAAGTTCGATCCCCCAGCCGCCCAGAGAGAAACCCACATGGCGAAGCCGACCTCTTCTCTCACCCGCTGCTCCCCTCAGCAGTGTGTTTCGGTCAGTCTACCTGTTCTGTTCCCCACTCTCTGGTGGATCCTCTCACCCCCCACATCTCTGGCCTGTACCCCAGCTCTTGTATGCATAAATAAATAAATCTTTAAAAAAAAGTTCAGATAATATAAAAACATTCCTTAAAATTAAAAAAAAAAAAAAGTGTCACCATGACCTGGCTGAGAAAGAGTCTAAAAAAATGATACCCTGGGAAGAACAGTTGAAGAAGATTGGGCTATTTTTCTTGAGAAAGAAAAAGACAACTTAAGTGGGGGAAGTGGTACCTAGCAACTACTTTCAATTATCTGCAGAGCTAGAGGATTTATGTGACACCAAAAGACTGAAGCTGGACAAGTGGGTGACAGTTTATGGATGACAGTTTCAAGGAGTTGGCTTTCATCTCAGTATAAGGGAAAAAAAATCTTCCAACAATTAGACCTGTCCAGCAATGAAAGAGCCTGCCTCCAGAGGCGACGAGTTGGCTGTCTGCTGCTATACAAGGGATCCGGCACAGAACAGCCACTTGGACAGAAGGACTTAAAATCCCTTCCAATTCTAAGACATTAAGAAATGGAACAAATAATTAAACTTAACATTCATTGTTATGCATAGTGTTTAGTTTCTAAAAGCCCTAGAAAACTAAAACAAAACTATAAAAGCTCAATGGAAAGGAGGTCTTGCCCTTTCATTTTATTCCAAAGCTAGATTCTTGATTTTTTTAAACACGAAGCCACTGAAGGAATGCAAGTTGAAAATCAATTTCCCTTTTGGGAAAGCTAAATTATGTACTGAGACAGTATTTATAGTTACCATTTAGGGAAACTGTGCATTGATAGGTAATCAATATTTTATAACTCTCCTGCAAACTACTTTGGCTAGTCTTATCAAGATTTACAGGGGTGATGTAGAGGAAAGAATACAGGAGCAGTTGAGTTAGAATTTGGGAAAATAAGCAAACCAAAAATCAAATCAAATTTATCTAGAGCCCAGGACATTAAAAGATCTTTAGAAAATCTATCCAATCAGAGTTTTAAGTAAACTTAGCTGTCCATCTTAATGATGACATAATTTTTTAAAAGCAGTATTGTATTCAAGGAGTCTTCCAAAAGAGGTACACACAACTTAACTTCATTGCAAGTATTTTGGTTTGGACAAGACTGGAAATTTGCACTTTGAGTAGTTCAGAAGAAAATAGGACAACACAATGAATAGGGAGTTCAAAAACTGTGAGCACTTATAACCTCTGCTGAGTGATTGGGTGGTGTAGGGATGGACACAAACACACACACACACACACACACACACACACACACACACCGTAAACCCCACTGGATTGTACCAGTGATTCCATTTAAAACAGCAATAGGAGAGATTTTAAATGAAATCAAAGCATTATAAGACTCCAGGGAAGGAGGGAACAATAGAAAGAAGCCTCCTACTAGCCAGGCATTTTAGATGACCCCATTTGACCCTCCCAATAGTCCTACCAGACAGGGATTCCTACAAAGGAGAAAATCAAGTTAACTTCCCCTGAAGTTTACAAAGTCATTAAGTAAGAGGTTGAGCCAAAGGGTTATGCCTGACTCCAAAGCCCAGGCATATTTCCTCTCTGCTACATAGCCAGATCCTGCACTTACCACTTTTCATGTCAAATCCCCTAGATACTTGCTCCTGGGACTTCCCACAGTATGTTAACTGTTATAGTTGTCCTCAACTAATCCCCAACCCTGGATTGAACTACTTTTACCCACAATCATCAGAGTTCAACCTTCAAAGGAGTGCAGTTGGTTCTGCCCTTCCCATACAGGCAGTCACACTAGGTACTGCCACTACTTGACTTCTCTCAAATCCCCTCTTTCCATTACTTCTACCTAGACGTCTCCAAACTGCTGCAATACTTAGCTGTGCTCCACTTTCCCTCTTCTACAGTCCACTCCATACTTTGCTATGAAAGACAACAATCATGCCACTAAAGGAGTCTGAGCAAAGGGTCTCCCGGTGGCGCAGCGGTGAGCGCTGGGTTGCAAAGCTGCCCGCACCCTCTGCAGCGCTGGTTTGATCCCCAGCCACTGGGTGAGGGTCCCACATGGTGCGAAAGACCTCTCCTGCCATGCCCACTGCTCCCCACTCTGGCTCTGGTGAATTCTCTCACCCTTCGGCGCTTCTGACTGTACCCAGTGCTTGTATAAATAAATAAATAAATCTTTTTTTTTTTAAAAATAAAGAGGAGTCTGAGCAAAGCATTGACTCCCCATGGTCTCCCTATTTATAAACTCAATCTGGAATTACACGTAAGCCACAGGGGACATTTCCAGCTTCCTTGCCTGTAATTCTTCCAACTCTAAGTTTCAATCAAAATACCCTTCATTTTAATCACCTACTCCCAGACATGATCCTTCCAATGAAAACACCCTGCTCCCTACTTTTCCATCTGCAGTATCTTTCACATTCTTCAAGACTCATTCTCTCCTAAACCTTTCATTTACTCTTTCATCCTAAAAGGTAACAACCATTAAACACTGATTGTACGTTAGGCATTGCAGATACAAAAACAAACTCTAAGTAATTCTCTCACTGTTCTTAAAAGAATTTACATTCTTTTTTATATCACTGAGTATAATCTGCCATAAGATATTTTCTTGGGTATAAGTTTTACCTTGTGAACTCCTTAAAGTTGGAGACCACTGTTTATTCCTATTAACAAAATGTTATTGGAATACATCAATTTCACAGGTACTTACTGACGTTTAAGGTCTACCCATTTGTATATGGATACTGTAAGAAGATCCTAACTGCTCTCCCGGCCTTTACTCTTGAAATTTCAGTTCAATTTCCAAAAGCTTGAGTGATCTACTAAAGATGTGAATCATGCTGTCAACCCCACATTTAAAAGCAATGGCTTCACCTTGGATTAGGTGATGGTTCTTAGCTAAGATATCAAAAAGCACAGGTAAAAACGAAAAAAATGGATAAACTGGACTTATTTAAAATGAAAACCCTTTGTGCTTCCAAGGACACCATCAATAAAGTTACAAATGGGAAAACATGCAAATCACATACCTAATAAGGGAATTACATCCAGAATATATAAAAAAACTCAACAATGGGCAAATGATTCAATTTTTAAATGGGCGAAGGGTTTTAATAGACATTTATCCAAAGATATGACCAAACAGTACCTGAAAAGATATTCAACAATATTAGTCCTTCACACACTTGTAATTTAATGTTCATACCAGGAAACAACAACCCAAGAGTTCATTATCTCATGAATAAATGAACAGAAATATATATACCCAACCACAGAATATTATTTGGTAATAAAAAGGGATATACACATTACAAGTCAGATAAATCTTGAAAACATGCTAAGTGAAAGAAGCCTGATACAAATATCACAGTCATCTATTTATATAAAATATCCAGAAGAATAGGCAAATTCTGTTTTCTATATGAACAGAAAACAGGTAAGTGATTGTCTGGGGCTGAGAGGAAGGAATGAGGAATACCTGGTTAATGGGTATGGGATTTCTTCCTTGGGTAACAAAAATGTTTTGGAATGAGATAGTGGTTGATGGTTGCCCAACTCTGTAAATACACTAAAACCAATGATTTGCACATTCTAAAAGGATAAAACTTTATACAAGTTGTTTTTCAGTATCAGAAAAACCCAACATCCCAGAATCCATGGCTTCCCAACTAGTTGTAATGAAGCCCCACCTGCTGGCCATGCCTTAAGGCCCTCTGGGTCTTTCCAGCTTCCTCCTCTACCATCTCCTTCCAGTGCTCCAGCAAAGACAGTGCCTCCTCTCTTCTCCACTTACTGAAAGTTCACTCCTACATTGGGGTCTTTCCACACTGTTCCCTCTGCCTGCAAATCACACCTGGCTCCTATACTGAGAGCTCGGCTAAAACATCACCTCCTCAGAGAGGTCTTCTCTGAATTCGCAATCTAAAGGAGTCCTTCCAGCCACTTCTACTATTGCACCCTTGTGCTTTCTTCACAGTATTTATACCGCATATAAGGTAAAATGTTTACTAGGTTATCTTGTTTATTTTCCTTGTTTGTAGCATATCGCCCCTTTTGACATAAAACATCAAAACTACCAAAACATTTTTGAGCAGATTTGACACAAATGAATTTACCATTCAGCTGTTAAGAGACTCTAACTAAAGTGATGGAATAGATCATCTTGCAGGGAGGTGATAATGAATGCCATATTAGAGGTACAGATGGGTATAAGAGAATTTTCAGACACGAAAATGACGTGGAACTGCAGCAACAGCTGTGGAAAAGCTTCATGGAAGCAATGAGACTGAAAATAGATTTTGGAGAGATTAACAGAAGTGGGAAAGGCATTACAGGAGAAAGGTACATCTGAACAAAGTCCTCCTCCAGCTGTCCTCCATGACCTCAACACTTCATCCACATATATATATACCATATGTCATCCATATATATATGTGTGTATATACAGATATACACACACACCAACATTTCATCCACATACATGTGTATATATATATTCACCACATGGAGGTATATATATATATATATATATACACACACACACATCCATATATAAGATATGACTCATGGGAACATAATGTGAAACCTAGAACTTGAACACTAGACTCTAAATGTCCCAAGAGTACTTTTATAGGTCTCCCTATATCAAATGCAGGCATAGAAACACTTGTTCAATGACTAATGAAATAATACCATGTTCAGATGTTTTTCCAGAACTCTTACCATTTTGATGAAAAGCAATTTCTACTCCCTCACAATTACCTCTGGTTACTACTTTAGGCCTTTTTTGGTCCATTTTTGAGAAGAAATATGTTTCCATTTTTAGATTTTTATTGTTTTAGAGACAGAACAATGACAACTAAAAAAACCCAAAACCTTAACTAACCTGCTGAATCTCTGCATAGGAACAAGATAATTCCCCGCCACCCACTGTCCTAATGTGGTTTTTACAAGGCTTGAAGGGGGAATCTGCTACTTACTGGAGACTATGCATGGCAGCGTGACATCATGGTTAGTTTAACCTGAGCTAGAGTGCCAAGTCTGAATGCCACCTTCTCTAACTGCTGTCCACACTAAGGCAAGTACTCAACCTCTCTGAGGCCATTTCTTTATTTGTGATGTATTGTGGTCCTGTAGCTTCCCACTGTTTTCACGGTTCACTTACCCAAGGTCAGTCACCGTCCAAAAATATTAAGTACAAATATTAAGTATTTTGAGAGAGATCACATTCACTTAACTTTTATTACAATATATTATTTCAACTGTTCCATTTTATTATTACAGGCATACCTTGCTTTATTCGGTCTCCCTTGATTGTGCCTCGCAGATAGTGCTTTCTTCAGAGATTGAAGTTTGGTGGCAAAAAATGACAACTCACTGAAGGTTCCGATGATGGTTAACATTTTTTATAGCAATAAAGCATTTTAAATTAAGGTATGTACCCTTTTTGTAGACATGTTATCACACAGTATAATGTAAACATAGCTTTTATATGCACTAGGAAACCCAAAATTGTGACTCACATTATTGTAATATTCATATTACTGAAGCAGTGTGAAGCTGAACCTGCAATACCTCTGAGGGATACCTGGAGTTAAGAGTATCTTACTGTGCCTAATATATAAATACAACTTTTCTCTGGTATGTATAAAAAGGGAATAACATAGAATTATATAGGATTCGGCATTATATAGTTTCAGGCATTCACTGGGAGTCTTGGAATGCAATCCCCTGTGCATAAGGGAAGAGCATAAATGCTCTTTGGATTTGTGTGTAATAGATGTAATACATATACACCAGCCCATCTAGTAGCTAGCACACACTTGGCCCAATGCAAATGTTAGGTTATGACATGCTAGGAATGACAAAGTACCTGGATCACAAGTTGTTGGTATCCAAAAATAAAGTGCTAGAAAACAGAAAGTACTTGACTTCTAGCTTCTTGGGAGTTTAATGAGTAGGAGTGACTTTGCATTTCAATACTATGAGCTGCTCTAAGTAAGGGATCCTTCTGCCTGACCTGTTGTTTAACTAGCACAAGAACTCTTGGAACGTGGAAGTGACACTGTTAAAATATAACATCAGCCATCTAATGGGATTCATGAAGCTGTACAAATGAGACCTTTTGTACCATGTCTTAAAGGCCAACCTGAGGACAAAACATCAAAGTGATGAGCTGGGGAAAGAGTAATCCAAAGCCCCTAATATCTCCTCAGGCTTCGGAAAAATACCTCGTTTGCTAAAAGACAATACATGGTCGAGATATCTGATCCATTGAGGAAGCATACTGTCTAAAAGATTACATGAAAATTGTAATTTCCAATCCTTAAATCTTCATACTACATGGAACACAAGAGCATGTTCAAGAGCAGACTAGCTTAATACTGTACCATTTAACAATGAGTTGGCAGACTTTAAAACAAATGAGCAATTCAATATACCCCTTATAATGGGTGGATTTAGAGCTGGTGCCAAGTTTACTATTTTCATGATCCGCTGCATTCACTTAAGTTGGTGTGTCACAAACAAGCTCTAGGAGTGGAGTTCCAGGTATGTTGTGGCATGACTGCCCACCTCATTTGCCAAGACTCAGCACAGGAATCATCTTTAAAAAGTCCTCCACAATAATCCCCCTTCTTCCTTAATGCTGGGTACACCATTGCTTCCTTATGACATTAAAACAGTACAAGGGCATTAAACTAACATTAAAAAACAGAATCTAATGGCATTGGAAAATTCAGTGGTACGATGAATAAAGTCAAACACTCAGTTTTCAAAACAGTAATATAAAATATATTTGAGAAAATATACTGGATAAATAATTACTGTGTCTACAATTACCGTATTAATAATTTTTCCTTCCAGTTAGTGGGATTACAAATGATTATCTTTTTCATCTTACTCAGCTTTCTAAACTTTTGATAACTTATACTATTTCTATAATCAGAAAAACAAAAGTTTAAGTATGTATGTACAAAATGTGTCTCTACCCCTATACATAAAAAAAATATTAAGTCAAAATGTATATGAATAAAGTCACACCTATACTACTGTTACACCAGGAATTAATAGATGTTTATAAGCTAAGTTTAAAACCCCCTTCTTCCCCTATGGTTTAAAAACTATTTAGGTCCAATTATTTTATTTCTGGTAACCTATCCCAAGGGAAGTATATGTGCTCAATAATTTACATGCGATGACATTTATAAGAGCATTAGTAAACAGCAAATAAATGTTCCATACCAGATTGGTTAGACACACCAGTTCAACCATAAGGTACATTCACCTAGGCCCTCGGGTCAAAATCCTAGGACTCACTGTGGACTGCTGCTTTCTTTCTTATCACCCCTTACAACCATGTCATTTGTCCAGCTGGCTCTGCTTTCACACATCCTAAAGACTCTCATCCACCGCTAACACCCAACCCACCCATGGTCCACTCTCTTCATTTCAATGAATCTCCCTGGTACCACTCTTGCTCAGTTAAGTCACACATATGGCACCGCATCCCTTACAAGGTAATTATACACTCACATCACTGTCCTATTTAAAACACTTTTATAGATTCCTGTGCCCTCAGGATAAAATTCAATACCTCTAGGGCTGCTCATCTCTCTCACCTGGCCTCCTTCCACACATTCTTGTGCTCTATGCTCCAAACATAGAGGTTTTTTTTTTTCCTGTTCCTCATATAAGTATGCTTGTTCTCACCATAGGGTCTTTGCGCTTGCTGTTCCTTCTCCTTGGATGGAATACTGTTCCTTCTGGCTATTTACTTCCCAGAGAGACCTCCCCTAATCACATAACCTAGGAAAGCCACCTTAAGCCCTCATTACTAAAGCACCACTATTTCCTTTCCTTCATAATATGTACCTCTAATACAGGTGGACTCTTAACTTGGATTTGTACTTGGATTTGTAAGTCCATTTACACTGAGTTTTATGGTAAACAGATGGTGTAAACTTAGAGCATCAATACAGTACAATTCATGTATTTTTCCCTTCCTTATGATTTTCTTAATAACATTTTCTCTAGCTTGTTAGAGATAATATATGATACATATGCTACATACAAATATGTATTAATTGTCTGTAACTACCAGGCTGTGGTCAACATCAAGCAATTAGTAAAGTTTTGGGGGAAGTCAAAATTATGCATAGATTTCCGACTACAGGTTTGGGGTTGTGGGTTGAGGACCTTTCACCTCACTCAACTGTACTATCCTGTTTATTCCATGTGTGCTTATCTTCTGCCCCCACTACCCTAGTCACCTCAATGCACTGTGGACTCTCCTATCTAAGGAATATTTAGACACTCAAAAAGCATCTGCTGAATGAGTAAAATATTATATAAGTATCTTAAATATTTTTGAAGTTTTAAGAACTCAGGAAAATGCTCACAATACATTGCAGTATTAGTGGGAGGGAAAAAGGTGATCAGCTAATCTAATGACAACTTAGTTTGCTGGGGATAGCAGGGTAAACACACAGGAAAGAAAAAAATGACTTCTGTTAGAATGTTTATATCAAGGTGGTGACAGGTAATTTTTACTTGTCTCTTCAGTTTCTTCCATAATTGTCATTTTTTCAAATTTTCTACCTTGATCAGAAAAAGCTACTTAAAAAAAAAAATGACCACACTAGAAGAATGTTTAGATTTTGCTGTGCACATAACTGTGGCAGACTTACTGATGAAACACCTTACTGAATTTAGAAATAGTGCTCTTCAAATATGTGAAAACCTACAAGAAACCAGGAAAAAAAAATCAGGGGAAATGAAGAAGACCTGGGACCTGAAGAGATACCTCATAACTTGTCAGACCCTTGACAAGAAAAATAATTGCATGTAGCATATTCTAGAAATCCTGTAATAAATCAAGACTTATATAATCTACAAAAAAAGTTGACTGGGCCTCCCTGGTGGCACAAGGGGTTAAGATGCAACCTATGAAGCTAACCATAGCCACTGAAGCACGAGTTCGATCCCCGACCAGGGAGTAACCCACATGGCGCAGCAGACTTCTCCTGACTCGCCCACTGCTCCCCTCAGCAGTGTATTTCATCAGTCTGCCTGTTCCATTCCCCACTCTGTCTCTGGTGAATTCTCTCACCCCTCCGCGCCTCTGGCCTGTACCCCAGTTATTGTATGCATAAATGGATAGATCTTTTAAAAAAAAATTGACTGTTCAACGTTATTTTAGTTCCATGGTTGACCTTTGCCTCTCAAGCCTCTCTAATACAATCTCTCTAGCCGCCAATGCTCAGAAGTTTTACATAAAAGACATATTTATACTTAATGAGTACTCAAAAAACCTGAGCCCTCTGAACTAGGTCATCTTTTCAAAAGAGAAACTCAGCCCATAGTCTAATTTCAAATGCTAGTCCCATCTCCAACACCCCAGCAAGAGTAGCAGTTAATATTAATTAAGAACAGAAACAGGTTTATTCCTGAACATCTTTTCTCTCAATCAAGTCCGAGACTTCCAAGTAGAAATTTGCCAGTTTTTCTACACTTGAGATAAGTCCAATGCAGAATAATGTGACTTTTACAAATACCACCCTTTGTCAAACCCTTATAATAGGATTCTCATGTCCTTCAATGGAAGAGTTCAGTCACTCTCACTCAACAAAAACAGTCACTAAATATAAAATGTTTTAATGGGACTCACTATTAAATGCCAACCAAGTGATTGAGTATGTATATGCATGCTATACACGTGTGTGCATGTGCATGTATATACCGGAGTACACAAAGCTATCTTTTTTTGTGCAACAGAGTGTAGAACCCAGCTCCTGGCTATCTTGGAACTCCCTCGACTACTTACTTATGAAATATGCTAAAGAAAGGGAGAGCCAGAGGCCTCCCTGGTGGCGCAAGGGGTTAAGCACAGCACTATGAAGCAATCCGCAGCCTCTGCAGCACGAGTTCGATCCCAGCTGCCCAGAGAGCAACCCACACGGCACAGCAGACCTCTCCAGACTCACCCACTGCTCCCCTCAGCAGTGTATTTCAGTCAATCTGCCTGTTCTGTTCCCCACTCTGTCTCTGGTGAATCCTCTCCCCCCATCCCCGCATCTCAGTCCTGTACCCCAGCTCTTGTATGCATAAATAAATCTTTAAAAAAAAAAGAGAGAGAGAGACAAAGAAAGAAAGAAAGAAAGAGAAGAGAAGAGAAGAGAAGAGAAGAGAAGAGAAGAGAAGAGAAGAGAAGAGAAGAGAAGAGAAGAGAAAAGAAAGAAAGAAGCCAGCCAGCCGCCAGCCAGAAAGAAAGAAGAAAGAAAGAAAGAAAGAAGAAAGAAAGAAGAAAGAAAGAAAGAAGAAAGAAAGAAAGAAAGAAAGAAAGAAGAAGAGAAAGAAGAGAAGAGAAGAGAAGAGAAGAGAAGAGAAGAGAAGAGAAGAGAAGAGAAGAAGAGAAGAGAAAAGAAAAGAAAAGAAAGCCAGCCAGCCAGCCAAAGATTTGGGAGTGGGTCTTCAAATAAGGTCTTTGGTAAATTTCAGCCTGCACAGCTCCCAGAAGCCAAGGAGGAAGAGCCAATGGGTGAAACGCTGTGAGACTAATCCATCCTTTCTGCATTAGTACTTTGCAGGATGCCTGTCCTCTAAGGTTCTCAGTGGGAACCACAACACGGTGAGGGTAGAAGGTACAAACGGGTGTGTAGATTATTTTAAATATTGCTAGAGTCCCCAGCACCCACACTGACACATAGCAGGAATTTAGTACCTATCTAGTGGATGCATCAGAAATTCATTTGCTTGACTGCATTTTAACTGTATGTGACAGCAGCAACAGAATCAACAAGCTATGCACAGAGAAAAGTTATGTATTCTGCCATGGCAGGTGAGGGAAGACTGCCCAGAAGCAATGACCAGCACCTTCCCTGGAGGAACAGATTTTCAGCATGCAGCGGCTACAGAACAGCAATATGGACACAAGAATGCCTGAATCAAGGCTGAAGCAGATGGCCTGAGCTACTTTCCAAATGAAATTCCTACCAAGGTTTTATTTCCTGGGGTTTTGTTGTGCTTCATCATCCCCTTCAAACCTTCAGCTATAAAAGGGCACATACAGTGGGATTGTTGTGTTTCTCTACTAGGAAATTAGCTGAAAACAAACAGCAGGTAACAGAAAAATAAATACTGTGGAATGTTTTATTTGCCAGGCAGTGAGCCTGTACGATCCTTAGACCTTCTGACATAGAAAAATAATCCAAGCACACCCCCTAAGTCCAATAGAAACAAGTCACTTTCAAAGCAAATTGCTCCTTTTTTTTAAATTCTTCTTTCCCTGGTACACTTTTCAAATTGGTTTATGCAAAAACTACTTGATCCCTAAAGTAATAAACATTTCACTCTCACTTCTTAGTACAGGGAGAAATATTGAAGATAAATGAAATTGAGTGAAAGAATAGAAACTATAATTCAAGAAAAAGGAAAGGTAAAATGAGAATAAGGGAAAACAGCAAGTGGAAAGTTTTCAAAAACACTAGAAAAATGCAGAAATAAACCATATCCAATCACATGTGCTTTAAAAGTCTAAAAAAGTCTGAAAGTCCTCTAATCCAGTGCCAGGACAGTGTGAAGCCCCTACAGGCCAGAAAGATGCAAGGCACCGAAGCAAATGTAGGGAATGCTAAGAAATAGGCTGAATCCCACTCCAGCCCTGTGCATCCCTCATTTTGCCTCCATCTCCCCACCACAGAGAAGAGACACCACACTACCTCTGCCCAAATCCTTAGGTTTGACAGCCAGCCTTCCTGCTCACATGGCATGCCCCTCATGCCCAACTGCACTGGAAACAGAACACGCATTTGAATGAGGCATTAAAATAATCCGACTTGAGGTAACTATACCTGCAAGATAAAGTTCAAGGTATAGTCTGATACACAGAACTCTTGAGAGATAGGGTTGGTGCAGACCATGTACTTGAAACTCCAAAGTGTGATTTCACAACTGCCTAGATGATGAATAATACTCTAGCTTTGAATTTGCTTAATTCCTTGCTTTGAAGATTTTCTTCTGTATTCCAGAACAGTCCTCCACCCACCTCCAAACTAATCTATGTTTCTGCAATGAAGATTCCTGCATAATTAGCCCATCGTGGACAATAAGTACCTTGCACACCGATGAGAACAGTTGCAATAGTAAAGCACCTCGTTTCCATAAAGGAGTTGCTAATTATGAGCATCTACATCCCAGAGGGGTTATGTACCTCGGAGAAGTACAACTGCTACCTCTCTCCTTTTAATGCCAATTCATTAGGAGCTGGTGTGAACCTGGGGTGGGGGGAGAGAAGTGTGTGCTGAAACAGTAAGAGATCAGGCACTCATCTGTATTTCCCAATTCACCACGCAAGCCGAGGGAGGCATTCTCCAGAAGCCATTTCCAGGGAAGCTGGATTCAAAACGTAATTTATCAGTCTCCTACTAGTCTCCCAACCGCCAGGCCCCAGCTTGGGGAGGAGGGAGTTGGTGAGAGTTTACCTTAGAAGGCGGCTGCAAACAGACAGGCCTTTCAAAGCCACCCAAGGCTCTCCCCCAGAGGCCCGAGGCGGCGCGGCGGGGCTGGAGAGGCGCGCGGCTGCGAGCCCCGCGGCTCCACAGGTTCCCCAACGCGCAGCCGGGCCCGACTCCCACAGGTGGGCGGCGCTCGGCCAGGGGGGGCTAGGGCGCGAGGAGGGACCGCCCCGATTCACTAGGAACGGGGGAGGGGAGCAGAGCGTACAGGGGCGGGGTGGGGGGTGCGGCGGTGGCTCTGCCCTTAGGAAGCACAGCGAGAGAAAAGCTTGGGGTTTTCCGCTGCCTGGTCCGCGCTCCCTCGCCTGGATGACTACCAGCTTCTACCCCGAGCCAGGAGTCCGGGTGGAGAGAGGAGCCGTATGCACCTCCCGCCTGGCTCCCTGCAAGCCTCGGTCTACTCCGGGGCGCGGTTAAGCCGCACGGCCGCTGGCAGCGGGTTGCATGCGCCCCGGCACGTACGAGTCTGCACGACCACACGCGGGCGGGGGAAGGGCGCCCGGGGACGGAGACCAGGTCCCTCTCTGACTGTGTCTCCCCTGCGTAAACCGACCCCGCTTCGGCTCAGCCCCGCACCCCCTCACCCGTGTTGGCCTTGATGTTCTCCCGCAAGAAGTGGCCGCTGGAGAGATGCTGAAGGCCAAAGTTCTGGGCGATCCTCTGGCACACGGTGCCCTTGCCAGAACCGGGCGGCCCAAGGATGACCGCGCGCAGGAGTTTGGAAGCCATTGCCTTCGCGAGGAGGGGGCGGCCCCGGAAAGCCCCGGGAACTTTTCTCGTTTGCCCTGCGCCTGGCACCCTCCGCTCGCACCGGGACTCGCCTGCAGCCCCTGCAGTGGGAAGGAGAGACTTTTAAGACAACCCCTCCCGCAGCTCCGGGGCCGACTCGAAGGCGGAGTAAGGCGCCAGGCTAAGCCTCCCCGCCCTCGCCCCCCCGCAGCGATTCTGGACCACTCCCGAGCCCCCGCCCCTGGCGTGATCAGCTCTCCAGAGGCTGAGAGGTCGACCCGGCCAGTCCCACCTCGTTGCCTTCCTCGACCTCCCTCCCCACGATGTGTCCCAGTAGGGAGCCGGGCGGCCGGTGTCCCCACGCCAGTCTCCACCAAGCCGGGGAAGCCTGGAGAGGTGGTGACTCCCAGCGCGCCCCCAGCCGCCGCGCAACGCCGGGCGGCTTGGGGACTGAGCCCCCGCCCCGGCCCCCGCACGTGGGCAGCGTTTAGTTCGCGCCTCGGCCCCTCCCCGGCGGCTGTCACATCCCCTGGAAGCGCAGCGGCCGCCCATGCCAGTGGCGCGCTGCCCTCGCCAGCGCCACGACCCCGCGCCCACCTTCGGCTGGGGTTGGCGGACGCGCTCCCCCGCGGCGAGGAGCCGGAGTCCGGCGCCTCTCCACCCAAGGCAGTCAAATAAACACACCTCGGCTGGGAAGCGGCGCTCGGAGAGGCTTCCAACCCGGATCCCGCTGGGCGGCGCCGCCTGCACCCGCCCCCACTCGGAGCCCCGGCCGGCCGCTGGGGACTCGCGCCTTACGTAAGCCCGGAGCCCGGCTCCTCTCCAGCGCCCCGCGCCCCCTCCGCTCCCGCGGCCGGACTCCCACCGGGTCGTGCCCGGCTCCCAAAGACCCCCTGGGGGGCTGCGTGGGCGAAAAGGTGACAAGACGTGAGGGACCGAAGCCCCTCTTTTATGATCACCTAGGAACCCGATGTTCTGTAAGGGATAGGGAAAGCAACTTGTTGAGCGCCTACTGTGCGAGGAGTTGGGGTTAGGTGATTTATTGATGCAATGACCCTTCGGGTGGGGTATCCACAGTGGAGCAAAGAGGGCTTGGACTATAACCATTCATTCATTGAAAAAATGTACACTGAGCACCTACTATGTGCCAGATAGTTTTGGAGCTTGGAAACATAGCTGGGAACCAGAAACTTAACCTTGTGAAAGTTGCATTCTAAGGGGGGTTTTGAACCCCCATCTGCCAAAACCCAGTTCCTTGGGGAAGAAGAAGAATGGTCGCTCTTCTGCACTGGGGACCATACAGGCAACTGATCCCTGGTCTTTAGAGACCAAGATGCTGGCACTACATCTGCAACTCACCAAGTCCCAAATAGGGGTTATCTCCTCCCGTTCCTGCCTTATATCCCAATTCGTGTTCTCTATTCCCACCCACCCACAGACCTCATTGCCACTCTGTCTAGTGGGTAACCTGATAAGTCTCTGACTTACACCAGTCTATCCTACATGCAGGTATTGCTGAAGTGCAAATAATGTTCTATTATTTCCCCTCCTGAGATGTTATTGCCCCTTCAGGATAAATTTTATAAAATCCTAAACAGGGGCACTCAGGTCACCTCCGTATGACTTTGCAGTCAATGGGTTCTCCCCCTCTGTCCTTCTGAATCTGAGTCTGGACACCCTGTGGCTCCCACATGGGAAGAACACAGATAAGGGGGATGGTGTACGGAAAGTCTCCTCTGGGGTCTCCCCGGTGGTGCAGCTGTTGAGCGCTGGGTTGCAAAGCTGCCCGAAGCCTCTACAGCGCCAGTTCGATCCCCAGCAGCCGGGCGAGGGTCCCACATGGCGGGCAGACCTCTCCTGCCGCCAACTGCTCCCCTTGTTGTAGAGCAACCCCGATACAAAACGGGGTGCCTGACTGTGGGTCCTCACCCGCGCGCTTAAAAGGACTTATCAATGCTCTACTGTAGGCACACGTGAAAGGTTAATAAAAGGTTTATTTACAAAGGGAAGGGGAAATGAGGAAATGTACAGCTCTGGGAGAAAAGTGGGAGACAAAGTTTTAAATGAGTCCTACCCGATCCGCCGATTAGGAATCCCAAAATGGCGCTCTGAGAGCTGGCCGCCAGCCAGGAGCGGTGAAGCCAGGAGGCGAGCGATTGCGAGCCAGAGAGAGCCCAAGGCCCACGTGTTTGGTTTTTTATATCCAACCTGGCTGCCCAACTCCACCCTCAGGTCCCAGCCACCCTCCCTTGGTGGTGATGGGATTTGTCTTTCCCAGAGTCTTGATGGCTTTAGTCTGGAGTGGGGGTGGAGTCCACAAAGTTAATCCTGTATGGGATTAACTCAGGACATCACTTCCCCCTAACACCCTCAGCAGTGTACTTCATCAGTCTGCCTGTTCTGTTCCCGGCTCTGGCTCTGGTGAATTCTCTCACCCTTCCGCGCTTCTGACTGTACCCAGTGCTTGTATAAATAAATAAATAAATCTTTAAAAAAAAAAAAAAAAAAAAAAAAAAGAAAAAGAGAAAGTCTCCTCTGGATTCCTGGCTGCTCAGTCTGTGTTAGGAGATTGAGGGGATGGGATCCATCTCTACTCCTGTTCTGCCTCTTCCACACACAGGGGTCCAGACACAGCCCCATCTAGCTACCTGGCAGCACACCCAGGCCAGCATTTGTTCCATAAACACACCCCTCTGTGTCAAATAACTGAGTGTGCTGTAGACCTCAGGAGGTTGTTACACAGAGCCCCTTCAACCTTTCAGCTGGAAACAAAGAGGGAGATGACTTTCTATAGGGGAGAAGGGGACTGGAATCTCCCCTCTTCTTCCTGCCATATATTGTATAATATGTAGCAGATACCTTGCAGTCTTCAAACCTGAGCAGAAAACAGTTACTTCAAATCCTTATTAATACATACTGCTGAGCGCCACCTGCACACTTTCTGATTCTGTGGATCTGAGCTAAGCATTTCAAACAAGTTTCCAGGTAATGCTGAGGCTGCTGGTCTAAAGAGCACTCTTGGAAAAACCACTTCTACTAAAATAAGCAATGAGACATGGAGATGCCTATTCCCTTGAGACACAGCTGTCTGCTGTGTGACCTCAATAGGTTTTAGTACATCTGAAGGTTTTTATCTCTCAAGATCAATATATCAATTCTTGTATCTTGTATCTTGATAGATACAAGAATTGATTCTGTATGTCCCCACAGGAAACAGCTTCTATCCAACCCCCAGACTAGATGGACTATATCTTACTTTGCCCTATAACCCAGTTCTTTTGCCTACTTTTGCCATGTCTTTTCCAACATCACCTTAGAGTATCATAGAGCAGCCCTAGCCACTCACCTGGTCCTAAGACTTGATGCTTTCGGAATTTAGAAGCTCAGATTATGAAACAAAAAGAGTTGTGACTTAGGTAAACATAGAGAAACCCAAATTTCCAAAAGATCCCTCTTGTATTGCCGCCTCAAGGTCCCACACAGCTTAGCTACTGATAAGTGATGGAACCCAAACCCAAAGAAAGGGTCAAAAATCCCTGGGATCAGATTTCAACAGCACCATTCACTAACTGAGCATCTTGAGCTCTGTGAGTCTTAATTTGCTTATCTGTGAAAGGGAAATAATCCTCATCTCACAGACTTGTGGTAAGGTTTAAATGAGATAACACAGAAGATTAAATACAACACTGGGCACAAAATAATAAGTATTCAAATATGAACATCCTCGCTGTTATTAATCCTGGTCCTTGATCTCAATACCTAAATTGTGAAGAATAAACGAGTTCATGCAACAAAATACCTAGCAGGCTTCCTTGCCTTAGGCGGGTACTCTACAAATGGTAGCTATTCTTATTACTAGCACTCCTATAATCAATTTCTTCCTCTTTCCCTTGTCTGGTCTTTTTAACCCATTTAGAATACTTATCACAGTTTCATTTCCCCTGTGGACAAACTAAACTCTCAATGGCAGAGACCAAATTTTATTCATCTTTTTGTCCTCAAAAAGTACTTTGACTGTCCTCAAAAAAGTACTTTTTGTCCTCAAAAAGTACTTTGCATAGTACTTTGACTGTCACAAGTACGCTGGTAATGTTCACAAATTCCTGTCCCTTTCCCAATACACTTAACATCTAGTCCTGTTTCCACTGCAACTGATAGTGTTAGGGGGAAATGATGTCCTAAGTTAATTCCATGTAGGCTTTGTGTACCCCACCCCCACTCCAGACTAAAGCCATTAGGACATTGGAAAAGACAAATCCCATCACCACCAAAGAAAAGGTGGCTGGGACCTGAGGGTAGAGTTGGACAGCCAGGTTGGATATAAAAACCAAAACACGTGGGCCTTGGGGCTCTCGCTATCGCTCGCCTCCTGGCTTCACGGCTCCTGGCTGGCGGCCAGCTCTGAGAGCGCCATTTTGGGATTCCTGATCGGCGGATCAGGTAGGACTCATTTAAAACTTTGTCTCCCATTTTTTTCCCTGAGCTGTTCATTTTCTCATTTTCCCTTTCCTTGTAAATAAACCTTTTATTAACCTTTTGTGTGTGCCTGCAGTAGAGCATTGATAAGTCCTTTTAAGCGTGTGGGTGAGGACCCACAGTCAGGCACCCCGTTTAGTATCGGGGTTGCTCTACAATAGGGGTTAGAGAAAAAGGGAGGGGCACCATACTAAGTATAAGTATCTGCACATAAACACAGCATAGACTACATGCAAACACTATGTGATTAATAATCTGTTTTCTTTGAACTGAAACTCTTATTTTGAACTGAGAGTCTTCTCCCAGTGACACCTGAAGAAGTGTTGGACATGGACACCATCAGGAAAACAGGCTGTTTTTTCCAGGCCCAGGAAAACAGGATACACCTCAGTTAAGATGACCAAGGAGGTAACAACTTTGTAGACATGACAAAGATGAGGGCACCAACCATGATAGGCTGCTGTGGTGGGAAATGCACTTATGGTTAATTGTCTTTGTTTCATTCACTAGAGAAAGGCCAGTTTGATATGAGATATCAGACAGGTTTTCAAGGTATAATACCCCATTCTCTCAGATCACCCGTTTTCTGACAATAAAGTGTGTGTTACAGATTCCTGTCACCATTCAATTGGCTTCCAGCAGCTACAGGTAGCCTGACCCAGGCATTCTCCTGTTACACAGCTTCACTAGATGGTAATACAAAGTTTACATTTGCTCACACTTTAACACACTCCTTTGGATTCTTATCAGCCTGCAAAGATGGTAATGTAAAGATTCTTGTTCCTATTTTGCTGATGAGAAACTAGTGTTCTGAAAGATTAGGTGAACTGCCCAAGTTCTTGGAATTAACATCTGAGAAAACCCAGATGTTCTTGAAAGGTCGATGCAGGGGCCAGGAATAAGGATGCCCACATAGAAAAAAACAAATGACCCTGACACCAGGACCACTGACCCCACCAAGCCTAAAGTGAAGCCATAAACAGGAGAAAACAACTCGGCTCCACCCAAAACAACTTTGTTCCGCCTAAACCTGTTTCCTCTGCCAACCCAGTTTTCCTGCCTGACCTCTCCTCACCCTATAAAAGGGACATCTCTCCTCACAACCGGCGTGGCTTCACAGACCCCCACCTTAGGTCCGTGAGGTCGGCCCGGGGCGCAATAAGTTTTGCTTCCTTTGAGAAATTGAGCCTGGCTCTCCTTTCCTTTACCGTTCCGCACCTTTCAGTTCTCATTCCCGGTGCTGTTTTCCAGTTTAGTTTACTAAACTCCAGCCATTTTCATACTACCTTCACAGTTGTGCAATAACCTTGTAGCCCCTTCACTCTTTGCTGCTTATCATGCTTCTTTATCGATTCAATTTGTTTAAATAATTTATTTGGAAAAAAACATATAGCTCATTAATCATAAATAAAAGCTTAAAATAAAATAAATTACCAAATGCCAGCTGGAATCTACTGACTGCCTGTTTTGTTTCTGGATATAATCTTTTTTTCAAGTAGGGGAGCTTAAGAGGTATTTAAGACATACAACATCTAAATGAGACTTTCTGTTCACCTGCAATCACTTAAGTCAAAATAGAATTAGAAAAGGAGTATTTTAATATTCAGCTTTATGTTCTCTAAAGCCAATCCATGGACCACCTAGAATCATCTCTAGCACAATGTCCAATTATCTCTTGCATCATCAAGCATGCATATCACATACTCTAATGTAGCTCAAAGTAGACCTTTGAAATGTAATTTAACTCACCAGGATTTTTTTTAATGATGTGATCACCCCAAGCACAGTTCACAGCTATGACAATGATCCTACTTCAAAAATGTAAGCCCCATTCTTTCTACTATCATCTCTCCATTACTGTCTTTCTATCATCACTTCAGGCTTACTTCTATTGTATCTGAGGAGACTGCAAGCTCCTTGAACACAGTGGGTTTATCTTATTCATTATGGCCTGTACACAGTTAGGTATTGTTTTAGAAAATCCGTCAGAGTAAATTTGAAGATCTAATTGGCTTTTTTCAGGATACATGAATAGGACAACATTCCACCTAACAAATAAAAGGGTGGACCAAGTTGTATTATGGAAGTCAAAAAGAAGGTGGGACAAGGTGATTAGCCAAAGAAAAGAAAGCTTTTTTTTTTTTTTCCAGACAAGGCCACCTTCCCTTAGGGGAAGACAGGGTGGCCTTATTATGCAGATTACCTCTCTAGTGTTGATAAGGAAATTCTAAATTGATTGGTTTGAAATTCCATTTTGGGAGAGGTTGAGATGGCAATTATATTAGGAGAACATAATTATGTATGGAGAACAAATACTAGTGAATTACTCTCAGTTCAATGAATGACTGGATAAAGTTGTTTTTCTCTTTGCCCTCCATGAATCTTCTCTGACAAACAGAAGAAAGACTAGTGCCTTGGGCCTGCCAAGAATCAGAAAAGAAAGCTAAAAAATATAATATGATGTTGATCCCTGAGTATCCGACTCCTTTCTCTGTGTAAGCACTCATTAAATACTCAAGAAGCCAAAGGGTTGCATTGAAAAAGGAATAAATGGTGAATAAAGAACTACCATGTCATTATTTGTGACCACAGTACATTCTTACAAGTGAAAGAATCATCTTACCCCTAAATCTTACTAGCCCATGTGGTTATTAACCTATAACATCTTACCAGATATTAAAACCAGACAAAAAAAAATTCTCAAGAATTAAAAAAAAAAACTTGGAGGGAAGAAATCAACATTTCTTCTTGTGTCTCCATAACAGGCAGAGTATTTATAAATCGCTTCTGGAAAGATAGTCTATGATAGAGATGCTCTCTCAGAAATTGAAGATGTTGAATCCTCGCACTTAATTTTTTTACTGTGAATCACTACAAAGCAAAATAACAATTCTTTTATATTCTACTCTCCAAATATAATGATCTTTTGCTCAAAACTTTGTTCTGGTTTGTGTAGCAAAGTAGTGGTAGTAGTGTTAGGGGGAAAGGATGTTCTGAGCTAATCCCATGCAGGCTTTGTGGACTCCACCCCCACTCCAGACCAAAGCCATCAGGACATTGGGAAAGACAAATCCTGTCACCACCAAAGGGAAGGTGGCTGGGACCTGAGGGTGGAGTTAAGCAGCCAGGGTTGATATAAAAAACTAAACACGTGGCCCTTGGGGCGCTCGCTTTGTCGCTCGCCTCCTGGCTTCACGGCTCCTGGCCCGTGGCCAGCTCTCAGAGCGCCATTTGGGGTTCCAGATAGGCGGATTGGGTAGGACGCATTTAAAACTTTGTCTCCCACTTTTCTCCCTGAGTTGTACATTTCCTCATTTGCCCTTCCCTTGTAAATAAACCTTTAATTAACCTTTCGCATGTGCCTGCAGTAGAGTATTTGATAAGTTCTTTTAAGCGTGTGGGTGAGGACCCACAGTCAGGCACCCCGTTTTGTATTGGGGCTGCCCTATTGTTAGGGGGAAAGGATGTCCTGAGATAATCTCATACAGGCTTTGTGGACTCCACCCCCACTCCAGACTAAAGCCATCAGGACATTGGAAAAGACAAATCCCATCACCACCAAGGGGAGGGTGGCTGGGACCTGAGGGTGGAGTTGGGCAGCCAGGTTGGATATAAAAACCAAACACGTGGGCCTTGCTCGCTCTCTGGCTCGCGATCGCTCGCCTCCTGGCTTCACCGCTCCTGGCTGGCGGCCAGCTCTCAGAGCGCCATTTTGGGATTCCTGATCGGCGGATCGGGTAGGACTCATTTAAAACTTTGTCTCCCACTTTTCTCCCAGAGCTGTACATTTCCTCATTTCCCTTTCCCTTGTAAATAAACCTTTTATTAACCTTTCACGTGTGCCTGCAGTAGAGCATTGATAAGTCCTTTTAAGCGCGCGGGTGAGGACCCACAGTCAGGCACCCCGTTTTGTATCGGGGTTGCTCTACAACAGTTTGGCGCCCAGCGTGGTTTCCAAGTTACACCCGCGGTTGACCAGCCCAAAGTAACATTCCTTGCGTTGGTCACCATAAGCGCACTAGTTCTGCAGGACTAGCAGTATAATATTTGTCTCTAGTCCTGAAAAGTCTGTTTTTTTTTTTCCCTGTGCGTACAGCCCTTGTGGGTGTGTTTTGACTCAAATATGGCCTCAACCATGAGCCTATACAGTTTCATCCCTAGCCTGAGTTCTTTCAGTTTCCTTCCGGCCTTGAATCTATAACAGTTGGGATGGACGGGTGGACAGGACTATGTTGTTCTGCAACAGGATGGTCCCCAGGAAAAGGGGAGGTTCCAGGTTCCCTGCCAAAAGGAGGGTGGAGCTGACCAGGGAGAGAAGAAGCTGCAGAGGTGACTGAGGAAGGAAGGAAGCAGGATGGAGAGCCAGAAGGAGCCCTGGAGGAGGCACATGGAGCCGAGAGACACGTGAAGAAACTGCACTTGCCTTTTGGTAGTGGACTGGTTAAAACAGATGTGGGTGAGAGACCCGTGGGGAGGTGACGGTGGCAGTTTTTGTCTTGATTTTGATTTTGCTCTTTTCCTCCCAGACTTGTCTGATTGTTTCTGATCCTTTTCTGTGGGTCCCCACTGGAAGATGCTTTAGACTTGTGGCAGGCTTTGGGGCCTTGTTCTGGGCCAATCCTGCTTGGGTGGACTTTTACCCACAAGGGGATGCATAACTTTGGGTGCTTGATTTAGAAACTCTGTTCTTTGCCTTTCCTAATGTAACAGGGTGGTCCCCAGGAAAGGGGGAGGTTCCCTGCCCCACCCAAGGAAGGGTGGAGCTGAGTAGGAAGAGGAGAAGCTGGAGAAGAGACTGAGGAAGGAAGGAAGCAGGATGGAGCCAGGAGACCTGGAGGAGGCGCATGGAGCCTAGAGACACGTGAAGAAGCTGCGCTTGTCTTTTGGTCGTGGACGGGGTGACACAGATGTGGGTGAGACCCATGGGGAGGTGACAATGGCAGCTTTTATCTTGATGTTGATTTTGCTCTTTTCCTTCCGGGCTTGTCCAGTTGTTTGTGACCCTTTTCTGTGGGTCTCCACTGGAAGATGCTTTAGACTTGTGGCAGGCCTTGGGGCCTTGCTCTGGGCCAATCCCATATGGATGGACTTTTACCCACGAGGGGATGGGTAACTTTGGGTGCTTCATTTAGAAACTAGACTTTTTGCCTTACCTGTGTTGTTTCCTAGTTTAATTAAAGTTCCTTCCCATTAAAGTCTCATATGTTTTGTGTTGATGCGGCGGATGGCAGAACCCATTTAGAATAGGCAGGTTTGCGGGGTTTTGGGCTGCCCCTCTCCCTGTCCTATAACAGATTTGGCGTCCAACGTGATTTAGGACAGAGCCATCCGTGGTTAGTCAGCCCCATGGGGAAATTGGGCTTCCCTATGGCACTGGCTACCATAAGCGCAAATGTGATTTTTGGTTTCTCCAGTGTGTTTGTTTCATATGCCGATTTGCTGTTGAAAAACTGGCTTGGGCTTTGTGAAGATCTGTGTGTCTGTATGTAATTTGTTTGTAGTGACTTGCTAAGACATTTGATTTTGTGGAAATTGTTCTGTGCCAGTTTTACTCAAAAGATTATGCAGTACATTGGACCATGTGGCCAGATCAAAGATGGCGTCTGAGGCCACTTGGCTGGCTCTTGTAAAATTCAGAGTTTCTTGTTGCTAGGACTTTGGAACTTTTTTTTTCTTTCTTTTTGTAATCTCTACTGTCTCATTAGCATTTCTAAAGGCAATAATGGTTCTTCAGTGGTATGTTGCTTTGTCTTTGGCTACTTCCTGCTCTCTGCCTGATGGATTTTGCAAGCCAATTGTGGAGCAGTGGTGTTTTAATTAGCAAATGTATGCCTGGGTGTTAAGGAAAGAGTAGCCTTAAGCAGTAACTGGTAATCGCTGGTATCCTTGATGGATTCTTGGAGATAACTTGAATTTTTGCAAAGTCTGGATCAGAAAAATTAACAAGATTTTGTCTGAGTCTGAAAGGATTTGCTGCTGTGAATTTTGTCTACACAATTTGTTTTGGGCATGTTTGCCATTTTGAATCCTGGATTTGTTCAATTGCTGGTGTAAGACAAGATTCTAAGTTTCTGCTTCCTACTGACGAAGGTCTGTTATGGAAAGCACTCTTTAGGGTGCATCATGTAACTGTACCAGGTTTTCATACCTGTGTTGTTGTTGTTGTCCCTCCCTACTGTGGGGGAGGTGTAATCCGTGCTTTGATGTTGAATCTGCTCTTTCAGCTTCTGTCCCAGAGTGGCTAACAGAAGTAAGGAGATGACTCCTTTTAATTGAAAGTTAATTACTGATAATTTGATTTTGCTTTTTCAGGTTGTATTCCAGGAAACCCAAGGAGTGCCTGCTTGGTGGCTAACAAGAGATGACTCCTTTTGCTTGAAAGTTAACTTTTATTCTTTCAGTTGCTGTACAGAATACCCCAGGATTGACTTCTAACAAAAAAGTCTTCAACACTGAAAACCCTAAGTTGATAAACAAGGTCGTTTAACTCTTGTGATTAATAAAACTTTTCCTTCCTATTTCCAAAGTCTTAGGTTTGTAGGATGACAACCGGAAATTTTTCTGCCAGCAACACTCCACATTTTTTTTGGACTTTGACATTTTTTTTCTGAGCCTATGGAGTAAAACTGCAGTTACATAACATATTCTACGTGGCATAACTAAAAAAAAAAAAAAAACTGTCTTTGTCTATACGTTGTATGTCTGTATGTCCTTGTGTCTAACTGTCTTGACCTCCAGTGATGGACGAATTGATATACATGGTGCCCATAGACGTTGGAAAGGAAAAAAAAGAGTCTCCAGTTATGAGAAAAACAAAAAGTTATGGTTTGATTGTCAACGTTGTGCTACTGAACTAAGCCGGTGCCTTCTTAGAGATTGAATATTGTTGTTTCTGCTAATTTTCTGATATTTATGGCAAAGCTTCCCAGAAATCTAAATTCAAGTACAAATTTGGTAGCCTGTCATTTGACTGATGCAAGGAAATTTTGTGGAACCTCAGTAGAGCTCCTGAGACACTCCACAAAGTTTCTCCCTTTCCTCCTGGAAAGGCATTAGATGAATTTGTTCTGTTTGGCTTTTACCTAATGAAGTAAAACTGGAAGGGAAGCATTGTCACTTGGGAAAATGGTAAAACTTTGGTGTATACAGAATGTTAACAGTGGTTTTCTAAAATGTGTATTTAAAAAAAAAACGACCTCTTAGTATCTGGTATTTAAATTGTCACTGGTGATTGTCACCTTGTAATATTGTATAATTCAATTGTTTCATGTCTACAGAAATTGTATCTGGCAATATAGGGAAAAAAGGTCTCAACAGATTCCTATTGATGGAACTGTTGAGAGTAAAAAACTTTCCTACAAAGGACTGAATAGACCTGGAAATACACCTGACATTTACTAAGGTTTCTTTGACATACTGGAAATTTTTTTATGCATTCTGTCCTGAATCCACGAAGTTTTTGTTTTGTTTTGTTTTGTTTTGAGTAACCAGGATCTGCAGAAAGGTTGTAATTTTTTTTTCCAGCAAAACTAACTTGTCACATTTTCTCTCCCCTTGATACCAACACAGCATACAAATAGTGGTAGTAATTTTTGCTACTTATCTTAGAGTCTGTTTTTGCATAACTTACATAGGGATTTTGCCTGTTTTAACAAAAAAATTGGACATGAGTTTGATTGTGTGGCTTTGTGTGGAGTTCTTCCAAAAGTTGAAAAAGAGCTGAACCAAGAAGAGGAGAACCTGTTTGCCTTGTTTGTAGGGTTCCAGAGACCTCCAAAGAAGGTGAGGAAGCTTGCCTCCATTGGCAGGACTGGACAACCCGGCCAACGAAAATGCCCTGATACCCTCGAGAAGAGGAAAGCCCAGGTGGAGTCTGATGAGACCAACTTTATACCTGAAGCATGCATCGACTGGATGCCACCGGTTCGCTCTGATCCTGTGTGGAGTATTTCAACAAAGCCAGCTAAAAATTGCTGTTAGTTATTTTCTGCCCTGTGATTTTATGCAAAAATAGGAAAAATGGTTTAAAAGTAAATTTAATTTGCAAATTTGTGCTATGCTGTTAAAGTTTGGGATCAAGGTTGAGAGAATTCGTTTTTGCATAAGTTGAACCATTTTAACATTTTTTCCCTGTGATTTTGATATATTTGCTATCTTGTTTTAGCCAATTCTCCAAATTTTTTTTTCTTTTGGCTTGGATAATGGACTATTTTTAAGTAATGAAACTGTCATACTGGACATTCATGGACAATGCTGCTGACTAATTGTTGCTTCTCTTACACACATTGTAACCCTCAAAAAAGACTGTCTCCTAAGACTACACCCTGAGATCTGTGCCACCATAGATAGGTGGAATAAAAATTAAAAGGGGGGATTGTAACAGGGTGGTCCCCAGGAAAGGGGGAGGTTCCCTGCCCCACCCAAGGAAGGGTGGAGCTGAGTAGGAAGAGGAGAAGCTGGAGAAGAGACTGAGGAAGGAAGGAAGCAGGATGGAGCCAGGAGACCTGGAGGAGGCGCATGGAGCCTAGAGACACGTGAAGAAGCTGCGCTTGTCTTTTGGTCGTGGACGGGGTGACACAGATGTGGGTGAGACCCATGGGGAGGTGACAATGGCAGCTTTTATCTTGATGTTGATTTTGCTCTTTTCCTTCCGGGCTTGTCCAGTTGTTTGTGACCCTTTTCTGTGGGTCTCCACTGGAAGATGCTTTAGACTTGTGGCAGGCCTTGGGGCCTTGCTCTGGGCCAATCCCATATGGATGGACTTTTACCCACGAGGGGATGGGTAACTTTGGGTGCTTCATTTAGAAACTAGACTTTTTGCCTTACCTGTGTTGTTTCCTAGTTTAATTAAAGTTCCTTCCCATTAAAGTCTCATATGTTTTGTGTTGATGCGGCGGATGGCAGAACCCATTTAGAATAGGCAGGTTTGCGGGGTTTTGGGCTGCCCCTCTCCCTGTCTTATAACACTAATTGTATTAAAGTTCCTTCCCATTGGCCCTCCCCTGGTGGCACAGCAGTTGAGTGCTGGGTGCGCAGACCTCTCCTGCCACCCACTGCTCCCCTCAGCAGTGTATTTCATTGGTCTGCTATTCTGTTCCCCACTCTGGTTCTGGTGAATTCTCTCACCCTCCCGCGCTTCTGACTGTACCCAGTGCTTGTATAAATAAATTTTTTAAAAATCTTTAAAAAAATAAAAAATAAATAAAGTTCCTTCCCATTAAAGTCCCCTATGTTTTGTGTTGATGTGGAGGATGGCAGAACCTATTTAGAGCAGGCAGATTTGGGGGGTCTGGGGGGCCCCTCTCCCTGCCCTGTAACAGAGTCAGCCATTCACCCCACCTTCCTAACCACTATCAGTAGAATTCCTTCTGGAAACTGCTTTAGGGTTAGTAGGTGCATCTGCAGAGCAGATACTTGTGGGTGTGATTTTCTTCTGTGCAAATCGAACTGCCAGGGAGAGTGCAGCTTTCTTCTGCCACAAGTGGAAGAAGGGACTGGAACTGAATAGTGCGTCTATTGTGCCCAAATCTAGTTTATCAAGCCTGGATGTAGAGTGGGGGGAGACAGGAGAGGTCTGTTGTGCCATATGTGGGGTAGCTCCCTGGAGGCCAGGGATCTAACTCAGGCCATCCTGGTGATAGCACTGATAGTGTAACAGGGTGGTCCCCAGGAAATGGGGAGGTGCCAAGTTTCCTGCCCCTCCCAAAATAGGGTGGAGCTGAGCAGGGAGAGAAGAAGCTGCAGAGGAGACTGAGGAAAGAAGGAGGCAGGATGGAGAGCCAGAAGGAGGCCTGGAGGAGGCACATGGAGCTGAGAGACACATGAAGAAACTGCACTTGCCTTTTGGTCGTGGACTGGGTGACACAGATGTGGGTGAGAGACCCATGGGGAGATTAACAAAGGCGGTTTTTGTCTTGATTTTGACTTTGCTCTTTTCCTCCGAGACTTGTCTGGTTGTTTCTGATCCTTTTCTGTGGGTCCCCCCTGGAAGATGCTTTAGACTTGTGACAGGCTTTGTGGCCTTGCTCTGGGCCAATCCTGCTTGGATGGACTTTTACCCACGAGGGAACAGGTAACTTTGGGTGCTTGATTTTTAGAAACTATATTCTTTGCCTTTCCTGTATTGTTTCCTAATTGTATTAAAGTTCCTTTTCATTAAAGTCTCCTATGTTTTGTGTTGATGTGGCGGATGGCAGAACCTATTTAGAGCAGGCAGGTTTGCAGGGTCTGGGGTGCCCCTCTCCCTGACCTGTAACAATAGCACTGAGACTTCACCCCTGTGCCACCAAAGAGGCCCAAGCCTGGTCTTTTGACAAGCGTGGTAAAGATGATCACTAACATTTAGAGTGTTTGCTGCGCCAGGGAAGTTCTAAGATACAGATAGTTACATATAGATATAATTTTTAAATTATCTTAAAATCTTGTAAATAATTAACATTTATTGAGTGCTTGTGCAATAAATGTTTCAAGTCAAATATATATGTTATATGTAATACTATTTGTAACAGTGTGATATCCATAGAAAGGGGAAGTTCCTGGTTCCCTACCCCACCAATTAAAGAGTCGAGCTGAGCATCCAGACAAAGATAAAAAGGACCTGTAGAGGAGACGGACGGAAGGAAGAAAGCAGCCCTGGAGGAAGCTCATGGAGCAGAGAGACTTGTGGGAAAGAAGTCACTCTGGCTTGGGGGACAAGGAAGGGACACTTGAAAGAGACAGATACGTGGGGAAGCTGATAATGGCAATCTTTATCTTGACTTGTATTTTGATTTTGCTCTTTTCCTTCTGGACCTGCCTGGCCTCTTCTTCCCCTTACCTATGGTTCCACACCTTAGACTTGTGGCAAGCATTAGGGTCTCGGTGGCCCTGTTTTGGGCCAACCCTGTTTGGCTGGGCATTTGCCTATAAGGGGATGGGTAACTTTGAGTGTTTAATTGGAAACTATTTTAACTATGCTTTCTCTTCTCTATTGCACACTAACTGTACAAAAGTTATTTTCTATTGAAGGTTTTTTTTTTTTAAAGATTTATTTATTTATGCATACAAGAGCTGGGGTACAGGCCAGAGATGCTGGGGGGGGGGGAGGTGAGAGGATTCACCAGAGACAGAGTGGGAAGCAGAACTGGTAGATCTACTGAAATACACTGCTGAGGGGAGCAGTGGGCCAGTCAGGAGAGGTCTGCTGCACTTGGCCGGCCAGGGATCAAACTCGTGCTCTAGAGGCCGCAGATTGCTTCATAGTGTGGTGCTTAACCCCTCGCGCCACCAGGGAGGCCCTCTATTGAAGCTTTTACATTTCCTTATGCAGTAGATGGCAGAACCCACTTAGAGCAGACAGGTTTGAGGGTCCCAGGGTACTCCTCATTCTGCCTCTAACACTATGACATCAGTGACCTAGTATTGTGTGTCTGTTTTAGATCTCACAACTGAAGCAAGTTATCTGATGAGTTGCCTGAGGTCCTCAGCCTCAAGTAGAAGATTAAGGACATAAATCAAGCATCCTGACTCCAGAGCCCAAACTCTTAAATCACTTTGCTATGCTGATTCAGAGACCTCTGTAATACTGTTATCTTTTTATTTATACTCAAGAGGAGTATTAGGGGGGTGGAAATATGAAGGGAGAAGAGAAGAAGAGGGAGATGGGAGGACGAGAGAGAGAATGAATCAAACTAAGAGCCTGGGAGTCAGGAATAAGGACAAGTTCTCTGTAATTAAAATCCAGATGTAAACAAAATATCACAAATGGATGGTGTCTAGACTGGGATTTTTCCTCAATGTTTTATCATTCAAAAATCCCACTATTGCCAAAACTGGGGTAAGACATATAGAATTAAGTAAGCTGAAGTTTTTACCACTTCTCAAAATGGATGTGTAGGTTTGGACATTGTGGTTGACTCCTTGGCAACTACTCCTATTCCTTCTCTACTTTGTTGAGAAACCAGCAATGAAGCTTGGAGAAACAACCTTGACTCAATTGCCATATGGGATTGCTCTGAAGACATTCAATTACCTCTTGCCATTCATTAGGAGCAGGGAGACTGACTGAAATACACTGCTGAGGGGAGCAGTGGGCAAGACAAGAGAGGAGTGTACCATGTGGTTATCTCCCTGGGTGGCCGGGAATCAAACCTGTGCTACAGAGCCTGCGGACAGCTTCACAGCACTGTGCTCCCCCTGTGCCACCCGGGAGGCCCAATCAATTTTTCTTTCAAACAAGATATCTTTGTAGACCCAGTGTTGGTGATGGCCTCCCTGTATGACCAGTTTAATATCAAGCCAACAGTATGGATGGTAGAGCAGAAAGATGAAAAGAACTGGTCCTTCAGCCTCTAAACCAACCCCGAATTCTCCCTGCTTTTAGACTTCCTCTTACATAAGCCAATAAATTCTTTATTCTCTAAATCAGTTTGAGTTGTATTTACTATTAACTACAGTTAAAACATCCTGACATAGGCTCATAATAAAATTTAATTTTGGTCACAGAAAAATTTTAATGTTTCAATATCTCACAGCCTGGTTGAAGTACTAAGATTCCTTTTGCTAAAAATGTCATATAACCTAAAATTGAAGTTACCTTTTTGGTAAACCCAGTAATTATTAACTCACACTGACATATAATTGTAAAGACATTTTTAATAATTGCTCATGAATACTCTCTGAAACTAGACTATTCCACACTTTAGTTCTTCCTCAATCATTTGGGGTGAGACAGTAGAGGTCTGCTGTGCCATATGGGTTGTTCCTAGTCAGTGGGGCTGCGGGGATCGAACTCATGCTGCAGTTGCTGATGATAGCTTGATAATGCTGCCTTTAACCCCTGCACCACCAGGGAGGCCCACTGCCAGGAACCTTTTAAATGAGAGAAAGAGATAAAGGTTAAATTCTTTCTTTTTAAATTAAGGTAACATTTGTATATAACAGTATAAGTTTCAGGTACACAGCATTATACTTAAACATCTATCTACACTACATTACAATCACCAGCAATGTAGGTAACTACTGTTCTGTTCTCAGAAGCTAAGAGTTTGTTTTTGTTTTGTTTGTTCATTTATTTTGATTCTTTATCTCCCATGTAGGGAAATCATTTAGTATTTGTCTTTTTGTGTCTGACTTATTTTAGCATAATCTCCTAAAGTGTTAAATTCTTAGCAAAAGGAAAATTCAACAAAAAAAGCAGTTCCAAAATCTAGCCAAATGGAGTCCAGTTTGAGGTGATAGGGGGAAGTTTTAAACAGCAACATCCTAAGGTTGCCTTGCCTTAAAAGAAGACCATGTTGGGCCTCCCTGGTGGCATAAGGGGTTAAGACGCAACCTATGAAGCTGTTCCTGTCTGCTGTAGCACGAGTTCTATCCTAGGCCGCCCAGGGAGCTACCCACATGACACAGCAGACCTCTCCTGACTCGCCTGCTGCTCCCCTCAGCAGTGTACTTCAGTCAATCTGCCTGTTCTGTTCCCCACTCTGTCTCTGGTGAATCCTTTTATCCCCCTCACCTCTAGCCTGTACCCCCGTTCTTGTATGCATAAATAAATAAATCTTAAAAAAAAAAAAAAAAGAAGAAGACCATGTTTCAGGCTATATTCAAGACTTTTCTCCAATTGACTCCAGGAAAAGGAGAAATCACTCAAGTCTGTCTGAGGGAGAAAACAAGGCCTTTCCAGAAAAAAAAAAACTATTAATTCTTTTAATTCTTGAGATTAGAGTTGAAGGTTGCGCTCAGACCAAGGACACAAAAGCACACAGTATAACCCAGGCAAAGGGACTAACATCAAGACATGGAAATATGGAGGGAGGAAAGGACTCAGAATTATTAAAGGTTAGAGTTTTAAGAGTAAAGATAAACAAAACAGGAGAGACAGCAGGAGATAGATCACAGAGGATTTCTGTACAGTCCTTTAGGTTTTATTTAAAGGGAATGGAGAATCATTGAGTTATATAATTACAAAAATGATGTGATTGATTTGCATTTTTTTTTAAGATTTATTTATGCATACAAGAACTGGGGTACAGGCCAGAGGTGCAGGGGGTTAAGAGGGTTCACCAGAGACTGAGTGGGGAACAGAACAGGCAGACTGACTGAAATACACTGCAGAGCGGAGTAGCGGGTGACACAAGAAGACGTCTGCTGCACCAGGTGGATCACCTCCCTGGCCAGGGATGATAGCTTCACAGTGCTAAGACTTAACCCCATACACCACCAGGGAGGCCCCAGGTTTCTGAATTTCCTTACTAAGGGCAAATGGCATCCATTACTCAGCCAGGAGGGCCACAAATGAGGGAGTAAATGTCCTTCAAATGCATTATATTGTATTGAGGGTCTTTGAAATTGTGTGCCCCAGTACCTCTTAAAATAGCTTTGAAACTGTTAAAATTGTATATCATAAATGTAAAAAGTTGCCAGAAGTATAATTCCAGTCATATTATGGCATTAAAAAATAAAACTGTAATCTTCTTCAAAATTACAGGAACAAGCTCTTTTATGACAATTACATTTCTAACATCAATTCTTTTTATCTTGAACCAACATCTTATTACTACTTCCCCTCAATTTTATTGGAATGTAATATATTTTTATTCTTGGCAGTCTTCTTGATTATGATAATATACTTAGAGACAAATATGTGTGTGTGTATTTGTGTGTATACACACATTTTCCTTAAGCTTTTTCTTTTTAAGAATAATAAAGTAAGAATCAAAATCAACAAGCAACTATAAATCAGAGACACACTACAGGGGGTGGAGGGCAGAGAAGGGAGTAGGATCAAAACAAGGGTGGTGGGAATTGTATGGGGACTATAACCAAGATGAAAATGCATACATTGTGCAAAAATGAAAAATGATGTAAAGGCCTCCCTGGTGGCGCAAGGGGTTAAGACGCAACCTATGAACGTGTTCACAGCCACTGCAGCAAAAATTTGATCCCCGGCCAGGGAGCTACCCACATGGCCAGCAGACCTCTCCTGACTCACCCGCTGCTCCCCTCAGCAGTGTCTTTCAGTCAATCTGCCTGTTCTGTTCCCCGCTCTGTCACTGGTGAATCCTCTTAACTCCCTGCACCTCTGGCCTGTACCCCAGTTCTTGTATGCATAAATAAATAAATCTTTAAAAAGAAAAAAGATGTAAAAATATATGTAAAATAAAATAAAATTACATGTGTAACCACAAAAAAAAAAAGAATTCAATTCTAGGAATTAAGTTATCATTATAATTATTAGTAATACACTATTGATTAAAATTATTAAAGAAAATTGACATTTGATTTTAATTGCCTCTCTTACTAACATAAATTAAGATTTAAAAATTAGTTTACAAATATTGCTAGACTGAGATATAGTTTAGCCTTAATTCCACTCTATTTTCCATGTGTTTAGGTATAAGTGTTGAGAAAACTTTTTCTCAGAAATCAGAGAATGGGAAAAGGAGTTCTGGTGCAGCAGTATCATTTAATTCTTTCAACTCCTTCCAAGTTATATTACAAAACCACAGAGCGATCTATCATTAAAATACAATTTTTTTTTGCTGAAACTTGCTTTCCCCTCAGTTCTGTTACAAGCAAAGAATGAGAAAGTAACTGACCTGTAAAAGGGTTTGTTATCTTCTCATGAAAGTAGCTCACTTTCTGGATTTCTGGGAAGTTTACCAAAAAGACTTTCTTCTCAAAAATTATCAAACAATTGTCAAATCATACCTGTTTATGTTTCCACATGGTGGCATTTTGATTAACCTGATACATCCAAAAAGGATTAGAAAATGAAAATTCTGTTAATCACCGTGGGTAATAAAATTTTTGAAAAGCAATTTTCCTCTCTTAAATCACGTGGTTTGTTTATTTATTTATCTACTTATTTATTTATTTATTTATTTATTTATTTATTTATTTATTTATTTATTGCAAAGAAGAACTGTGGTATAGGCCAGAGGTATGGGGATGAGAGGATTCACCAGTGACAGAGTAGAGAGGAGAACAGGCAGATCTACTGAAATACACTGCTAAGAGAAGCAGTGGGTGTGACAGAAGAGGTCTGCTGTGCCATGTGGTTAGCTCCGGTGGAGGGATCGAACTCAGGCTGTAGAGGTGATAGTACTGAGGCCACCAGAGAGGCCCAAATCATGTGATTTAAATATATTTTATTCAAAAATCTCAGCGCTGTGTTTTTAGCTCATTTGATTTATGGGAAATAGCGACCTAACACTGGCAAAATCAGTCTTCACTGTCAAATCAGACTTTTTTCCTGACAGAAAAGATCTAACTACATTTCCTATTCAAATAAACGTGTTGAGACACATCTCCATGACAACCGCCTCACTTTTCTTAATTGTATTTTTTTATTGAAGTAACTGGTTTTCAACACTGCAAGTGATTCAGAAGTATAGGTTCACACATCTTGGTTACCACACCATACCCAGCACCTTTGGATTGAGAGAAAGAGACAGAGAACAAACCTTTCTGAGAACTGATTCCTGAATCCAATAAAGTATATAAAATGCCATCCTATTTAGTACATTTTATAAATAACCCCTTTCTTTATGGGGTTTTTTGTTTTGAGTGTCATAAGATTTGGATCATCAGTGATAAATTCTTTGACAACAGTCGGGACAGAAAGGCTAAGGAGTTAAAATATTGTCTTCATGTCCCTATTCTACCTTTTATTTTTTTTTTAAGATTTATTTATGCATACAAGAACTGGGGTACAGAACAGAGGTATGGGGGGTGAGAGGATTCACCAGAGACAGAGTAGGGAACAGAACAGGCAGATGTAGTGAAATACACTGCTGAGGGGAGCAGCGGGTGAATCAGGAGAGATCTGCCATGCCATGTGGGTCACCTCCCTGGCTGGGGAGGAACTGTTGCAGTGGCTGCAGTGGCTGCAGATAGTTTCATCGTGCTGCATCTTAACCCCTTGCGCCATCAGGGAAGCCCCTTATTCTACCTTTTAGTGTAACAAGATTCAAAATATCCCAACAGGAACAAAAATAGTCAATTCCAGATGCTAGCTTTCATTCTTCACAGGATGTTTATAAATCAGGGAAAAAGCACAAGGCCTACTCTGAAAGAATATTGTCTGGATGAGTAGGCACTTAGCCTATTCCAGCATTTTGAATGATCTCTTTGGAGCCCTGATAGTTTTTACCCCCAGTGCAACTATCATAATAAGATGGGGACAAGTATGCCTTTTAATGTGATCAAATGGGATAAGGGTGATTATAACAGGGAAGCTGAGAAAGGAAAATTGACTTAACACCTCAATCCCCTTCTTTCCCTTCTCTGACTACAGAATCCTTACTTGAATCTCAATCCCTACTGAGTCAATCACTTCTTTTTCAGGATGTCTACTGCTGAATTTTCATAAGGTCATCATCCTAGCATGTTGTGTGAGGGCGCCTGGTTTTGTGCGTGGGACTCCACTAACTGAAGAGGCAGCCTTGTATTTGACCTGATAGCCTCATCATCTAGGACAGCACCTGGAACATGGCGCAAAGTCAATTTTTAAAACAAAATACAAAAATCCAGTTGATATTATATAATGTCAAGCAATCACCACCTCCGTGCCTCACATGTTTCCTGAGACTCATTTCCAGGCAACTTTTTTAATGAATTGAGGGATGCTCTGATTTACTAAGGAGACAGAAACTGGACTTTGCAGTGGACCAAATCAAGAAAACGAAGGTCTCTGGAGGCTTATAAATCATGCTCTTCCACTGGCAACCCTTTAAAATTCCTTCCACCAATAGAATCCATCATGGGGAATGTCCTGGAGAAGTCACACCATAAAAAAGTCTGCTGAGTTTGACAGAAATATTGTAGACTTTGAAGTCAGATGGAACAGAGGACGAAGTCTCACCACCACCCCTACTATCTATTTGACTTAGGCAGTTTGTTTAACCTCTCTGAACCTCAGTTTCTTTACCTGAGTTTCTTTACCTGCAGAAAAATATTCTTGCCCTTTCCTCTCCACATAGAATTGTAAACTTCATGAAGATTAATAACTAATATTTAGTGAGTGCTTACCATGTGTCAGGCACATTGCTAACTCCTTCACAATTCAACACACAGACCCTTCAAGGAACTATTACTATTCTTGTTTTACAGATCATCAAACTGAGACAAATTAAGTGAGTTGTAAATGATTATACAGCTAGTAAAGAGTAGATTCAAACCTAGACCATCTGGCTCCAAGAGTTCACTCTTATCCAAGTCCTAAGGACACTGTTTGCCTTACTCAGCCTGTGTCTCCTAGAATAGTGACTGACACATGACTGCTAAAAATAACTAGAAGGAATTAATCAATGTCTTCTTGCAGCATTGTCTTGTAAAGGAGGAAGGAAGTAATATTTATTGAGGATTTACCATGTTTCTGGCTCTTTCATGTGTTTCATCTGCCGTAATCCTTCCAATGAACAATGTCCTATTAAGTCCATCTTAATGATAGCAGAGGCAGAGGAGGAAACTGAACAGGGAGAGGTAAAATGACTTGCCCAAGGGCCATAACTGCAGTCTATATCTCTCCTCTTTTTATTTGTGGTACCACTGCTACAATTTACAAACCAGGCCAATATGCCTAACACAATAAAATGAAGACAAAAAAGTTACAGTAAATAAAAGAGCACAGGAAGGGGCCTCCCTGGTAGCACAGAGGTTAAAGACAGTGCTATCAAGTTACTGCCAGCCACTACAGCACAAGTTCAATCCCCAGCCTGTCAGGGAGCAACGCACATGGCACAGCAGACCTCTCCTGTCTCACCCACAGTGTATTTCAGTACATTTGTCTGTTCTGCTCCCCACTCTGTCTCTGGTGAATCCTCTCACCTCCTGCACTTCTGGCTTGCACCCCAGTTCTTACATGCATAGATAAATAAATTTTTTTTTTTAAAAAAAAGAGGACAGGAAAATACATGCAGTTGACATTACATTGTGTTATTCATTAACTGTACATTTTACAACCTGTCTTTGACAGTCCTGAACAAGGTTTTTTTTAACTTTTAACCTATTTAACTGGAGTACCTTTTCGGATAATCATCATTTCTTTCCTGGCAGATTTTTATAGCTTCTCTCATTCATTTGAGATGATTGTTTCAAAGTCACCAGCAACTTTCCTGTTAATGCTCCATTCTCTCTCCTGCTAAGAACTACTTCCCCTTTTCTCCTGCTGAGTTTTTAGAACTTTTTACTACCACATCCACCACTTCTACCATCAAATCTATAACTACCACCCTATAAGGACTGCTTATGTTTCTTCCATTAAGGCTTCACTTATATGCGGAATATAGAGATCCCAAAGTGCCAGGAAAAACAAACAAAAAACAAAACTTGCAAGGTAACCATAGATCTGAGGTGCACAGCAGGGGACAGAGGAAGAAAGGGGTCAAAAGAGGGGAGGAAAGAACACAAAGGATAGTGGTGGTGGATCTGGGGTGCTATGGTAGTGGGAGAACTACATCAGAGGGGAGAAATCAAATACTGTCCCAAAATTAACAAAGGTATAATGAAGCAAATAAATTTTAAAAAGAAAAAAAAAAGTTTATTCCATCAAAACTGCCCCCTTCGGTGATTCATGATTTGATTGATGCCCACTTTAATTTCCACATCATTATATAGTTCCCAACACCACCATAGTTGCCACTACCAAAATGTTCTTCTTCATTGTAAACTTTTATAGAGGCATGTTTTTATTTATTTATTTATTATATTTGTTTGTTTGTTTTGTTTATACATGCACTGGGTATAGTCAGAAGCGCGGGAGGGTGAGAGAATTCACCAGAGCCAGAGCGAGGAGCAGAACAGGCAGAAGGACCGAAGCACACTGCTGAGGGGAGCAGCGGGTGGCAGGAGAGGTCTGCGCACCATGTGGGATCCTCCTCCGGGGCCGGGGAGCAGCCGGGGATCGAACCGGCGCCGAAGAGGCTGTGGGCAGCTTCGCAACCCAGCGCTCAACCGCTGCGCCACCGGGGAGGCCCTTCATTGTAAACTTTATATCCTTCCGCACCTCCAGCCCACTTTCTACACCCTTGCTCATCACCCCCTCAGTGACTATAACCAGAATTGTGTGGACCACAGTTGCCATCAGCACCTCTAGACCCAGGGTGCCCACTATTGGGTCTGTCATAACTGACTGTGCCACCACCCACCTCCATCACAAGCAACATTCCCTGCACCATGGCCAGTGTTCCCTCCAGACCCATAAAATTGCCTGACCCCCTCTATGTGATCCAACTGACTGCACCTATTCTTTAGAAAGAGCCTTTTTCACTTCACAGTTATGATCACTAATAGTGTAGTACATCTGAACAACAATTTTATCAATGGTGTTGTCATCAGAAGTTACAAAAGTGAATCCTTTCTCTTTCCTAACTTCTATGCTTTCAACCTCACCAGACATTTCAAAGCAGTCTCAAAGTACATTCTTTGATTCTTCTTTAGTACCACCACCACCACCAGATTTTCTTTCCTCTAGATGGGCTTTTGGGAATGCTCTCTAGAAATTGTTTCTATGGTTCTACTACACACCATCAGCCTGGCCGAGACACACTGTGGAAACACCTCTTCAGGGTAAGAGTAAGTCATAAGATCGAAGACCCTGTAACATTTAGATTGGGGTTCTCCACCCCAATGTATCTGTGTGTTCATAAACTATCATGTATACTTGCAAAGTTCAGACCACAATTAGAAAGTTTTCTCAACTGCTCTGACTGCTCTGGGCCCTGTGGCTGTAGCTGGAGTCCAGCTGTGGGTGGCTGGCAGAGATTCAATCTCCATTTTAAGATTAGATCGTCCACACTCAACTTGGGTTTAATGTGGGGCTGAGAGGAATTGTTGCATCATTTTCTAAGAGCTGGGGTGTAGGCCAGAAGTACAGTGTGTGTGTGTGTGTGTGTGAGAGAGAGAGAGAGAGAGAGAGAGAGAGAGAGAGAGAGAGGATTCACCAGAGAGAGAGTGGGGAACAGAACAGGCAGATTGACTGAAATACACTGCTGAGGGGAGCAGCGGGCAAGTCAGGAGAGGTCTGCTGTGCAATGTGGGTAACTCTCTGGCCAGGGATCGAACTCTGTGCTGCAGTGGCTGCTAATGGCTTCATAGTGCTGAGACTTAACCCTTGTGCCACCAGGGAGGGACTGCATTCAACATTTAGATGTAGATTCTCCGGTCATTGAACACAACCAGATGAATAAAGTCTCCAGGATACAGCACAGAACTTACAGAGTTTATGACCAGATTAATCCCTACATGAGTTCTCCCTGCCACATTGAGAATATCTGCACTGAAAAAGAGCAGATTGTTGCTAAACCAGAGAGGAAGTTGCATAGAAGGAATAAAAACTTATGGCTAGGGAATACATTCAGCATAAAATAAAGTAAAAGCGGGGTGGAGGGGGGAGGTTCACAGCTTATTCTTACTATGCTCTTTTCCCTGCCCAAACTCCTAGCTAGATAAGGTGCTTCCTCTCTGTGTGGCCCTAGTACTTAGACCCATCTCTGTCGTTACCTTATTATTTTAAGTCTCCCAATTTTTCTTCCCCTTATTTGTAAGCTCTTGGAAGTGAGGCTCTCTCTTTCCTCTTTGTTCCCAGAGTCTCTCTTGGTCTAGCACACTTAGAATTATCCAATAAATGTTCTTTTGAAGGTATGGAAGTAAGAAAGAAATAACCAAAATCCAACTGTGTGCAGGAGGAATGTAGAAATAAGAGCACGGTGAGTCCAGAGACAATGGGAAGAAGAGGCCAGAGGACCTATGTCTTTTCAGCCTTGTGCTTTGATGAGTCTCTGGGATAGGAAAACTCAAAAATAATAATGGACGAGGACTTTTATTGTGATTCATCTCATTCATCTCATTCCCTCTCTCTTCTGGTCTGCAAAAAGAAGAAAGAAATATTCACACCCTGCACGAAGGATAAGTCAATGGTTTTGCAGGTGCTGTCATTTAACTATTTGCCAATTAAAGCTCAGCAATGCACAACTCATCTCTCTTTGCCTTCTCTTCCTTATAATCTGTCTTTTCAGGAAAGGAAAAAAATAAAGGAACAAAAGATTTACTGGCGGAATATGAGGTGGTTTAATTTGAGCCTCTCTTGTATCCTCTAATAACCCAGCAAACTGGCCATTTTTATTCCTTGCTGAATTACAAAGGATATATTATCCTTGCCCATTCTATTGCAGGAGAATAATGGTGCAGGGAAGGAAAAAAGGGGCACATTATTTTTCCAGGCCTCTTTCCTAACAAAGAGGAAAAAGCTGTCACCAAATGACTGTTTTGCTAGGCACTGAATCTTTTTTTCTGGTAGTATCTAAAATCCTCAGGTGAACACAGAAATTCAACTTTTTAAGTCTCTCCTACTAAACTATATTTATGAATAAAGAAGAATATAGTTATATGAATCTTTAAGGCAATAGTACTTGAAAAGGCAAAATAAAAAATACTAGAAACCACTGGAATATTATAAGGGGACATAAAAGTAAAATATGACACATCTAGACAATGGGTATTATGCATAAAATATAAAAACTGTATGTATTTATTTGGAGGGGTTTGAATGAAATATAGGTGGAAAAAGCAAGTTTTTTTTCTGGGTTTATACTGTCCCATTTTAAAAGAGGGTGACAAAACCTTCTAAATATGTGAACATATATGTACATATACATCTATATATTCACACATTTATACATGTACCTGTATATATGTATGTACCTGTCTACACACATATATATGCAATTTAAGCAGAAGGGGATATTGATGACTATGTTTTCACAGGATGGTATTATTTGATTTGTTGTCCCAAGCTGCCATTACTTTTGAACTTCAAAATGAAAATTGAGATTTTAAAAGCTCACACACTTTAAAGATCAAAGTCTGCAACTGGTGCTTTAAATCTAAAAATCATTCTAACAAGCAGGATCCCTTTGACTCCTCCTAAAGACTCCCCTGGCTTGCTTGTTATAATGGTGCACCTGGAGAAAAAAGGGGAAAGCTGAGGCTGAACCCCTCTGGTTGGGCTGCATAAATCTTAAACAACCCACCTGCTGAGTGACAGCACTGTGCACTGTGAAGGCCCAGGCTCTGGAAGAGTCGTCAGAACCCTGTGTTGTCGGGAAGGAGAAAAGTAGAAAAAGGCAGGCTGATTGCCTCTTGGCTCGAAGCCAGAGGAGTTGCTAGTGGTGGGAGTGGAATTTTTCCATGGCAAAGGAAGAGGAAAAATCAGATCACGTTTCCTACAGGCAGAGCCCTATTTATTCAGGAAGATCTTGGGGCCCTTGCAGTTCATAACAGGAGCATGTTCGTTGGGTCATGCCTTGATTTGCACCATTAGAAACCTTTCTTTTTTCCCCTCTTTTCTTCCTCTTCTGTTGTTTTTTTCCCCCTAAAATGCAAACATCCTAGGGCCTCCCCTGGTGGTGCAGGCAGTTGAGCGTTGCACTATGAAGCTGTCCGCAGCCTCTGCAGTGTGGGTTCAATTCCGGCGGTAGGAGAGGGTCCCACATGGCGAAGCGGACCCCTCCTGTCTCGCTCGCTGTTCCCCTCAGCAGTGTATTTTGTCAGTCTGTTCTGTTCCCCGCTTTGTCTCTGGTGTATTCTCTCACCGTCCAGCGATTCTAGTCCGTACCCCGGTTCTTGTATAAATAAATAAATACATCTTAAAAAAATAATTAAATAAAATGCAAACATCCTAGAGAGATGTCATGAGTGACTTTTTGCACTTACTAGATTAAGTGCAAAAGGAAACCAGGGTAAAAATAAATGTGAAGAATTATTGGTTCAGCAAGAAAAGTTACATCCTCCAAAAGAATCGCACATCTCTCTTTTCTACCTCACAAAACGAACTCCATCAACAGCTTCTGAGAGAGGCTCTTCTTTTTGACCTGTTCTCCCACGCTTCCCCAGTCTGAGTACAGGGCTGGGACACAGACATTCAGAAGCCATTTTTGTGAAAGGTCACTTGGGGATAAATACTGTGGTATGTGGAATCATAAAATCGTGTCATTAGAAGGGACCTGATGGCCATCTACACCGTACCTCTTCTCACCATATTAATACTTGAAACCGTTTTCTGAAGGCTATCAGCCATGTGGTCCGTACTTCATACAATTCCCATAATATCTCTAGGAAGAGGGCCTCCCCGGTGGCCCAGCGGTTGAGCGCTGGGCTGAGAAGCTGCCCGCAGCCTCTGCAGTGCCGGTTCGATCCCCGGCCACCGGTGGAGGGTCCTATATGGCACACAGACCTCTCCTGCTGCGCCTGCTGCTCCCCTCAGCAGTGTACTTCATTGGTCTGCCTGTTCTACTCCCCGCTCTGGCTCTGGTGAATCCTCTGAACCCCTGCACCTCTGGCCTGTACCCCAGTTCTTTTGCATAAATAAATAAATCTTTAAAATAATAATAAATGGCATAATACTTGCAAGAGTACTCAGACCATAAGTTTAAATAAAATAAGTAAAACTACCTGCCTGTCTGTCACAGGTCCCTATGTAAGCCTCTTAGGGAAGGGACGTAAAGGACACCTCAAAGAACCCAGTAGCCCCAGCAGTGACTTCTGTGTCACCAGGCTGAGCTGCCTTGGTTCTGTCATCTCCCAAAACTTCCTCACTCAGCTTCTGATTCAGGATGCCACTCCCAAAAATTGTGACTTCTTTATTTACCTAGATGATTCTTCCAGTGGCTTGGTTTCTTCATAATTGGACTTAAATTCTCTATCCTACCTGGAAAGCTCATGTGCATAAATCTCACTCTAAACGCTATCATTGTGGGTTTCCACGGAATACAGTATATTTTTATGTTTATTTCAGGAGTATCCATTTATTCCTGTTTTGTACAGAGCTATGTATAAAATGTAGATTTTTTGAGTATGTCTTTAGTTTTCTGATAAGAGGCCTGAATGAATCATAAAGTAGGGGTTAGAAAATAACAGCTAATTATACACTAAGTGACTCAATTCCATTTCTTAAACAAAAATTTCATGTTTTCTGTTTCTTAGTGGAAAGTTGCAATCCTTGGAGATTAATAAGGTGGCCTCTATTCAGCATTAAATGGCTGATGGGGATGGGGAAAGCCTTTATATTTAGTAGTTCAGAGTCATTGTCTCTGTTATCGCAAGAATCAGAAAACCTGGCCTCCGTGGTGGCATAGGGGTTAAGTCTCAGTGCTCTCAAGCTATCACTAGCCACCGCGGCATGAGTTCAATCCCCAGCCAGGGAGCTAACCCACATGGCACAGCAGACTTCTTCTGTCTTGCCTGATGCTCCCCTCAGCAGTATATTTTAGACAGTCTGCCTGTTCCGCTCCCCATTCTGTCATTGGTGAATCCTCTCACTTCCCATACCTCTGGCCTGTACTCCAGTTCTTGTATACATAAATAAGTAAATCTTTTTTTTTAAATTTATTTATGTATACAAGCACTGGGTACAGTTAGACGCGCGGGAGGGTGAGAGAATTCACCAGAGCCAGAGTGGGGAACAGAACAGGCAGATTGACGAAATACACTGCTGAGGGGAGCAGCGGGTGGCAGGAGAGGTCTGTCGTGCCATGTGGGACCCTTGCTGGCAGCCGGGGATCGAAAGGACACCGCAGAGGCTGCAGGCAGCTTCACAGCACAGCTGTGAAGCTTCACAGCCCAGCTGCGCCACCAGGGGAGGCCCATAAATAAGTAAATCTTTAAAAAAATATATAACATGATGGATGATACAGGTATGGGCATTAATTAGGATATAGGCAAAGATATGTAACTATTCAAGAAATGTTAGTTCTCTTCTCTGCCTGCCTTTCACTCATCTCTGCTTTTGGGGCCATGTGTATTGCTTCAGGTCTCCTTGACTCTCCCTCCATAAAAGCCTGGTGTAGGGTAAGGTAAAACGTATCAGGTTTTTCTGCCTTCCCACCATTAGGATAAATGATGGCACCCTGTGGTCCTGAATGCATGCCTGATGGCGGGCATCTGGAATAGGGTGTGGGCATAAGACTGGGCTTTTAAGGGCAGCATCACGGGGACGCCAGCAGAAGAGAAGCAGTAGAAGCAGAGAAGCAGATGAAGAACCACGAGAGAGCAGAGCAGCAGAGATCACCAGAGAGCCCAGACAGAGTGAAGACTTGCTGGGGGCTGGGAGGTCTGCCAGCCTCTCGGCCCCCTGTACCCCTAGCTGCCATGTACCCAATAAATCCCAATAAAAGCCTGAAAAGCCACCGAGGGTTCCAGGACTCTGACTCCTCCCTTACCCCTTCTGCTGGGATCATAGAAAACCTGCACTTGCCCATTCCTGCCCCTACACCTGGGTTTCCCATATCCACCCAGACAGTCCTATGTGTCTATACCTCTCCCATCATCTTCCCCACAATCTGTGTTGCTGAGGTCTCTGCTTGCTCCAGGCCTGAGCCAGTACAACTCCCAATAGTTCTATCTGTTTAGATCATCTTCCGCTCTTCCTATCTTCTTCCCTGTCCCCCCCACCCATATTCCCTAGACATCCTTGGCACACAAAGTTCAGTCTGAGGACCAGCAGCAGTATCACCTGGGAGCTTGTTAGAAACACAGAATGTAGAGCTGCATCCCAGACCTCCTGAATTAGTTACTGAATTTTAACAAGGTCCCCAGGTGTTTCCTAAGTACACTATAGTTTGAAAAGCACTGCACTTGATTATTCTTCAGGACTCAACTCAAAAGCATCACCTTTATGAAAGTGTCACTGATTCTCCTAACGAACTTGTTACCTCCTTTTGGGTGTTGGTATTTATTTGCTCTCTAGTCCATGTTCCCGTCTACCTACCCTCATCCAGCCAACCAGCCAGCCAGCAGCCTTAAATCTGAAAACGCTTAGTGAGGGTATTGGTAAGACCCTCTCCTCATTGATGGAGGTAAAAAGATAAACCCTATTCATGACTTTCCCTTAGAAAGCTCATAGTCTATGTAGAAGGCAGATTTGGGCTTGAGGGAGGGTGAGTATACACCTGACTCCCCATCCATGCCTCTAATCTTATTAACAAGGCTTTCCACAGATCAGTCCCTGGGACTCAAAGCACATCATCATTGTTCCAGGGTGATCACACATCCTGCTCTTGTCTAACTTGAAAGGAGCCTTGTACGCTATACCCACAGCTTTTTAAACTATACTGTAGTGATTTAAAAACTAACTCTGGAGCCAGACAGCCTGGGTTCGAGTATTAGCTCCACTGTTATCAGTCATGTGCCTTTGGTAAAGCACTTTCCATGCCTTGGTTTCCTAGTTGTCAAATGGATATAACTTTTCCTCTCTGGTAAATGAGCTGTTATTTTTATAGTGCTTAGCATAGCACATGTTTGGAACATGACAACTACTATATTGTTGGTTAAAAAAAAAAAAGAAGAAAGCCTGTTGTAACACTTATTACAACTCTAATAAAAATTATCTGTGCATATATTTAATAGTATCTGTCTCACTCCAGTCTGTAAGGGAATGGGAGGCTGTAGGGTCAGGAATGGACACAGTGCAGGTTTTCTGATCCAGCAGACCGGGTAAAGGATGAGTCAGAGTCCTCAGTGGCTTTTTGCAGGTTTTTATTGGGGTTTACCAGGCACACAGCAGGTCGGGGTGCTGGGGGGCCGAGAGGCTGGCAGGCCTCCCAGCCCCCAGCAAGTCTTCACTCTCTCTGGGCTCTCCGGCCTTCTCTGCTTCTCTCGGCTTCTGCTGCTTTTTTCTAGGCTTCTCTTTCGGCTTCTACTGGCGTCCCCATGATGCCACCCTTAAAAAGCACAGTCTTAGCCCAGGTGAATCCCATCTACCTATGCCCACACCCTATTCCAGGTGCCCGCCATCAGGCATGCATTCAGGACCACAAGGATCCATCATCTATCCTGATGGCAGGAGGGCAGAAAAGCCTGACATTTTTCCTTACCCTACAGAGGCCCATGTTGGTCTTTTTCTTAATGTTATTATCTACATTGGCAGCAGAGCAGCTGGCACATAGTATTTGATGGATACTGTTATGTGCAGTAGGGTCTTCACCTCTTTCCTTACTGCATTCCTCTTCTCAAGAGCCTCCTATGGCTCCCTATTGCTTGTTGCACCAAATGCAGTTTCTCTATCTGAATTTCAAAACCTTGGAAACCTGGCCACATTTGGTCTGTCTATCCCATGCATTCTCAAGAAGACAATATCGCCCCCAAGGGGGCAAACATTGGTTCTTGGGAGTTGAAAACAAATCTTACTCTTTTGGGCACATAAACAGATCTATATAGTACATAACATGTATATAACATATCTGAGATATTGAGTTTCATTGGAGGGGAGTGATTAGGAAAAATGTCTGAAAGTGTTCCAGGCAATAATGAAAATAAGTTTCAAAAACATTGACTGTAGGGTAAGGTAAAAGGTATCAGGCTTTTCTGCCCTCCCGCCATCAGGATAGATGAGGGAACCCTGTGATCTTGAATGCATGCCTGATGGCGGGCACCTGAAGTGGGTACACCTGGGCTAAGACTGTGCTTTTAAGGGTGGCGTCACAGGGACGCAAGTAGCCGAGAAAGCAGCAGCAGAAGCCGAGCAGAAGCCGAGAGAGAAGCAAGAGAAGCAGAAGCCGAGAGAAGGCCTGAGAGCCCAGAGTGAAGACCTGCTGGGGGCTGGGAGGCCTGCCAGCTTCCTGGCTCCCCAGCACCCCTGCCTGCCATATGCCTGGTGAACCCCAATAAAAGACCTGCAAAAAACCACTGAGGACTCTGACTCCTCCTTTACCCAGTCTGCATGGGATCAGAAAACCTGCACTGTGGTCCAGTCCTGCCTCTACATTGACCTAGTCTAGTTTCCTTCAAGACAAGTAACAAGCACAGTAGAAGGGACAGAGAAAATCATTTTGTCTTTTCTTTGGTCCTCAGCAACATCATGAGTGAAATGAAGGATATCTGAATGAACTCTGGGGCCCTTTCCAGCTCTTACAGTTGATGCCCTCAGGAATCAAGTGCTCAGCAAGATCATGCATATGCACTTACCCAGAAACTTCAGATACAAATTCTCTTTTATGGAAAGACTAAGAATGTGGTGTTACTAAATATATAGCCAGTTGAAGGTGGCCATTGAGAACAACCATAGTGGGACTCCCCAAATTATTGAGGTTACTAGGTCTCAATCAACATTTCAAAGATTCATTTTCAAACATTATGACCTGAAATCCCATCTTGTATAACTTTATATCCCTAGCCCAACACCTAACAGGCATGCGACCATTGCTTTATTTTTTCAATGCTATGAAATAAATTACCCCAAAGCCCTATCCATTCCACCTTAATTTTCAGTCTCACTTAGTGTCATTTTCTTCCTCAGGCATATTATTCACCTATTTGTGTCTCTGCACATGGTGTTGTCTCATCCTTTTCTGTCCTTTCTCTTTAAAAGCCAACATAGTCACTGAAACCTGCATATATATTGCAGATAAACAGTCCCACTTTTATCCTGTCACTATACCATGTAAACAGTCCCACTTTTATCCTGTCACTATACCATGTATATCTTGCTACTTAGAAGATATCAGAAGGTATTTTACTTTATTTTATGGAGATAACATTGGTTCACAACCCTATTTGTTTTAGGAGTACAGGTTCATGCCTCTACAAATGCAGTTTATCACACCACACCCATCGACAAAGTACCAATAACCCTCCACTAGAGCCCATTGTCCTCTCCACCCCTTGGTGCCTTACCCTCTCCCTGTCTGGTAATCCCAGTTCCACAGTCAGGTTCCAAGTGTTTATTTTAGTTAGATTTGGTTTGATCTGTTCCTTTGCTGTGTTAGAAGGTATTTTAAAGATCAGTTTTCCTGTCTTTCTCACTAGACTTTATAGTGAAATGTTCCATCATGCAGTAGGTACACAGTGTTAGATAGACAAGTTGGTCTACAATTCTACACAGTGGCTTGAGTGGCAGTCAACCACATGGTGGACCCAGGGAGTGAGTTTTCCTAGTCTTGTGTTTTCCCAAACCCAAGATCATTTACACACTCGGTTGACTCCAAGTCAAATAGGGGTAAGAGGTCATTTCATGATGGGGACTCAGGACACCCAGAAAGTCCCCAAACCAAAAAACAGCTTTGGAAGTTGACCACTCCATAACCACCCACTTTCCTTCCTCAAAGTCACTTCATCTGACCCTAGCACCCCTGACTTCTCAGTCCAGGCCCCAGGCTGCACTAAAAAATGAATGAGAATGATCTGTCTTTGAGAAATGTACGTGACATTTGTTAAATGAGGAGAGAGGAAGGATATTTTGTTTTGTATGTGATTGAAAGAGAAAACATAAAATTGCTAATAATTGTCTTTGGGAAGTGAAATTATGAGTAATTTTTACTTTATTTCAGTAGAATAGGTTGCATTGTCTAAATTTTTTATGAAGAGTATGTTTGACTTATATAATTAAAAAAATAAAAGGTTCACATTATGAATAGAATAAAACCCTATCACAGTGTCCCAAGTGGAATCTATAAAAGTCAATTGTGTAAGATGTGGGGCTTTGGTATTGTGAGGTCATGAAATGAATAGAGCAAACCTCAGCAGTCAACCAGAGGGGATAGAGGGGTGAGTGAATGCCATCCAATCTCTATCTGCCCTGGCTGTGGTTTGGCACATCCCTCTAATGGTAGACAGTGCAGCAACTGGCAAATTCTTTCAATTGACTGACCCTCATACTGAGCACACTGGGGGCATGAGATCTTTGCAAATCAGATTTCTCTACTTTTTATACCCTCAGGCTTCCTATATACACAGGGAAAGAGTCAGGCAGGGTCAGTGGTATTTGCAGCAATCATGGAGGTACAATGCTTTCTACAAGAAAAAAGTTGCTATGGCGGTAAGAAGTGCAGCTAGCTGAATGCCTCTGGCCATTGGCATCTTCAGGGTCTGCCTTGGCCTTTGAACTGAGGCCAGGCTCTTCTTTACCAGCTCCAGTCAACAACTAAGCATGGTGCAGATAGTAGGGCTTGACTGTTTTCTCCCAACTGGGACTGTTCTAATAAATGGTCTTTGCTCCTGGAGCTGCCTGGTGGGTCTTCCAAGGTTCTCTTAGAACTACTTCATGGCCTGAGGTTCTTCCTACACAATCCTGTTTTTCCTCCCTTTTATTCTTTATATAGCTTGTCTCTTCCACCAAATCTCTTATACCTCTAACACCGACTCTGCAGACCCTACTGACAGTTTTGTACACATAAACTTGCAAAGACTGGTGAGTGTAAAGAACCTAACATCTAAGCCTTCTATACAACATGGAAGGAACTTGGCATTTAGCTAACATGTATTAAGTATTCCTCTGCACAAGAATACAGTTCCTGCCCTCAACAGAGTCCTGTCTAATGAGGGAGAGAAAGAGGAAAATACATTAGGAAAATACATTGTGAAATCGTTGTATATACATGCATGCTTCTAATTGTTTAAGTAAATGGAAACTTCTAATGAGTTCCCAATGTTCTCATCCTACTGTTTTCTTTGGTTAGGTGAACATGCCTTTTGCAATCATGTTTACTATTTTGCTTTGCAAAGTGTTTTGCCATGGACATAACAAAGTTAAACTGGAATACACATCCAGTTGGGAAATTCTAAAAAACTCTAAAATTAAGAATTTGAATTGAGTTCCTGAATAACAGAGTTGATTTTATTGTCCTTAGGATTCCAGCTGCTTGTGTTTTGTTGGTTTTGGCCCTAAAATAACTGATAACCAGCAGATCTGATAATGACAGCGATGATTGAAACCCAAAAATAATAAGACTTAAGACATAGTCACATTAAAGCTGATAATAATAATAAGCTTCAACCCATACATTAAAGCCTTAGCTCACTAATTGTACCTGTAACCTAAGAAACCACAGCAAGAGACTGCTGAGAGGAGAAGCAAGCACCTGACAGAGGAGCCAATATTTTGTAGCATGACAGTTGGATTTTCTCTGTTCTCAGAAACTCTAAAAGGATTTGTTGCCACCCTCAGGGAGTTCACAGCAAGGTAGAAATTGGACCACATATTAGTTATCTGAATCACTTATAAAATGGCCTGAATTATATTTTTGACACAGAAGTCCCTAAGTATATTAGCTTTTTGATATCATTTATATCTTTATATGTAACATAAACATATATACACTATAAATAGATGATGCATTTGAAATAATTACTTTTTTCCCACTCCATTCATACATTTTTTTAAAGATTTATTTTTATTTATGCATCCAAGAACTGGGGTGCAGGCCAGAGGTATGGGGGCAGGGGTGCGGTGAGAGAATTCACTAGAGACAGAGTAAGGAGCAGAACAGGGGATCTACTGATATACACTGCTGAAGGGAGCAATGGGCGAGACAGGAGAGGTTTGCTGTGCCATGTGGGTTAGCTCCTTGGCAAGGGATCCAACTTGTGTTGCTGTGGCTGGCGACAGCTTGATAGTGCTGAGACTTTAAGCCCTGAGCCACCAGGGAGGACTTCCATTCATATTTTTTAACTGGTCACCGATTATAACTAAAAAGGAAGGAAGGGAACTAACATGTCTTAAGTATCTACCACATACTGGGCATTATGCTGACATCTAATTTTCGGAACAATCCTCTTGGTAACTATTATCTCCATTTTGGAAAAGAAACACTGAGCGTCCAATAAGATAGGTAATGTCCACTCTCCCCTCCCCATTTTTGTAAAGCACGGCTGATAAGGAAGTGTATTAATAATGAATCCAAGTGTATTTGATGGCAAGGTATATTGTAATCATGCAGACACTTTTTAGAAAATTTGACACAAAATTATTTTAAAAATGCTATGTCAAAATATCAAGCCTTGATTTTTAGTTGCCAGAAGGCATTAGCTTTTGAAGTGTCTGTTTTGTGGAATCATATCTGTCTAAGATTTGGGATTTTTTTTCCTACCACATTTTGGAATGTTGTATGTGTCAAACAGTATCTGGCTTTCACCAGAGTGAGTCTGGGGAGTGATGCCATGTGATACGTAACCAAGGCCAGGCAGACTAATTTTCTCACAGAAACAGCATTGTTATTGGTGGTTGCATTCCTGAGTGATATTTTCAGCAGCAAATAAATGTTAGGATAAAGGAGTGATAAAATACAAACATACAAACATTAACAATCATGAATAATCAAACTGTGCTTCCCAGTCTGCAAATCTTTCTAAGGGTCCCTGGAGTTGTCTTGCAAACTCTATATGCAGCAAATGTAATATGCAAGTCTAGAGCATCAGACAGTGAATCCAAAATCAGTAATCATGCCACAACACATATTAACATTTAAATAATTATTTTGTTTGTGTTTCTAGAATTTTAGAAGGGTTTTAAAGGATGGTTTAAATGAATTCTAACTGGGCCTCCCCGGTGGCGCAGCGGTTGAGCACTGGGTTGCGAAGCTGCCCGAGGCCTTTGCGGCGCCGGTTCGATCCCGGGCTGCTCCCCGGCCACCGGAGGAGGGTCCCACATGGTGCGCAGACCTCTCCTGCGGCCCGCTGCTCCCCTCAGCAGTGTACTTCGGTCCTTCTGCCTGCTCTGCTCCCCGCTCTGGCTCTGGTGAATTCTCTCACCCTCCCGCGCTTCTGACTGTACCCAGTGCATGTATAAACAAAACAAACAAACAAACCAGCAAACAAATAAATAAAGCATGCCTCTATTAAAAAAAAAAAAAAAAAAAGTAAAAAAAAAAAAAATAAATGAATTCTAACTGTACAAATAAACTATTCAATTACCAAAGAAGTTGCTCAGGGTATTGTTATAGAAGTAATATACCTGTATGTGTTCAAACTTTTGGAAATATTTTGGCTGGAGGATGGAGGGAAGATATTAAAATGTGTGCAAGATGAATGCCAATAATAATCATTGCACCGAATACTTATCCAGTATCAAGCATTGCGGTAAACATACATTATTTCAATTATTCCTCACAGCTTTTAAAAGACAATGTAATTATAATTATTTTAAGATGAGGAAATTGAGGTAGATTTAGAGAAGTTAAAAAAAAAACTTATTTAAGGATGCACAGCTAAGAAATGACAAGATGAAGATAAAGGACAAACTTTTGTTTATAAAGTCCTTGCTTCCTCAAATAATAATGACTCACCTTCTTGAGCAGATGCTCTGTGCTGTGCACTACTCTAAGCTCATTCCAGGTGTTTAATCATTTATCTTTACAATAGTCCAATGTGTTTGTAATACAATCATGATTTTACAGAAGAAGGAAAGGAAGCACGCATCAGTCACTGTGTAACTGTTGATAGCTGAGCAACCTTTTTTTTAAAGATTGATTTATTTATGCATGCAAGAACTGGGGTACAGGCCAGAGGTACGGGGGTGTGTGTGTGAGAGGATTTACCAGACGGACTTGAGGAGCAGAACAGACAGATCCATTGAAACAAACTGCTGAAGGGAGCAGTGGGAGACACAGGAGAGGTCTGCTACACCATGTAGGTTAGCTCCCTGGCCTGCCTGGATTCGAACTGGAGCTGCAGTGGTTGGTGATAGCTTGATAGCGCTGTCACCGGGGACGCCCTTGAGCAATCATTCTTAAAGAGTGCTATTGCTGATCACAAGCGACCAGAGGTCTCCACAATGGCATACCACTGTACTTAGCCCCTGCCCTGAGCCTGATGTTCAGAATTTATTTGATAAGACTGAGCTCTATTGGGGCCTCCCCGGTGGCGAAGCGGTTGAGCGCTGGGTTGCGAAGCTGCCCGCAGCCTCTGCAGCTCCGGTTCGATCCCTGGCCCCTGGCTGCTCCCCGGCCACCAGAGGAGGGTCCCACATGGCGCGCAGACCTCTCCTGCCGCCCGCTGCTCCCCTCAACAGTGTACTTCGGTCCTTCTGCCTGCTCTGCTCCCCGCTCTGGCTCTGGTGAATTCTCTCACCCTCCCACGCTTCTGACTGTACCCAGTGCTTGTATAAATAAATAAATAAATAAATCTTAAAAAAAAAAAAAAAGACTGAGCTCTATTGCTCAAATATAGGGATTCATGAATTTGGGATAAATTGTGATGGATGTTAGAAAATTAGGATGCAAAAATATCTAAGTGGTCTGAAATAATGAGCCAAATCTAACAAGTGTAACTGTGAGAGAAAGAAACAAAGTCTGAAACAAGTCTGAAATACAGATCAATTGGAGGCTAAAAATGAATTAATAGTGATGTGTATAAAAGTTTTATGGAGTTTGACTAAAAGTGTGACTTGAGAAGTGGATGTTAGCTTAGTGCTATCACTGGATATCTGATTCATCCTTCACTTATGACTGTGCACACACATCACTTGGAAATTAAAAAAAAAAAAAAGCCAGGGGCCTCCCTGGTGACAAGTAGTTAAGTCTCAGTATTATGAAGCTAACAGCAGCCACTGCAGCACGAGTTTAATCCCCAGCCAGGGAGCTACTCACATGGCACTGCAGACCTCTCCTGTCTTGCCCGCTGCTCCCCTCAGCAGTGTACTTCAGTCAATCTGCCTGTTCTACTCCCCACTCTGTCTCTGGTGAATCCTCTCACCCCCTGCGCCTCTGGCCTATGCCTCAGTTGTTGAATGCATAAAATTGGTGAATCTTTAGGGGAAAAAAATAGCAAAGCAATGTTGACTTCATAGAAACGTTGAGCAGAATGGTGGTTGCCAGTGGCTGGGCAGTGATGGAGATAAGGAGAGGCTGGTAAGAGTACATCCTGAGATGGATAAGGTCTTAGGATCTAATGTATAACATGGTATTTACTATAGTTGGTAACACAGTATCATATAATTAAAATTTGCTAAGAGAGCTTAAGTATTCTCACCAAAAAAGGTAAAAACATGAGGTGAGAGATATTTTAATTGATAGTGGTGATTTTCTCACAATGTATAGTATGTTAAATCATCTTACTGTACACTTTAAATATACCACAATTTTATTACAAATATATTTAAATATATTACTATACCTGAATAAAACTAAAAAAATATTAATGCAAAGAATCTACCAAAAAAAGTACTAGAACTAGTCATTATACTTAACAAGGCTGCAAGATATTAGAACAATATTTAAAAAACTAACAGTATATCTATAAAGGGTTAATAAACAATTTGAAACTGCGTTAAATTAATTCCTTTTATAACAGCATGGAGAACACCTTAAAATCATATCCTAGTCATTCATTATTCTTGTATCACATAGTTTTTGATCTATCATATATTTTTCCTGTGCTAAATAAGTGCTATGTTTATAAAATAGTAACTATTACAGACAGGTACTTACTCTCATTGGACTTATATTCTAGTGGAGTAAAATGGACCATGGATGGATAGATGGAAGGACAGATGAATTAGTGGGTGGATGGACTCAAGCACAGACGCATAGTTGGACAGACAGGTGTAGCAGGGAAGTATATACACATGTGGATGTAGATGCAGAGATAGATGATGGACACAAAGATATAAAAATGATGATAGATACTAAGATAGATGATTGATATGGATGCATAGATAGATAGAAGATAGATAGATAGATAGATAGATAGATAGATAGATAGATAGATAGATAGATGATAGACAGATAGATGACAGATAAGAAAACACCTTTATCATCGGACTTAAAAAAGTGACCTGGGAATGACTAACCCACAAGAGGGCGCCAGTCACGCAAAGACCAGAGGGAGGAGCTTCCTGGGCACCGTTGTTTTTATTGTCCCTTGCTCACTGTGATCCGCTATTCCCCCTTTATCTAGTTTAAAAACCTGAGTCTTTAAGTATACTCACTCCCTAAATTCTCTTCATCAGTTTAATCTGTCACACAGGTGAATAAAATCACAACCCCAGTTAAATCCAACTTTCCACCCACACTGGTCTGGCCTCACTTTAAACTTTCACCAGGAATTTAAGAAGGCGATTACTGTTTCCCAGCTAATATCCAAAAATCTCTCAAATCTATTTGCTTTCCTACATTCTACATTCCTGAATTCATTTTCTGCTAAAAGACTGTTTCACACTGTAGAGGCTGGACAGGACACAGTGCAGGTTTTCTGATCCCATGCAGACCGGGTAAAGGAGGAGTCAGTCCTCAGTGGTTTTGCAGGTTTTTTAATGGGGTTCAGCAGATACGTGGCAGGCAGGGGTGCTGGGGGGCTGGGAGGCTGGCAGTCCTCCCAGCCCCCAGCAAATCTTCACTCTATCTGGGCTCTCTGGTGTTCTCTGCTTCTGCTTCGGGCTTCTTCTCTTTCGGCTTCTACTGCTGCTGCTGCTGGCGTCCCCGTGATGCCGCCCTTAAAAGCCCAGTCTTAGGGCCTCCCCAGTGGCGCAGCGGTTGAGTGCTGGGTTGCGAAGCTGTCCGCAGCCTGCGTGGCGCCGGTTCGATCCCCGGCTGCTCCTCGCCCACTGGAGGAGGGTCCCACATGGCGCCCAGACCTCTCCTGCCGCCCGCTGCTCCCCTCAGCAGTGTACTTCGGTCCCTCTGCCTGCTCTGCTCCCTGCTCTGGCTCTGGTGAATTCTCTCACCCTCCCGCGCTTCTGACTGTACCCAGTGCATGTATAAACAAAACAAACAAACAAATAAAAACATGCCTCTTTTAAAAAAAAAAAAAAAGCCCAATCTTAGCTCAGCTGAATCCCATCTACCTATGCCCACACCCTATTCCAGGTGCCCACCATCAGGCATGCATTCAGGACAAGGATCCATCATCTATCCTGATGGCGGAAGGGCAGAAAAGCCTGACATTTTCTTTACCCTACACACACCTATTTCTTTCTTCTCCCTAATCTCACTCTCAGTTGAAAACCACTGCTTTCCTCGTTGAGGAAACCGGAGTCGGGAAGAGTTCAACTCACTCTTACACATACTATAGGATTGTATCCCCTTAGATCCTGCCTTGTCTCCTGCCAGGAAGAACGCACTCCCAGTGCTCCTACAGAAAAACTTCCACTAATGCATTAGATCTACACTGTTAAAGACTCAAGGTCTAGACCAACAAAATCCTCCCTCTCTGTTGTCCATCACGAATTTTTCTTCTACTGGGTCATTTACATCTGTGTATAAACAAACCATTTCAAACACTTTAAAAACCAATAAAGGGCCTCCCCTGGTGGCGCAGGCAGTTGAGCGCAGCGCTGCAAAGCTATTCTCAGTCTCTGCAGCGCGGGTTCGATCCCGGGTGGGCGAGGGGCCCACGTGGTGCGGCAGACCTCTCCTGGCACGCCTGCTGCTCCCCTAAGTAGTGTGTTTCATCAGTCTGCCTGTTCTGCTCCCCGCTCTGTCTCTGGCGAGTCCTCTCACCCTCCCATGCATCTGGCCTGTACCCCGCTTCTTGTATAAATAAATAAATCTTTAAAAAAAAAACCAATAAATTAAAATCTCCCCTTGACTCTACTTTCCTCATCTGGTTACCACTGTATTTCTCTGCAACCCAAATCATCACCTTGACTAGTTGCCTCGAATTCCTCTTCTCCTGTTTTCTCTTTGATTTTCTCCAATCTAGTTTTTGTACCACTGCTGATCTAAAACTGGTATTTTGCAGGCCAATAAAACAAACTATACTGAAACCCGACCATAAAGAAAAATAAATGAGGCAATCCTATGTAAAAGAAGGGGAGGAGAGAGAAAGTCCTAAATTCCAGCACCTGGATTGACTCTTTGTATCATAAAAATTCCTTAAATAAATTGTCTTCTTTCCATTCCATTTGGACCATGCTTCCTTTGCAAATATTTTCCTTATTTTCTCTGGAATCTACTGTTCTCCAGCTTCTTAAAAGGCAGTCTGAATATTAGATTAACCTGCTGGTCATTTACGAGAAAGGAGAATAAAATAACATTATAGCCATGAATTAGAGAACTGTTGTTTATGTTTTAGCCCTGAAATTAGTATGACTCCTCAGAAACCAAAATGTCTCTTTAACCCAACCAGGAATTATTTTAAAAATTTGAGAAAGAAGAGCCCCCCAACAATATCCTTCTGTTCTAAGATGAATGAGTTGCCGTTAGTGAAAATTTTGCAGCTATCTCTATAAATGACCTTCCCAGAAATTTTATATATTAATGTCAGGTAGCTTAGAAAGTCTGGCTACAGTACTTTTCTTACTGATCTTAACAGGAGGCTACCTCAATGAGGTAGCTTCAACTCCTTTTGTGGGCAAAGGTGGTTGCTATTGGAGATAGCACCAAATGAAGTAGACATTTGAAAATTGTCCTGGTCAGTTGGTTAATACAGAAAATCTCAATGGGTAACGCGGATCAGCATGTATCAAAATGCAGGTCACAACCCATTGGTGGGTTATGAAACTAATTTGGTGGGTCAGCCAATTTAAAAAAAAAATGAAATACAATAGAAAAGATCAGAGTTTATTACATAAGCCCAGGGTATGACATAGTTTGTGAGACTAGTTGCAGTCACTAAGAGGTGTGCCCTGTTTTATAACATTAATTTTTTTAATTAAATCCAGATCCACTCATAATGAAATAGTCAGTGTGATCGAATGCACTTAATCAAAAATTAGAGGAAATTCAGAAAAAAAGTCCATATAATTTTCAGCATCAAACATCACTAGATATGAATGGGAACAAGGGACACCCAGAGCACTTTTGTGAGGCACTTTCATATACAGGACCAGGTGAAGAACTTGAAATTAATCTCCAAACTGAATTACCATCATAGAGGTTTTATACTTTACAAACCAATTTCACAAACTTGATCTCATTTGAGTCTCTTCCATCACTTGTAGTAAGTACGACAGGGAAGTGGCAGCACATAAGGCAGCTTTAATGATCCATCCTAACTGGTCAGGAGCCCAGTCAGCAACTTGGAAAAAGGATTTAACCCCACAGCGCCAGGGAGAGACATGTGAAAAACCAGGGGTGGACCCCCCTGCTAAGGAAACTAGGGTTCACAGCAGAACTCCAGTTTCAGGAGGGAGAATGGAAATGATAAATAGGAACTAGGGCAGAAACCTAGATATTGAACAGGTGGTCAGGTCGGTCCCCAGCAAGAGTCAATTTTGAGCTCACACCTGGCAAGTTCCAGAGCCCCACATCTAGCCCAAGAAGAAGCCGAAGAATCGCATGTGGAAAAGGAGCAGGGTGGAGATGTGGTCAAATACTGACAAAGGCATGAAGAGACTAGTGGGGAATGGCAAGTTAATCAGATTAGCTCCAGTACTGCTGCCAGACAGAATATAGAATGCTCACTTAAATTTAGATTTCAGATTAACAAAGGATACATTTAAGTATAAGTAAGTATGCAATACTGGGGGACATGTTCATAACCCCCAAAAAAATACTATTTATCTGAAATTTAAATTTAACTGGGTATCCAGAATTTTTATTTATTAAATCTGTCAAACTCTACATGGGGGATCTTATGGAGGATGAGACTTGGAAGGTGTAGGGTAAGGAAAAAGTATCAGATTTTTCTGCCCTCCCGCCATTAGGATAGATGAGGGAAACCTGTGGTCCTGAATGCATGCCTGATGGCGGGCACCTGAAGTAGGTACACCTGGGCTGAGAGACTGAGTTTATAAGGGCGGCGTCACGGGGATGCCAGCAGAAGCCAAGAACAAACAGAAGCCGAGAGAAGAGAAGCAGAGAGAACGCCAGAGAGCCCAGATAGAGTGAGGATTTGCTGGGGTCTGGGAGGACTGCCAGCCTCCCGGCCCCCCACACCCCTGCCTGCCATATGCCTGGTAAATCTAAATAAAAGACCTGCAAAAGCCACTGAGGACTGACTCCTCCTTTACCTGGTCTGCTGGATCAGAAAACCTGCATTGTGTCCTGTCCTGCCTCTACAGAAGGCCTAGCATTGCAAGATCACAAAGGGTCTAGTGTGCCATGCTTAGCAGATAATGAGGCTTCATAAAAATTTTCAAGCAGAGGAATAATATAATTGGGTTTGCATTTTAGATTCATCACTTTAGTCGTTTCTTGAGAACAAAACAGTTCAGAAAGACAGGAACTGAGACCAGAAAGCTATTTAAATAGCCCAGACCAAAGGGGAATTGAACATAAACTCACTCACTTCATAATTCCACCTAACACTAGCAAGATACTTAGGTTCACTTGGGCTGTAGAGACCAAATTATTCTCTTAAGAACTGTTCTGTCGGGCCTCCCTGGTAGCGCAGCGGTTGAGCGCTGGGTTGCAAAGCTGCCCGCAGCCTCTGTAGCACTGGTTTGATCCCTGGCTCTGGTGAATTCTCTCACCCTCCAGTGCTTCTGACTGCACCTAGTGCTTGTATAAATAAATTTAAAAAAAAAAAAAAAAACTGTTCTATCTTTCAAGGAGCAAACATTGCTCCTTGGGGGGGGATGGGAGGCGAAGGGATATATTTTGTTTTCCCACACCCTGTGTCAATCACATACTTCTTGGGAAGATAGTTTATATATCAATCTTTCATTAAATTCAATGTCGTGTTTACTATTTCATTCCCAATAGGGAATCAATAAATATTTGTTGAATGAATTCCTTAGGGGCAACGTCTATATCTTTGTCAGCTTTGCTTCTTAACCACCAGGACTGGGAATAAGTTTCTCAGAAAATAGTGCTTGATTAAAATGGCCTAATTAATTAACAACCAAAAGTGCCTACCATTAACTACACTTCTTCAACGTTACCTCAAAGGAAAAACCTGGCATAGTTTTTGCCCAAATGCAAAGGAAATCTCATACCAGACCAGAAAACTTTTTGAAAGCTGTGGAATTATACTGATTAGAAGGAGTTTTACAGGTAATCTTCATTAATGTACAAATATAAGTTGGTTTGAGAAGTGATTTTTCTCCCCCCCTGCATTTTCATGCTTCCATAAGCTTTTTCATTGCCTGGATATTAATACATCTAGATAGTAATTAAATATTTCTCAGGTAGGTCATCACAAAGTGGTAGGAGCTGAGTGCTTGTCTTCAATCCACCAGTATCCTCACTTGTTTATGTATCTTTTTCAAGACTTAAGTGTGAACTTCTTGAGAGCACGTTCTATTATTTATCTTCATAGTCACAGAACTTTCATTAATAGTAGGTTTGTTGTACTTTCAGAATCAGAAAGCCAAAGGGGAAAGACTAATTCTGGGAAGTATATGGGGGAAATAAAAATACAATTTAAATGATCATTACAGCCACTTATTACTGAAGATTATGTTACTAGTATTATGGTATGTGCTTTACACATATTTTATTCAATTTTGATTAAATTTCACTCCTAAAACCTCCTGGTTGAGCCAGGTGTTATTATACTTATGTTATGGGTAAAAAACCTAGAATCAGAAGTGATGAGTAACTTGTCTGGGATGGCACAGCTGATACTGGGCAGAGCTGAGATTAGTTGATTAGCTGAGATTGGCTGATTCCAAAATCCACCCTTTCACACACCTGGAATTGTCATTTTTCAAGTGTGTCTTGGGGAGATGGAAGATTGTTGGAGAGGCTATGAGAGCTCTCTCTTTGATCATCAGCTACATGGTAGCCTAGAGGACTAATGTTTGATCTTCTTTGTAATGATGCATTAGTTCATGAACTCAATCTGTGACAATCCAGACCTTACTCCAAGCTGTAAATATAATTGCATACATCAGTTAAAAAGACCCTCCAGTCTTTTTTTTTTTTTTAGGAGAATCTACTTTATTTTTTTTTAAATAATAAATTTTTTTTTATATTCCCCCATACAATTGCAAACCCCCCATTCTGACCCCAATCCCTCCCCTCCCGCCCCCCACCCCCCTCCTCCAGTCTTTTAAATTTGCCAATGTGCACTTTTTGTCCAGAGGCTGTACACCTTTTCAGCCTGCTCAACTGTTTGCTTCCTCACCTAATTCACAGGATTCCAGGAAGCAGCAGAATACTACCACTGAAAATAAGATTCCAGACTAAACAGGGCAAAATCATAGTTTAAATTTCACTAACCTCTGGAAGTCTATGAAAGCAAAAGTCAAAAGGCATGTGTTGGCATATCTACTTATATGAATAAGAGGGAATATATAAAAGAGAAACCAAACTTGATTTAAAAATTTGAGAAAGCAAATTGTTTTGCTTGGCTCTATAGATTAGAAATTTGCCCAACATGGTCTGCAAAGGTGTAAGAATAAAAAAGCATCTCCAGTGTTTTGCCTTCTACGGGAAACATAGAAGGATTTCCTAGAGGTGGTCGGGATGGAATTAGGGGGGAAAAAACTTCCCTTGGGGCTCTCATTTGTTCATTCATTGCCAGGCAAGGTGCTAAACACATAGCATGGTTGTTACGCTCCAAATTTACCCATTAGTTCAGGGAGACACATTAACCCTCTGTGCCTGCAAAAATGCCATGAAATAAACACAAAAAGGATACAGTAGGTGTACAAAGGAGGTCCATTTTGTGATTCTAATAAAAACAACTTAAAACAATCATGTAGAGTTGTTCAGTGAGAAACGGAAACGAATTAACAGATATATTTGAGTCCATCATAAGAAAGGGGATTTAGGAGAAGCAATCAATTCACACCAGTCCTAAGAAGAGAATGATCTGGTGTTCTCCATTTTTCATTTCTAGGATATGTGCAGATTTGCTGCCATACATTTATTACAGAGCAATTCCCCCATCCAAGTCCATCCCTCACCACCACCCCCTTCCCGCCCCCATATACACCCCTGTAACAGAGATACCAGGTGAGTAGGTCTCCATCCAAACTCCACTCTAATTAAATGTGTGACCTGGAGCAACTCAACTAAGGACTTAAGTTTCTTCATGCATGAAGTGAGGAACCCGAGATAACTCTAAAAGTTCACTTGTGTTCTGAATTATGAGAGACAAGAAACCCGAAAGGAAACTCAAGAGAAATAAAAGTGAAAGTGCCCGAAGGAAATACAGTAGCAACAAAAGTACAAAAAATTTTTTTATCTCACTGAAAACAAGGCAGAGCACCGTTGTGTTTTCAGTTAAGGTGAACAGATTTGGGAATAAAGGAAATGCCTATCAAGCTCTCTGAATGTGAATCACATGAGTGTAACACGAACCCACCTTGCTCTATTACTGTCTCCTGAAACAATGCTGCTTGACTCTGAACAGCCATTTATTAAAATTTTTCTTTTCATATAAATCAACCTATGATGAATGGCCCCAAGGAACACCACACGAGGGTGTGTCCGTTTGGGGCAGAGAAAGAGAGGAAGGGCGAGAACCCACATTAGACTCTGCCTAGTGGTGCCACGCGGCTGTCATAGACAACAACAATCACAACAATTTGAAAACTTAGTACAGTAGCCTTCAAGTTTATCATTCCCTCCTTCACGGGAACAGCGAGACTTCTCGAACGCAGCCCCGAGCCACACGCCCGCCCTGCCCCGGAGCGAGAGGGAGACCTCAGGGGCGAACGCAAGGCATCCCGCGCACAGCTCCGCGGAGCCTTGGAAAGCGCTTGAGGCCCGGAGAGGCGACCGCTACAGCTGAGGGGTGCGCGATCTGGACCCCCCCCCCCCGGGGTCCTCCCCAGCTGCGAGGATGCTCCCAGCCCTCCGTGAGGCCTCCCTTCTTCTCCGAGCACCGGCGGGGAGCCGGCGCGCACGCACGCGCACACACAAACACAAACACACACAGGCGCGCACGTACGCACACACATCCTTCCCTGGGACTTGTGTCTCGTCTCCCTTTTGTTTTTCTCCCTTCCCGGTCATGAGACCCGGAAGTTTTTTGTTTTTTTTTTTTTAATCCTGTCTTTCTCTCCCTTTTCCATCCCCCCCCCGCCCATCTATCACATGGCAGAGATAGAATAAAAACAGAAAAATGGCGACGGTCACGTTGTGGCGAGCCTTGCTGCGTCATTAGATAATCCTCATGCAAATAGCGGGAAGAACAAAGGAACGGGGGGGCCGGGACCCCCCGGGGGCGCAGGTGGGTGTGGGGGCGGCGGGCCCGGCGCGGGGGCGGCGAGACGCGCGCGGGGCCGGGCGCCTGCGGGGGGCGTGCGGCCGCGCGGGGCTCGGAGCCGCCGAGTGTCTGCGTCCGAGTGCGCGCCCGGGCGCCGCCGCCAGCGCTGGCCGTTGCGCTCTTGGCACCGTCTCGCGGCGCGCCGGGGCCCGCCGGGGGCGCGGGAGGCCGTGGGGCCGGACGGAGGGGGCCGTTCCGGCGAGGCCGGCCGCGGCGCGCGCTCTCACGCACCCGCCGCCGCGGGGTTCGGCCCGCTCGGCGCCCGCGCGGGGGGCGGGCCGAGGGCGGGCCGGGCGGCGGCGGCGGAGGGGCCGAGGGCGCGCCGCTGCCCGGCGCTGGCCGCCCGTCTCCGGCCGCTCGGGGCGCCTCACGGAGCTCGCCACCTCAGGGTAGGCACCTCAGGGGCGGGGGCGGCGGGGGGCCCGCGCTCGCGCTCGCACTCGGAGGGTGCTGCTGGTCTGGGTTTGTTGTTGTTGGGGTGTGTGGGTTTCCCAGCGGGGTGGGGGGATTCCTCGCCCGGGAGCGTTTCCGCCGCTCCCCTTGGGCCCCCGCTGAGGTGTCAGGAGCCGCGCAGGTCGGACGCGCGCGCGGAGCCCCCCGGCGCCCGGCTGCGGCCCCTAAGGGGGAGCGGCGCGGAGGGGCGGGGCGGGGTGTGTGTGTGTAAATGTTGCGCACTCGCTTTTCCCCCACCCCCGCCTTCTTCCAGGGTGCTGGCGTGGGTCCCTCGCCGTCCGGCGGCGACTGTAAATAGAGCCTGGATGTTGTTTACATGAAGGACCCGGCGGGAGGAGTCTGCGAGGAGGCGGCGGAGGAGGGCGGGAGGAGAGAGGAAGACCCAAGTCCCCGCGGCGGCGGCGGTCCGGGGTGAGGGCGAGCCCCGCGCGACGCTCTGGGACCCGGCGCTGCCACCCGGCCGGGACGCCGGCCCCCGGGGTAGGAGGGGGAATGGGCGCGGGGAGGAGAGAAGGGGGTCTGTCCAAGAGACATTTTTAGCTTGCAACCTGCCACGCAGAATCTCCCGGGCTTGGAAGGGCGGGGGTGTGCTGGGAGGGCGGGGAAACCTCGGTTTCTCTGCACGTTCTTTCTCCCATCCCCAATTTTTTTTCCCGCTTCTCTCCGGGCTCACCTGTTTATTTCCAGCATCCAGAGCTTGCAGGGCGTTATTTTTAAATATAGGCATGAAAGGCTGCTGCTTTTATTGGAAACGTTATTGGGGTGGTGGTGGGGGGGGTGCGTTGCTGTAATTTATGCCGGGCTAGGACGGTTTGCGAAAAGGGGGAGGGGACTTGGCCGAGACTGCCTGCTTCTGGCCGGAGCTGACCCCAGGACTTCTCCCTGCCTTCCTGGGCCAAGGAATCTTTGCCTTCGCTCAGCTACCTGCGTGCCTGTTGCCACCTTCTTGGGGAAGGATCCTACCTGTGCTTTTTCCTGCTTTAAAGGGAGGTCAGCAGGGAAACCAGAGACCCCTCAATTCCCCAGATTTCTTAGCTAACCCCCATCCAAGAATTGAGCAAAAAGTGCTGCTTTCACCTGCCGATTGTACAGCAGAGCACACAACCAGCCCCCTCCCGGGCAAGTTGTGGTCTACAGATGTGTTGGAATTTTCTCTTTCCTACCAACCCTACCCCACCAACCAAGCAGCCAGAACGAGAGAGAGGTGAACTCGCCTTTGCCCCAGTGTGTTTTTTTTATTCTCCACTGGGTCTTCGAATGGAGTCAGCCACTCACCCCCCTACAGCCCCCTTCTTTCTTTGCCTTACTTAACCCAGAATCAGAACCAAGCAGCCTTTCTGTGACTCTTTTTCCCTAGGCCCCACCCTGGCCCCTCTTAGTTTTCCAGAGCCAAACAAGCTTCCCAAGCAGAAGGCACACCCAGCCCCAGAACTAACCATTCCAAAAGGGAGGAGGAATCCTTGCAAGGGAAGAGACCTAAGGGTCTCCTTTCTGACCCGAATCTCCCCAGCAGCCTTTCCCACTTCAAACCTCTAGATTTAATAATCCCTTTCCTCTTGCTCTCTGTCCTTCCCAGCCTCTTGGCCGCTATTCCTATGATAGCTATTTGGGGACGTGAGAGTGAAGGGTGGAGAGAGATTGTCTCCCCTCTTCTTCAGAGTGAGACATTTTCCTTCTCCCCAGACTGTTCATTTTTGAGATGTTTTAGAAGGAAAATATGTAAATATGTTTGCATGCTTATTGGAACTTGTTTTCTTGCTGGCTAACAGATAACTGGAACTGAAGAGGGAGGCAGGGGATATGAGAAGTGAACATTCCCCCTAGTCTGCCCCCATATGAGCCTTCCTGGAGCCGCTGGAGAAGACCCTTCTGTAAAATTTGCCAGTAGTCTCCCTTCCATGACATCACCACCTAAACCCTTCCAACTTTAGCTTCAGAACAGGAAGAAGCTGAAAATAGAACTACCTTAGGAATCCAGCTCCTTTAGAAGATCAACTTTTAAATCTTCCACAGTAGGAACGCTGAACTTTGACCTGGGGATAGAAAGCTGGAGTATTTGTAATTGGTTCCTTTGGGGGAATGGTTGGGGGAGACTTTACATGTATTTTCAGAAAAGCTTTCCTCAGATAACTTGGGTACCTAGACCAATGAATGATTAATAGGATGTTTCAAGAGTCATTTATTGAATTATTCATATGTTTCTGCATGTCAACAGAACAAGCACTTTTCAATGAATTAAAGAGGGGCTCCTGGAATGTGCACTAGAGAGTTAGCTAGAGAATGAGAAGGTTGTGGGGGAAGTTAGGAGGGAGCCTTGAGGAAGGCCAAGAACCTGAGGATGCAGTGATAGCTGCTGTGAGTATGGATGTTGAGAGGCTTATTATAAGCAATGACTGTTACTTGCAGGGTGACTAATATCCTGGGTAAGGAGTAACTGTGTCAGGATTTCCAACCCTTACCTCAGAAATAACTTCATATCTTTGAATCTCCATTTCTCCATCCTCCCCCTGAATTGAGTTGTGCCTGTCTCTCTGAACTAATGTTGTTTAAGCCTTGGGAAGGCTGCTTAATAAATGGTCAGCCCTGGAATATTGACACCCAAGGATTATGGGTGTGGCAGAAAATTATTGGCATAATTTCAGCACCTCTCAGGTGCTGTAGAAGGACTTGCTGATTGATGGGATAACACGTCTTTTAATCTTGTTCAGGTTTAAAGAATCCAGTGACAGAATTGTCTGACCCACATTAACTTGGTAGCTACTAGCCATATGTGGTATTAAGCACCTGAAATCTGACTAGAGTGATAAAGAGCTGAATTTAAAGTTACTTAACTTTTAATGTTGATGCTAGATTGGGTTATTGGAAAACTTCAATATTTGGAAAATGGGGCATATGGACCTACTTTTTAAACTGTAAATTTTATGAAATCTAAACATAGATAAGTATTTCTGAGGAAAATTTAGTGCTCAAATTGAAATTGTTATCAGTGTAAAATATAGTTTTCAGTTTAAAACACAGCCTGGATTTCAGAGACTTAGTACAAAAAAGGAAAGTAAAATACCCAAATTTTATATGGCTTCCATGTTCAAATGATAATACATTGAACTAAATGAAATAGGTAACTAAAGTTAATTTCACCTGTCTGTTTTGAAATGTTTTTAAAATGTGGCTACTAGCACATTTTAAACTACATGTGTGACTTGCATTTTACTTCGGTTGGACAGTGCTGGCCCCTAATCTGTTCCTTTGTGTCCATGGATTAATTTCAAAAGAGTTGACTACATACAATGCAGTTATTTCATGTGCGTCAGCCATTTGCATTCCTCTGCTATTTTCCATGTGGATATTTGGGAATCCCAAGAATTACTGTTACAGAATGTGAGCCCTTTTAGTGACTTCTTTACAGTTTCCATGCAGGAGGCATGCCCTGATCAGGAAAGGTCAATACAAATATACTGAATACTAGAGGAGTGTCACGGGAAAATTTAGGTACCCACCCACTTAGCTATAGCTGCTTTTGTCCACGGTTTCTAGGCATACCGGGATATGTCAGAGAACAGCGTGTGGCACAGTAACTGTTGTGGCACCTGGCAGCATCTTACCGGTCTCACTTAACCACTTGCGGTCATTAATTTTCCTTCTCTCCCTTTACTTTCTGCCCTGGTACTATAGTTCCACTGGTGGTAATTGGACCCCACAAGGTTGCTGACTTCTTTCCTTTTAAAAAAAAGCATAATATTGGATAGAAATAGTGCTGTCTTTGGGATTTTTTTTTTAATATTTATTTATTTATTTATACAAGAACCAGGGTACAGGCCAGATGTGTGGGAGGGTGAGAGGATTCACCAGAGACAGAGCGGGGAACAGAACAGGCAGACTGACAAAATACACTGCTGAGGGGAGCAGCGGGCGAGACAGGAGAGATCTGCTTGCCATGTGGGTTGCTCTGAGGCCGGCGGGGATGGAACCGGCATCGCAGAGGCTGTGGATAGCATCACATCGCTGCGCTCAGCCGCCTGCACCACCAAGGGAGCCCCTGGGATCTGGTTTTATCTAATGAGAAAGTAGTGCACTGAAGGCAACATCAGGGCCATTTAGTTCCCCCCCTCATTTTCTAGATCACAAACTGTCAAGTGCCTTGCATAAGACCATGCAGACAGAGGCTGTGATTGAACATGTATTTTAGTTGATAACCTGTTTAGAGAATTCCTGAGAGTTGAAGAGGCTCATCATTTAATCCAATATCTGATGAACTTGTACTGTGCAGAAAGGACCCAGATTAGCATTGTGAAGGGACATGCAGAAAACAGACTGTGACTTTAGGGATGGTATTGTTGATTTGAGGAAATAGTATGTAAACAGCATCAAATTAAATCCCAGTGTAAGAATAGTGCTCTGAATGAGTGCGCTGCCACTGTGGTGTATGCTACTAGTAGAAATGTATTCACTTGACAGGTGTAGGACTAGAAGCTGAGCATGGTGGACTCTAGAAAAGAGGAATATAATTGTTTTTTCTGGAACAGCCCCAGGCTCTGGAATCAGAGGTTAGTGCAAGTCTTTAGTATTGCCCTCGTTAGCTGTCCATTAAGAGAACTTGAGAGTCTAAGACCCAGCAGTTTTAAATGGCAGTGCTGCAGTTAAAAGGAAATCATAGATTAATAGGAGACAGTCAGGTTTTTAGAGATGGTTAGCTAGGGTGAATCATTCTGAAGTCAGGTGGTATATTTTTGAATAGTTATTTTAAAAGAGTAAAATAGAGAGGTGAAATCAGAATAAAACTGACTTCTGAGCAGATTATGATATCTAAAATATGAGTGGGGGGGAGTAGAATCTAGAGAAAAATCAGAAAAGAAAATAACTGTGGAATAGTTGGGCTAGAAATAATGGAAGCTGGGGCCTCCCTGGTGCTCAGGGGTTAAAGATAGCACTATCAAGCTTTCACCAGCCACTGCCGCATGAGTTCCAGCCAGCACAGTTCAGGTTGATTCCCCAGCCGGCCAGAGAGGTGACCCACATGGTGCAGCAGACCTCTCCTGCCTTGCCCACTGCTCCCCTCAGCAGTGTATTTCAGTAGATATGCCTGTTCTGCTCCCCAATCTGTCTCTGGTGAATCCTCCCCACCCCCCACCTCTGGCCTACACCCTCGCTCTTATAGCGTAAATGAATAAATCTTTTTTTAAAAAAGAAATAATGTAAGTGGATTACTTGTGTAGGAAGGACAGACCACATACTAGAATATTCTATTAAATAGTAAATGGGCCAATCCAGTTTGTAAATTTTTAGTCTCCTGGAAGCTTTGGGCTGAAACCCCAGTTCAGCATGAGTGAGAAAGCTCTGTGCTGTTTCTGAGTGTCATTAGATGCATACCAACTCTGATAGACTTTTCCTTCTATAGACCTGCTAAAACTGCAACATGGGACTGTTCAGAAGACAGTGCTGAAGTAGTAAAACACAATGAGCCTTCATTTATTCCCAGTTGATGCTTCTGTGCCAGCATCAGGGCTGACTACACTGGATTGTGGTCCTTGGGTTTTCCTTGCCATTTTAGCTAATTCCTTTTTCCTTAAAAAAAAAAAAAAAAAAAAAACCCACAAAAACAGAAAGGAATCTGTTACTCAGATTTGGCACAAGTTATCAAACACAGAATATAGCAAATCTTTGCAATAAAATGCAAATACAGCTTCTGTGTACCTCCGACAAAGCAGTAGTTGGCATTTGAGCATCTTTTATCGACAGTGCAGTTTTTATAACATTGCAATTTGGTCCAGTTTGCATGTTTTGCAATGTCTTGAGTTGGATCATGCTTTTCAAGTTGGAAAAAAAAAAAACCCTTCTTTAATAAAAGACTGTCAGATTTAAATTAAACAACTTGTTTGAAGTATTTTAGTTTTAAAATATTTTCAAATGCTTTGTATTGCCAGCAAGTTTCTTCACAGTACCTACAATTGTTCAATATGTAATTTGATATTTAAAGGTTCGAAATCATCGTATTTGCATTTTCAGGCCATAGGTAAGAGGGACATAACTTTTTTGTGTGTGTGTGCTTGTGTTTGTACTCTACATAGTGTGAGAGCAAGTTTTTTAGTATACGGTTTGCCAGAATTACTTGAATTTCTAGATGGTAATGATTGGTGCATGTAGCATGAAGAAATTGTTTTTAGTATTTCTATTCAGTTTGCTCTCTGGTAGAATAAAGCATTTTACATTATAATTTTCTCCCTCTTCCTATGAGTATACTTTCTTACAATGCATGAACTCCTGTAATTACTTGTTTTGAAGTTTGATTTTTATAAGAAATCTCTATTAAATGTGTCTGATATAGTTGATTTTCTTAAATCAAAATGTACATTTTGAAAGAGTAATTTCCAAGAGGAAACTATTTTGAAGCATTTGCTTATTAGGATTTATGAAATGCAATTCCTTAAAACTTTAGAATTATTCTGAGAGATTATTAACTTCAGTATTCACAGAATGACAGTTTGCTTTTTATTATGACTTGGTCACTTGGGTTTCCCCCACCCCTTTCATTTAGGTAGAAAAAAAATGAAATGAGAGGAAAATAAGGAAATATTCTTATTGTACCAAAATGTTTAGTTGTATGGTTTTTGGTCATGACTAATAGAGTGAATTTTAGTTTTGTAGCACACTACAAACAGTAAGTTCATCCTTGTAGACTACATATTTAGCCATTCGGTTGCACTGGTACTCGATCTTAGTGAGGAACAGTCTAATAACTACTAAGTAATATCAGAGTTATTTATTTGTTCCCGTAGTTATCCACCCTGCAGTATTCATATTTTCCAAAGCTAATAACTACTAAGTAATATCAGAGCTATTTATTTGTTCCCATAGTTATCCACCCAGCAATATTTCAAAGTATTCATCTTTTCCACAGCTGACAGGACTTGTGGCCAGGAAATGTTAGGTGGTAATCTTCTGTCCCTTTTGATGGATCAGCTATCTAAAATTTTATTCTCCAATAATCATAATATATTTGTTCATGTAACAGATGTTTATAATTTGGGTGAAACTGCAACTATTTCCAGGAACCTTAGGTTATGGGATCCAATTTTTTTTTAAATCTTCATTGCCCTCTCGTGTTTCAACTCTGTATTACATCAGCTGGCTAAGACCTAGACAGTGACCTCTTAACATTTAGATATTTTTGCACGTTAGAGAATGCTGTTTTAATTTGTTTGTAGGTGGGTTATTTCATTGGATATTAATTTTCAGAAGATAAGGTCAGTTTCACAGTGCATAGAATTAATAGTGAATTTAGACTCATTGTGTCCTCCTACTTTCTGATTTCTTTTTTTTTTTTTTGTGGGACCCTCGCCGGTGGCCGGGGATCGAACTGGCATTACAGAGGCTGCGGGCAGCTTCGCAACCCAGCGCTCAACCGCTGCGCCACCAGGGGAGGCCCACTGACTTCTGATTTAAAGAATTGATTCATCTATCTGACTTATTCAAGTACAGTGCTACCTAATTTGCATGTGACGAGTCTTTGCAACTGAGCAAATGCTTAATTGAAAACGTAATTATTTTTCCAATATCTGTCAGGTTCCACTCATAATGAAATAACTTAAGACCTTATGACTGATGGAGGGGGGGGAACCAAAATGAGTGAATCATGGTTTTAATAAGTTGATATTTTGAAGTCTGAATTCTAATTTCGGCATCTTTTTGTACTCTTTATTAAAAGTAAGACTCATCCCTGAGATTACTGCACAGTACATCTCAAAGGTACAGATAATTTCAAAACAAATGATGTGTGTCTCTCGATTTTTTTTGAAAGGCATCCCAAAGGTTGTTAACAATTATTGCACTACATAACGGTAGAATTGACATTAACTGTAGGGAAAATCACCCCACAGCTGTACTAAGTACATAATCATCTTCATTGTCTTCAATATGAGTACATTCTTAGCACTCAGAGCACGAACAGTGAACATCATTTTTTGGCTAATGTGCATTTCTTCTTAAATCATAAAACCCCTACTAGTTTCTGTTTCATGATCTAAGATTCTGAGAAAACTAAAAATATTAAGCAGAAAATAAATGTTTTCAGAAATTTTTTTTGGTTGTGTAAACTTAACACTCGACTCATGAAGTTGAAGTGCTATGTTGGGGTGGTGGGGAAAAACACAGGAGTCAGTTGTTACTAGATAAGGACTGAGGACTAGGTTCACCATGACATAGTGGTATGGTCAGGTAAACCACCTAACCTCTCTTAGGAGAGGTTTTTATATTCTATTTGTGGAATGGGATAAGGATACTGAACTTAATGCCAGAATAATTTTTGATGAATTAATGAACGATTCATTGACAACCCCTTAGGTTCTTACGAACACCAAATGAGAAAGCACATAGGAAAGCATCAAATGTTGCACAAGTGTAAAGTGTTATTGCCTTGTTTGATTATGAGTGTTTTGAGGACAGGGACCTGTCTTACAATTTTTCATTTCCTGAATATCTAGAAGGGATCTTGGAACATAGTAGTTTCTCAGTAAATACGGTGAGAATGACTGAGGTCAGGGAGATGGGGCCAGGGAACGCCTGCACAAAAGGGATACACTGAAGCAGAACAAGAAAGCTTATTGCATGTTCCATGTATTGTCAGCAAAAGCTTGCTCGTCTTCATTAATAGGTATTAATCATGTGTTCACCTCTCATTCTAATATAATTCTACTGGGCCTTTTAATATTTCTCCATTTCCTGGGCTCTGACCTACTTTTTCTGCTGCTTCCCCATATCTAGAACCAGAAGAGGGGATCATTTAGTCCTTCACTTCATGGGGAGCCTTCGGAGGGAGTAATACAGCCACCAAGAAAGGATGCTGCTGGCGGATACAGTGACTGACAGGCTGCCCTGGCTCAGTTATCACAGTGCTGATGCTGTCCATTCTAAAGGTACAGTACTGTGATAACTGAAGGATGGCAGCCATCTTGCCTTCCATCAAAGGAGTCCCCACGTGCCCTGGAAGGAAGACAGAAGATGAAAGAGGCCTGGGAAACAGGTGGAGGGGACCCAGAAACCACCTCAACCTATCTCTGTATCGTACCTCTCCTAATATGGAAGGCATATCCTGCCATCTGTTTTTTTTTCTTCATTTGTAACATGGGCATAAAGAGGAGTTGGGGAGTCATTTGCATAGCAGCAGAAAGACTGTTGTACTGAGCAGACATATAGTAAGATGTTTGGGACTTTTAAGAGACCAATATTAGGTAAGTACTAAGTGTGGGTTAGTTATTTCTGGAGCTACTATGCAGAGGAATTTCTGCCATTTAAAAAAGGTAAATGTGAGAGGTAACCTGATTGGAATAGCTCAACACCTGTCAATAGTAGATATTCCAAATTAAAATGACCTTGAACAGGGAGAAAAAACATACATGTTGAGCACTGTTTATATTGTTGCATAAATAAAATAAATTTGTGTTTAAGGAATGGATAGGGACATACAGTGTTTCAGAAACAAAAAATTTCTAGAACCTAGTCTGATTCAAAGTATATTTAGTGAATGCTATGTTATTGCTGCTACTGTCACTTGTACGTGAAAATAAAGTGTAAATAATTTGTTTCTATCTAGCAGTTAAGGACTCTGCAATAACATCTAGAACAAATTAGTTTCAGTGATAGAAGCTTATAAATGACCAAGCTAACATCAAGTTTGCATAAAAGACTGGGAAGTTAAACCAAGCACACATCTTCAGCTGCATCCTACTCTAGAAATACTGGTGGGGGCAAGAGGGTTATTGGAGAGCTCAGGATTTCCCACATTTCTCCTCTCTCAAGACTCCTAAGGAAGCTGTATAGGTGGAGATCAGCAGGTGGGAATCAGAGTACGTGACCTTACGTGCTAGATGATAGTACACTACAAGGCTCAGCCCCTGCCTAGTCAGGGGCTCCTGCCTCTTCCCAGGCTCATGTCTATGTCTGGGACCCTTCACCCCGCAGACAGGCTACTGGTATAGTAACTCAAAGCAGCGACCCATATGCTTAGTCAAAAAGAGAACAGAGAACCTGCTAAGGTTAAGGCCTGTGTATTATAGGGCAAGAAGGCCAGAGAAAGGGAAGCCATATGTGTGGCCTCTGAACAGAGGCCTTACCCAGTCATCAGCACCACCCAGCAGTGTCTTACAGTTGGGCCAGTTGTTTGGTTTGTTTTTTTTTATATTGATTGATTGCATAGATGAACTGAGGTGTAGGCCAGAGATGTGGGGTTTGGGGGGAGGATTCACCAGAGACAGAGTGGGCAGCAGAACAGGCAGCTTCACTGAAATATGCTGCTGAGGGGAGCAGCAGGCGAGACAGGTCTGCTGTGCCGTGTGGACTGGCTCCCTGGCCACAGATCGAACTCAGGCCAAAGTGGTAATAGCTCTATTTAACCCCTAGGCCACCAGGGATGCTCCAGATTTGGGCCAATTGTTTTATCAGGTTCTTTCCTGGCACATAATGAGAAAGGAAGGAAAGAGGGTGCAAGCAGGGAGGCAAAGCCTTGCCTCTCCATCTAGAGCAGTTGAGTTTTACCCTTCGTCTTACCAGTCCTCAGACATTTCCTGGTCACAGTGTTCCTTTGCTGATTCAAACAACTCTTTTTAATCTCTCTTCTCTCTCCTGCACCCAAGAGGAACCATGCCTGGGAATAACCCCTGGGACCAAACCTGGGCCCTGAAGTGTTTTCCTCATAGCATTGACTACACTGTGGCCCCGTACCTTCACATGACCTCGTGTATTTAGAATTTTTCTAAACTTCAGCCTCTGGGCTATGTTTCTGATTAATTATAGGGAAGCTTGGCTCTGCCTTATTATGTATTGTGTTACCAGCCCTGAAATTCCTTGGAGTTTTCTGCTCCCTTAAACAGAAAAGGAATTTCTGACAGAAACTCTGGAAGAGCTTCTAAGAAAGGAAAGTTCTGGGATTGATGAATTCCCAAGTAATTTGAATCACTCAAGTTTCAGTGTTATAACAGGTGGAAAAAAGTGCTTCAGGGAGTGATAGATTGTGCAATTGCTGGCCGTGGTGAGGATTTCAGCACCTTCCCTGATCTTCCTGTTTTCCCATTACTGGTTTTATAAAAACTCAGGTTTTATACTTACCCGACTTTGACCTCAATCAATCCTATGGGATGTTGCAAATCTAAGGGTTGGTTGTAGGATGGAGCCACTGTTGCATTTCTACATGCAGACTCTTACTAAGTCCTGCTTCCTGTCAACAGAAAACCCTGAAGCTGAGTCTGGCAAGAGTTCTAGAAGGCTTGCCTAGGCCTGGAGGGCCTTGGCATCTTTAAGATAGTTCATAGATGTAAGATGTTCCAACAGGTTAAGTGAGAAGTGATGCAAGAGAAAGCTGATGGGATTTTTCCATTGCTTTGATTAAAACACAATGTGTGTTTGGTTGATGTGTTCATTGCAGTCTTCAGCTTAGGTATGTGAGAATGGGAAGAATGGAATTAAGCATAGAAATATTATATGACCCAGCAATTCCACTTTTGGTTATTTAAGTGAATGAAGGCATTCAAACATATTTGTACACCTGTGCTCACAGTGACATTCACAATAGGTAAAGCAACCCAGGTGTCCATTGGTAGATGAATGGATACACAAAGTGCGTATGTAAACAGCAGAGTATTACTCACGCTCAAAAAGGAAGAAAATTCTGACGTATGCTGCAATATGGATGAACCTTGACAATATGCTAAGTAAAATAAGCCAAATACATGCACAAAAATATTGTGGAATTTCACTCATACGAAATTCCTAGGGTAGTCAAATTCATGGACCAGAAAGTGGAGTTTGCCCAAGGCAAGATGAAGGGGAGTGGAAGTTCATGTTTAATGGGTATACAGTTATTGGGGAAGATGACATGATTCTGGAGAGAGGTGGTGATGGCTGTCCGACAGTGTGATTGTACTTAAAGCTACTGAACTGTACACTTAAAAGTGGCTTGTCTATTTTACCACTATCACCAAATACGTTTCAAGGTAATTGCACTCTTGTAGCTGACAATAGGGTTTAGTTGACGGCTCTCTTCCTTAGGGAGTCTTCAGTGTGAAGATACCTGAGGTTTCAAGTAAGCAATTAAAGTATAGCCTCCAAGTCTCTATGCGTTTAAAATTCTCTCACCTGTGAAGTTTTAAAAGTATTTCCTGGGTTTTCTGGTACAACTTAGACTCAGTGTATGTTACAGTGCTTTTAAATTTACCACCATACACTCTACCTTCCTCCCTCAAGTCTGGACTTTTGACTGTGCAGCTATAATAACCTTTTTATTTTTTTAAAAAGATTTATTTATTTATACAAGCACTGGGTACAGTCAGAAGCGCGGGAGGGTGAGAGAATTCACCAGAGCCAGAGCAGGGAGCAGAGCAGGCAGAAGGACCGAAGTACACTGCTGAGGGGAGCAGCGGGCGGCAGGAGAGGTCTGCGCACCATGCGGGACCCTCCAGTGGCCGGGGAGCAGCCGGGGATCAAACCGGCGCCACAGAGGCCGCGGGCAGCTTCGCAACCCAGCTCTCAACCGCTGCGCCACCAGGGAGGCCCTGTAATAACCTTTTTAAATGAAAATTTGATGGTGACATCACTGATTTTAAAACCCTCTGGTGACTTCTTTTACTCTAGACATTAAGACTACTGTCCTTCATATGTGTTCCTTGAGGTCCAGGCGACTTGGTTTCCACCTACCTGCCAAGATCCATCTCTCCATCCCAGTTGATCAGGCCATTCTTTGTCCCAGGGAAGCAATCCACCTCCTTCCTCAGCTGCATTTCCTTCTTCCTGAGACACCCTTACCACTCATTTCACCTAGTTATCTCTTACCCTGTGATCTCTGGTTAATTCCTCGGAGATCCTTCCCTGACACCCCATCACCAACATGTCCAGTCTCCTGGCACTCTGTTTTTCCTGCAGAACACTTCTCACAACTGAATTAGGTAGATGTCTGAGTGAGAGTGTGTGTGTGTGTGTGTGTGTGTGTGTGTGTGTGTGTGTGTGTTTAATGACTTATTAGGTTGTGAACTCCCTGAGAGCAGGGACAAAGGCTCTGTTCACTACTGTGTTTACAGTGCCTGGCACATGACTCAGTAGAATTCTAATGTATGAGATTCTGTGTGGAGTCTTAACCTGTTTTCTAAGAATGGGTGAGAAGAGCTGGTAGCGAAAACTAAGGTGTTTAAAATCTTTACCTTTCTGCAGCCAACTCTGTGGCCAGCATTTTGCTGCATCACTTTTTCAAAAAATACTTCAGCAGAACCAGCTCATAAATTACTCTCACCCATCACACTCTGGAGGATGTCACTTTTTGGGGGGAGCCTACCTTAGAGAAGGGGGACATTCAATTTGGGAGATCATCTTTTTTCTGAAAGTTGGTGAGCCCTATTACAGAAAAAGCTCCCATGCCCAGACTCTGCAAAACTAAGGGAAGAAAGAGATGCTGTAGTTGGTGGGACACGATGTGAGATTTCCTGGACACTGTGCTGTGCTCTCACGTGAATTCATAGACAGTGGCTTGGGATTTAATGCTTCCTGGCTGGTGCCCCACAGAACATCCCCCACAAGTCTTGGAAGGACTTGGCAGTGCCTCTCAACAGTAATGGATGTGTCGCTAGGAGTGAACTAGAAAGTGGATGGTACCACGGACGTCAGATGGCATCCTTCTTGGTCAGTCAGAAAACTCACCCCAACCTAGGTGGGGTAGTTCAATGGACACCCTCTTTTGACCTTCATGAAGTAAGCCAGCATTACCATGCAGACAGAACTTATCTGGAGATGGCATCTCAGCAGAAACAGCTCTCAAATGTCGTGTACATGGTTATAAAAGGAAACCGAGAGAGTAATCTCCCAGAGAAGGAGAAAAGTGAGTGAGAAAGAGACCAACTCATTCTTCCACCCCTGGATCCTCACGTCTCACCTCAGCTAGAGAATAGCACAGGACTTTGTATTGAATATATGTACTCTGCAGAGAGATTGCAGTTTTGCAGTTCCAGATCACTGTGATGTAGCAAATACTGGAGTAAAGCAAGTCACATGAATTTTTTGGTTTCCCAGTGCAAATGAAAATTATGTTTACACCATACTGTAGTCTACTAAGTGTCTAATAATAATGTCTTTAAAAGGTGCACACCTTCATTAAAAATACTTTATTGGGGCCTCCCCTGGTGGCACAGGCGGTTGAGCACCGCGTTGTGAAGCTGTCTGCAGCCTCTGCAGCCCCGGTTTGATCCCTGCCGGCCAGCGAGGGTCCCACATGGCGCGACAGACCTCTCCTGCTGCCCCCGCTGCTCCCCTCAGCAGTGTATTTCGTCAGTCTGCCTGTTCTGTTCCCCGCTGTGTCTCTGGTGAATCCTCTCACCCTCCTGCGCATCTGGTCTGTATAAAATAAGTAAATAAATCTTGTATAAAATAAATAAATCTTTTAAAAAATTTAAAAAAATACTTTATTGATAAGAAAAGTTAGACATCTCAATGCAGGACCTTCAATGTCACAGACCTTCAGTTAGAGGAAAACATAATATACGAAGCACAACAAGGAGAAGCACAATAAAACGAGCTACACCTGTATGAGATTACAGCCTGCATCAAAATGAAAATTCTGTCAACTCAAATTGATAAGAGGTCAGTTTGAGGTGTTTGCAAGAGGAAAGGGGAGGTTAGAGCACATATGTAAAAGTTTTTGGAAATAAAATTATTCTATGGTTTATTCTTTGCTGAGTTGAAATTCAAGACAGTTAACATTATTTGTTAAAAGGATTATAAATACCTCTTCATGTTTTAATGTTATAAATACCCCTTCAGACAGAAAGTCACATGTCATTCTTCCCCTAGGAAGTTCCTCACTTTCTACTTTGCTTCTAAAGTGTGAAGGAATAGAAACTAGTTAAATATTTCTAGTGCCCACTTGATTCCCACTGATGCCCCAGAAAGAAGGCAGGTTAGCAAGACAGCCGAATCCAGTGAAGAAACTTTCCTGTAGCCCATCTCAGGCACATTTGCCTGAGAGAAACGTGCATGAAGATTGGTAGGGGTTTATCCAGTGATAATTCTAGGTTATCCAGTGGATTGAGGCCAGATTACCCACAAATTTGACCATTTTTCCTTGTGACCATAGGCTCATGAAGAATATACCATTGTAAAGCCAACTGACTTGAAAATGAACACTTTCAGATTCACCTTCCTTTAATAATGTCAGTCTTGTACAGAAACCAAGTTGTGAAACACTGATAGAGACTAAGTCGTGAACAACTGGCAGGAACTAGTTGTTCATCCCCTCATTATACTATCAAGATTGGGAGTGCTAGTGATCATTTGCTCTTGTAATTTTCAAACTGGGTTTGAAATCAATTAAAAATGTCTTGACCAGCATTTAAAAAGAAAAAAATAGTGTGACTAATGCATATAGTATGTGGTAAGGATGCTACTACTTCACAGATTAATAAGTCACTGATCTAGATGTTGGATTCTAGAGTTTTGATCTTTGTCTTATGGATTATAAATTTTGAAAGTTAATCCCACAGACATGCATCTCAGTCTGCCAGTTAATGTTCCCTCTTTCTCACCAGCTAGGAGAAAATACTAAAAATAATAGCAGGTATTTAGTGAGTGCCAACTACTGCAGTAAATATAGCATTTTCCCCCATATGCAAAGGGGGTAAAATGACTTTATGTGACGTTTCTTTCAAGTCCATGGCTAAACAATGACCTCATGGAGTAATAAGGAAGACGAGCAGAAATTTAAGAACTTGTAGCAATATGTAGTTTTTATAATGTGTTATAAAAGTACCAGTTCCTGATGATTTGGAAATAAAAGCACACTAGCCTGTCACCTCAGATAGCTTGAGGAGAACACACTTGGACCAGCAAAATTTGACTTTGTCCTTTGATGCCGCTTTCTTCCTTTTGAAGTACCAGGTGGTCCTAGCTACCCCTGAAAGGGCAAGACTGCTAGAAACAGGTCCCCTAACAGCAGAGGAAGGGTTGTGGTGCTATCTGTCCAATTCTAGAAATAGCTTCCCTTGTCTGGAAGAAGGGGGATAGTGGAAAGGCACTAACACCAATAAAGACCCCAAAGTTTTCCTTCAGAACTTGCAGAAATGGGATCAATAGGGATGCACTTTCTACTTTCCCCCTCAGAGAAAGCACAAAAAGCTCCTTCCTTGTAAAGCTGTCCCCATGAGAAAAAGTTCAGCACAGTACAAATTAAATTCTCATTTCCCAAGACACTCAGTCACAGTGGTAAGAAGCAGAGGGACTATGCTGCAGAGGTCTCTGGGAAAATAAGGGTGATTAAAGGGAGCTTGTGTATCTCCTTGACTTGCAGGCCCTGTGGAGGGAAGCACACTTCATAAATCCTTTTGGACTGTTTCTTGGCTAACTCCTCAGGTTTGTACGAAGAACTCTTTTGAGTGAATCAGTGTGCCTTTGTTTGCATCTTCTGGAATTCTGAAGACTACAGCCAAGGAGTTAGCAAAGCTGAGCCCTGGACTGAGCATTTAATCAGTTGAACGCTTCCTTATGTTTTCCTGGTTTGTTCTCATAACAAGTGACCTTAGTCCAACTCCTAGCAACACATGATTGTGGAATGTTCCCTCCTGAGGAATACTGCCTTGTTTCTTAATGCTCCCACTCTGAAAATCCCAGTATGTTTGTTTGGACGGTGGTAGTAATAATGGAAGCTGTACCTGCTTGTGCCCAGTATTTCACATGTTACCACTAAGCCGTGACAGCCCTGGTCAAAGGGAGGAACAACTAAGGCTTAGAAAAGTCGGGTCACTTATCTGATGTAACTCATTTCAAGCTCTGGTTTCTACATTTCTAAATTTCCTGCAGAGTTTTACCAGCATCCTTGCACAATGAGGCAATGCCAGAACCCCAAAGTCATGACATTTTCATTGATTCCTTTATTCCACCTGCACAAAATATCAGGATCCACTTCTTCTGGTTTTGAATGCTCTACAACTGTTCAGTAATTCAGCAGTGGGGTGATACATTTGTAACTGTACAAGCTCAGAAGTCTTCCTGGTAATAATAGCTAACACTGATTAAAGTTTTTCTACTCAACCAATCCATGCAATAACTTTTACCCTTATTGCTCACTTAATCCTTTGACAGAAACCACTTCTCCCTCCCTGTCCCCATTATTGCTTTATTTTCTCATAGCACTTTCTCCTGGTATGTTCACACCGACATCCCTTCGTTTACTTATTGTGTTTATTGCTACATCTCCCCACTAGAAGGTAAGCCCATGAGAGTGGTATGACATAAATTCCCAGCAAGTAGAACCAGCTCTGGTACATAAAAGATGTTCACCTAATGATTAAACACACAAAGATCACTATCACCCCCATTTTACGGATAAGAAAACAGATTTGTGATATTAAATGTTGTGCTTGAATTGAAAGCAATCATTTTTTACTTCAAAATCAGTTTTTAAGTGTTAGTGATGGTGATAACTTCCTTTCTCTATTATACTGTTGGTATAAAGTTACACAAAAAGAGCTAGGTTTTATACTTCTGGCATCCCACCCTTAGAGTAGATGAGCAGTATGTGTTTGTCAACTACCTCTTTTGGACCTTTCATTTGTAGTAGTCACCTGTAACTGGAATTGAGGTACCTAATACATCTTCTGTTACTTTATGATGCTCCCAGGATTTTTAACAGGGAACAATAGGATCACATAAATCACTAAACAGGAGACTGGTTCTATTGGAGCAGTTGTGGGCCTGTCATGAGTTAGAATTTCAGAGTTGTGAAGAGAGGCCAGCCCACCCAACTCTCCTTTCCCCCACCCCTGCTGCCAAATTCTAGGACACATGTCACCTGTACTGAACAGCCTTGTTCCTCTGCGTTCTCACAGGATCGCTGCATTGTCAGTACATTCTTTGTATTGAGCTGAAATTCATCCCCATGCCACTTTACCCATTGGTCTGATTTCTGCCCTCCAGGAAATGACAGTAAACAAAATCATCCCTTCACATACCAGCCCTTCAAATACTGGCTTATTTACTCATTCTAAAATTTCTCTTGTCCCAGTCCCTCAGAAATCTCTCAAAAGATAGCTTTCCTGCCATTTCCCCAACCTGCTTGCTCCCTTTCACACACTTTCCAGCTTGTTCAAGTCCAGGTATGGCATTGGGATTATATCCTCTTTTTTCTTGGCAGTCACATCACCTTGTTGACTCATATATGCCCCCCAAGATCTTTTGTGTGAACTATTGTCTAACTTCACTGGCAAGAAAGTACTGCACAGATGGAACCAGAGATGACTGATACTTCACAAAATTAGAGCCATGTCTGTGAACTAAGTTCTCCATTTCTTTGTGCATTCCTTCCTGTACACACAGGACAGTAAATAACATTGACTGTATATCCTGATTGTATGTGAGACCCTGTCCTAGACACTACAATAGCTTTCACCTTTCTCAGCAGCCATATTTATAGATATTATTAAACTGTTTCACACTTGAGTAGGCTGAGATTAGGCGAGATTAACATGCTTAAAATCAAATAGCTTGTGATTAGTGGAGCATGGATATGAATCTATGTCTGGTTCCAAATCCCAAGCTTGACAAGATGCATTTCCCGGAGCTCCAAAGAAGATAAGCTTGGCTATCCAAGGGTCCTATTTTCGTTCTTTCTGAAAATAAATCTTGAAAGATTTTTAAAGGAGCTGTAGTACCACCTTTGTATCCTTTGAAGAAGAAAAAGAGAAAGGATCCTGATGGTTATGTTTCTGCTCTGTGCCACCTGATCCATATTTTTTCCTCTCATTTAGTCCTCAGAACAATTCTAGAAGACAAGCACCACTTGTGAGGAAACCATGGCTCAGGATAAAGGTAGGTCACTCATAGGTGCCTGAGTCCAATGCTAGCACACTCTGCTACTTGTCAGAGGGTTTCAGCTCAAATAACTTCTCTCCCAGAGGGCCTCCGGCTAGGCTGTTACCAACTGTGACAGTCTCCCTCCTGTCCAGCAACTGCGAATCTAGTTACCTACCAAATTTCCTAAAAGGAAAAAGAGAGGAGGGGAAAAACTCTAAGTTAGCATTCATTTATTACTAAGGCTTCTTATATATATATATAGCCTTGGGCCAAGGATGAGCCATGGAAACTGAGAAATCAGCTGAAGTTATGAGCACTTAGCTCAGGTGTGACCCATCGTGCTCCCTTCTTCATGTGAGTGCAGCAGCTGTTACCAAGACCTGATCCATAGGCAGGCTCACTTGAAGGCCGTGGACCCACCAATCTTCGGTCTAAATTAACTTATTTGCTGAATCATAGTGACAGATTTATTTAGGGACCCCTAGTAGGAATCTTGGCAAATCATATCATTAATCTTTGCATTTGCATGGGATCTAAATGCTCATAAAATACTTCTGACTTATATTACTCCATTTGTTCCTCCCAACAACCTGGTAACATAGGCTGGGCAAGGGATCACTATTGTGCTATGTTTTGCAGACAGGGAATCTGAAGCTCATGGAGACTGAGAACCTTGCTTAGAGCCCTTGTAAGCTGCTAAGAACAGACACAGTCCATTTAAGCTGTGAACCCTGCACTAGCTCTCTCCTGTCTCTTCCTTTCACTCTCCTCTTGCTTTGTCTGCCAAACTTCTTGTACATCTCTGTCCTTGCCATTGGCATATTGGCTACAAATAGTCACCAGCTCAGAGAGAACTGAGCCAGACCAAGCTGGAATTGCTCTTTTTTCAGGCTCTGCTTCACAAGCCATCTGGTCACCCTGTCTTTCCACAAATCACATGTAATGGTTTGCAGGTTTTGTCAGCAATCTTCACCATCACATCAAAGTCCAGTTGACTCTCTGTAGCACCAAGGTAGCATAAATTCTTTTTCACCAGGCAAGTATCTGGATGTTAATCCTAATCTCACACTAATCATTTGGAAAGCTTCCAACTTCACTTAACTTCTCTAGGGTGGAAACTAAGTTGAGAAATTGCCCTGGAAGCCAAGGTTTCCTTGTGGTTGGCTCAATGGAGAAAATCTGACCTTAAACTCACCCTGCACTTTGCCAATTAAATCAGCCAAAGCCTACTGGCCCCCTTCACTGTCCCTGTCTCCAACCCCTGACAGCCCTTTCTAAAATGTAATTTCAAAAATGGTGAGTAAATAGAATCATATAGTATGTAACCTTTTGGAACTGCCCCCCCATTCAACATACAATTAACAATTTTTAGTTTTAAGTAATATTTTAAATTTTCACTCAGTTTTTAAATTTGTTTTTATTAACTACAGCCTGGAGCTAGGGTTACAGAGGCTATCTATACTTTGCCTAGCCAGGAAAGATTATGGATTGCTTAATCTCTTGGAGACTCCATGTCCTTATCTTTAGAATGAGCAGTGTAAATAGGCCTTTGTATTTATTTGACTTTATTTGAAGTTTCAAGGAGGAGAGGCATCTGTATTTTGTTCATCAATGGAGACATATTGTGTAGATGCCTGATAATGTCTCTTTAGCCACATTATAACTCCAAGTGCCAGAACTTTAAGAATTGGGATAAACAGGGCCTCCCTTAGTGGCTCAGTGGTTGAGCGCTGGGCTGCGAAGCTGCCCGCAGTCTCTGCAGTGCCAGTTCGATCCCTGGCTGCCAGTGAGGGTCCCACATGGCGAGACAGACCTCTCATGCCTCGCCCGCTGCTCCCCTTAGCAGTGTATTTCTTCGTCAGTCTACCTGTTCTTTTTTTTTTTTCTTTTTTTTTAGATTTATTTATTTATTTATATAAGCATTGGGTACAGTCAGAGGCGCAGGAGGGCGAGAGAATTCACCAGAGTCAGAGCAGGGAGCAGAACAGACAAACGAAACACACTGCTGAGGGCAGCGGGCAGCAGCAGCGGGCAGCAGCAGCGGGCAGCAAGAGCGCCATGTGGGACCCTTGCCAGCGGCCGAATATTGAACCAGCACTGTAGAGGCTGCGGGCAGCTTCGCAGGCCAGCGCTCAACCACTGCGCTACCGGGGAGGCCCTTTTAAAGAAATCAGTTTTCTTTCTTTTTTTTTATTAGATTTATTTATACAAGCACTGGGTACAGTCAGAAACATGGGAGGGTGAGAGAATTCACCAGAGCCAGAGCAGGGAATGGAACAGGCAGACTGATGAAGTACACTGCTGAGGGGAGCAGCGAGCGGCAGGAGAGGTCTGCGCGCCATGTGGGACCCTCGCCTGGCAGCCAGGGATCGAACCGGTGCTGCAGAGGCTACAGGCAGCTTCGCATCCCAGCGCTCAACCACTGTGCCACTGGGGAGACCACTCTGCCTGTTCTGTTCCCTGCTCTGGCTCTGGTGAATTCTCTCACCCTCCCGCGCTTCTGACTGTACCCAGTGCTTGTATAAATAAATAAATAAATAAATAAATAAATCTTTTTTAAAAATAAAAAAATATTTAAAAAAAAGAATTGGGATAAACAGCAGGCCTGGCGCATTATTTAGAGGAAGAAATACGCAGTTCAATGATGCACCTTCTCTGTGAGCTCTGTCATTCACATTGTCCATGTGAAAGGATCTGATTGGGTTGTTTTAGCTATTTCCAGCATAGACAACCCATAGTGGACTCCTGAGAGGTGTTGCCCTCTGTGGCCTTCTTGCAGATGCACCTCGGAGAATCTGTGACCCTCACCACTAGTCAGAATCAACTAAAGATGGAGGTTGCCTTGGGAGCTGATGTCCATGTTGCTAGATGTGGCAGGTGAGGCCATGAGGCTGATGGCCATATGGCAGATAAGGAACTAAAAGCAGAGAGGACAACTTACCCTAGTTCAGTCCTTTGTAGTTTAAGTAGAAAATGAAAACCCCTCTTCAGTCCATGTTCTCAGAAGGAGATTCTACATTTGAAAGGTCTTTAGGGCTTAATGGACCTCCATCAAGGACAGCTATTTCACAAGCTGTTACAAGGAGTAAAATTCAGTGACCACGAACACTTCTGATCAACTGGAAAGCCCCATACAACACAGGTGACTTCTCAAAGTCACCTGATTTAACGTGAATTTAGTCTCATCTAAGGAGTTTTTTGGTTATGTTCCTTTGGAAAGGTTGTGTGTGTGTGTGTGTGTGTGTGATTTAAGTGGCTTAGTTTGTCATAAATAGGGAGGTCAAACAAAATTTATATACATGTAAAAAATTCACACATATACACACTTTGCTTGTGCTTCTAAAAGGAGACAGTAGAGTTCAGTACAGAGCTGGAAACAAGGCCCCTTGGTTCTTGTGAGTATCTGTAGGTAGGAATTTACAGCCTCAGAATATAGCTTCTGGTTTTCTTATGGTAAGAGTTACAAAATGGCCACAGGTAGGAACAAAGTTTAATCACCAGGCACATCCACGACCTGAGCGGTGATAAATTATCTAATACAAACACAAATCATTGAAAGCTTAAGTTCTGATTCCTTCAGACTTCTATTGGAGATGCAGAGAAAAACTAAGCTACATCTTTGTGTATTTAATTTCTTCCTATTCAGTTTTCAAAATAAGAATTTTTGGTCAGGTTTAGACTGGGGGAAATGAGAAGATCACCTTTGGGGATGAGCCCTACCCCTCCTGAACACTGCAAATAGCTTGTTGCACTTGGCAGGGGTCCTCTTCACCTTGGTCATGAGTGACTCTTGTAGCTGCCACTACCACACGCTAAAGGAAGGCCTTCAGGACCTCAGAGGGAGGGCTGCATGTTCCTGTGCAGCCCAGCCCTGCCTGGCATTGCCAGGCAGTGGCACTTTAGAAACATCTGAGACAAGAACATAAATTATTTTTCACAGTGATTTTGTGGATATGTGATAGGATTAGGAGCAGTAGGACTATCTTTCCATACCAGTCCCCACCCCAAGCCCTGAATGCCCCTTCACCACTTGTATTCCCCTTTATCCCAGTAATTGCTATATTTTCTTATTTGTCATGATTTTTCTGTCAGATTCACTAAGATGTAAGCTTCAAGGCAGAGACTATGCCCTCCACCCCAACTTCATATCTCCTGTCCCTAGCAAAACCTAGCACGTACAGGTGCTCTGTAAATTTTTTTTTTGAAATATTTTATTTATTTATACAAGCACTGGGTATAGTCAGAAGCGCGGGAGGGTGAGAGAATTCACCAGAGCCAGAGCGGGGAACAGAACAGGCAGACTGACAAAATACACTGCTGAGGGGAGCAGTGGACAAGGCAGAGGTCTGTTGCACCATATGGGATCCTCGCGGGAGACCGGGGATCGAACTGGCAGCTTCGCAGCCCAGCGCTCAACCGCTGCGCCACCAGGGGAGCCTTGGTGCTCTGTAAATGTTTACTGATTCAGCATAGAAGAACCAGAATGCATCCATAGGAAGGTGAGCAGGTTAGGGAAAGCCCTGAAATCCAGGTCACAAGAGGAACTGGGAGGTGGAGGCAGAGATTCGGGGGGTAGGGAGGCTATGGTGGACAGAATATGGGGTCCCCCATAAGGACCACGTCTCAATGCCCGGAACCTGTGAATAAGTTACATTACATGGCAAAGGGGAATTCCAGTTGTACATGGGATTAAGATTTCTAATCAGCTCACCTTAAAATGGGAGGATTATTGCGTATTATCCAGATGGGCTAAGTAATTACAGAGAAGCAGAAAGGTGAGGGTCAGACAAGAAGACATAATGATAAGCAGAGTTTAGGGTGACATGGCCACAAGCCAAGGGGTTCAGACAGCCTCTAGAAAATGAAAAAGGTAAAGAATGGTTTCTCCCTAAGTCTCCAGAAAGAATGCATCTTTGTCCATTTTAGCCCTATCTGATTCATTTCAGGCTTCTGACTTCCGGAACTGTGTGACAATACATTAATATTGTTGTAAATCACTCTAAGTTTGTGGTAATGCAGCAGCAATTGGAAACTAATGTAGCAGCTAAGCTAAAGAGTGTATTTGTGGGGATGGGAGAGGAGAAGCTGACAGCATGAAGCTGGAGAAGGAAATGGCTGTGTGGAAGGAGAACAATCAGTGTGCAAAGATGCCTTGCCAGATGAATCATCCTAGATGAAAATTAGTTGACAATAAGCTCAGAATAGGCAAAGTAGTTCAGTAAATACTGCTGCTAGCTTCCCAATAATCAGTGCCTCTAAGAGTGACTTGGGAGAATTTGTTATAGTAGACAGTGTGGAAAAGCCCATCAGACCTGGGTTTCAGTTCTTCCCTGCCACAGTATAATCTTAAGCAGGTGATGTAACCTTGTTGGCATGTGACTGAGGGGTACCCAGGGACCCCAAACTTAAGGGAGTGCATGTTCTAGAATGGAGTCCTGCCATCGACCATGTGAAGTAAAGGGAAGTAGTCTTAGTGTGAAAGATCTTTAACAGAGTTAGTGTGCATAGAGAGGGAAGACAAGGGAGGACAGTCCTAATAATATTTTCCCAATAACCACCTCCCCCCAAATTACCCATCCCCTCACACACAAATGTCCAGTCAAACAGGGTTAAACTTATGCAGTGCTAAGTACCTCCTAGCTGGGAAGAGCAGGAAAGGGATAAGGCAGGTCTGGGACAAAAGGAGCAATACAAGAATACAAATTAAGGTAATGGCTGCAGTTGTCTCCGCCAAGGACAGTTTCCCACATGTCTCACCCACATCTCTTTTAAGTGCCTCTCCTACATGTGTCTCCTCCAAGTCCCCCCAAGTCTCTGGGTGCAAGTCAAAGCTGGAGAAGCAAGAGAGCACCCAGAGCCCATGTGGCTTCAGTGATCTAGAACTTCACCTGGCTGCTCAGCTCAGCCCATCTAAGGTGACTCCATGTTGTGGAGCTGGGGAAATGAAGACTGCCATCACAACCTTTCTGAACTAGTTCTCTTATCTGCAATCTGAAGATAAATCTGTTCCTCAGCTACAAGGATTATTGTGAGGACTAAACCCATGTATGTGTTTAACACAATACCTGTCATATAGTAAACACTCAATAAAACATTTGCTATTGCTAACACCATACGTACAGTTTTAGGAAACTGCAAGAGCTGAGTCTGAGGTATCTCTGCAGTCCATGCTGACTAGATTATATGTAGGGTCTGTGGCAACTTCTGCAGACAAAGGTCAGAAAAGAACAATTAAAATGGTTAGAGGCCCTCAATCAGGTCATTAAAAAAAAGTCCAGGGCCTCCCTGATTGGCTCAGGGGTTGGGACGCACCCTGTGAAGCTATCTGCAGCCACTGCAGCACAAGTTCGATTCCCGGCCAGCCAGGGAGCAACCCACATGGTGCCGCAGACCTCTCCTGTCTCACCCCACTGCTCCCCTCAGCAGTGTATTTTGGTCAATCTGCCTGTTCTGTTCCCCACTCTTTCTCTGGTGAATCCTCTCACCCCCCACATCTCTGGCCTGTACCCCAGCTCTTGTATGCATAAATAAATAAATCTTTAAAAAAAAAGAAAGTCTAAAGGAGTAGGGAGATTTGATATGAAGTTACTGGAAGGATTTTCAGGACTAGCTACATAATTTGTGGGGTCTGTTGCAAAATGAAAAAGTAGATTTGCTTGCTCAAAATTTTGTTAACAATTTCATGAACAAGGGTCTCCCTGGTAGCGCAGCGGTTGAGCGCTGGGTTGCGAAGCTGCCCGCAGCCTCTGCAGCACCGGTTCGATCCCCGGCTGCTCCCCAGCCACCGGGGGAGGGTCCCACATGGCGCGCAGACCTTTCCTGCCGCCCGCTGCTCCCCTCAGCAGTGTACTTCGGTCCTTCTGCCTGCTCTGCTCCCGGCTCTGGCTCTGGTGAATTCTCTCATCCTCCCGCGCTTCTGACTGTACCCGGTGCTTGTAAAAATAAAGAAATAAATCTTTAAAAAAAAAGAATTTCTTGAATATTAAGCCAGCAGAACATTTAACCAAGCACAGGGCTCATCTGAACACGGTGCCTGGTGCACAGTTCACATACCCATGAAGCCCGTCACATAGGAAGTAGCAAACTTACTCCTTGAGGCAGTAACAACAGTAGCAGGGAGAAGATGAGTAAGTTTGAGGCCTTGAGAAATAACATGATTAGCAGGAAGTAAACCGCACATAGAAGGGAAGAGAAGGGAGAAACGGGATGAGATGAATGTCAGTGCCAGCAAGAGAAGGGCTATGGTGCCTGGACCAAAAGAGCACCCTGGCAGTGCCGCTACACGTTCTCATGCTCCAGGATTGCCATCCCACCAGCTCACGAGACTATGAACAGAATAGCAAAAAGATTGGCACCTTTGCCTTACAGGGCAGTTCTGGCAGTTTTATAGCCACATGGCCCCTCCCTAAAATTCGACAGCGCAGCACGGAAATTAAGTCCATGCGGGAAGTTGATGCAAATAAAAATGGTGGCAAGTGGATTTGGCCATGGAAGGGCTTGGCATCCTGTTGCAGGGAGAATTTCATCTTGGTCATGTTAAGGGAAAGTCCATGGTCTGGGACATCTATGGGCCTTTTGTCTTTGGTTCCAGGAGAACATTATTTCAGTAAGACTGGCAGTGACCTAGCAACCCAAACTGGACATGTGTGTTTGTCCAAAACCGGGTGGGAACTCTACAGCCAGTCCTTCCCTCTACTCACTGAGGGATATCCCTGAGCCTTACGCTCCCCTTTTTTACTTATTCCTGGAGAACAGATTCTGCTACACACCCTCCATCATCACTGACTTTATAAAACAGAAAATAGGAAACATGTTTTTGTAACAGACTGATTTTGCTTTCTAGTGGATTCTGTGGAGGGGAGCCCAGCCTTTTGTTTTCTGTGTGCTGTCCAGATGCCTCTTGGGCAGGCTGTTGTGCTCATCTCAGGCTGTGCAAAAGGCGACCACGTGTACAAGCCAGTGCTGTCTCCTGAGCATTATCAGTATTATCGATGTCTGTGCATCCAGGAAAAGCTTTTTATTGGAGTGTCCCGGAATAGCCATAAATGCTCCCATCTTACTGTTCATTAAATTATTGGGATAGTTTATTTTTCTCCCTTCTTCCCCCAAGCCCTCAACGTCCTGAAAACATGAAACTGGTTTTGTACACTCACCTGCTTCATGCCCTCCAATCTTCTCTCCTGCTTCCTTCTTTTCCCTTCTTAGGCGCTGCTGCCCTTAGAATTTTAATCCAGTGGGCTACATTGATTTCACTCAGGTGGCTTAGAATTTATGCCTTGGTAAATTAAACTGGAGCAGAATCCAGTTTTATTAGGAGCTAGCCTATCACGTCTGTTCCAGGTGCAGGATTTGGAGCTGAGAGCAATCACTGAAATCATTTTCCTGGCTGAGCAGGGCTTGCATGTTAAGTGTGTTTCAGTGGGTTCTTCATGCTGCTCATTGAGGAATGAAAGGGAAAGCTGGGTGTTACTAGGCATTATGATTTAACATGGTTAATTCTGTGATCCTGAAACAGGGACTTCTGAGGAAAGGAATCTTGACGGATGGCTTTGTATCAATGGCCTAAAAATATTCAGAATCTAAAGAAATAAAAATTATACTGACTTTTAAAATTTTGTCCAGTTTTGAGACTTGAAAATTCTGTTAAATACTTTCAGGGGATTTTAAATATGCTCAACCTATTCTCAAAAATTTAGCACAATTTTTGACAATATTGATCATTTACACTTAGTGTGTGTGCGTGTGTACACACACACACACACACACACACACACACCCCTACCTTTCTTTCCTATTAGCTGTCAATTTATTTTCCCTATTGAAAAAATTTTACTTACATACATTTTTTCTACTTATGCATTACCATGACTGCATAATATTCCATTGAGCAAACATAGTATCATTTATTATTTATTATTGGGTGACTCAGTGTTTTCCCATGTTTAGTTATTATAAGGAGCAGTGCTCTAGATATTTTTGCATACACAGCTTTTCATCACTTTTGAAATACCTTATTAGAATAATTAGAACTCATTTGGTTTTAAATTGCATAGTTCATTGAAATAGCCTGAGTAAAAGAGGTTTTGATGGTAAGCATATAGAAAAAAAACCACAAGGATATAAAGTGCACAACATGCCTAAGAAATGGAAAGTTGTTCAACACTCCCCATCTCCCATCTCTGGCCTCTTGTTTTCTTCAGACTGACTTGCTCTGCCTATTCCTGGTTGCCTTATAAGCTTGGATCACATAAGACTTTGACTTGCCTAGAAACCAGAGACCACAAGTCTGGAGCAGACCACTATCTGATTTAAATTTCTCTCTCTTATATCAGGTTCCTGAGCAAGAGCCTGACTAGACAAGCTCCCCTGACTTTGTGGCCTGTTTTCTCCTTCCTTGGTGGGGGAATCGCATTGACAATGGGCACAGGCCTCTGGATTCTGCTTAGAGTCAACTCTTATACTCTGTCACTTACTAGCCATGTAGCCTTGAGTCACTTACTTAGCTTCTCTGTGTTTCTATTAGTGAGAATCTTTAAAATGAGAATAACATTGATGCCTACTGCATGAAGTTATTGGGAGATGAAATATAATAATCCTTGTCAGGGGTTATAAGAAAGACACATAATTCTCAACATGTGTTAGCTTTTAAAAGTTTTGTTTTATGGAAAAATATACATAACATAAATTTGCCACATTTATTGTTTATATTTTTTTGGCTGGGGTGTAGGCCAGAGGTGCAGGGGTGAGAGGATGGGAAGCAGAGCAGGTGGATTTACCAAAATACACTGCTAAGGGGAGCAGTGGGTAAGACAGGAAAGGTCTGCTGTACCACCTGGGTTTGCTCCCTGGTGGAGAAACAAACTCAGGACATAGAGGTGATAGTGCTGAGACTTAACCCACTAGGCCACCAGGGAGGCCCCATGCTTACTATTTTTAGGTGTACAATTCAGTAGGATGAATTACATTTGCATTGTGGTGCAGCCATCACTACTAAACATGCCCAGAATTTTTTTTTATCACAAACTGTAGCTTTCGATTTTTGAGTTATCATTGTTATGGTATTTCAAATATGGCTTCCTTTGGAAGCAAGGGTGTAATGGGGACCTGCCCAATGAGACAAACAAAGTAGTTAGGCACTCCAAGTGTCTACTGCTGATACCACACTTTTGCAATTCTTGACGTCTTACAGAGCACTTTCACACTTTCTTTTATGCAATTCTGCCGAGGAAGGAAGGACTTATGAAAAAAGGAAGAGGTTTTACAGGGGAGCAGACTGAGGTTCAGGAAACCTGACTTGCCTGACATCTCTGATCTTGAGTCAAGACTTAAGGTCATTTTCTCACTCCAAGTTAGTGACTTTCTTTGATGTCTCAAAGATGTGATTACTTAGTCAAGCTTTCTACCTGTTTATTTATAGTTGCTTTTCTCAGATTATGAAAAAGAAGCAAAAAATTCTAAACTACAATTTATAGGTGGGCTCTATGGGAATCACAAGTCTACAAGAAATTTGACAGCTGGTTTAGTTTACCAGTTTCCATCCTAACAAAGACACAAAGTGTACAACATACCTAGCAATAATAATGTAATGTACAATGCTGATCCTGTGAAAACCAGAGAGTTGAAGAGATTGGTTAATGGACCTCTTAATTTAAACCTTGAGAATATTCTGAAATATTTGCTGGAAAGAAATGGTATTACTAAGCAGATTTTTAAAGCAAGAGAAAAAGATACCATTAGAATCAGAATGGGTGAGTTTCTGATGATGTTTTATGGTTTGTATAGAGAAACATATTTTGTCTGATTGGCTTGATTTAAAAATTTTTTAGTGAAAAATATCTTTGCCAAATCCCTTAAGTATTCATTTTATAAAAAAAAAAAACACAGGAAGAAAGTTTATGGACTCAACTTACCCCATAAGCACCTTTCTAACAAGATTAATGTTTACTATTAGACAATTTTTTCCATTAAATTAATGACTATGTTTTTGGATGAGACGCTCCTTCCATTTGGCACTCAAGACTCATTTCCTGGTCACTTTTTCTAAAATAAAATCACTTAGGATAACTGAACACCTTAGTGTGATGAGTTTTTAAAATGACTGTGCTGGTCATTCCTTTTGTATAAAATGTATGGGTTCTCCTGTGTCCTTCCACATCAAGCCATAAAGCTTCTCTTTGGCTTTCAACTTGATCCCACCCAATCTATGCTACCCTGTCATCCCCTTTCCATGCAACCGCATTTTCCTCAACTCTGCAATACCAGCTATATTGATTTCCTTGTAACTGTCAAATATGTTATATTCAGTCAGTCCCCATATCCTTACTCAGCTGTACTTGGCCTATCCCTTTATCCATCCCAAACACACTCATCCTTCACTGCCAATAAAATCCAGCCTGTTCTTTAAGAATTTCCTGACAATTTCAACACATAAAGATTCATCCTTCTGTGAGTTTATATAGCTTATAAATTACTACTATCATTTACTGAGTACCTATTAAGTTCCAGGTGCCTCATCTCTTTACAGCTACAGAAGGTAACTATTACTATCATCCTCATTGTATAAATGAGAAGACTGAGGTTCAGAAAGTTTAGATAATTTGCCCAGATCACATACCCTCAGTTGTTAAACTGAGGTATGATCTGCAGTCATCACAGGTTCTAAAGCTGTTACTCTTTTCCAACTATGCTTTCTTAACTACCATACATCCTAGTGTGTTCTGCAAGCATTTTGTGTGCACTAGTCGTCTCTCCTCAATTAATTCTTAAAATCAGGGTCTATATAATTTTAAGAATTGCATTCAGTTGCTTGTTACAGAGATCTAAGATAAAAGTTGATTTTTCTCTGGGCCTCCCTCGTGGCGCAAGGGTTAAGACTCAACCTATGAAGCTGTCCGCAGCCACTGCAGCACGTGTTCGATTCCCAGCCAGCCAGGAAGCTACCCACATGGTGCAGCAGACCTCTCCTGACTCACCCTGCTTCTTCCCTCAGCAGTGTACTTCGGTCAATCTGCCTGTTTTGTTCCCCACTCTGTCTCTGGTGAATCCTTACACATACACACACACACCCCTACACACACACCTCTGCCCTGTACCCCAGCTCTTGTATGCATAAATAAATAAATCTTAAAAAAAATTTGATTTTTCTCTGACTGAAAGGAGTCCAGAGAAAGCAGGTCAAGACTGAAAATGTGGCCCTTAAGAGACGTCCCTGTTTTTGTTCTCCCCCTTATGTCCCCAGGATGTAGATCTTATTCTTGTGTTGGCATCTGACAGTCAAGCCACCATATTTGTGTTCCAAGTAAGATGGAAGAAAGGGAAGAGTTAGACCTCTCAGCCAAATTTTAAAGACCATTTCTAGAAGTCTCACCTTACAATTTCTGTGTATATCTCTTTGATCACCACATCTTCAAAGAAGATTGAGAAAGATTTTAGAGCTAAGTACACTGATCCACCCAACAACAATAGTATTGTGTTTCTGGGGGAAAAATAGATGCTAAACAGGAGATTAATGGCTTATACCACAAAACCCATCTGTAAGCTGCCTTTCTGTTCATAATACCTAGAAGAAGCTCCATAAACACTGGTAGACAGTCTAATGTAGCAAGATGGAGAGTGGGAAAAGGTCATTTAGAAGACTGATAAATGAAACTAAAGAGACAGTAGTCACACTGATTTCTAATATATAAATACTTCATAAGAAAGCAAATGCCCACTATCTTCTCCCTAAACAACCCTGCAGTCACTCAGGTGTAGTGTATGGAATGCTTATAAAACTAACATCAAGATTAATAAAATAAGGCCTAAGCATTTGAAATCATTTTAAATACATTCGTTGTGTTTCTTTCAGCCTTTACTCTTTGCATACATTTTATTTCCATTTACAAAATTGGAATTATAAAATGTTCTGTCTTGCAAAAAGACTACTGTAAACAACCACTTCTGACAAAATGACCAGTACTCGGGGCAATATCTAATGAGCACTTAGAGAGAAAGAGTAGATTACATTTCCAATAGAAATGCTACACATTTCTGGAACTCTCCTGAGTTTCTTATTTTGATTTACAAAACAATTCAGCCATTGGAAAGGAAAATCTATGGCAATTACTTGAAGTATTTTCTCAGCCCCTATATTAACATCATCAAAGGGTTTTTTTTTTTTTTTGAGGTTAAGTGCATATTTTTATAATTTTAAATTTTGATGCAATTTCAAATTTTGAAGGAAATTAAAATTTTGGAGAAACTTCTGTATGGCCTTTAGCCCCAGTAAAATTGTAAACATTTTTACCCATATACTTTCTGTCTCTCCCCCGTTCCACTCCCTCATATGTTATAAGGCTTATAGACCTCATATGTTATAAGATCCTTAAACATTACCTAACACATGGTCCATGTACATTGCCCCAATAATGTCCTTCGTAGCTACTTTATTTTCTCAGGCCAGAATTGTCTCAGATGGTGCAATGCTTTAGTTATCATTTCCCTTTAATCTTTCACATGGAGTTCCTTAACCTCTCTTTGACTTTCTCTAATTTGACATTCTTTTAAGAATACAGGGTAGTTATTTAGTTGCATGTCCTTCAACTTGGGTGTGTTTGCAAAAAGACTCACTGTAAACAAACACTTCTGTTCATAATACCTAGATTACACTCAGGCTTCATGATTACATTCAGAATGTACATTTTTGTTAGCATTTCACAGAATTGGTGTTTTGTCCTTCTCAGTGCATCCTATGATTACTTAGCTCACTGGTTAAGGTGGCATCTGCCAGATTTCTTTACAGTAAATTTATTTTCTTTTTTAATTAATAAATAATTTGTAGGATGTTTTGGGGGACTATGTAAATATTCCTGTCCTCATCCAACATTCATTTACTAGCTTTAGCATACACTGATGATTTTCCAAATATAGTTTTCTAAGAGAAAGTTTCAGTTGCTGTGTGGCTAAATGCTTCTGAGACTTTGTCTTGGTTTTCTAGGGCTACAATAACAAGAGTGGGTAGACTGGGTGACTTAAACAATAGTAATTTATTTCTCATAGTTCTGGAGGTGGGAAGATCAAATGTAGGCCAATTCAGTACCTAGTGAAGAGCTCTGTTCCTGTTACAGGGCAGGGAGAGGGGCACCCCAGAATCCCCAAGCCTGCCCTTTCTAAATAGGTCCTGCCATCCCCCACATCAAGACAAAACATAAGAACTTTATTTTTTTTTTTAATTTATACAAGCGCTGGGTACAGTCAGAAGCGCAGGAGGGTGAGAGGATTCATCAGAGCCAGAGGAGGGAGCAGAACAGACAGACTGATGAAATACACTGCTGAGGGGAGCAGCGGGCGCGGCAGGAGAGGTCTGTGTGCCATATGGGACCCTCACTGGCGGCCAGGGATCGACCCGGCGCTGCAGAGGCTGCAGGCAACTTCACAACCCAGCACTCAACCGCTGTGCCACCAGGGAGGCCCCTATAAGACCTTTAATGGAAAGGAAACAATACAATTAGTGGCAATACAGACAAGACAAAGAATATAGTTTCCAAATCTAGCACCCAACGTTTCCTGTTATGGGTAAGAGTCCAGCCAAAGAGGACTGGCGCAAAGCAAGGCCCAAAAGCCTGCCTCAAGTCTAAAGCACCTTCCGGCGGGGACCCATAGAATAGGGTCAGAAACAGACAAGTCTGGGAGGAAAAGAGCAAAATCAAGATGAAAGCTGCCATTGTTAACCTCCCCATGGGTCTCTCACCCACATTTATTTCAACCTGTCCAGGACCAAGAAAAAAGGTCAGCTTCTTCACATGTCTCCCTGCTCCATGTGCCTCTTCCAGGTCTCCTTCTGGCTCTCCTTCCTGCTTCCTTCCCACTTCAGTCTCCTCTCCAGCTTCTTCTCCTCCCTGCTCAGCTCCTCCCTCCTTTGGGTGGGGCAGGGAACCTGAAACCTCCCCTTTTCCTGGGGACTACCCTGTTACATTACCAGGTTACACATGGCCAACTTCTCTGGTCTCTGTGACAGAGAGAGAGAATGCTGATGTGTCTTCCTCTTTTCATAAACTCATTAATCCCATCATGGGGACTCCACCCTTATGACCTCATCAAAACCTAATTACATCTTAAGTTCCTTTTATCCTGATACCATCACACTGGGGGTCAAGGCTTCAATGAATTAATTTGGGGGACACAAATATTGTATTCATAATAGACTTTTTAAAAAGAAAAAGAAAAACACTGTAAGAAGACAGTTTTTTCCTTGGACCAAATAACTGAAAAGTGAGACTGGAAACCCCTGTTGATAAAAGTAATTGCTTACTTTTTCCCCATATGCCTAACTTTATTTTTTAAATTAATTTTATTTAATGTTACTATCAAACGGTGATGGAATTTAGCCGTTCTTCTCTCACTTAGCATTAAAACCTGTTTTTCGTTGTTCCCATCAGACAAATTTGGATTTAAATGCCAGAAATCCCAGACTTTCAGTTGTGTATGTGATGCTGGACAACTTTTTTTTTTTTTTTTTTATAGAGGCATGTTTTATTTATTTATTTGTTTGTTTGTTTTGTTTATACATGCACTGGGTACAGTCAGAAGCACGGGAGGGTGAGAGAATTCACCAGAGCCAGAGCAGGGAGCAGACAGGCAGAAGGACCGAAGTACACTGCTGAGGGGAGCAGCGGGCGGCAGGAGAGGTCTGCGCGCCATGCGGGACCCTCCTCCGATGGCTGGGGAGCAGCCGGGGATCGAACCGGCGCCACAGAGGCCGCGGGCAGCTTCGCAACCCAGCGCTCAACCGCTGTGCCACTGGGGAGGCCCTGGACAACTTTTTTGAACTTTAGTTTCTTTCTCCATAAAATAGAGCTGATGTGCTTATTTCAAAAAGAAAGCAGTTAATAAATGTTTTCTCCCTATAAAATTCCAATTGTTGGGCCTCCCTGGTGGTGCAAGGGGTTAAGCACAGCACTATGAAGCTATCCGCAGCCTGAGTTCAATCCCTAGCCAGGGAGCTACCCACATGGTGCAACAGACCTCTCCTGTCTTGTCTGCAGCTCCCTTCAGCAGTGTATTTCAGTTGATCTGCCTGTTCTGTTCCCCAATCTGTCTCTGGTGAATCCTCTCACCCCCTGCACTTCTGGCCTGTACCCCAGTTCTTGTATGCATAAATAAATAAATCTTTTTAAAAATTCCAATTGTTGGTGACAGTTTTGCAAATTACTTGACTTGCTAGTGGTTGGGTGTTTGATTTGCATTAAGAGGTTAGGTGATTTTCTTAGATATGAAGTCTGCAGCAGAAAGAGAAAGGCCTAATGGTATCTCTAACTTTTAGATGATTCATGGAGTTACAGTATGTTATTCCTCTCTTTCCTTTGTTTCATTTGACATAAATTTACTGGCACTTGCTATGTGCCTTCACTATTATAGGCAGTAAAGATAGAGCAACAGGAAAAAATTTCCTGACTTGGCATAATTGTATACTAATCAAAGGGTAAGTATAGAAACAAACTTTTAAACATCTGGGGTAAGTACTATGTAGAAAATTTTCCGGGAAGGGTAATAAGGATTGTGAGGGACTTGCTGTTTTAATTAGACAAGAGAACTTACTGATGAGGCACATGTGAGCCGGGACTTGAGGCGAGGAAGGGATTAAACATGAGAGTGTCTGAGGGAGGAACTTTCCAGGTAGAAGAACTATTTCAGAGAAAAGGAAAATAAGACATAGAATGACTTACTGAGAGTTCCCTTTGGGAGTCATAAATGAATTCCAGGCAGTTTCACGCGGCATAACAGCACTCCTGCTTCCTTCTGTGAGTATGATTGCAGGCAAGAGTGGAATGGCTGGATGGATGTCTGGAGTGATGACAGCTGTAAGGGATACCACACAGACCTCTATTCAAGAAAGGACCTGCTTCCAGGTCTGCAGATAGCTGACAGTCTCCAGCTGTTGAATTTCCTAAATCCACTCCAGTATCTGAGATGCATTGGCTGTCCTCAGCCAATGACTGACCATGATAGAGATACTAGGGCATGAGCACTGTTATGTAACATGGGACTCCTTTAAGGGCAACGTTTGTGCCAGAGTTCCCTGTCAGACTGGCTATAATATTTCCAGAATTTCACCACAGTCTGAAGTTCTACCTACCTAATCACCCTCCCTTCCCCTTCTCTTTTTACAAATACCAGACCCATGTCACAGGTAAGAGGCTTTCCCTGATACTCCTTCAGCTTGCTTTTACCTTTCTCAGGTATTACCCTCCAATAAATTGTTTTCATTTCTAATGGTAGCCTGGTGTCTCTCTCCCTCATCTTGTAATGGAATGTGTTTATAAAGCATTCATTTCCAAACTCTCCTCTTTTCTTACAAAGGTTTGTGACAGAGTTCTTCACTCCATCACACTTAGTGAAGAGAACAGGTGATGTCTATCTTAAAACTAAGAAATTAAAAAGAAAGTAATAAAATAAGGAAGTTAAAGAGCCACCAACCTTTACATACTAAGTTTCTACTTTGTTAACTCATTTATTTTCTGCAATTCTTTCTTTACTTCTCAGTCTTATGCTTCATCACTTACCACTTATTGACTAGTTTAATGAGCTCTAGATAGCCTTTAGAAATCCTAAAATGCAAAAATCACTTATAAACTTCCCTAGCATAATTCCAGAAATCCCTGTGGGTTCACTGGGATATCCATTTTGATGATGCTTTAGCTATTAGAAGCAATCATTATTGCCTCACTAGTGTGGACTTCCCTGATTTAAAAAAAAAAAAAAGGCAATGTGAGCTCCTTTAGGGAATGGAGAAAAGACATTACAAAAGAAAAATGGCATTGTTCTCCAATACCAAGGAAATTTTATTAGCAAACGCATTAGAATGCACTTGAATACTCATCACACTGAGTTGTTTTGGAAAAGGACTTGCTGTGGAAAAACACAGGGCACAAACATCTTCAATCCCCTAGCTTGGCACAATGAGACAGCAGGATGACAAATGTCTTTTTATTCCCTGTGGTGCCTAAATATTTAGAGGACATCTGCTACTGTGTGTTTCTCTCTCCCCTGAGTCACCTTTATCACAATCTATCGTTGTGCTACTATTTCCTCTCTCCACCTGTTACAGGGAAAAGACATACTCCTCCAGTGTGTGGTAACCAAATAAGTCTTAAAGTCACGAGGCCAAGCTGCTAGTCCCAGCTCTTGTACCACTATGCAGTCTAAGGCAGATAACACAAATTCCCTTGGCTTCACTTTCCTCACTCAAAAAACAGGAAGCGTAATAGTCATGGTTCCAAAGAAATGGAAGCTGAGACTTCCCCCAGGTCATTAGGGGATACTCAGGCCATAGAACCCATGTGTAGAAAACAGGAGATAAGGGCCTCCCTGGTGGTGCAAGGGGTTAAGACACAAACTATGAAGCTGTTCCCCATTGCAGTACGAGTTCGATCCCTGCCCAGTGAGCTACCCACATGGCACAGGCAGACCTCTCCTGACTCACCCACTGCTTCCCTCAGCAGTGCATTCAGTCAATCTGCCTGTTTTGTTCCCTACTCTGTCTCTGGTGAATCTTCTCACCCCCCCCACCCCCACACCTCTGGCCTGTACCCCAGTGCTTGTATGCATAAATAAATAAATCTTTAAAAAAAAGAAAAGAAAAGGGGAGATATATAGTGTGAAGAATAATGAAGCAAACACCTAATGTAACCAGTGTTCTGATCCAGACAACAGTCCATTGCTGGGTCCCCAGAAAATACAACCTTCCCACCCCCCAGCTAAAGTCACCTTTATTTTAGCTTTTATAGCAATTATTTCATTGCTTTCTACATTTTACCAGTGAATGTGCATTTTTCCGATTGTGTAAACATCCTTTAACTACAGTTTCATTTTGCCTACTATGGAACTTATATATAAATGGTATCATATTATGATATTATTTTGTGTCTTTTGTTCATTCTTGTGCTAGAATCAACCATATTGTTGTATATGGCACCCATTTCACTGGAATGCACTTTGTTCATTTTGACTGCTGTATACTGCTCTGTGGGAACAATATTCAACTCTTAAGTTATCTTTTCTATTGTTGTTGAATGTTTGAACTGTTTTCAGTTTCAGACAATTCATAACAATGAAGCTAAGAAAATTCTTATACCTACTTCTATTGGAAATGCAGCAGTTTCTCTAGGACAGTGGTCATCACACTTTATGATCCCTTTTAGACTCTTTTAAGTTACAGAATTTTTGGGCTGGATGGTAACTACACAGGCTCAACATGCATATGGAAAAGTTATTTCTGTTCAGGGGCTAGCTGTCCCAGCCACAGAATAATTTTTGTCTGCAGCGACTGCAAGGTGTTGGGGTTCTGTAAATCTAGTGTCATAAAAACTTTAAAAAGAAGCATAATTGTAGAAAAGTCAGATGGACAAAAGCATTCCAGAAAGCAGCTGGTGAAGAGCTTACAGTGGATAATTCAATTGAATTTGAGAAACATGGAAATGAACCTGTCAAATATCAGCGAGAGCTATGGAATAAAACTATTGATGCAAGGAAGAGAGACTAAGAGATCAAACAGAAACACCAAGCTAAACTTATAATGAACAGGTTAAAGAAAATGTAGAACTTTAGAAAGTTCAGGATATCAAAGAAGTCACACAAAACATTGATCTTACCCGAGCCCCTCTTGCAGGTAAAGGAAAGCAGCTGGAAGAAAAAAATGGTGCAAAAATTACAACAGGATGTGGACATGGAACATGTTTCTTAAAAACCTTACCGTGACAGTTTTTATAAGTACATTTGAAAACCTCCTTTGAAGACTTAGAATTTCTAAATTATTTTAGATTTATATTTTGCATATGGTCGCCTCAAATGAGAGGTGATTAAAAGTAAATTTATGTTACTATTGAAAAACATCAGATATTGTGGATGCTATGCTCTATCTCACTGTTAAACCTTCTCTGATAAATATACTTAAGTAAATCATAAAAATTCACTTGAGATTACAGAAGTGAATTGTGGATATAAAATGGTCATGCCATTTGGAAAATGGCACAAGCAGCATTTATGTAATAACTGATGACAAAAATACATGGCTAACGATGGGCAAAAATAAAATTTTCTTGGCAGGAAAAAAATTTATAGGACTTTTGTTTACATTTTATTTCTTAGATATAAACACTTTACATCTTGGATTTTTTTAATCTATCAATGTTTGCTGCAATAGAAATTAAATCAGAATAATTTAAAATAATAAACTTATTGCATATTAACACAAATATTTTTAATAAAAACCTGTGAAATTTAAGAAGATATAGTGAAAGAACTTTTTTTTTAACATTTATTTATTTATTTATATAAGCACTGGGTACAGTCAGAAGCGCGGGAGGGTGAGAGAATTCACCAGAGCCAGAGCAGGGAACAGAACAGGCAGACTGACGAAATACACTGCTGAGGGGAGCAGTGGGCACAGCAGGAGAGGTCTGTGCACCATTTGGGACCCTCACCGGTGGGCGGGGATCGAACCAGCGCTGCAGAGGCTGCAGGCAGCTTCTCAGCCCAGTGTTCAACCGCTGCGCCACCAGGGGAGGCCTGTGAAAGAACTTTTTATGACTTTGGGATAGAGAAAGAATTCCTAAACAAACAAACAAACAAACAAACAAACAAACAATAGATCAAGCAAAACCATAGGGAAATTGGCCAATTAGACAATGTTAAAAAACTATTCATGAAATGATATCTAAGAGAGTGAAAACTCAAGCTACAATATAGGGGAAGATATTAGCTGTAGATATAACCAACAAGGAACTTGAATTGAAAACATAAAAATTCATACAAATCAATATGAAAAAGTCAGGTAACCCAACAGGGCATATGCAGGAGATTTGCATAGGCACCTCATAAATAAAGGAAACAATGGATATACAAAGACTCTCTCTACTTCATACCCCTTGTTAGTAATGAGAGAAATGCAGCAGAAAACCCAATGAATGACCAATGCCATACTAACCCATGGTGATAATGGGAATTCTCATGGGCTGTTGATGGAAGTAGAAAAGCATACTTTCCAAAGTACACTTTGGAAAGGAGTGACACTAGTAGTAAAGATAGTCATACCTTCTCACACAGCAGTCTCACTCCTAGGCTTATCTCCTGGAGCACCAGTTCTCAAATAGTGGTCTATGGACTACTAAAGTTTCCTGATCTTTTCAAGGGTATGTGAGAAAATAACTATTTTTATTTTATTTTTTAAAAGATTTATTTATGCATACAAGAGCTGGGGTTCAGGCCAGAGGTTGGGGAGGTGAGAGGATACACCAGAGACAGAGTGGGGAACAGAACAGGCAGATTGACCAAAGTACACTGATAAGGGGAGCAGCAGCGAGTCAGGAGAGGTCTGCTGTGCCATGTGGGTAGAGGTCTGTTGCTCCCTGGCCAGCCAGGGATTGAACTCCGGGATTGAACATCTAACTCTTGCTGCAGAGGCTGCGGACAGCTTCATAGGTTGCATCTTAACCCCTTGTGCCACCAGGGAGTCCCACATTGCAGTTAACCTTTAAGAACCTACCATATATTATTGAACAGAAGAAAGGATAGTAAACAAATTTTTAATTTTTAATTTTTCCTTATTTCAAGGGGAAAGCTTCAAATGTTTTTACTATCCAGCATTATGTTGCTATAGCTTTTCTGTTGATAGCTCTTAATTGACTTTAAAAGTTCTTTCATTTCAAGTTTACTAGGTTTTAAAATACGAATCCATATTGATTGTTACCATTTGATTCTTCTGAATATATTAAGGTGGACATCTAATTTTTTGCCTTTATTCTATTATATAAATTATACTGTTATATTTTGAGTATTTTGTATTCCTAGGGTAAGTCCAACTTGGCTATATGTATTATACTTCTGTATTGCTGGGTTCATTTTGCCCATGTTTGGTTTCAGATTTTTCAGCTAATGTCCATTGGTCAAATTAATCTGTAATTATATTTTGTCAAACTGTCCATGATGAGTTCTACTCTTCTATGAGTTTGAGAACTGTTCTCTCTTTTATTTTGTTTATGGGATTTTAGAGTACTTAAAAGAATGGTAAAATTCATATTAAAACCTTCTGGTTCTGCAATTTTCTTTGTGAATTTTCTAGGAATGACACTATTTTTTTAAAAAAGTGGTTAGAGGATTATTCACGTCTTTTATATTATTATAGACTTGACTAATTTTTGCCCTAAGAAATTAATCCACGGAGACTACATATTGAAAAGCATTGGCATTTAGTCATTTCCTATATCCTCTTGTTATCTTTCCAATGTCCGCAACATTTGGAGTAATACTCCCATTTTCATTCTGATCATGTATGTGTGCATTTTCTCTCTCCTTTTTCCTTCTCTTCCCTGGAGCACCAGCAACTTCTCTTCTCTCTCTCTTTTTTTCAAGGGGAAAGCTTGAACAAATTTAGGATTTGTTTTACCTTTTTTTGTAGTATGTGAAATTGATACCATTCATTAAATCTGGAAAAGTATAGAACATTTCTTCAAATACTGTCCCTGCTCTATCATCTTGCTCTTCTTCTAGAACACTAATTAGATATGGGATTGATTTTCTCACTGTCTTCCATGAATCTTAATCACTCATATATTCTCATACTTTTTTGATTCTCTGTGCTGCATTTTGTAAAATCTTATGACCTGTATTCTCTACTTGTAATCTCTAATTCTCTTTTCATTTATGTCTAGCATACTGCTAAATCACCTGGTTTTGTTTTGCCTTTAACTTCAGTAATTGTGATTTTCATGTCTAGAGAAGTTTTATTTGGTTCATTAAAAAAAAATTGGGGGGAGTCAATCTGTAAAGTTTCTAATACCTTGAATATGCTTTCAAGCTTGCTTTTCTACCTTTAATAAGAGTAGGCATAATTTTAAAATAATCTATGTCTGAGATTCCAGTGAAGTCTTTTTGGTTCTCTTTCTCCCGTTGTTTCTTCTAATTCTATACATGGCACTTCTTTCTTTATGTGTGCTCTTTCTTTATGTGTTTTTTACTGTATGCTCTTCTTGCTCTCTGTTCTGCTCTGTTTCTCTTCTAGGCACAACCCCCTTGCTGCTGACTCATCTTAAACTGTGATTTATTTCTGGAAGCCCAAATGGGAAGTAGAGAAGTCCCTCTGGGCTTAGCTTTCCCCTCAACCAGTCTCACACACCTTCCCTGTCTGGGACTTATTCCTGGCATTAGGAAAACATCTCACTGTCTGACCTAAGGCACAACTCCAACTTCTCCCTTCAGTCCAGTGGAAGAGGAAAAAGGTTCAAACACTCCACTTCTTCAACACCATATCCTTATCTGGGTCTAGTCATCATGGGTGGACAAAGTTGTCTCCCTACACTGTAAAGGAAACTCCATGACCTAGTCTACCACATTTAACCCATGATATGGCAGTGGTAGCCAAAGGAACATGGATAATCTTTTCTTCCTCACCTCTTTGCTTCACTCACTTTTAACTTAATTGTCATTATTCACTGTTTCTGGTACTCTAAATAGCTATTTTGATTTTTAAAATCCTTCTTTGTATGTTGAAATCTGAGTTTTAACTCTTCCTTTTTATTTCCTGCACTAATAGTCCTAATCTCACCCTCCACACACCGCCCTCAGGCAAATGGATGCTTTCAGCCAATCGAGGAAAAGATCATATGAATGATAGTGCCAAAGAGAAAAGAACATTACTATGTTCCAGAAATATGCATGGTGCATGTATGTATCATTTTAAATCAGAAGCATTTGTATTAATTACTTATTGCTATATAATATACCAATTATATTATACCAATATTTAATGGCTTTAAGCAATTAACATTTTTTATTTCATTGCATCTATGGATCATGAATTTTGGAAGCAACTTAGTTTGGTGATTCTGACTCAGGGTCTGCAAAGAGGCTATGGATCAGATGACAGGGGTTCTGCAGATTTGACTGGGACTGGAGGATCAACTTCCAGGTTCACTCAAATCGCTGTTAGCTTCAGTTCAAGAGATATTAACTGGAGGTCTCAGTTTCTCACTACCTGCCTGTGCTCAGGTCCTCTCAACTGACTTGCCTTCAGGGCAGGTAAACTGAGGCGAGGAGTTAAGGGAGGGAGGGAAGAAGGGAGAGACAGACAGACAGACAGACCTGCTGAAACATAATGTTCTAGTCTCTGAAGTCACACATTGCCACTTTTGCTTTATTTTATTTGTAAGAAATGAGCCATTAAATCCAGCCTGTAACCAAAGGAAAGGGAATTGGGTTCCACTTCTTAAAGATAGTGTCAAGGAATTTGTGGACATTTTAAACCACGGCAGTATTAAAATCATTTATTGCCTACTTCCTATGTGCCAGAGTACAAAAGTCAATAACTAAACAAGAATTCCTTGCAAGTCTACAGGGTTTTATCATGAAAACAGACAATCACAGTACACTGAGATATGGGTCCTCATTTTCTCCTGTGTGACGAGGGGGACAACAGATGTCTATGGGCACATAAGTCAATATACGTGAAAATGCTTTTGTATTAAGTACATTGATAGTTTAGCGAAAGCAATTAACAGCTGAGTTTAAAGAATCAGAATGCTGGCAGTCAAATTCCAGCACTGACGCTTGGGTCAGTAACTCAACTTCTCTATGACTCAGTTTCCTCATCAGTAAAATGGGAGAATAACAACGAAAAAATAACAGAGAATGACTCATAGAGTCCTGGTGAGAAGTAAATGAACTTACATATAGAAAAAGCTTTAAAAGCTGCCTATATATAATTTTGACTTAAATACAAATTAGAGCTTTAAATCAATTAAAAAAAAATTTTTTTCATATGGTCAGTGTCTGTTGTGGCTTTCGCAGAGATGCCAGGCATTTGGGCTTGGCAACTTGGTAGGACCTGTCAGTTCTGCATGTTTTTCAATCTACAGGCCAAAATGGAGTCATCGCAGAGTCTCCTGTAACTTAATCTGATGTCCTTTTCTCATTTATGAGATGCTTTTCCACCTCTCCACTATCCCTGGTGCCCTCCCTCCAAAAGCCTAGAATGCTTTCTACTTTTTAATAATAAGAGTTGTGGAGCAATGTCAAAAAAAAAAAAAGTTGCCTAAAACTTAGCAGGTTAGTTAATAACAGTTGTAAACTACAAGCTGCTTCAAAAATGAAGGGTATTATTGGTTGAATTTCTGAGACTAGGTACATAGTTTTATGCCTGTCTTGTTGATATGAAATTAACTTTTGTTTAGTTTTTCTGACATGTTTGTACTTTTTTTATTTTTAAGCACACAACATATGGAGTAAAATGTGAGTGTTGCCCTTCACCTCCATCCCCACCCACTCATCAATCCCACTTCCTTCCCCACAGGAAACCACTTTAACAGTTTCATGAATGTTCTTTCAGAAAATTTTCTGCCAATTTAAAAGCTATGTATTTCTAAATTATTTTAATGTAAGTGTAATCATATACACTTTCTTTTGATCGCTCTTTGTGGGTAATAATGGGAGATCTTTTCATGCTAGTAACTCTAACTTGACATCACTTCTTTTATTGACTATACTACATATTATAGGATAGACTATACCATTAATTCTTTAACCATTCTTTTATTGACGGACGTCCAAGTGGTTGCCAACTTTTTATTATTATCAATATTTAAATGGACTTTATAACTTTCAAAGATTTCATGAATATAATTTTTTTTTAATGTGAATAGTTTTTTTTTTTTTTTAAGATTTATTTGTTTGTTTATTTATACAAGCACTGGGTACAGTCAGAAGCGCGGGAGAGTGAGAGAATTCACCAGAGCCAGAGTGGGGAGCAGAGCAGGCAGAAGGACCGAAGTACACTGCTGAGGGGAGCAGCGGGCGGCAGGAGAGGTCTGCGCGCCAAGCGAGACCCTCCTCTGGTGGCCGGGGAGCAGCCGGGGATCGAACCGGCGCCGCAGAGGCTGCGGGCAGCTTCGCAACCCAGTGCTCAGCCGCTGCGCCACCGGGGAGGCCCAATATAAATATTTTTGATTAAGACCTGATACACTCATTGAATCTACAGTTCTAATGAAAAAGTCTACAAGGTTTTAAATCTTTTAGCTTGACTTCAGGGAATTTCTCCAATGTGACTTCTAACTATTTCTCCAATTTTATCTCTTAGTGCTTTTGCATAAACTCCGATCTAGCCAATTTGCCCCATTTGGTGTTACTAAAACATACCATATACATTTCTGCGCTCAGGCCTTTGACTAGGAAAGCTTTTCCTGTTCTCCTTGGCTTTTCTCTCCTACCCTTCCGTGGTGGGTAACCACTGGATGATTTGTTTATCCAGAGAGGTGGCTTCCTGATTTCCAACCCTGATCAAATTTGTTTAAACAAGAATTTGGCACCAGGCTCAAGCTAATGCTAGCCAAGACTCTCTACTGTGGGAACTTGGAATTGGAGCCAAAGGAGAGGGTCAGCCACTCTCAAGATGGCCACACCTGGAGCTGTGGGATGGTTATCTGATTCATAGGGGCCAGAAATGCAGCCAAAGCTGGCCAGCAAAGACAGAAAAATAAGAAGGTCTATAGAGAAGAAATGAGAGACAGATGTTAGATGTTTTCCCAAGATAGCATCTGGATCTTCTTTTTCGTAGACCCAGTTACTCCTGCCTTGGATTCTGTCAGCTACTGGACTTGCAAAAGCTGTTTTTTTTTTTTTCCATTTGCATGCATAAAAGTGAGTAAGATTATATCTGCCTTCAAGTTATTCCTGATCTGGGATGGCTTCCTTGATCACCCCACTGGATAACCTAGAGGCATCTCTGGATAAACCCCCACCTAATGCAAGCTTCCTTCAGCTGTATGTGCCAGGGGCAGTTTATTAGGACATTTCCTTATTTAATTCTGTCAACTTGCTAAATTAACCCATGCTTTCTGGAGAAAAGGGAGAGGAACCATTAGTGGGAATCAACAGGTTGCTGGAAGTGTCAGTATTGAACTGTTTTCCATTTCTTTGCACTTTATTTTTTTTTTGAAGATTTATTTATTTATGCACACAAGAACTGGGGTACAGGCTAGGGTTGCTGGGGGGAGGTGAGAGGATTCACCAGAGACAGAGCGGGGAACAGAACAGGCAGATCTACCGAAATACACTGCTAAGGTGAGCAGTGGGCGAGACAGGAAAGGTCTTCTGTGCCATGTGGGTCACCTCCCTGGCTGGGGATTGAATTCATGCTTCAGTGGCTGCAGATTGCTTCACAGTGCTGTGTCTTAACCTCTTACGCCACCAGGGAGGCCCCTATTTTTTTTTAAGATTTATTTATGCATACAAGAGCTGGGGTACAGGCCAGAGATGCAGGGGGGTGAGAGGATTCACCAGTATGAGTTCAATCCCAGGCTGGCTAGGGAGCTACCCACATGGCGCAGCAGACCTCTCCTCTCTTCTGCTCCCCTTAGCAGTGTATTTCAGTAGATCTGTCTGTTCTGTTGCCACTCCTTTACACTTCAGAAGCAAGGCAGCAGGTGAGGGGACTTTGTAGAGAAAGAAGCTCAGGCATGCAACCTTCTATTTGAACATCAAACTTGGTGAAAAAGATTTAGTTGTGCAATGTCTTAAAATGAGTGTCATCTGTTTCCAATCAAGAGAATTTGCAAATTATATTTACTGCTAAACTTTGATGATCTTATTTCATTTATTTTGGTTTATAACTAAACACTTCTACCTACAAAATGTCCAGGATACTTTTTATTTTACTTTCAATTGAATAGGTTAAAAAAGAATGATGCTCATAAGACATGCGTTCTGAAAAATAAAATGTAAACTGAACACTCTGACCTTTCCCAGGTTTAAAAAGAACATGGTTCTTCTTCTTTTTTTAAAAAGATTTATTTATTTATTTATTTATTTATTTATTTATTTATTTATACAAGAACCGGGGTACAGGCCAGATTCACGGAAGGGTGAGAGGATTCATCAGAAACAGAGCAGGGAACAGAACAGGCAGACTGACGAAGTACACTACAGAGGGGAGCAGCGGGCGCAACAGGAGAGGTCTGCTGCGCCATGTGGGACCCTCGCTGGCCATCTGGGATCGAACCAGCACTGCAAAGGCTGCAGACAGCTTCACAGTGCGGTGCTCAACCGCCTGCGCACCAGGGGAGGCCCAGAATGTGGTTCTTCTTAATGTAACTCTTTGTGTGGGCCTTCTCATTCAGCCCTGACACCACTGAGATGGTCAATGTCCTGATTTTTACCATAGTAATTCCCTTGGTTTTCTTTAGCTTTATCGTGTAGATTCTTTTTTTTTAAAAGATTTATTTAACTTGTATGCATACAAGAACTGGAGTGTAGGGCAGAGGAGTGGTGGGTCAGCTGATTCACCAGAGACAGAGTGGGGAGCAGAACAGGTGGACTGACTAAAATATACTGCTGAGAGGAGCAGCGGGCGGGACAGGAGAGCTCTGTTACCCTATATGTGGGTAGCTCCCTGAGCAGGGATCAAACTCATGTTGCAGTGGCTGGTGATGGCTTGGTAGTGCTGTGTCTTTAAACCCTGTATCATTTGTATTCTTAAAGAAAAGAATGTTTAAGTCCTCCCTGGTGGCACAAGGGGTTAAGACACAGCACTGTGAAGCTATCGGCAGCCTCTGCAGCATGAGTTAGATCACCAGCCAGCCAAGGAGCTACCCACATGGTGCAGCAGACCTCTCCTGTCTCCCCCACTGTTCCCCTCAGCAGTGTACTTCAGTCAGTCTGCCTGTTCTGTTCCCCACTCTGTCTCTGGTGAATCCTTTCACCCTCCGCACCTCTGGCCTATACCCCAGTTCTTGTATGCATAAATAATAAACTTAATATAAACAGAATTATATACTATTTTTTCTGGGATTTGCTTCTTTCAGTATTGTATTTATGTTATCTATGTTGATGTGTGTAGTTTTTAGTTGAGTATTTTCATTCCTGTATAATATTCCCTTCTATGAATATGTGTGTGTGTATATATATATACCTATATACCATACACACATAAATAAGTAACGTTATAGTCACACTTGGTGAACACTTGGATTGTGTCTAAGATTTTTTTATTATTATGAACACTGCTGCTATGAACATTCATATTTATGTTTCCTAGTGCCAGAATTTCTAGTTTAAGGTATATAACTAGGAGCAAAATTGCAGAGTCATAGGATTTATATATGTTGAATCTTACTTTTTTTCAAATGACTTGTACAAATTTGTGCTCTTAACTGCATTGTATAAGAATTCCCATCTTCTGCATTTGGAATGGTCAGACTTATTTTTATTAATCTGATGATTATATATAAATATTGCAATGTAGTTGTACTTTCCATTTTCCTCCTCATTCATAAGGTTGACTATCTTATCATATATTTAGTAGATATTTGAGTTTCCCTTTTTTGTCAAGTATCCACTTTAGTCATTTGCTCATTTTTTCTATCTTGTGTTTCTTTGTTACTGATTCATAAGTGTTCTTTGTACATTTTTAATACTATTTTACCACTTAAATGTTTTGCAAATATGTATTTGCTCCCACTTGATAGAAGGTATTTTAATGAAGTCTTGTTAAATAAATGTTCTCATTTTTAATGTAGTCCAGTTTACCATTGAATCAAAATCTGCATTTTTATCAAGAACCTTAGGTGATTTTTAGGGACATTAAAGTTTAAAGGGACATTAAAGTTTAATGGAATATTAAAGTTTAAGAAGAATTGGTCTGCATCACCAATTAGATGATAAAATGGTTGAGAGCTCCTTTTCATATCCCCCATTCCAAGCACAGTCATGAATTATCATGACTGGTGATAATTTTGTAAAACACATGGCAAATCAGAATCCTCAGTTCTGTTTTTGACTGTCAGGAACTTCATATGTTGTTTGATTTCAGTAGCCTTCAGTTTCCCATCTCTAAAATGAAGGAATATAATTAAATTTTCTCTACTGACCTAACCAATTCCAAAATGTTGTATCATGACATTGATGACTGATAAATATCACATTGATAAATCAGACTGATAAATATCAACAATAATTAATGTTGATAGCAATCAAAACTGTCCTGAGATATTTCCTTTGCAAAAAATTCAGCACCTATATGTAATGGTGTTTAATGAATTATGTAATATGTTAAAGAGTATAATTTGTATGCAAATGGGCTGTTATTCTTAAACTCTAACTTGGAAAATATGGCTTTTGTTTAATCAGGTTCTTTTACTTAAGCAGCAAAGCAGGGCAGTAATAGGGACCAAAAGTCTTGTGTTTCTAAAGTTTGGGTTTTTAAACCTGCTATAACAAAAAACTAGAAATTACAGTATGGGGAGAATTTATTTATTTTTATTTTATAATTATATATAAATACATATTTTTACATCATTCTTCCTTTTTGTACAATGTATGCTTTTTCCTCTCAGGTGTAGTCCCCGCAAAATTCCCATTACCAGTCCGCTTATGCACTATCACTATAGTCCTTTGTGCTTGTGCCTCCCCTGTTTTGATCCCTCTTTCTCCCACTCCCCTGCAGAATGTCTCTGATTTATAGTTGCCTGTTAATTTTTGTTTTTAATTTCTTATAATTATTTTTTTCCTGATCAGTATGGAGAGAATTTTAATGATATTTTAATTTCAGGAACATTGTATAAGATTACCAAGATAGAATTAATATATTCTGTCTAGCTGCCTAGAATTTCAGAATTTTGTAGCAATTAGTATTCATTCCCTTATTCAAGATACCAGAGATAGAGAAGAAGTAGACAAGACAGCAGAGTTAGAAAAACAGGATTGCCCAATTTCAGAATCTAGTTGATCTAAGAAATGAAACAGTTCATAAATCTGCTGTTCTGCCCCTCACTGGAAAATCCAGCATCTTCTTGGATAAAAATTTACATTTGGATTATATTATTATAACTGGGTCACTAATCATCATTGTGGAAACCATAGTTGACAACCCACAAAAGAATCAAATTTTACTCATGATTGGTACTTGTAGTTTTGATTCTTTTGATCTTCACATCTACTTGTTTGACAGTTTTGGTCCCTAAATTATACTTTTGGAATACTTGGTCACCCTTGAAATATCAAAGACAACAAATTGTCCAGCCGACTGCTACTCTATCATTGAAGTTCTGTTTGTTCTAACAGATTGTAGGTTGTCTATTCTAACAAATCTATTTCAAGTCCCAGTGAAATAACCTACCAGCCTCAGAGCAATCCTGATGGTCATTCTTGAGGCTAACAGTGCCCATGGAGACCTTATTGACAGACGTGAGGACCTGCTGTTAGTGGAACCTGATGTCTTCCACATAATCTTGGGGAAGCAGTGTTTTGCTTTTGTTTCCTTCTCTTTTCCTTTTTTGGAGTATTTGTGTGATGAAGTGCTATTAACTTATAGTGGAAAAGACAAAATGCCTTGAAAAGATCTTGTTTTGGCATTGCTATAGTCTACTGCATGCATGTATTGAGTTTAGAGATTGTTTTTTGTTTTTGTTTTCTCTTTAGATGGGGGAGAGGGAGAAGACATGGGTAAACCTTTGCAGAGATTACCTTAGAATGCATTTTATTTTCATTAAGTGGGAGAAGTACACCCGTCTCATAATTACAAGTATTTGGAGTTGAAACTTGAGACAGACTCTATCCTGTTTTCCACATTAATTAGCGAGGTGAACTTGGGCAAGTCAGTTCACTTCGAGACTCCCACATCATCTGCAAAATGAAAGCATTGGTCTACATACAGCCATTTCGAGCTCTCTTTGAAATAGCTTTCATTTGTTATTTGGTACCTACCGTGAAAGTAACACTAAATCTTGGAGACCTCCAGATTGTATTTCCAAGGCTTTTATGCATCATACTCGCCCTCCTTTAAAACCAGCTCCTGAATTCTCTCCCAACTACATGGGAACGCTTTTGCGGTCTGAAAATTGACGGCGGGCGGGGTCGGGGGCGGGGGTGCGGCGGGCCGTCAGGGCGGGCAGTAAAGAAATATGCCAGTTATAGTCACCAGGCGCCAACCTGCCAACCCAGAACGAGAGTGCCAGCGGGCCAGTGAGCTTTTCTTTCTTTGTAAAGGGCCACATCTGCATTGTAAAGAGCAACCCAATCACCCGAAGAAATACAACTTAAAGGGCCCCTGGGGTCAGGGCGGGATACACAACCGATCCTTTCTCGATTGGGGAAACTTTTTTTGGACTCCGGCCGTGTCACGCGGCAGTTCCACGGCAGGAGTTGTGCAATAGGCGAGTCTGGCTGGTGTCAGGGGTGGAAAGAAGTGTGGGGGGTGGGGGGCTTTTACACTGCCAACTCCTCCCCCACTCGACTCCACCCCTCCCCCAAATGTGAGGACATTGGTGCAGCCAAGACAGCAGGGTTCCGACCCGAAAGTGGGCCTAGAAAGCCTCTCTTCCCTGCAAGGGGCAAGGGGTGGGAGAAGCGCGTGGGTGTCCGTTCTCTCGGGCAGAGACTGGCTGCCACGCCACGCGCTCGAGATCCAGAAGGATCGGGGTGCGCGCGGGCACAGCCGCTCAGGGGCGCACGCGGCGGCGGGAGACGAATTCGCCACCTCGCTCGCGGCTGGGAACTCCGGGCTTGTACTTTCGGTAAGCGCACCCCGGCTTCCAGCGGCGCCGCGCTCCGCCCCCGCCGTCCCAGCTCGCACTTTCGGAGGGTGACGCAGCTGGCGGAGTAAGCAGAAGTCTTCGCGGAAAGCCCGGAGCCTCCCCACGCCGCAGCCCGCGGCCCGCCCTGGTCGCCCCGGGGGCCCGCGCTGCACCTGCCCGCGACCAGGTGTCGCGGAAGGAGCGAAGACTCGACCCGCTCTAGGAGAGTTAAACTTGTTGAGTGATCGCAGGGTGCAGATGCGATGATAACCATTCGACTGAATTCATTACTTCTGTCACCATTTTAGTGACCTGCCTGCTGTTAATCTTCACTGGGCTGCGAGGACACTGAAAAACCAAGTTACTTGCTTGAACTCACTGGAGGAAGCTCAGTGAGCTTGAACTCAGCTGCGAATCCAATCTAGGTTTGTCCTGACAGCTGGATCACACTTTTCTGGATCAGACCCTTGACAGTTTCATTCCGGTGAGCAGAGAACAGGTGACAGGTGAGACAGGCCAACTGCGGGCTCAGCCCTTCTCTCCCGGGCGAGGAGTCATTTTACTTTTGACGGATGCCCACTCGTTTGTCCAGGTGTGCTGACAAAGCATTTCCCACCTGGGTATCGAAGTGGAAAAGTTGGAAAGCATTCCGCACACCTTGCTTCTATGTTCAAACTGTGTGTTGGGAGTCAGGAATCCTGTAGTAGCACGTTGGGGTCCCTCAATGTTTTTTTCTTTATAGCGCTCTGGGGACATCTAGGTATTCACCCTCCTTAACACTGGAGAGGGGACTCAGTCAGTCTAGGCAGTAGCCCGTCTGGCAGGAGAAGGACTTAATCCTCCCAAAAGAAAATCGTTTAGCCCCGCCGCCCTCTAATTAATTCGTGACAGAGGCGGAGGTAAGGGGCCTGTCCCTCCCGGGTTCCTTGCAATGTTACCCCCCCTTGTCTTCCCAGAAGCTTCAGTTCAGCTCTAAGAAAGGGACTTCCTCAGAGCCTTGATGGTAGTAATGTGGGCGGGCGACCTCCGGGAAGGGAAGGAGGAAGTCGAGTCACCAGCCTCCAAGCTGGCCTGCACCCCTGGAGAGGGAAACCATGCGCGGCAGACGGGGGAGCCAGCCCTACAGGGCTGGGTCTCTGCTGGAGGGGCTGGGTCTTTTTGGGTCAGTGGGAAGGGCTGCAGTCGTGAAAGATGCAAGGGAGGGGAACAGACAGACACAGAATGTTGGGCGCTGGGGATGGTTGGAGCTGTGGAATTTTCAAGTGAATGTAGATGAAGATAAGAAGGAACGTACTAAATGGGACAGAATCCTTTCATAGCATCATTTCAAGACCAGCGCCGAATTCTTTTTTAAAGATTTATTTATTTATTTATTTATTTATTTATTTATTTATTTATTTATTTATTTATTTATACATACATACAAGAGCTGGGGTACAGGGCAGAGGTGTGGGGGGTGAGAGGATTCACCAGAGACAGAGTGGGGAGCAGAACAGGCAGACTGACTGAAATACACTGCTGAGGGGAGCAGTGGGTGAGTCAGGAGAGGTCTGCTGCGCTATGTGGGTTGCTCCCCGGTTGGCCGCCAGGAATCGAATTCGCGCTGCAGTGGCTACAGGTAGCTTCAGAGGTTGTGTCTTAACCCCTGCCCCACCAGGGAGGGGAGTTGATCTTGAAAAGTGAAAATGGCTAATGGGAGTTTTCTAATATGAAATCTCAAGAACTGATCACTCCATTTGTTTGAGTTTAAAATATTTTCTCTCAAAATCCAAAATCCTTTTTGTCCTTTTCTGTGCAGTAGGTTTCTTGTTCATCGTTATATAGTTTTACTAGATTTCCCATCTTAGGTGCACTTTATCTTGTGCTGATTTCTTTAAATCCCAGTCTTCTTAGATCTTCAGGTTTCTCAAGAGGAGTTTGAATTTTATGTGAATTTGGCAACTTTTTTTTAAAGATTCATTTATTTATTTATACAAGCACTAGGTACAGTCAGAAGCGCGGGAGGGTGAGAGAATTCACCAGAGTCAGAGCGGGGAACAGAATAGGCAGAAGGACCGAAGTGCACTGCTGAGGGGAGCAGCGGGCAGCAGGAGAGGTCTGCTCGCCATGTGGGACCCTCGCCCGGCGGCCGGGGATCGAACCGGCGCTGTAGAGGCTGTGGGCATCTTCGCAGCCCAGCGCTCAACCGCTGAGCCACCGAGGAGGCCCTCGGCAATTTTTAGATGTTGGCAACCAATATATGTTTGTTTGCTGGACTAAAAAAATTTACCAGGGTCTGTATCTGAGATTCACTCTATCCACTTATTTCTAAGCAGAGTAAGCAATCAATCCGTGTGTAGTCTATACATACAATGCAGAATGCGTTCTGCTAGAATGTATCTGGTAGATACAATAACCACATATTTGGAGAGTAAAGTCCAGTCTCAGGTTTCTACTTCCTTTTCTTCTATAAATGTACTTGCCAAATCATGTGTCTAGATTTTTTTTTTACACAGGAAATATGGCCATCTATCTATAATATAAGGAAATACAGAGCATAGTCCCTGCCCTCAAAAGCTTTGCATTCTTTATAGTATAGAAGTGCAAGATGGATTGAAGTGTAAAGAGATTTAAAGACCCTCACCCTGGGTCTGCTGTAAGGGAGACTTAACCTCGGGTGGGCATGATGGCACTGGAAGGAAAGGGGCAGACATCAGATATTTAAAGGGAGATCTGACAGAAGTTCATAACTGAATGAATGTGTGGAATAAGGGAGAGATGGTATTTGTGTTTATGTAACTGGAAAAATTCTAACCAAGCATCATGTCTCTTAACAGAGAAGGTGGCTTCAGTGATTATTTTGAAGGGAATTTAAAAAGACCAATATCACTTTTCTTTTGGTTTGTTCATTTCTTGCAAACCAAATGTATTAATAAAATAAAAGGTTTTCCATTTATAAAAGACTCAAGAAATGTAATCAATTTTATAAAGCAAAGAAGGGAAATTCAAGTATCAGGGAGAAATATTTTGACTGATATATTCATGTTTATTACATTCTTCCAGTACCTGCTCATCATTAAAGGATTGCCTTTCTCCTTTAATAAACAGAAAAATAAATGTGCATAGGCATTTCAAGATTGCAAAATGTTGTAGGCTTCTCATGTTGGAAAGCATCATTGAAATAGACCATCAGTGTTCTTCTAAATCAATGCTATTAGTTCCATTTACGGCTTTCCAGTGGCGTCTGATTGTTTGAAGGGACTATAGGGAAACTGATGACATTAAGTAAGATATATTATGGATCATGTTCAGCTCTCATCTCTCCATGGGCCTAACAGGCATAACTCTCATTATTGCTAATGGGGGTTTATAGCATAAGTCTTTACATACTTAAAGAGTTTACCATTATAAAAATCTATCAATCTCCTAATCCTAGGCTGCAAATGGGCTTTAACTTTAGATGTAATTGGTTAATTGATTGGGACAATGATCTGATTGTAAATGATTAACACCCAACAGGTTTTGCTCCCTCTTTGGCTCTTTCTAGTTCCAGAGAAGAGGCATTTATCAACAGCTTAGAATAGAGACAACATAGGAGATTTGAGTTGCTTAGATTCAAGACTCAGTGAAGGAATTATGGGTATATGGGTATACGGACAGGGTTATGTCCATATGTAGTACTTTAGGAATTATTAAGCACTTCCATAGATACAGTATCACATTTAAATCTCACTGCAGTTCTGTCCTGAAAGTAGATTAGTGTCTCAGTTCAGGCTGCTCTAACAAAATACCATAAATAGGGTGGCCTATAACAATAGAAATTGATTTCTCACAGTCTGGAAGCTGAAAATCTGAGATCAGAGTGGCATCATGCTGGGTTCTGGTGAGGTACCGCTTCTGGATTGCAGACTACCCTCTTCTCATTGTATCCTCACATGGTGGGAAGAGGTACATCCACATTGTAGCATGCATCAGAACTTCATTTCTTCTTTTTTTAAAGATTTATTTATTTATGCATACAAGAACTGGGGGTACAGGCTTGAGGTGTGGGGTATGTGTGAGAGGATTCACCAGAGACAGAACTGGCAGATCAACTGAAATACACTGCTGAGAGGAGCAGCAGGACAAGTCAGGAGAGGTCTGCTGCACCATGTTGATAGCTCCCTGGCCGGGGATCGAACTCGTGTTGCAGTGGCTGCAGACAGCTTCATAGGTTGTGTCTTTTTTTTTTTTTTTTTAAGATTTATTTATTTATTTATACAAGCACTGGGTACAGTCAGAAGCGCGGGAGAGAATTCACCAGAGCCAGAGTGGGGAGCAGGGCAGGCAGAAGGACCGAAGTACACTGCTGAGGGGAGGAGCAGGCGGCAGGAGAGGTCTGCGCACCATGTGGGACCCTCCTCCGGTGGCCAGGGAGCAGCTGGGGATCGAACCGGCGCTGCAGAGGCTGCAGGAAGCTTCGCAACCCAGAGCTCAACCGCTGCGCCACTGGGGACGCCCCTAAGTTGTATCTTAACCAATTGCACCACCAGGGAGGCCCCAGAACTTCATTTTTTTTATGGCTGAATATTATTCTATTGTATATACACTTTGTTAGTTCATCCATCTGTTGATGGACTCTTGCAAGGTTTCCAAGAGTGAATGTTTCCAAGAGTCCCTGCCACGACAATTAGCATACAAGCATTTGTTAGAGTCCCTCTTTTCATCTTTTCATTTCTTTTGAGTGTATACTAGGAGTGAATTGCTGGGTCATATGGTAATTCTATATTTCACTTTTTTAGAGCTGCCAAAGTATTTTCTGTAGGTCGGTACCATTTCGTATTCCTATCGGCAGTAGATGAGGATTCTAATTTCTCGATATCCTTGCTAACCCTTGTTAGTTCCATTTTTTAAAATAGTCATCCTCGGGGCCTCCCTGGTGGTGCAAGGGGTTTAAGCACAGCGCTATGAAGCTATCCGCAACCTCTGCAGCATAAGTTCAATCCCTGGCTGGCCACATGGCACAGCAGACCTCTCCTATCTCTCCCGCTGCTCCCCTCAGCAGTGTATTTCAGTCATTCTGCCTGTTCTGCTTCCCATTCTCTCTCTGTTGAACCCTCTCAGCCCCTGCACCTCTGGCCTATACCCCAGTTCTTGTATGCACATAAATAAATAAGTCTTAAAAAAAAAGTCATTCTCTTAGGTATGAAATGGCATGTCATTATGATTTTAGGTTGCATTTCCTGACTAATGATACTGAGCATTTTTTTAATGTGATTATTGCCATTCAAATATCTTCTTTTTTTAAGATTAATTTATTTACGCATACAAGAACTGGGGTATAGGTCAGAGGTCGGGGGGTGGTGGTGAGAAGATTCACCAGAGACAGAGTGGGGAACAGAACAGGCAGATTGACTGAAATATACTGCTAAGGGGAGCAACGGGCAAGACAGGAGAGGGCTGCTGCGCCATGTGGGTCAGCTCCCTGGCCAGGGATCGAACTAGTGCGGCAGTGGCTGTGGATAACTTCACAGTGCTGTGTCTTAATCTCTTGCGCCACCAGGGAGACCCCCATTCATATATCTTCTTTGGAGAAAGGTCTATTCAAGTCCTTTTGGGTTTTAGAATGGACCGTTCGTCCTTAGTAGAGTTGTAGAAGTTCTTAATTAAGCCCTTATCAGATAGATGATTTGCAAATATGTTTTCCCATTCTGTGGGTTGTCTTTTCACTTTCTTTTTTCTTTAATATAAGCCAAGTTTTACTTCAGGTGTTTTTTTTTTTTTTTTCTGTTCCTATATAACTGAGAAAGCCCATAAGCAAGAAGCTAACATAGCTGTTGCATAAAGGCAATGTGGAAGCCACTGAGAGACTCTCAGACAAGAGGCACCACAAAATGCCCCCCCCCCCCCCCCCCCGCATTGGGGGCAAATTCAGGGGGAGGAGGTAGAGCTGTGTCATTAGGGTTAGTGGTTCCATTTAGGCTCCCAGGTTCCCCCACCACCTATCCCCTCCCCTCCCCAAAGTAGGTGGGACACTGTCAAGGAAACAGTTTTGAATACAAAAGGCTGCCTGAAAGTCTGGGTGTATTAGGGGAAAAAGCCACAACTCAGAATGGCCCGTGGGCCAGCCCATGGTTTCCTCTGCTAGCATCCTCTTCCTACTCCACTCCTGCACAGTGAGGCTTCGGGTTGACAGGGGTCTGCTTGGGCCCTAGGGTGGGGCCAACTTTTTATTCCCTGGAGCCTTCCCTTTTCTCCAACCTAGGATAGTTTGGTATTATGTAGCGTCAGGTGTTATGTTGTGGTGGTTCTGAGGCAGACAGCAAGGAGTAGCAAGCAAAGGGCCCTGACTCATGCCTGGGGTGACCCTGGCACCTGCAGCTCCAGGCTGCTGATACATTTTTGTTTATTTCCAGACTGTGGTCTCCTGCAGGAAGAGGTGGTGATGGCAGCCTCAGTCCTGAAGTGTTGGGGTGTGGGGGGAGGACAAAAGAGTCATGAGGACTCAGAGCAGAGTGAGAGCAAGACAGGAAATGGTGAGCTGAAACAGAGCTCTGCTTTCAAGGGGACTCCTCAGGTTAACCCACCTGGGGGACCACCCAGGACATGGATAGACCAGACTGAATCCAGAAAGTGCAGCATTTAAAGAATGATGACAAGGGAGGAGCTGGTGTGGACGGGCACAACTACTCTGGGGGTGTGTGCTGCCTGTGCCTGGCCTCAGGAGACCAAGTAGCTCTTGGAGTGGCCCATGTAGTGTAGATTGGACATGTAGGTGTCCTGGCTCATGGGCTGGGTCCACACCTCGGCACAGGGGCTCCACCCCAGGTGGTGGCAGGTGGTCCCAAGGCATTCCCTTCTTCATAAAACCTTGCTATAGTCCCAGGTTTCAGGGGCTCTGTCCACTATGTATCAGAACTTGAGGCAAATTGAATGTTAGTTTCTCACTTTTTCTACCTCAGGCTGCAGCAAGAGGTCCTTCTCAGTCTGACTAGCAAACAGCAGTTGGCACAAGGTATGGCTGCCCTGGTCCTCCATGGTGGCATCACCCATAGAATCCAGGTGATGCCGCACCTGCCCAGATCATGCCATCTTGAGTACAGGGTTACACTGCTTGTCTGGACAGATGACAGACTTTCCTTTGACCTTGTAGACTAGCAGTCTGTTTGGGCTCTGGAAATAAGTTTTTCTGCATGTTTTTCAGTTACTGGGATATCTTACCTTCCAGCAGAAAACTTGGGATGGGTGTCTTCCAAGGGAACATTGATCACAAGTCCGTGAAGCCTTTATTGTCATGAGTGGAGCTGGGTGTGTGGGATTGAATGATTAATTAGGTTTTGGTCTATTTGAAGTAGAACCACTGTGTATTATTAGCTGGTATTAAGTACCATACGCTTGTCAATCAGTTATAGTGGGTACTGGATGTCAGGGTTCTCAAGGGTGAAGGCTGGAGCCAGGTGCTAAAACAGTTTCAAGAGCAGCTGTTCCAGTGACTGTTGTGGAACCAGCCTGGGGAGAGGATCATGTGACTCACCCTGCTCAGCGGAGCCTTATTGTTTTTGAAACTCCTTTTCTTCTACCAGTTTGCACCCTGCCAGATAAGGGCTTCTCTCTAACTAGCATTCTGGTTTGTTTCTTTTCCAGTTCCAAAGACAACTGAACAATAGCATGCCAATTTTCTGAGATCATGGTATGGTACTGGACTTCTACCTGGAAAGCAGCCATTCTCACTCTCTTTCGATTTCATTTGGGGACTCCCAGACCAAACCCAATATGTCATTTATTTTTTCCTTTTGCGGGAGTTCACAGGAAGCCAACAAGCGAAGCAGTTACAATGTTCTCTTACAAGCACTGGGAGGCGGCAAAATGGCTAACAGTTTTGGGTGGAGTTGGGGTGGCTTCATAGAAGTGAAGGTGAAGTATTGAGCCAACAAGTATGGTAGGAAAGGTTCTTCCAGATGTAAGGAACAGGTCCATGTGCTGAGAGAACATGACTTCCAGGAATCACAGGGGGCATATCAACAGGAAAAGCAGCCAACCTCAGCATTGAAACCAACAGGGCATAATTCCATCTACTTCCATTTCCTCATTAGCCCTGAAATTAGGTTGGACATTCCAATTTGGGGCATCATTTAAGTTATTCATGGACATATATCCCAGAGTGTGAGCACTGACCCTGCATCCCCTAAGCACCTCATCTGTAGATCCTCTCTCTTGTGTCTTTTTTCCCTGGTATTCATATAGAGAGTACTCAGCTCTCTTTTGGATACCACTTAATTGGAATATATTTTTCTATCCTCTTACTATTTTTTAAAGATTTATTTTATTTATTTATGCATACAAGAACTGGGATGTAGGCCAGAGGTGGGGGCGGCAAGGGGAGTAGGTGAGAGGATTCACCAGAGACAGAGTGGGGAGCAGAACAAATGGATCTACTGAAATACACTGCTAAGGGGAGCACTGGGTGAGACAGGAGAGCTCTGCTGCGCCATATGTGGGTTAATTCCCTGGCCAGGGATCAAACTCATGCCACAGTGGCTGGCGACTGCTTGAAAGCACTGAGACTTAACACCTGCGCCACAGTTTCTTAGGAAAGCATTTAACTGGAAAAAGTAAAGAAAGAAAAGTAGTGTTTGCAGATAAGAGAAATGCTTGGACAATAGATACTTCAAGTATTAAATGGTTTTAAATGGTTAAGTGCATGAAATTTGGAGTCAGATGTTATGAATTTTAATCTTGCCTTTGCCACCTAAGAGTTTATAGTGTTATTTAGTTATTTAGCCTCTCTAACCTTTATTTTCCCATCTGTAAAATAGGAGTGTTGTGGGGGCTATTTGGGACCATTCATTGCAAAGCCAATGGTATACTTGTAAGTTTTTAATAAGCAGGCCTCAGAGGATGTGGGATGGGATATTCTGATTTGTAATATTTGCCATTTGCCAGTCCCTTTACCAAATTGTAAACACTCCAGCCATGGTTGATTTTATTTTATTTTATTAATTTTTTTCATGGTTGATTTTAAGATATCAGTGTTAAATTGTCTAAAGTGGAATTGAGAAGACACACACATACCATCCGTTTGAAGTCAGAGGAAGCTCACCTAACCATATGACTATAAAAATTGAAATAACATTGCTTATAGCATTATGTTTCAGGTATACACTCTAATAAATTAATATCTTGCTATATACTACATTATGTTTGCAACCAAAAGTATCATTTCCATTCTTCAGCATATGGTTGTCCAGTTGTCCTCCTAGCCCCCTTCCTTTCTGGAAACCACTGTTTTTCTCTTATAAACCATGTTTTGTTTTGCTTTATTCACTTGTTTTGTTTCTTTAACTAACACATATTAGTGAAGTCATACAGTGTTTTTCTTTCTCTGTCTGACTTAGCTTCACTTGCCATAATACCCTCTAGGTCCATGCATGTTGTAAGTGGCATTTCATGTTTTTTGTTTTTCATAGCTGAGTAGTATTCCATTGTGTACATACACCATAACCTTCTTATCCACTCATCAACCAATAGGCATTTAAGTTGTTTCCATTTCTCTCTGTTGTGAATAATGCTGTGAGAAACATGGGAGCAACACATCACTTTTTAAAAAAAGTATGAAATAGGGCCCTCCCTGGTGGCACAAGAGGTTAAGACGCAACCTATGAAGCTTCCGCAGTCACTACAGCAGAAGTTCAATCCCTGGCCAGGGAGGTGACCCACATGGCACAGCAGACCTCTCCTAACTTGCCTGCTGCTCCCCTCATCAGTGTGTTTCAGTTGATCTGCCTGTTCTGTTCCCCACTCTGTCTCTGGTGAGTCCTCTCACCCTTGGCACCTCTGGCCTGTTCCCTAGTTCTTGTATGCATAAATAAATACATCTTAAAAAAAAAAGTACACTAATATGAAAATGGGATGATTCTTTTTTTTTAATAAAGATTTATTTATTTATTTATTTATTTATTTATTTATTTATTTATTTATTTATTTATTTATACAAGCACTGGGTATAGTCAGAAGCGCAGGAGGGTGAGAGAATTCACCAGAGCAAGAGCGGAGAGCAGAACAGGCAGACGGACGAAGTACACTGCTGAGGGGAGCAGCGGGCGGCAGGAGAGGTCTGCGCGCCACATAGGACTCTCCTCTGGTGGCCGGGGATCGAACTGGTGCTGCAGAGGCTGCGGGCAGCTTTGCAACCCAGCGCTCAACCACTGCGCCACTGGAGAGGCCCAGGATGATTCTTGATATATCAAGACATATAATCCCCATCTATATTGCCATATATTCAAAAATATTTTATATTCTAGTAATTTGAAATGGTATCCTCGGATGGCCAATTCTCTGTGGGAATCACATTACATTTCTCCTTTCCATCTCTAGATCTTTAATCATTGTTTACAGTAAACATATTCATAGGGAGAATTGTCCTTGTCCATAAGTCCATTTTCCCTGTTGGCAATTGACCGCACCTGGAAGGACTTGTTGCTCCTAATTGCTTAACATATTAATCTTGAAGCCTGCAGGAATACTTAGCAGCAGCATCCTGCTCCCTGGTAGGTATGGTGTTCTGCCTGATACTGGCCCTGCCAGTAGTCACGAGCCAATCATGCTTTTCCTGGAAGGCATACATGGATTGCTCAACCACCCTCATCAGGCAAACACTTAAGCAAATGTTATGTTTTTTGCACTTTTGCCCAGTGCCAGACTGAGGAAAATTTATGAAGCAAACAAAGCTGTCTTACCCTGTCCCCTGGTACCTAGTCCAAATCCCTTTACCAAGTTGTTATGTAGTCTCGAATTCCTTCCTCCCCCCAGGACTTACAGAGCATCCATAAATTCACAGCCTGGGGTAATTAGGATGGAGTGGAGAGAGATATGCAAATAAGTAGAGAGAATTCAATGTGATAAAGAAAGTATCAAAGTGTATGCAAGTTACTCTGGGAAACCTAAAGAGGGAATTCTGTTTGGCTGGAAGAACTAAGGAGGTTTTTACAGAGTACCTGCAAGTAACTACAGGTAAAGCAGAGGTTTGGGGCTAGATCACAATAAACCTTATAGGCCTGGCTGTGGCATTGGACTTGATCTTCTAGCAACAAGGAACCTTTCTTTCCTTTCTTTTAATGTCCTGCATCTTAAAACTTCGAAGTTCTGGTGACTGCTATTAGTAAAATAATAACCAACTTTTTAAAGACTTACAATGTGCCAGATAGTATACTGAGTGCTTTAAATTTATTATTTCACTAATCTTTACAACCTTAAAAGTCAGGAAAAATGATCATTCCCATTTTTTCATATAAGAAAACTGAAATTTAAAATAATGATGTGGGGGCCTCCCTGGTGGCACATAGGTTAAGTCTTAGTGCTATCAAGCTGTCTCCAGCCACTGTGGCATGAGTTTGATCCCTAGCCAGGGAGCTAACCCACATGGCACAGCAGACCTCTCCTGTCTTGTCCACTGCTCCCCTCAGTAGTGTATGTCAGTGGAGCTGCCCGTTTTGCTCCCCACTCTGTCTCTGGTGAATCCTCTCACGCCCCGCAGTTCTTGTATGCATCCCTGTTCTTGTATGCATAAGTAAATAAAAACCAATCTTTATTAAAAATTAAAAATATAACAATGATGTGCTCAAAGTTACATTAGGAAAACAACAGAGCTAAAATCCAGCTCTAATTCACTGCTAAGTCTATGATCTTAGAAATAAAAGGCTCGAGGACTTGATGTAATTGAGGGACTAGAAAAAGTTGTTCCATGTCCTCCCCTCAAAAAAAAAATTTTCCTATGTTTAATAATTTAATAAAGCTCACACATTTTACCCCTTACCTCTGATCTGGGCTGATAGCAACAATCTCTGAAAGATTTTGTTTAGAAAGTGATGGTAGAAACTGTGGGAGAAGGGCTTCAAAGGATGTAGACTTAGTGCCACTTTACCTCTAAGGTTGCTGTTGGATGACAGTGAGCTAATGATTAATCTGCTCTTGTGTGAGTTGGCTAATGCCCTTCCTGAAAAATATAAATGCTTTAACCCAGTTGAAAAACACCCACCCAACTAAACTGAATATTAATTCCCCTTTTACGGTTCATAAAAGAAAGTAGAAATTCTTTTTTTTTTTTTTTTTTTAAGATTTATTTATTTAAGCACTGGGTACAGTCAGAAGTTCGGGAGGGTGAGAGAATCCACCAGAGCCAGAGCGGGAAACAGAACAGACAGACCGACGAAATACACTGCTGAGGGGAGCAGCGGGCTGCAGGAGCGGTCTGCGCGCCATGTGGGACCCTTGCCCAGGGTCCAGGGATCCAACCGGCACTGCAGAGGCTGCGGGCAGCTTCGCAACCCAGCACTCAACTGCTGTGCTACCGGGGAGGCCCAAAGAAAGTAGGAATTCTTATCAGTGCTTGCCAGATACCCTGCACATACACACACACATATATGTATATATAAAAATATATTTGTATATATATATATATAAAATTTTGTGTTGACATCAACTTTGTAAAATTCAATGTGTGCAAATAAGAAATCTGAAGTTCAGAAAGGTGAAGCTATTTCTTCAAGTTTGAGTCAATAGTCTTTCTACTACCGTAGGACTCTATGAGTGGGGCTTGTTTGTTTCCTGGCAGAATTATTTGCCCTTCTGGGCCTCTCTGGTGGCACAGGGGTTAAAGTCTCAGTGCTGTCATGCTATCACCAGCCTGAGTTTGATCCCTGGCCAGGGAGCTGACCCACATTGCACAGCAGACCTCTCCTGTCTGGAGCCCACTGCTCCCCTCAGCAGTGTATTTCAGTACATCCATCTGTTCTGCTTCCCAAACTGTCTCTGGTGAATCCTCTCAACTTTGCGCCTCTGGCCTACACCCCAGTTCTTGTATGCATAAATAAATTTTAAAATATTGCCCTTCTTTTTTTTTAAATTGAGAATTTGTATGTCTCTAAAGGAGAATTATTATTTTAGACATACAGAATAGTGGGTTAAAATTGTAATTTCTGCTCTGTAACTGTGTGATCTTTGACAAATTACCTAATCTCACCTCAGTGGATGACTTCAAGAATGAAGCAGATGGCTGGTACCTTCGGGGTACCTAAATGCATGTCAGTCTTTTCACTTATCTTTGGTATAACTTGAATGGACATATCTAGCCAGTTCAAGGAAAGGGTTAAATTATCAATATATTCTTAGAGGCATTTTAGTTAAAACAAACTCCTGCCATGTGGATCTTTTTTTTTTTTTAAGGGGAAATTTGGGGGTGGTGGTGGGTAGTGTCAAATTAAGCAAATTATATGGCTCTTGCAGGCTGAGTCTCAACGAATCTATCAGTAAGGCCAGTTACCCATGGGAAGCCTAGGGAGGGATGAGAAAAACTGTCTGGGAGGTAAATACATGGACAGATGGAAAGAGAAGTAGCAATAGAAGACAGTAGATGATACGTTTTGAAGGAGTAATTCAGGAAATAAATATGTGAATATGAGGGGTTTGGGGAAAGAGGAGAGAGAGAGAGGGAGAGAGAGAGAAGAGTTCAAAAAATACTTTGTCATTCTTTGGTCTATTTCCAGCATTTGTCCTCCTTCTGTCCCTCTGTAACATTTTGGATTTCTCTTACAGTAACCAGTGCACAAGGTGGAAAAAATATCACTCTCTTAATAGCTGGTGCCAGAATTCCACTTGGGGATAGAAATATCTCTAGGTTTAGAAAATTAGGTATAATAGAATTGGTTGGTGCTTGAGATGCAAAATTGAGACCTGTGGACCTGGACGTTTGAGGAACAGCAACTTACCATGCATGCTACAGGAAGAATTTGGAGTTCTTGGGACAGAGGGTGTGAGGAAAATAGGGTGGGCAGGAGGAATTAGGTGAGAGGGGTCAGCAGTGCAGCAGTGCACTCCTTATAGTGGCTTACATATGAAGTGATAGCTGCCAAACCCAAGCAGCTTTGTGTTAGTGTCTTTGATAGTGGACAGTGTTTCAGTGCAACGGTGTACAAAACAGAGCAGGTGTGAGGAGTTGGAAGTGTTCCTCTGGATTGGCTTTATACTCTAAAGGCCAGGTGTGGGGATGGAGATTCAAGCCAAGTTTACCTATATCTTTGAGAGGCAAAAGAGCATAAACCAATTTCTGAGTTATATCTCGAATTCTTTTCCTTTTCCTCGTTCCCCCCACTTCCAAAACTTACCCTGCACAGTGCCTGATGTATAGTAGGTACTTCATATGTATCTGTTGTGCCGAATCACATATAAACTTTATATATAGTTCCTGCTGTCATAGTACCTAAAACTGAGTGAAACAACATTCAAGTTACATTTTATTTCACACATAAAACAAACCTAATCTTAATAATTCTGGGAAGGATATAAATACCCACTGAGTAGTCCTAACACTTTCCCACTTTTTGGTTTTTCAGTATCTTTCATTCCTCTTCATAACTTGAATGGACATCTCTAGTCAGTTCAAGGAAATGGTTAAATTATCAACACATTCCCCAAATTTCCCCTAAAAAAAAAAAAAAAGCCACATGGAGCTTGTTTTTACTAAAATGCCTCTTTCAGCTCTCATTTCATCCTCCAGAAAGTCTACCTGGATTTTTAGTGGTATTTCCTGTCTCCAAATTAGCCATTTGACACTTGGTCACTGATTTTTCAAAGGGATGGCTTGCCTTTTTCCACTCTGCACTACAGCCCCTGAGGGCAGGATGAGTGACCACCCTCGTTACAGGTCTAGTAGAATAGCTTTTACATATAGCTGTTCAACTGATTGTTACTGATCATATGTGGCCTATATTGTACTTTCAGGAACTTAAGAGTTTAGTATGTGTTTGGCATATCTTAGTACTGATAAAATATTTGTTGAATAGAGTTGAATTGTTGGGTCCCAAAGACCTCTGAGCATATATGATTCTTAGATATCACTCTCTTTCCAGAATAAAGGAATTAGAACTTGGGGAAAAGCCAAACCTTATTCTTCTTAAGCTCTCATTTATTTTCCTATTGCTTTAGAGTATATAATTTATGCTTTCTTCTTCAAATGCGAACATGATTTCTTGGCCAATAACTTTTGCTTGGACACTGAGAGGTTAAAAAATGAATGCACAGAATTTTGATGCTGACAGGCATCGTAAAATCACATGATCTGGGCCTCCCCGGTGGCGCAGCGGTTGAGCACTGGGTTGCGAAGCTGCCCGCAGCCTCTGCGGCACCAGTTCGATCCCCAGCTGCTCCCCGGCCACCGGAGGAGGGTCCCACATGGCACGCAGACCTCCTGCCGCCCGCTGCTCCCCTCAGCAGTGTACTTCACTCCTTCTGCCTGCTCTGCTCCTCGCTCTGGTGAATTCTCTCACCCTCCCACGCTTCTGACTGTACCCAGTGCTTGTATAAATAAATTAAATAAATAAATAAAAATAAAAAATAAATCTTTAATAAAAAAAATCACATAATCTGATCCAAGGAACAATTTAAGCTCAAAGAGATTAAAAAAGATTGCCATATGTGTCTTCAGGAGTGCTCACCTAACATCAAGTCTCCTGCTTTCTAATTCAGTAGTCTTTCCAGGCCACTGAGCTTGGTTGTCAGCAAAGCATTTCTTCACAAAGAGTTTTCATTATCAATGCAGTATACTAAGTCCTCAGGGCAGAATAAGTCTCATTCTTATAGTTAGTAAGTCAGTCCAAAGCAATATGATATTTCTGTAAAACTGAGTAGATTTTTAAGTAAAGTATCCTTGGGCTCACTACCTTCAGAGGCACTCACCATGTCATTTGTTTTATATCAAAAAAAAATATGGGTCTCCCTGATGGTGCAGAGGTTAAAGATAGTGCTATCAAGCTATCTCCAGCCACTGCAGCTCAGGTTCCATCCCCAGCTGACCAGGGAGCAACACACATGGCACAGCAGATCTCTCCTCTCTCACCCGCTGCTCCCCTCAGTAGTATATTTTAGTAGCTCTGCCTGTTTTGCTTTCCACTCTATCTGGTGAATCCTCTCACCCCTCACGTCTCTTGCTTACAACCTAGTGTTTGTATGCATAAATAAATAAATCTTAAAAAAAAAACCATAAATGAGCCCTTCTGTGTGGACATTCATTATATTTTAACTTTATTGATTGTTCTTTAGTGCTGTTAATTGTGGGAATCACAAAAACCTTTAATTAAAGTTACAATAAATTAATAAATACTTATTCTGCTCTGTATGTTGAATGTTTTTATAATAAATGGATGCTTCCCTTTTTAGAAATTACTACGTTGATATCTTAGAAAATAGATATTTTGACTTATTGGGGGGGAGACAAATATCTGAATGTCTTCTGATAACTAATGATACTAGCTATCATTATTAATCTTCATGATAACCCAAATGAGTGGGCATTATGATTTTCCTTTCTAACAAATGAAAAAATCAGAGCTGACAGAAATTTGGTATGTTGCTTCCCCACAGTAGAGGAAGCCAGGTTTGATGAGGTATTATGTAATAGCACAATACTGGGCAGATAGTGTTGTTTAGTGAAAGAGTCAGTGTGATCTGAACATAAATGAAAGAAAAGATGGTGCTAATGTGAGGATAACACAAAGTGAATGTTAAGAGTTCCTGTTCATAATTTATATATGACTAAAATTTGATTCGGAGCTTCCGAGCAATCAAAGGGAGTCATACAATCAGTTTCGTAAGTGATAAGTAACCTTGCCCCCTAGAAGAAAACTATTTCTGGAAGTTAGATCTAAAGGCCCTTTATCAAGACATAGGATTCATCACCCTAATTACTTTTGTGGAAAGGTCTTAGAAACTAACTTGCCATAGATTCCTGATTTCTGAATCAGGAATCTAAAATTATGCAGTTCATTTGATTAAAAAATCCCATTTCTGTGAATCTGTCCTAAGATAATTATCTAAATAATAAAAATTAATTGAACATTTAATCATTATTTAAAAGTTATTTGCATAAGAAATTCATTAGTTATGACGGCTTTTGCCATAACCTGGAAAAATGCTTATAAATTAAAACAAGCTTGGTCCTCCCTGTTGGCACAAGGGGTTAAAATGCAACCTATGAAGCTATCCACAGCCACTGCAGCATGAGTTTGATCCCCAATCTCCGGCCGGCCAGGGAGCAACCCACATGGCGCAGCAGACCTCTCCTGTGTCTCCTGCTGCTCCCCTTAGCAGTGTATTTCAGTCAATCTGCCTGTTCTGTTCCCCATTCTGTCTCTGGCTTGTATCCCAGTTCTTGTATGCATTAATAAATCAATCTTTAAAAAAACAAGCTTAAGGAACAACATACAATTACATGTATACCATGATTATATTTACATTAAGAATACCCTTGTGAAAAAAATAACTGGAAGAAAATATATATTATCATATGTAATATGGTAACTTGCAAAGTCACAGGTGATTATAGCCTCCATTCTTTTGTGATTTGCATAATGGTATTTTAGTTTGTTTTGTTTTTTTTTAAAGATTTATTTATTTGTTTGTTTATTTATACATACATACATACAAGCACTGGGTACAGTCAGAAGCACGGGAGGGTGAGAGAATTCACCAGAGTCAGAGCAGGGAGCAGATCAGGCAGAAGGACCGAAGCACACTGCTGAGGGGAGCAGCGGGAGGCAGGAGAGTTCTGCGCGCCATGTGGGACCCTCCTCTGGTGGCCGGGGAGCAGCCGGGGATGGAACCGGCACTGCAGAGACTGTGGGCAGCTTCGCAACCCAGTGCTCAACCTCTGCGCCACCGGGGAGGCCCTAGTTTGTTTTGTTCAGTATAACATTTTAAAGGCAAATCTCATTGTTTGAATCTAATATGTCCTCCCATTAGAATCTAGGAAATAGTTTTTGCAGAGAAATGGACTGGTGAGCCAATGTTCTTTTGAAGATTTATGTGAGAAACCCATGTTTGTATGACTAGTGATGGGCAGGATATTTTATTTTTGGCGACTTTCCTAGTTAGACACTTCTCCATTACATTTGGTTTAGTTCAATTTAGATGAATATTTGTAGCAGATTTGCAGATTTCATGCCACATATTACATGTTAAGAGAAAAAGAAATGTTTTTTTTTAAAGATTGATTTATTTATGCAAGAACCGGGGTACAGGTCAGATGCGCGAGAGGGTGAGAGGAGTCACCAGAGACAGAGCGGGGAGCAGAACAGGCAGACAGACTGAAAGCACTGCTGAGAGGAGCAGCGGGCGAGACAGGAGAGGTCTGCCGTGCCATATGGGATTCTTGCAGGCCGGCTGGATGGAACCCACACTGCAGAGGCTGCAGACAGCTTCACAGTGCAGCACTCAACCGCCTGCACCACCAGGGAGACCCAAGAAATATTTGTTTTCCTTCTTTTATACTGCTTCTTCCCTCCCTCAACTTCCCCACTCCTATAGAGTCATTGTAAAGTGACGTTAAAATACTCATCTATTCTCAAAAATAAAATGAAATTCCTCATCCAGTTTATCCTTGGTCAACTTGTCAACTAATTCAGAAAATCTGGGAGTCATGTGCTTCAGTAGTCACCTCTAATCAGTCACCATGTACTGTCTATACTATCTCCTCACGCAGTCCCTTCCTCTTGAAAATCTCAAAATAAAAATCCTCTTAAGGGAGTCTGGTGACACTCGGCAGTTCAGCTCACTAAACAGAGCCTTCCCACCTGCCCTGATTTCACTGAACCCTGAAGAAGTGAGAGGTTACTCTTACTCAGCAAGAGTGACTGATAATTGGGGAGTGAAAGGAGCCCTGGAATCTAAAGTCCTGAATTTCAGGGTTGGCTCCCCACCATCATGGACCAGTGTGACACCCTAAACAATTAGTAGTATACTCATAAAAATTTATGCACAAGAACTGGGGTACAGGCCAGAGGTGCGGGGGGTCAGAGGATTCACCAGCAAATGGAGCGCAGAACAGGCAGATCTTCTGAAATACACTGTTGAGGGGAGCAGTGAGGGAGGCAGGAGAAGTCTGCTGTGCCATGTGGATTGCTCCCTGGCAGCCTGGAATAGAACTGGAGCTGCAGTGGCTGGCGAAAGCTTGACAGAGCTGTCTTTAACCCCTGTGTCACCAGGGAGGCCCACTGCTGCCTTCTTCACGTGTCACTTTGCCTAATAACCATGCTACTGTGGCTCTTTCATGTTTTTGTCTCTGTTCATGTTACTTATGCCTGTTTTTTAAGGGCCTGCTGAATAAAAATCACAGTGATTTACTTAAGCCCATGCCATGTGCTAGTTTGCTTTCAGCATAGTCCTTGTAAGGTCTATATTCTCCCAGTTTAACAGGTGAAGAAAATGATGCAAACAGCCCTGAGTACCAGGTAAAGCAAACTACACAAGAACACCTGGTCCAACACCTCCCTGCTTGATTCTCCTGTCTTCTCTGCTATCTCCTTCCACAAGGCACTGTGGAGATCCTTTAGTTTGCGCCTCAATTTTTATGAGTATACTGCTAATTGTTTAGGGTGTCACACTGGTCCGTGATGGTGGGGAGCCAAACCTAAAATTCAGGACTTTAGATTCCAGGGCTCTTTTCACTCACCAATTACCAGTCACTCTTGCTGAGTAAGAGTAACCTCTCTCTTCTTTAGGGTTTAGTGAAATCAGGGCAGGTGGGAAGGCTCTGTTTAGTGAGCTGAACTGCAGAGTGTCACCGGACTCCCTTAAGAGGATTTTTATTTTGAGATTTTCAAGAGGAAGGGACTGTGGTGTTTTAAGTATTGGGAGTGAGTGGTACAGATTTGAATTTTTAAAAGCTCATAATGAACAATTAATTGGAGACTGGAGTGAATGTAAACTGAGAGTTTGAGAGGTGTTTGTGGCTCTTTTGGTGACAGGTGGTGGCAGATCAGCCTAGTATTAAACACTCAAGACAAGCGAATAGATTGAAAAGCTACTAGAAAAGTTGCCAGGATTTGGCCATGGATTGCAAAGGGGCATGAACCTTGGCTATAGTGTGCCTTAAGATACTTAAGCCTCAATTGTTTCCTCATGGGTAAAAAGAGGAGCATATCTACTTTAGAGGGATAACTAGTGAAAATGAAAAGCGCTGGGCAAGCATTAGATATCAACAAATGTTTTCCAGTTTTTTATTTAGTTTAGTTTTTATTACTATTGTATGTAATTATTTTTAAAGCGTTCTTTAATTTTTTAAAATTTTTTATAGAGGCATGTTTTATTTATTTGTTTGTTTTTGTTTTATACATGCACTGGGTACAGTCAGAAGCGCGGGAGGGTGAGAGAATTCACCAGAGCCAGAGCGGGGAGCAGAGCAGGCAGAAGGACCGAAGTACACTGCTGAGGGGAGCAGCGGGCGGCAGGAGAGGTCTGCGCGCCATGTGGGACCCTCCTCCAGGTGGCCGGGGTGCAGCTGGGGATCGAACCGGTGCTGCAGAGGCTGCAGGCAGCTTTGCAACCCAGCGCTCAACCGCTGCGCCACTGGGGAGGCCTTAAAGCATTCTTTAAACAGTATGGGTTGGATCCGAAGTAACTTGTCAAAGTTGGAGGATTTATTTATTAATTTTAATTTTTTTTTTTGGTGGGACCCTCGCCGGCAGCCGGGGACGAACTAGTGCTGCAGAGCTGCGGCAGCCTCACAGCCCAGCGCTCAACCGCTGCGCCACCAGGGGAGGCCCAAAGTTGGAGGATTTATTATTTTTTTAAATATTTTTTAAAGATTTATTTATGCATACAAGAGCTGGGGTACAGGCCAGCGATGCGGGGGGTGGGTAGGGTGGGGGGGTGGTGTGTGTGTGTGTGTGTGTGTGTGTGTGTGAGAGAGGATTCACCAGAGACAGAGTGGGGAACAGAACAGGCAGATTGACCGAAGTACACTGCTGAGGGGCGCAGGGGGCAAGACAGGAGAGGTCTGCTGTGCCATGTGGGCTGCTCCCTGGCTAGCCGGGGATCGAACTCGTGCTGCAGAGGCTGCGGATTGCCTTGCGCCACCAGGGAGGCCCTGGTGGATTTATTTATTTATTTATTTATTTATTTATTTATTTATTTTTATTAAGCCCAGCAGCCCTCTCTTCCAAAGGACTGTGATTAAGCAGGGCACAGAGATGTGGTGGAGGGCATTCCAAACTCGGGAAGGGTCAACCTATGGCCAGATCGTGACAGTTTCACTTCCTGCCGGGCTGACCTAATATCCCTCGATTAGTGTTTCTAGAAGACACGGTAAATAAAAGATAACAACAACAACAAAAAAAAGAGGCGCGTTGGGGGTTTGGGCCGAAGCCAGGCCGGATGGGGGCGGGGCGCAAGGCTGGAGTCGCTGGGTTTTGCGCGTGGGCGGCGCCGCGGCCTCGACCGCTGCCCCCTCCCGCTTTCCGGGGCTGCCGCGTGTGACGTCACCAGGGGGCGGGGCCCGGCGCGGGCGGGGCGGGGCTGGAGGCGGGTACGTCGCGGAACGCAGGCCGCGGCGGCGGCGGAGTAGCTGGGAGCCGCAGACGGTGCGGGCCTTCGCCCGAACGCTGGTCGCCCTCCCGACGACCCCTCCTCAGCCCGGGGCGCGCGCACGCCGGGGCCCCGCGGAGCTGGCCGCTGGGAAAGCGGGCCGCCCGACCCCGCCCCGCGCCGCGACCCGGAGCCCCCTGGCCCGGCGCACACGGAAGTGGTGAGTGTCCGCGAGGGGAGGCGGAGAAGCCCGCGGCGGCCGCTGGCGGCGGGGCGCGGGGCGCGGGGCGGGGCTGGGCGCGGGCGGGCGACGCGGCCGCCGCTCTGAGTCCTCGCGCCCGGCGCCGCCCGGGCCGCTCCCCCTGCCGGGTGCTGGACGCGGTGGCCGCGGCGGGGTGGGGGCGTGAGGGCGCGCGCGGGGCACAGGGGGATTTCCAGCGAGTCGGGCCGGCCCGCGGCGGGGAGGTCGAGGGCCAGGGCCCCGGGCCGGGAGGGGAAGGGTAAGGCTCGCCGCCCCCTCCCCCCGAGCTCACACCAAGTTTTCATAAACAAGCCTGGAACGCGCTGACATCCTGTTTATACCACCCTGAGCTGCAGGCGCGGGCTTGAGGTCTGACGTCCCTCGCTGTTGCGCGGAGAACTTGACCGCCAGCTCTGGCAGAATTGTCGGGGCGGGGGTGGAGGGGGGTGGGGGGTTGGAGGCTTTTCCCCGCTCCTGACCACCGGACGGAGGCTGAGGGTTTTAGCCGTTTTCTTTGCCATTTCACCGAGGAAAAGTTTCTGGGATTCGGGACAGTGTCTGGAGCTGGAGGTCGTCTGGGAACTCAGGAAACGCCCCCTCCCCTTTCAGATTCTGTTCGGGGAACCTGACCCCGGCCGGCCAGCCTGCTGGAAGCACCTTGGCGGGAGGCGCTGGGGAGAGGCGCTGTGAGAACCCCCGGGGAATGAGAATCCTGCTGGAGAGGGGGACCATTAACTGGGGCTGGGCTGGTCTCTGGCTCCCCGTCTAAGTGCTCAAACCCCAACCGCGCGCGCTCGCCCGCCAGCATCCGAGGGAGACATGTCTTTAGCGAGATTGGTAAATGCCCCGCTCAGGTCACACCCCAGCTTTCCGAGATGTGTACTCTTTAGTTGTGTGTTTACCGGGGAACCTCTTTAGGAAGAGTAGATAAAAGGTGTGGTGATGGTTCGGTGTTGGTGTGCACATTTTTTGGACTGTGTACTAAACTGTGCGGGAAGTGAACCTCGTCCCCGGTGCCACTTGATCCATGGCTGTGAGGTGTCTTCTGCCCCTGGTTGGATACATGCATTTAACGTTTGTTTTAAGTGATAGAATTTTTTCTCAGTGGCAGCAGTTTACAGCAGTATGAAATTGTCATTGTTTCTGTCGGAGAGCAAAGTATTAATTAAAAGCCTTGGATATTTAAGTGATGAATGTAATGCACCAACAATTCGATGTGATGATGAAGTCATTGATTGTTGGCTGTTTTTAAGAAAAGGATTTGAGTTATGGAGGTACACAGTGGAAAATATTTTATATTGATTAGATCTCTGTTCCTTCCTTTCTAAAGCCTCATTTTGTGGTATTTCTTGCTTTTGTTTTTGGTCATGCTGATGTCTTCCAAGATCAGGGAGTTGTTTTCATTGAAGGATCAATGTGTTCTTTTGTACTTTGTGGTGAAGGTTTGTGGAGACCATGAGGTACCAGACACTTCGGGTACAGTGTGTTTTGTAATACGGAGAATATGTCTCCTCGGTATAGGTTCCAATTACATTGAAAGACATCAGTACATCATACCGGAGTGATTGTGGACGTTATGAATAAGCACAGCCTCTTAATTCTACCTATCCTCATAACTATGGTCCCTATAACTTAGTTTCTCTAAACAGCTGCAAAATGTGTTTTTTAATATTAGGATTGCGTTGTGACACTTCGCATTGAAGCACTGAATAAAGCCAGTACAAATACTTTCCCCTTCCACAGTATTCTAATTACTACCTTTGGGAAATGATGAGAGAGGATGACTGAACTAGACCTATATGGACAAAATAATTCATGCATATTTAAAAATATAACTGCATTTCAATTTGCTGTAATTTAGGCAGTATTAATATCAGTTTGGTTAGTGCCATACTTGTAATTATCTGACCATTTGGGATCCTGCCTTTACAGAACTTAGACGTTAAAGGGAATTAGGTTGCAAAAGCTTTTCAGTTCAGGTATTTTCTAAAAAGGCTTATGAAATAAGGAATTTTTAGGGTGGAATAGGCAGGAATAGACTCAGATTAAGCAGTGCGAAGAAACTTAAACTTCTAAATGTGCTTCTAAATAGGATTGTGAGATCTGCCGGTTTAACTTTTGGGTTCACAAACACTAGTGGCTTCAGCTGCAGACCACCACTTCTAATAATGTTCCACAGTTATCATTTGATTTCTTCTAAAAACCTTGAAGTAACATTTTTAAGCAGAAGCCCAGCTGAAACAAGTATGGACAATGTGTAAGTTTATATCCATTTTTAGAGAGGGAACGCTAAGGTATAAGGCATTAATAAGGTTTATTAGAAAGACATCTGTCTTATCTCTACATGTTTTTTCCTTTAAGCCCACGGGTATCACTATGTCTTTATTATGTATATCCTTATTTTCAGATGAGATACTTTGCTTTTAGACTTATCATTTGAGATGTGAATATTTGTACAAGAAAATTTCCAGGTTAAAAAATTATTTTAAGTGGATTGGGAATTGCTTAGCTGAACATGCAGCATCTGATAACACTGATTTATTTTGGCTCAGTGATATATGGAGCTTTGTCATAGGATGTAGATGCTAGAAGGAATCGTGCAGATTCTTTTAGACCAGTAGTTCTTAATTGTGTATGATTATGCCCAATGAGATATTTTTAGTTCCTGGAGACATTATTGGTTGGTAACAACTTGGAGAGGGGGTGGGAGATGGGAGGAGGCAACGTTATTGGCATCTAGTGGGGAGCCAGATCAAGGACACTGCTAAAATCCTGCTATGCATGGGGCAGCCCCCTAAAACACAATTATCTGGCTTGAAATATCAATAGCGCCAAAGTTGAGAAATTCTGTATTGGAATAACAACTGAGGAATGAGAAGGTCCTGGCTTCTGTCATGGCAATATTTTCCTCACCTGTAAAGCAAAAATAAAAATACTCACGTGGGCTATCACACATTTGTTGGGGGAGGGGGCTATCAGCTAAATAATGCCTGCAAACAGTGAAATGCTACATAAATTTAAACTATTATGAAGACATGATTTTTTTTTTTGGTAAATGAATTGTTAGGTATATTGGCAGTTGAGGAGGAAAAGAGTTAAGACAGTGAGTGGAAGGATTGGATGGTTTGGTATTATTGAATTCTCTTGTGGTTTTTTTGGGTAAAGGATTTCTTTAGTGTAGTTTTCTTATTACTAGGACATACACTTTCAGCTGTACGATTTCCTTAAACTTAAAGGCTGTTTTCTCATAACAAGAGGGAAAACTTACTTTAGAAAAAATCCAAAAACTATAGGGAAATAGAAAGTGTAAAAAAGTCATCCATGATCTATTCCCTGCCCTATTTAGGGTGATCAAGTTATTACCACTTTTTTTTCTACAGGAGCCATTAAAATGAGAAGATGTTTACAATGGGAAAAAGGGGAGAGGCAGGTGACCACCAAGGAGAGTGCTATTTGTTTCCATGTCCTTTATTTCCTCTTTTTAAAAAATTACGATATACAGGTAAATAACATTTTGGGAGACATTAGAGAAATTAGTTCATTGTTTTTATACTTTGCAGGCTAACCTCTAAGCCATGTTCTTGTTCAGTGTGTTGTTTCCTCTCTGTTTCTTGTTCTCCCCTTTCCTCAGCTAGGTGTGCCACTATTGCTTCCTGTCTGAAAAACCCTATAGTCACATAGGGTTACATAGTTGTCATCTTTGAAATAATTGGGTTTCAGGGGTAGGAAACTACTTCCTATGAGCATTCTTCCCTGTAAAGTACACTAGCCTTTTTGGCAGTTTGAGGCAATAAGAAAACATAAAACATTAAGTTCATTTCCGCAGTGTATTTGCTTCTAAGATTTTATGATCTGTGATTCTTAACAGCTGGCAGTAGGCACACATTTTTCCTTGGTGCTCTGTGAGTAAATTGCCCAGTCCTGAGGCAAGACCTGCTTTAGAAGCAAAATGAAAGTTTCTTTAAGCCTAACCAGAAGACAGAGCTGGTCTTTGTTAGGATATTTTTAATCTTTGGTAACTGAATTTACTTTACAGTAATATTCACACAGCACTTTGTTCATTCATTTGTTCATTCATTAGTAGTGTCCTTTATTCACCCAGTAAATATTTGTTGTGCTTTTACTATGAGCTTCAGGGGATGAATAAACAGACAACAAAACAGGTAAAAATCTCATCCTTAGTGTTTGCCAGTTATTCGAAGGCTCTTGGACTTCTTGTTTGTTTCTCAGTTGCAGATTTTACACATACAAATAAGTAAATGCTACATTATGATCGTGTTGCTGAACATGCGCCTGCTACCCCATGACACAGAAGCCAAAAAACCCAGTGCCACCAGCTTTTGAGAAAAGAACCAGTTTACTGTGAGGTAACCTAGCAGCAGACTGGAGACTGATGTGGAGGCGAGTGTTTTGGGTATATTTATGGAGTTGAAGAACAAATGCAGAAAATGCAAATTGATAGTCTTATTGGTTGCATTCTGCTAAATCATGGTACAACTAGAATTTGGGTCCAGAACTGCAACAAACTGAGCACACTATGCTTCTGAATGTTGTCCATCGAACCATGAGTCAGGCATCTTAGTTCTGTCTTCCATGGCTATTTTTGGTCTGGGCAGTGAGTTGTCATCTCCCAGAAGGTGAACACTCTTCTGGGCTGGCACTTTGACACAGCTTATCAACGTATGAAATACAAAGGATTTTCCCCTTGTTTAAAATGGGGTAGGGGGGCCTCCACGGTGGCGCAGCGGTTGAGCGCTGGGTTGCGAAGCTGCCCGCGGCCTCTGCGGCGCCGGTTCGATCCCCGGCTGCTCCCTGGCCACCGGAGGAGGGTCCCACATGGCGTGCAGACCTCTCCTGCCGCCCGCTGCTCCCCTCAGCAGTGTACTTCGGTCCTTCTGCCTGCTCTGCTCCCTGCTCTGGCTCTGGTGAATTCTCTCACCCTCCCACCCTTCTGACTGTACCCAGTGCATGTATAAACAAAAACAAACAAACAAATAAATAAACCATGCCTCTATTAAAAAAAAATAATAAAAATAAATAAATAAAATGGGGTAGGGGTATTTTTGTCCCATTATGGCAAACTTTGTTTGCTGTTCTTGCAAGGTCAGCAAATAGGAAATGACCATCATGGCCACCATGGTTTCATATAATGTTTCCTAGAAACTTTGTGGCATACCTTTAAAGTCAGAGGATTAAGAAGTAACTCCCCCCTGCAAAAACCCACCCCCTTTTTATAGTACAGATTGATTAGCTCATTCTTTTGTATATGCAGCATGAGCAAAGGCACAAAGGTAGGTGTATACATTGTGTGAGAGACAAAGTTAGAGGTAACCCCTTTTCACTAGATCAGAGTCCTAGGAAGCGCCGAAGCTGGTGGGGCTCAACATGCAGAATGGTCGCATGTCATCAGATTTTGAAGACTGAGACTCAATTCTGTGAGCAGTGTGACCTTGGGCTGTGGCCTGTGTTGTGTGAACAGGAAGCCATTCATAGTTTTTGAGTTTAAGAATAACATCATTAGCAAATGAAACACTGAAAGTTCTATAAAGGGTCAGCTTCTTATGACCATTGTGTTTCTTCCCTCCTCATCACAAGATACTCTTTACTTAGCCACCACTTGTCAGTTATCTAGAAGACTATTAGGAAACAGGAGATGGCTTGGAGCGAAAATAGATGTCATGTAGTCCACATGTTTTTCTTACAATAGATTAAAATCTACTTTGATTTTAATTTATGGTTTGTTAACAGTTTGTCTAACTGATATTCAAGTCAGTAGGAGTTTTAGTTAAAAGTATGGATATAGAAAAGCACATTTTCTGAGGCAGTTTTTCATTTTGGAAGTGAATAAGGAGTAGTACCATAACTCCAGGTGGGGCTATTTATTGAAGGGGCAACTCCATTCTAAATACCTTACCAAAGTGAAGGTGAATTTCTGTCAAACACAGTACTTGTTTAACGTCATTAAGAAGAGATTAGGTTATGGAGCATATTGGAAATGAACAGGATAGTTCTGGTCTGTAGCAGAAAAGGGCAACTTTAGGGGTTGGGGGATTGGGGGATTGGGAAGTGTACAAGTGATTAAGGAGGTGAGAGTAGAGTGAGAAGTTGCTGTCAATGTAGCAATAGGACAGACTTCAAGTTTTTTTAGAATGAAAAACCAGTGAAGAATCTGCTCCACGAAAGGTGCTTTAACTCTTCAGGGTAAGAGTAATTTGAATGATCTGCAAGTGGAGGCTGCCTCTGAGAAACTTAAATAGAAGAACTGTGGCTATCTGTAGAGAAGGTAGTAATAACTTCAACCCACCTGGGTGAGGTTAAATCAGCTCACTTTATCACACCTGTAGAGAAAACAAACTGGCTTATTATGTTGTAACTTTGTTTTTCATAATCTCTGTTTTTGGAGACTCTGAAGTGACTGCTCGATTTGAACCTAGCTGTGAGAAAGTGGGCAAGTTCCTCATTTCCTTATCTATAAAAAGGAAGATAAAGACAGCACGTATTTCCAAAATTGTTTTCAGGATTGAATGACTACAACCTAAAGATTTTAACCATTCAATACAAGCTAAAGATACTTGCTTAGCACATATGATGAGTAAAAATTTTTTTTAAATAGGTGAATATGCTTCATTTTAAAAACAAGATAAAGAGTTCAAATTTGTATTTAGGATGCTTTGTCTGGCAGGGAAGTATGACCTGCTAAATGCAAAATAGAGTAGCTGGTATATTCAGCTTCAATCACAATGGAGTTATCAAAAATTTAACACTTAAGGCAGTCTCCCAAACCAAGAAAAGTTTGGTATATAAACGGCACCAGTAGCGGTAGATAAATTAACTTTCACTCTATTTTTTTTCTTTTTAAAGATTTATTTTTATTTATACAAGCACTGGGCACAGTCAGAAGCACGGGAGGGTGAGAGAATTCACCAGAGCCAGAGCGGGGAGCAGAGCAGGCAGAAGGACTGAAGTACACTGTTGAGGGGAGCAGCGGGCGTTAGGAGAGGTCTGCGTGCTATGTGGGACCCTCCTCTGGTGGCCGGGGAGCAGCCAGGGATCAAACTGGCGCTGCAGCTTCGCAACCAAGAGCTCAACCGCTGCACCACCGGGGAGGCCCCAATTTTCACTCTGTTTTTAAGGAGAAATGGTGTCTTCCCAGTTGTGTGAAAATTAAAAATCTTATAAACCAGGTAGTGCTCCAGGGAATTTTGTTAAGGAATTATAAGCGTTTAAAGGAACTCTTAAATATATATTCATTTTCCCTCAAAATGGCTGGTTTTTTTTTTTTTTTAGAGATTTATTTATTTATGCATACAAGAGCAGTGGTGTAGGCCAGAGGTGCAGGGGGAGGGGTGAGAGGAGAGACAGAGTGGGGAGTAGAACAGGCGGATTGACTGAAATACACTGCTGAGGGGAGCAACAGGAGAGGTCTGCAGCTTCAAGTGGATTACCTCCCTGGCCAGGGAGGTTATCAAACTTGTGCTACAGTGGCTGCTAGTAGCTTCATACTGTGGAGACTTAACCCCTTGGGCCACCAGGGAGGCCCCCTATTAATGCTGTTTTATTGGTGTCAGTTCTTATACACACATACGCACATATACTGTGCTTTTCCTAAGGCAAGATTTACCAAAAATATAAAATTGTGCAAAAAGTCAGCCCTTCCCCCAACCATATCTTAAATATATTTTTAGTTCTTTCTCAGTGATATTTATGTTGTATTATTTATATATACCTACAACAGTAGTTGCTATGAGCTTGGAAACGAACTCGATTTTGTTTTCATCCCATGTGCTTTGATAGCAAAATATTTAGCTGTATCTTTTCCTTCTCTTCCCATTTGAGACAGAAGACTATAAAACCCCATAATTTGTATTTGTGGAAGGGGCAGTGAGTAAGGAATTCTACCTTAAAATGACCTGTTATGGTATTTTAAAAAATAAATCTGTTATTTTCAGGTATACTGGGTAACTCAGACAAGTTTGAATATATGAAGAAGAAATAGAAGAAATAGATAACAATTTGTAATTAATACAGCTCTTGTTTTAATGGTGTTTTAAAGGGCTTAAGGATATGAGAACTGACAGTTGTTCAGTTAAGCACAATTATATTTATAGGTTTATTTACACAGGTAATTTGCTCAGACTTTAGCAAGGCTGTAATTTATAGCTTTTTTTTTTTTTTCAATTAGTGTAATTTAAAATGCTATGGTAAAAGATAAAAGAAAGAAAATCAGGGACAAAATTGTCTGCCAAATGTATCTCCCAGTGGAAAATCCTACTATTAAACCAATATAGTGTATCACACATAGGGAGGTAGACAGATGGTGACTCATAAAGAGATCTACTGGATCTTTTTTTTTTTTAAAGTAAGTTTTTTTTTTAATAGAGGCATGCTTTATTTGTTTGTTTGTTTGTTTGTTTATACATGCACTGGGTACAGTCAGAAGCACGGGAGGGTGAGAGAATTCACCAGAGCCAGAGCGGAGAGCAGAGCAGGCAGAAGGACCGAAGTACACTGCTGAGGGGAGCAGCGGGCGGCAGGAGAGGTCTGTGCGCCATGTGGGACCCTCCTCTGGTGGCCGGGGAGCAGCCGGGGATCGAACCGGAGCCACAGAGGCCACGGGCAGCTTCGCAACCCAGCGCTTAACCGCTGCGCCACCGGGGAGGCCCTCTACTGGATCTTTTGCCAAGTGTACCTGCAAACCCATTTTAGGGTTAATGCTAAAGATACAGGTTTAAAAAAGTAAAACACATATGCCTACATTTTATATTCTGACCAATTTTGTTCAGTTAACGCCATTTTGTAAAGCTTTAGGTACATCCACTGATGGGCTATATACCATTTATCTAATTTGGATAATCATTTGATATATGGTGCTTTCCTAAAAAAATTTGATTTCAATTGTTTAGAATGACCAGTCACTCAGGTAGTTAAAAGGGTGAGTATTTAGGGGGAGGGGGGAGTCACAGGAAGCTCCTGGCCTGAACATAAATTGTAGGCCCACTTAATGCAGACTTAGGCAGTAGGCCATTTATGATGCATCAGCTGAGATAAAAATGCACTCTGGTTTTCATGTTTATTCCTTTATTTTACAGTTATTTATATAGCACATATTAGAACAAAGCAGGAAGGAAGTTTCCTTGCTAGTAGAAGATATAATTCAACAAGTATACAATTTTTTTTTGCAGTTATGTACAGTACTAGGAGAGATGTCTAGTTTACTGTAAAGCAGAGGTTGGGGGCGATAAGGAAAAGGGGTCCCTGAGATAGGGTTTTTTTTTTTTTTTTTAAAAAACATCAAAACCTGAAGAGTGAAAGAGTTAAGCAGGCTAAGAAGATGAGGTGATTTTCCAGCCATAGGAAACCACATGTGCAAAGGACAGACCTGAAGTGGAACCAACACTTTGCAATTGAAGTGGAGAGAACAAAGATGCAGTTTGGTTAGGTAGACAGGAACTTGATCAGTCAGGGCCTCTGGGCCATATTACTTTGGGCTTTATAATATAGCAGGGAAAATTGAAGAATCTAAAATAATGACATGGTGGGACTTGAGTCACTGTATGAAAAAAAGAAAGAAGAATCTCATCCCCCTCTCTGCTACTCCTGGGTGCATCCCTTTCTTTGCCTTCATTGCTGCCTTGAAAGCCTCCTCCCCCTTGTTCTTAAACCCCCTGTGCAGCCTGACTACCACCTTCACACTCTTGAGACTGCTTCTTTGAGGTCACCAGAGACCTTGCTGTCAGGTTTTAACACCTTTTTACTGCTCTTGTTATTTAAAACATTTGATGCTAACCACCCCCTTCCTTAAAGGTGTCCTGTAACCCCGTTGCTATTTGGCTTCTGAGACTCAAAACTTCTTTCTTTGTGTCTTTGTTCTCTTTTTGGTCTTCTCTTTTTTCTTATGTCTCCCTTTCCCCCACTGAAGAATTTTCTAAAGTTTCTGCAACTGGCATTATCACATCTGTTCCTCAAACTGCGGATGACCGGGTTTTCACCTGAGCTGCACTTGTCCCTTTTATTCATATTCTTTTCTACTCCCTAACTCCCAAGGTAGTGGTTGAACAGCTTTTTAGGCACTATTCAAGGCACTGGGGACACTATGGGGAATGAGAGGCAAGGCCTCTATTCCTTTTTTTTTTTTTAAAGCTTTATGTATACAAGAACTGGGGTACCAACCAGAGGTGGGGGGGGGGGTGTGTGTGTGGTGAGAGGATTCACCAGAAACAGTGGAGAACAGAACAGGCAGACTGAAATACATTGCTGAGGGGAGCAGCAGGCAAGACAGGAGATGTCTGCTGTGCCATGTGGGTAGCTCCCTGGCTGGCCGGGGATCAAACTAGCACTGCAGAGGCTGCAGGTAGCCTCATAGTGCTGTGCTTAACCCCTTGTGCCACCAGGGAGGCCCTGGTCTCTATTCTTAAGGAGCCAATATTCTAAGATACTAAACTAGACAATTTTGGGTGGGGGTAAGGGCAATAAAGAAAACTAGTAAAGTAATGGGTTAAGAATGTGTAGGTTGGTGGGAGGAGGAATTGTCTTTGAGCTCAGACCTGAGTGATAGTGAGTGGGAGCCAGGTTATGTCCTGACCTGGAGGAAGAGTGTACAAGCAATACTACAAATTAGGGTGCCTAGTCCTCAGGGGTGGAAGATTTTTTCATTTTATGCCGTGCTTTGTTAATTTGGATGTCTTGTTGACACCTGCTCTTCCTGTCCGCTTGTGTCTATGCAAGTGTCTTTAACTGTTTTATCCCTTCCCTAGTAACCTGTTCTTTAAAATTAAAAAAAAAAAAGATACATATTAAGTTAGGAACTTCCATGCAGCAAACCCCCTTGTACTAATGGCTGGATTCCCATTACTACAAAACCATCAGTATAAGAGTGTGTCACATTCACAAATCTGGAACTAGAATCTGGGTTTGAATACTGATTTATTTTACTGAGTGATTTATTTTGCTAGTGATCTTGATGCTCCTATTATATATTGTATTTGGCATTGTTAGAGGCTAAGTAATAAAGACGTGGGGATAGGTGAAATAGGTATTTTGGTTTCATTTAGCTGTCCTATAGAAAGTTTAGTATTGTAAAATGTTTTTGACATTTTAATTAAAGTTGATTAACTGTTACTTTATATTACCTGGTTATGATATAACATGTTTCATGTTTACCTGTTTGGGTGTGGGTGTACCAGACGTGGTGTTACGAGAAGCACTCTGTACTGGAAACAGGAAGATCTGGATCTGTCCTCTGCTTCTCATTAATTCTGTGACTTTGGACTCATAATTGATGCTCCATTTTTCTTATTTGTAAAATTGACTTAGTAGTACCTATCACAAAGGTAGTTTTATGAAAGTTAAATGAGGTAGAATATATGGAATAGTTTCAGACAGTACCTTCAAGTCAGCAGCATTTAATAAAACTTCATTATTCATTCCCACCCCCTCTTGGCAGAGAATTTGTAAATGAACACTGGCTTGGGGAATTTGCAAATGATTATGTAATGTATACCTGTTTGTAAGTGGGAACTTTAAAGATACATATTATGTAGCACCTGTGACTATGCCGGTGCCTCTTTTCACCAACTATCTCCCTCTGCAGGGCAACAGCTTCCTGCCTGCCCATGACCTGTCAAGGCTGCCCACCTGCAACCATTCAGGCCTCTCAGCAAACCTGTCCCTTCTGGGGCAGCTCTTCCTGTCTGCTTGTGTCTATGCAAGTGTCTGTAACTGTTTTATCCCTTCCCTAATAACCTGTTCTTTAAATGTTTAAAAAAAAAGATACATATTAATTAAATTAGGAACTTCCATGCAGCAAACTCCCTTGTACTAATGGCTGGATTCCCATTACTACAAAACCATCAGTATGAGAGTGTTTCACATTCACAAATCTGGAACCAGAATCTGGGTTTGAATACTGATTTATTTTACTAGCTGAGTGATCTGAGGTAAAATTTTCAAACTGTTCATGGCCCAATAAGAGCCCCTACCTTATAGGGTTATAAGGATTAAGTGAGCATGTATAGACAAACACACATGAACCCGATGAGCATTTGCCACTATTATTTTATTATCTTTCTCCTTGTTTCCTGCTTATGTATACATTCCATAAATCATCTAGAAATTTGCTGGGATTCCCCCTCATTTATCTTCTTTCATCAGAGAATCCTCAGTACATGATATTTCTGTTTTCTTGTCTTCAGTCCTATCCTGGTTAACTTCATTTTAATTCAAGGTATCATTTTCTCATGTGTAATACATTCTCATGGTCTACTTTCTTCATATCTTGCCTAGACACTTAAAAAAAAATCTGTTTTTGTTTTATGTGACAACTGAACATTTTCTAATAATGATTGATAAACCCAGCTATGTGTTGAGGATTCTTAATGTTGTTTTTTTTTTTAATTTATTTTAAGGGCATGTTTATTTATTTATTTGTTTGTTTGTTTGTTTTGTTTATACATGCACTGGGTACAGTCAGAAGCGCCGGAGGGTGAGAGAATTCACCAGAGCCAGAGCGGGGAACAGAGCAGGCAGAAGGACCGAAGTACACTGCTGAGGGGAGCAGCGGGCCGCAGGAGAGGTCTGCGCGCCATGTGGGACCCTCCTCTGGTGGCTGGGGAGCAGCCGGGGATCGAACCGGCGCCGCGGAGGCTGCGGGCAGGTTCGCAACCCAGCGCTCAACCGCTGCGCCACCGGGGAGGCCCTGTGTTGAGGATTCTTTTACACATAGGAAGATGGAAGATGAAAGCCATATAGTCTTAAGCAAATTAAAAAAAAACAAACGTCATTGTTTATTGAATGCTAGTCTGCCAGTTATTACCATCAGTAAACTGAAACTTGGAAGGGGTAAATAGCATGTTTAAAGGCACCCAGTTTTTAACACGGGAAACCTGGATTTGAATAAAGTAGGTTTAATGGGCCCTTGGTCTCAAAATTCCTTGAGCTTAGTTGCCTTAAAGCTTGCAGGTTATCGCACCTTTCCATCTGTACCCCTATTATCCTATACTCTGCTTTCCCTTAAGCTCCAGTTTTCCAGATGACAAGATCACTCATGGTTCTCTTCCCTTGAAAGGTTTTCTGCTCTTTTGGCAGAGCAGATGTATAGTGTTTCAGATACATCGTGTTAAATTGGCCTTTTGTGTGTTGGCTTGGAAACCTTAACCACATTTACAGCAGTGTGTGTGAGGGGGAAAATGTGCTTCAAATTTCAAGTAACCAACTGGGAATGAATTTTCTAAACAACAATGCTGTTTATAAAGCAGAGATTGCGAGTGTATTTGTTTGAGTGTGTTACTTACATTGATATACTTTAAAGGCTTATGTGTCATGCCTGAACCAGGCACAATCAGGAGTGTATACGCGTAATTGTGCTTATTTGCTTAGCTGTCTGTCCTCATTTGTGACTGACCTCTGGAGTCCCAGCCATTATCTTTCTGTTATGCATATAGTGGGAACCCTATGAAGACACCTAGTTAGTCCTTTTTAAAAATCAATGTTTCTTTATTCTTTTCTGCATGTCTGGTATATTTCAATATAAAAATCAATGGAGTAAGGGTCAGGCAACAAGGAAAGAGGAGTACTGCCATACAGTTACCAGTCAGATGAAAATGCTGCTTATGCTAGGCTGAATTGAGACATTTTTAAAGGTATTTGGGAACCAGACGTTTATGAGACTATCACTTTGATTATTAGGAGGCAAAGAAAGCAGTCAAACAAGTTCCTTCTTGGCTTAGAGTCTTGTTTACTTTTTCAGGTTAGAACTGATAGCTCTAATGGTTTTAAGAGATCATGGAGACAGGTCTGCTGTGAACCACAGCATATTTTGTTCTAAGTTTATAGACATTTCCTAGTAAATGCTGCTTCAGGGTTTATTGCACATCATGATCATAAAATCTTATAATTTTGAGTTGAAAGAAATTAAAGTCGGGCCTCCCTGGTGGCTCAAGGGGTTAAGCACTGCACTGTGGAGCAATCCGCAGCCTCTGCAGCACGAGTTCAATACCTGGCTGGCCAGAGAGAAACCCACATGGCGAAGCAGACCTCTCCTGTCTCTCCCGCTGCTCCTCTTAGCAGTGTATTTCAGTCTGCCTGCCTGTTCTGTTCCCGGCTCTGTCTCACCGCCCACCCCCCCCACCTCTGGCCTATACCCCAGCTCTTGTATGCATAAATAAATAAATCTTAAAAAAAAAAAAAGTTAAAGTCACCCACAGAAATGTCTGCAGTTTTATAATGGAGAAAACTAAGAATTGCTTAGTGACTTTTTTTTTTTTAAGATTTATTTATTTATTTATACAAGCACTGGGTACAGTCAGAAGCACGGGAGGGTGAGAGAATTCACCAGAGCCAGAGCGGGGAGCAGAGCAGGCAGAAGGACCGAAGCACACTGCTGAGGGGAGCAGCGGGCGGCAGGAGAGGTCTGCGCGCCATGTGGGACCCTCCTCCGGTGGCCGGGGAGCAGCCGGGGATCGAACTGGTGCCGCAGAGGCTGCAGGCAGCTCTGCAACCCAGCGCTCAACCGCTGTGCCACCAGGGAGGCCCTGCTTAGTGACTCTTAAGTGACTTGCCCAGGACCTCTGTGGGTCACCTGTTTAGTGTTTTTATGCAGCATCATTCTGGATTTGTGATTGAGTGATAAAACGACAAAGAAGATAGATGTAGATCTTATGAAGCCAAATATCCATTTATTCAAATAGTTCTGAAAAGTCTGGTGTATTTTTGAGTAGAATATTTAGAGATTAATTAAGAGGATTTGCGGGTCCAGCTATTATCTTGGCCATTAGAAAAGGTAATGTCTTGGGCCTCCCCGGTGGCGCAGCGGTTGAGCGCTGGGTTGCAAAGCTGCCCGCGGCCTCTGCGGCGCCGGTTCCATCCCCGGCTGCTCCCCGGCCACCGGAGGAGGGTCCCACATGGCGCACAGACCTCTCCTGCCGCCCCCTGCTCCCCTCAGCAGTGTATTTCGGTCCTTCTGCCTGCTCTGCTCCCTGCTCTGGCTCTGGTGAATTCTCTCACCCTCCCGCGCTTCTGACTGTATACCCAGTGCTTGTATAAATAAATAAAAATAAATCTTAAAAAATGTGTGGACATTACCCTTTTTTTTTTTTAAAGATTTATTTTTATTTATTTATACAAGCACTGGGTATACAGTCAGAAGCGCGGGAGGGTGAGAGAATTCACCAGAGCCAGAGCAGGGAGCACAGCAGGCAGAAGGACCAAAATACACTGCTGTGTGGAGATTTCTGGACCTACTTAACATAGAGCTTCCATATGATCCAGCAATTCCACTCCTAGGTATTTACCCAAAGGACACAGAAACATCAATTCCAAAGAACACCTGCACCCCTATGTTTATAGCAGCACTATTTACAATAGCTAAGCTTTGGAAACAACCCAAATGCCCAAAAATAGATGACTGGATCAAGAAGATGTGGTACATATACACCATGGAATATTACTCAGCATTCAAAAAAGATAAACACATGCAATTTGCAGCAACATGGATGGCGCTGGAAGGGATCATGCTCAGCGAAATAAGCCAAAAAGAAAAAGAAAAATACCGGATGGTCTCACTCATAGCAGGAATCTAGAAAACTTAAATAAGGGACCAGAAAAATGAATAACTATAAGAAAGCGAAAATCAAAATCAACAAAAAACTATGAACCAGAGACACTTGTTGGGGGGTGAGGGGCAGGAGGGGAGGGATTGGGGTCAGAATGGGGGGGTTGCAATTGTATGGGGAATATAAAAATAAAATTTATTATTAAAAAATATATATGGCGTTTCTAGTGCAAAAAAAAAAAGGGGTAATGTCTTATAGAAGGAGAGTGATAAAGCTGCTTTTCCTTGGTCCTTGCTACAATGGATATTCCAGAGGTTATGGGTCCAAGTATCTCTTGCTTATTAAGTTAGCATCTTGCCTGCTATCAAGTAAAATATCATTGTACACATGAATGCCTGTTGTATGAAACAAACTATGGTTTATTTTGTGAAAGGCCTGTGTGATTGCCTGGCATTTCTTTGTGTTCCTTTTATTAGGAGAAAATCCACTTTACAAAGCACCCCTAGCTTAATTAGACCTTAATGGAGGTTAACACATATTAAGAACAGCAACAACAAGAAAGCATTGACAGGGGTGACAGATAAAAATATGCTTTTGTATAACTTTGAAATTGAGATTTAAGACAATCAAAGGCTCAAAGAAGTGAGCAATTTTGAGCTTACCCTTTACTTGCCTGTACTATGTGCCTGTATTACTCTTGACTGATTTTGGGGGCACAGCACAGTTTGTAATAACTCTGCCTGTTGCAGTCTGCTCAAGTTCAGTTGCTCAAGTTCAGTTGCCCACCTGGATCCAGAGAGCTTCCTAGAGGCTTGTACTTAAGGCCTGCTGTCTCCGGTCATCATCAGGGCTCTGACTCATACCTGAGTTGGAATAACCTGTCCTTGTCTTGTTCTTGCAACAGGGAGAAAGTTCTCTTCACACAGTCTCACAATGGGAACAAACTCTCATGTCAGGTATTATTGATGGCTAATACATAAGGTACTTCAGAGCAGACATTCTGCAAATCCTGACATGGGACTCTGAGAAAAGTTTTTATTTCCTCTTTTCTTTTGACTTTTTTCTTAAGTCTTAAAAAATTACAGGCTGTGAATTCAAAATAATTACAGCCTTTTTATTTTATAAAAGAAAGATAATATTTCATGGGATCTCTACTGGTCTGTATTATGTTTAGTTTCTACAGACATAAGGTACTTGCATTTTTAGTTGTTCCTCTAAAGAGTTAGTTTTGAATTAATTATATAGATACTTTAATTACATAGTCTGTTCAACAAGTAGTTATAGTTTCATATGGAATACATTTAGCCATTCTTGTATTTCCTTTCAGAGGAGTCAGGCTATAAATGTAGTATTGGTTCTCCCAAGGCAATCATTTGAAATTTGCCGTTGTTACTGAATTCTTTTAAAATTTTATTTAGTGTTTTAAAGAAATTTCAAAAAAAAAAGTACTTACATTTTAGAAAAAAATAAAAATTCCAAAACCTGCCACTCAGATAAGCTTTTTTGTTAATATTTTAGTGTTTATTACTTTAGATTTTGTTTTATGCATATAAGGCCCTATATAATTAATTTTTTTTTTTTAAAGAGCACAGAACATAATACTGTTTTATAAATCTGACTTTTTTTGCCAAGTGAGTCTTCAAAATTTTACCTCCATTTAGTAATGCCTTTTGGTTAGGACAACATAACTTTTTATGATACATAGTTTATTAGAGTATGGATAAATAAAAGTTTATCTGGTCCTCTAGTGCAGAACCTATATATTGCTTGTTTTTCCTCCTATAAGTGGTCATATTATGAATATATTTGTGCTTCCATTTTTGGTACTTTCCTGATTATTTCCTCAGGAGACTGTAAATGGTATTATTATCTGAAAGTTTTTCACATTATAAGCTTTTGGATACTTATCTATTACATGATTTAAAAAACGCACACTGTATGTAAATGGAAACATCATAAATCTGCTCAGTTGCTTTTCTAGGCAGGTAAATTCATAGATTTCTTGGAAAATACATGGTGCTGGGGATTATAGTATACTTAAACAATATTTCTAATTGTTAGGTTTCTTTCAGAGCATCATAGACATTTTGGCTGCCAAATCCCAAAATTTGCTCTGGAAATTATGATGTGGAAGGCACCTTAAATAAATGAAAGGTAGGCCCTGTGGATGAGACAAGTTTTGTTATTTTGTGTTTACCATTGTGTTGAAGCAAATTTTGAAAATCCTTACAAGTAAAGTATGGTCTTTTTTTCCATTATGATTAAAATACTTTTGGGGACTCCCTGGTGGCCTAGGGAGTCTCAGTGCTATCACCACTAAGGCCTGAGTTCTTTCTCTGGCCAGGGAGCTAACCCACATAGGGTGCAGCAGACCTCTCCTGTCTCGCCCACTGTTCCCTCAGCAGTGTATTTCAGTAAATCCGTCTGTTCTGCTCCTCACTCTGTCTCTGGTGAATCCTGTCACCCCCTGCCCTTCTGGTCTGTACCCCAGCTCTGTGCATAAGTTAATCTTAAAGGAAAGCCCCCAAAATTTCTGAAGATGGATCTTGTACCGCTTAGTGTTTATAAAGATTTCACATGTATAGTATACTCAGTGTTTTTTTATCGGTTAGGTCAGCATCAATGAAACCAACAAAACTAGTTTATCTTTGCAAAGACTTGTGATAACAAGTTCATAACTACACTCCTTGGGGAGTGCAACTTACTTTTAAGATTTTGCTTCAGGCATCTCTGTGCAGCTTTGTGCTGTGAGCCTTCCAGAGTCTAGACATGAAACTGGTTTAACATTAATTCTCAGCTTGACAACTTTTTAGATAGCCTCTTTGCATTGTCAGATATAAAACCTGCAGAATTAGAACCATGCTCAGCATATTCCTTCCTTCTCTATTTACCCCTTTTTTCCCATGCCTCTTGGTCCATACAAGAGAGTCATTATCATAAACATTTTATTGATTAGATTTGTATTTAATAAAATTAAGCCTTGTTAATAATTAGTGAAAGCTAAATCGAGGGAAATTATAGTTAATGGAGCACTGGATTGAAGAACAGGAGAAGGGCAAAGTTCTTAAAGGAAGGCATAGATAAAGGATCTTGTCTATGTATTATCTTACTGATCTTTGACTTTATAATTAGAATATGCCATCCAAAGCCTCAGTTTCAGGGTAATATTTAAACACCTCTTTTCTTGGTTATACCACAGGTAATTTAGAAACAGAGATGTTTCTAAATCTGTATTTCTGCCTAAACCTTTTATGCATTATATATCTCTCACACTGTATATAATTTAGTGTAGATTTATATTGATAATGATTTTTAAATCTTTTTTTCCTTCAGAAATACAATATTTTGGTCTATATGTTGTATTTACTTCAAAGATTATGTTAAACTTGAAATAATCCTCACTAAATAATCTTCACTAAATTAAAGAAATTATATGTAATACTGCATATAAAATTTCAAAATGAGCAATGGAAAAAGAATTCTTGTTTAGCAACAAGTTGCTTCATAAAATTACTTTTCTAATACGGTTTTTTTTTTTTTTTTTTTGACTAAAGGGTAAGAAAAAAGGTGTTGGGATTTATCAGCCTACATAACTAAATTATTGTAAGGGAATGAGGGGAGAACCCATGAGATTCAGTAGTGTCAATGAGTGATCCCTTCATTAGGAATCCTTTTTGTTTTACTGTATCTCATTCATTGGTCTCACTCCTTGCTACAGTGGTTTTCTCCAAATGACTTAGAAGAGAGTGACTAACTGCCCCAAGATGATGTTCTTCTGGGTCCCATTAATCAAATTTCCCAAAGGACTCTTGATTGGGTTATCCTTTGTTCCTGCAGGTGGACAGTGGTTAGTCAGACATGAATAATGGGTAGGGGTCAGTCAGGGCACTGATCTGTAGTCCTAACAGAACCACGTAGGATGAGAGGATTCTAAATAAATAAAGACAAAGATGTTACCATAACATCATAAACTGGCAGTTTTAAAAAATAATTTTTTAAATTATGGTAAAGTATACAACACAATTTACCATCTTGACAGTCTTTAAAGTTCAGTAGTGTTAAGTATATTCACATTATTGTGCAACCTATCTGCAGATTCTTTTCATCTTGCAGAATTGAAGCTCTCTTCTGTTAAACATCAACCTCCCTGTTCTCCCCTTGTTCAGTCCCTGGCAACCACCACTCTACTTTCTGTTTCTGTGAATTTGATCATGCTAGTTACCTCTTTATATAATTGGAATCATGCATTATTTTTCCTTTTGTAATAGACTTACTCAGCGTAATGTCCTCAAATCTTGTCCTTGTTGTAGTTGTGTCAGAATTTTTTCCCTTCTTAAAGCTGAGTAATATTTTATTGAATTTATATACAACATTTGCTTATTCATCAGCAACCAAAAGTTGCTTCCAAAGTTTGGCTACCAAACCCTTTTTCTTGATTTAATAAAAGAAAACAAATGTGATTTGTTTGCCTTTTTTTTGCAGTCCTGCCATCAGTTTTGTTCCTTTTACTAAAAATAATCTGATGAAAAAGTCTTAAAAAGGAAAGACAACCTAGCTTTGTGTCTATAGTATAAAAGCAGAGTAAATGATAAATTTTCTGCTCACTTAGTTTAGTGTGCAAGTACTGTATAAGTCTCCAGAAAGCACCACCATGCTGCCTGTACCACAAGTTTTGCATCAAAATAGTCAAAATAGTCCATACTGGCTCTCTAGCAAACAGCTGGAAGAAGAAAACAAAGTTATTTTCATCCAGTGTTAAGCAGTGATAAATCCCTGTAGGAAGTATTTATCGTGTCATCTTTCTCCATTAAAATCTAGATCCATTGTCTTCTTCATGTTTTATGTTAAAATACCCATTTCCATCCACGATATATTGAATTTCATCACTCACATGTTCCTTATGGAACATCTTAATCTTTTCTTACATTTTGGTAGCTTATCTTTGCGTATACTTACGTTTAATCAGAAGTAGTTTCTCTTTGAATTTATCTAGTTTTGGATCATTCTCATTTGTCAGCAGTCTGCTTCTAGTAAAAGATGCCGAGCTGATGCAGTTAATCCAGCTGACTGAGTTTCAGTTTGTAGAACTTCATTTGGTTCATGTACCACATCTCCACCATCATTCCTGTTTCACCTGGAGAATGCCTACAAGTGTGGGATAAAGGAAGGGAGCATTGATAGCTGACTTCAGGCTCTTCATTTGATCTTTGGATTTACACATTACTGCTAAATCCAGGTACCTGGATTCCTGTTGGGAATCTGATAGTAACGGACTTTGAGACTAAGTCATCTCATGCCTCCGAGCTTTGGTTTCTTTATTTGTAAAATGAAGGTCTTTTGTAGGTGTTTGAATATCACAGCTCTGAGGCCCACCTTCTACCCCTAATTTGTCTGAGAAGAGGAGCAGAGGACTCTGAAAGGATGTCCATTTTCTTTTTTTGTATTATAATTATGGGAAATTTGAAGTAATTGTTGACTGACTTCACTTAATTTTTTGTCCATAAAATACAGGCTAAATAATCTTTATTTTATCTTTCATTTCTGATTAGTACCAGGGTTTGTTGGCTTGTATATGTTTGTGCACGCACGCACGCACACACACACACACACACACACACACAGTATTTGTTTCAGATAGCTTTGGACTAGAATTTTTGTATTTTGCTTTCCATTTTCTGTATTTTGCTTTCCATATTTTTAAAAATCAACTTTCTGTTTCCACTAATTGAAGTGTCATAGTGTTTGGATGGCCTGGCAACATGTAATGTTTGTGAATATTTATGTTAAATGTCTGCACGATTTTGTGTGTGTGTGAACTCATATTTTATGTTTTCCAAAACAGTGAAGCTTAACATTATTGAAACATAAAAGTATATTTGCATATTGGTCTATTTAGGAAAGAGCAGTAGGGAGACCCATACTCTAGGCTAGTTTCTTATTTCCGTACCCCTTTTACTGACTTGTGCAGCATGCACATGCTGTTGGTATAATGCCATCTGAGTTTCAGAGTGCAGATTGAAACCAGGTAGTTTTTTGTGAGTTCTTTTTTTTTTCTATGGGGATTATATCCATGACTCTCACTTCACAAATTGCACATGTACTGTGTACCTAACTCCTATGTATTTGATTGTATTGCTCCCATTTAGAAATAAGGAAATAAAGATTATGAAGATACTAAAACACCATCTTCATCATATAAAGATATAGCTTCTTCTCTGACTTTATTTTTAAAGATTTATTTATTTATGCATACAAGAACTAGGGTGTAGGCCAGAGGTGTTGGTGTGGGGGGGTAGAGGATTTACCAGAGACAGAGTGGGGAGCAGAATAGGAAGATCTACTGAAATACACTGCTGAGGGGAGCAGTGGGCGAGACAGGAGAGGTGTGCTGTGCCATTTGTGGGTTAGCTCCCTGGCCAGGGATCGAATTCATGTTGCAGTGGCTGGTGATTCCTTGATAGCACTGTGTCTTTAACCCCTGTACCACCAGGGAGGCCCTCTTCTCCAATTTTAGAGCTCATGCTTTATACCTCTAAATCCCTCTGTGTGTTAGCTCCAAACCAGTGACTCCAAAGTTTTCTAACTTGTTAAGGTTTTATGAATTTGGAATTATGTATTAGAGTTGGTGTGGGATAGATGTTTCAAGTTCTTCCATTGTCCAATGTAATGAGCAGTAAGCTGCCATCTGCTATTCGCAAATGTATGATCACTCTTAGAGGTGTGCATTGTGCTTGTGCACACGCGCACACACACACACAAATGCAAAGATCCATTGCTCACAGAATCATCTGGCATTCTCCTGTCTGTAGAAAAGAGGGTTGGTGATAACCAGAACAGTGTGCCATGGGGCAGGGATATCTTTGGGGCAAAATATATTGACTTTCAGATAGTAGTGCTCTTAATATATATGCACCAGTGGAGTCCCTATAAAAAGAATACTAGGTGGATCTTCAATTTAGTTCAATTAATTTAATATTACATATAAGATAATTATAACATTAATTAAGAATGCCAGGGAGGGCAGATCCCCCTGATTCTGTTCTGCAGTATGAGGATACATGTCCTGAGATGTGTTGTAGCTGTCTACCTCTGCCCTCATCACATTCCTGCGTAGATATACAATATTAAGAAGAGGGACTGTATGGGAAACTTTAGTTTTTCAGTTTATTTTGCAATGAGCTCTTATTTTTAGCTGAGAAACAAAAAAGTATATGGTCTAGTGTTGAGCAAGACTTTATTTATTAGTCTCATTTAGAGCTAATCGTGTTTTCAGCTTTATAAATGGTTCTGGTATTGAGGGAAATGGAGCAGTAAAATCAAACTGAAACTTGACCATTAAGTTCAAACTAATAAAATCATCTGTGTGCCTTCATATAAGGCTGATGGTCTTGATCCAACTTTCATAAATGAAACATGGCATCAAGGGTTCGGACAAATGTAAGTGCTTCTGGGTATTTTTTTCCAACTAGGTTTATAGGCCAGAGAAAGATTTTGCTGCTGTCCCATTATTACTAGGCCAACAGTTGGTAAGAGCATTTCTGTTATCAGTGGGAAAAAGGCATAAAAACATACATTGTAGGGCCTCCCTGGTGGCGCAAGGGGTTAAGCACCACACTATGAAGCAATCTGCAGCCTCTGCAGCACAAGTTCACTCCCTGGCTGCCCAGGGAGCAACCCACATGGCACAGCAGACCTCTTCTGTCTCGCCTGCTGCTCCCCTCAGCAGTGCCTTCAGTCTGTCTGCCTGTCCTGTTCCCCGCTCTGTGTCTGGTGAATCCTCTCACCCCCCACATCTCTGACCTGTATGCCAGCTGTTGTATGCATGAATAAATAAATCTTTAAAAACAAAATACATTGTATCTAAAATTTTGGATTAAAGGGCCATTTCTTGCATCTTTGTATAAATGAATTGTAAAAATCTTTTAATTTGAAATGACTATAGATTAACAGGAAGTTGCAAAGATATTATAGAGAATCCCATGTTGATACTGGAGAGTAAGGCTGTGGTTCTTACTGTGATGTTTGTGAGTTGGGGAGGGAGAGGGTGTGCCCTTGGCTTCTGGGGCAGCCATTTCTGCCCCAGCTGTTTCTGGGACAGCTGTCCTAGGTATTGAGACACACAGTGTTCTAGAATCCAGTAAATGGATCCTGTCATGTCACACTCCGAGCTTTCCTTCTTTATTTGTACATCACTATGGCCCTGGTGTCCATTGAACAAATGCAGTCATGCAGTGACTTGTCAGGGACTTCCCCTCTTCTTCTCCCTTAGTTTCAGAGATGAACCATTATTGCCTTTGTAGGCGACTCTGTCATCAGCATCTCAGGTATTCAGTCACAGCTGGAAAGGCTGGACCAACAGCAAATGACTGCCAGAGACCCAGATAATTTCTGATTCTGACTGACTAGGTGGAAAGTTGGAGACTTGGTTTAAAATGAATTATGATCATTCTAGTTTCATCCTCTGATGGACAAAGGAAGAGGAAGGTCAGAAATCTATTTAAGTACTTTTAACACTCTCCAAGTCTGGTGCTTTAGTTTGGTCACAGTAGATGTGAGATTAAAAACCAGTTTATTCGCAGCAGCATGGATGGAGCTAGAAGGAATTATGCTCAGTGAAATAAGCCAGAAGGAAAAAGAAAAATATCGGATGGTTTCACTTATAACAGGAGTATAGGGGAACCAAATAAGACATCAGTGTAAAAAAATAATAACAGTACAAAACACAACAAAGAAAAAACAGACAATTATAAACCAGAGACATCCTGCAGGGGAGGAGGAGGGAGAGGGATCAGAGAGAGGGAGGGAGGAGCACAGGGGACTGTGGTGATGGTGCATGGGTGTCTTGGGGAAGGAGATTCTATGGGGACTCAATCTGAGGGGGTGGGGGAAGCAAATATTGTCTAAAAAATGTAAAAAATGATAAATGTTAAAAAAAAACAGTTTATTTTGTGTCATCCCAAAGATGCCAGCTGCCTCTGTAGTCCCATTTGCTAAAGGGCAATCATGGAAGAATCTCCGCTATTCTGTTTTAGAGGGAGTGGTGTAGATCCTTGTGGCTAGAATCAGATTGATCGTCAAGTCATTGGCTTCATAGATTGATCATGAATCTCCCTGTATACTGCTATGGCCTTGAACTCTGGGAGCTCCTGTTGCTGGACGCTCATTCATCTGTTGAATACGGTCTGTGTTCTAAGCACTAACTAAGACATAGAAATGAGTAAAAACACCTCCTCAGTCCCTGGTAGAGTCTGATGGGTGACATTTACAATGCAAAAACAAGCTAAGGTTGTAATAACATACCTTAACAGAGTACTGTGAACAAAGAAGAGAGTTACTACATTTCTCTGGGGGAGTCAGGAAGACTTAACAGGGTAGATGAGACATTGAACTGTCCTTCTAGAATGAACCAGAATTCTTTATGTTCAATAACTGAGGAAAGGCAGAGCCTTGGGACTAGTAAGGGTTGAGAGGTCACCATGTGGGTTCATAACCCAAAGTTCCTATCTTGTTTTGTAAGTGGAATGTTGCTTTTACTCCTTTTACAGTTTTCTTCATTCTATGAACTCATCATGATGAATCACTGCAACTTCTAATTGCAGTGATGTTAGGTATTACCAGTGAGAGAACAGCCTGGCTCTTCACTGCCTGGTCCCCTGGCTGTGGCTCTCCATCCTTTATTCTTTCTTCTCCAGAACAACCTCATGTTGTGCCTTTGTGTCATTATTGAACAAATTTTTCAGGCCACAACTGGAGGAATTTTGAGTGAGGCCTCTTGTGATCCCACTAAAACCCTTTCTCACTGATCTCAGTTGGTGCCCAAGAACAGAGGCTGTTTTACATTTTTTTTTCCATGTCTCCATGTATTTTCTGTATTCCTCTGCCCCTCCTGGCTTTTGGTCAGCATTTTTCTTTCCTGATTAGGAACCCTAATAGTATCTGTGTGACTGTTTTGCCAGCTCCCCAGTTCCAGAGGTGTGCCTGAGTTAGACCCCTGACTGTGTGTCTTGTTAATGTATTTGTATTGAGTTAGTATCCATATTTATATAGTAATTGTATACTCTGTGCAATTGAAATTCCTAAAGGCAGCTTTGAATCATTCAAAGTTAGTCACTTCCATATGAAACAAAGTGAGTCTAAAGTTAAACCAAGGATTCTTTGAAAGCAAAAACTTTGTCTAGAGCAGTATGTTTAATGAAGCAAATAGATTGCTTTTGTGATGCCAGGAATAGACCATTCACTTTTTTTTTTTAATTTGAATTTTCTTTATATATATTTTTTATATCATTGTTCATTTTCAAACAATGTTTGCTTCCCCCCACCCCCGCCGTAGTTCCCACAGAATTTCCTTCACCAATGCACCCATGCACCATCACCACAGTCTCCTGTCCTCTTCCCTCCCTCCCTTTGATCCGTCTCCCTCCTCCTCCCCTGCAGGATGTCTCTGGTTTATATTTTTCTCTCTGTTTTGTTTTGTATTGTTAACTGTTTTTCCCCTGATGTCTTACTTGGTTCCCCTATATTCTTCCTATAAGTGAAACCACCTGATACTTTTCTTTCTCCTTCTGACTTATTTCATTGAGCATAATTCCTTCTAGCTCTATCCACATTGCTGCGAATTGCATGAGTTTATCTTTTTGATTGCTGAATAGTATTCCATTGTGTGTGTGTGTGTGTGTGTGTGTGTGTATGTATATACACATACATACATACCACATTTTCTTGATCCAGTCATCTATTTTTGGGCATAGGGTTGTTTCCAGGTTTTACCTATTATAAATAGTGCTGCACTAAACATAGTGGTACAGCTGTTCTTTTGAATCAATGTTTTTGTGTCCTTTGGGTAGATCCCTAGGAGTGAAATTGCTGGGTCGTATGGTAGCTCCATCTTTAGTAGACTGAGGAACCTCCAGACAGCTTTCCATAGTGGTTGCACCAGTTTGCACTCCCACCAGCAATGTAGGAGAGTTCCTTTTTCACCACATCCTCGCTGACATTTGTTGTTGCTATTGTTTTTTGGTATGTGCCATTCTTACTTGGTGGTATCTTACTTGTAAGGTGGTATCTCGTTGTTAGACCATTCACTTTTTATACTGTCTATCTTGCCCTGTTGTCAGAGACATGAAAATCCTTTGAAGTGAATTATGACACTGTAGTTTTGTGGAAACCAGTATGATAGAGCTTCATGAGGAGGTAGGGCAGCCATTCTGTCCTTTGAACTTCATTGATGATTGAGCATCAATCAGCACCTTTCCTGGGGGGATCTTGATGGGAGGATGCAGGTGGGTGGTGCATAATGTCCAGGACATGGTGGAAACATGTGAAAGACCTTTTGGAATCTTGCTTTCAGGCAGTGTTGTGCAAGACCCTCAGAAATTTCTTCACTTCCTCTAGAAACGTGTGCAAGAGGGGCTTAATATCACTCATGCAAAGATTACTCAGGAGCTGAAAAATGCTGTACTCATGAATAATTTTGCTGACCTAGAGATTGGTCATATTTGAAGTCTGGATGATGGCCATTGTTATTAAAAAGGTGCTTCCTGGGTCCAGAAATCTAGCAATTTAGATGTTCAAAGCAGAGGGATCAGAGCCTTTTGGTCTGCTCTTTCGCAGGTAAGGGAAATGGTCTACTATTTGTAGAACTTTCAGTAACACTTCTTTGCACCTTGGTTTGCCCATCTGTAAAATGGAATAATGGTGGTACCCACCTGTGGGATGACTCAGAATTAAAGGAGTTAGTATAGGTAAAAGACTTGACACGATGCCAGACACACATACTTAACACTAATGTGTTTATTTAGACTGATTTTCCTTGTTATTCTTATTTTCCCCCAAGTTCTTGTAGTCATTTAGAAAACGTAACTCTTCTATGGCTTTACGCTTTATCAGTAGTGGTCTTAAGAATTCTTAATGGGGGAGAATAACCTTTGGTTCTCAATTCCCTTCTCTTACCTTTGGAGTAGTGCAGGAGTAGAGAACAGTGCAGTCAGAAGTCAGTATGGAACAGAGGTGTAGAGTTGCAGACAGAGGCACCATTTGGAGCCAGTTAGTAGTGTCCGGTATATAGTTGTCCTGTCAGGATTATTTGATGATAGAGTAAATGTTTTATTCCATTTTGCCAATTGAAAAAAAAAAACCACCACCACCAAAGCCTTAGTATCAGGAGAGGCTGAATAAAGGTATATGAAAATCCTTTCCACTATCTTTGCAGGTTTTCTGTAATTCTAAAATTCTTTAAAAATAAAATTTTTAAAAATCAGGGGAGATGGGAGTTTGCTAAATGGTTAAAGTTTCAGCCAAGCAGAATGAAAATGATGATGTATGTATAGTAACAATGCTGTAACATACATTTAAAAATTGTTACGAGGGTGAATTTATGTGTTTTTATCATATTAAAAAAAAGAAAAGTTAAAAAGCCCTAGCAACAAAGCTGGTTTGACTATGCTTGGCACATAGTAGATGCTTAATAAATGCTTGCTGGATACAAGACTGAGTTAGGTTTGATCCTGACAGTATGTATAGGTTTTAGGTTATTTCTTTTATAAATCTTCTTTGCTATTTATCAAGAGGAATAAATCTTCCTAAAGAGTTGGTATGAGCATTATAACATTAAAGATTACCAGACTCTGATCCAGTATGTGTTTAATGCTCCAAATTTTAGTTGTTATTATTATCATAATTATTGATAGTTTTGATATTCTGTTTGGACATTCCTTTTTTTAAGCACTATCCTTTTTTAGATATTATGATTAGTGGACTTAGGGCTGAATTTCTGTCATGCATTGTATTTACTTAGGATAAAGTTCTGGGTTGTCACATGGTTTCTATCTTTTGTCTTTGCTTCATTACTATATTGCCTCCAGATACTTTGTAACAATTTGTCATTTCTTACAGTGGTGCAAAAAGCAGATTTTTAATAGGCAGAGATGAAAGGGTGACAGAGGGATAAGCCCTCTACACAAAACCATTATATTAAGATTAAAGGTTTAGGGGGACCCTCTAAATGCTGACCTGAGCTCCCAGAGTTGATCCCCATGGGCACAAACAATCAAATAGCTGTGCCAAATAGTTGTGTACCACATTGCTTTGTTAGGGTGCACTGAATTACTTTCATACTGTAGCTTTGTGGACTCAGATGCTGGCACCCAGGGTAGACAGCTGGTCCAACTGTATAGACCTTATTGTTGACAGATAGGGGAATAGAAGGGGAGGAATTTTGCATAGGCCCTCCCTCCCCATAGGAGTTGTAGCCTGGTTGGATTGTGGGTAAGTGGGATGGGCAGGTAGTACAGATCTAATTAAAAAGTACCTTTCCTTATGAATATAAGAACTTGAAAATAACTTTGAGGGTATCTGGTATATATGTAGTGGGTTTTGACTCTTTGGAAGCTAGGAAATTCTATTTCAAATCCAATCCCACATTGAACTTCAGGCATAGTATCATAACTTGTAAGTATTGTAACATTTATTTATGATAAAGTCAAGAGGACAATGTAGCTGACTTAATGAGCACTGACTTTTGCATTGGGTTCCAAGTGGCAGTCTCAGTCACCTGCAGGTTTCATTACCCAATTTACTTATGAGTTTAGTTTGTATTCCGAATTTCAAACTTGTAATTTGAATTTAGGTTGTAAAAATCTGTTCCCTCTGGTTAAATAATTGCAGATACCTTACTACTAACCTACCCTGCAGTTTTAGGGTACTCTTCAATTAAATTGACCCAGAAGTCTGATAGGGGGAACTTTTATCAAAATAAAGTGACAATACTACCTTCTCTGTGACACAGTGGATGGTAGATGGTAATGTGTTGTTGCCTTTTTTATTCTGATGCAACTTTTTGTGAATTAATTTGCAGATGTGCAAGATTTGCCTGGCATTTAATTGAGTGTGCTCTGAGTGTGCTTAGGAATATACTTACATGAGCGGTTTTAAGGGAGAAGGCAAATATACAATTGAATTTAATAAGTAGAGTCCCAGCTTTCTTCAGAATTAGTGACATATTTACAAGATGTTCAAATATAACCTTAGAATTGATGAGAACAACTTTATTCTGAGGTTTGCAGAAAGATAATGTGAACACATTGATCTTCAATGGCTAAATTTTGTTATAAAATTTGAGTTTTTGGGGGGTTAATTATAATTTTAGAAATTGTTAAAATATATTAATTAAATTTGAATAAACTTTCCCCAGAATTTTGTAGTACACAAACTTTGTGATTTCTTAGAACATTGCTTGAAAATCCTTAACTGTTACATATTACCACCTTATTTGGAAATTATGAAATTAGGGGAAGTGACTTTGCCTAGATAGGTTACTCTGAAATTTCTGGGAAAGCTGAGAGATGAATAAATGGGTCTCCATAGGCTTTTCTATGTTATTTTTCTCTATGTTGTTTTCTTTTTTTTTTTAAATTTCTTTATTTGTATGTACTTTATATCAGGTGTAGTCCCCATAGAATTTCCACCACCAGTTCACCTGTACTCCATCATCTGTGTTGTTTTTCTCTGCTGAACAGTTAGGACTTCTACAAGGTTAGGGAGGTGGGAAACTTGCTCCCCCTGGTTATGTGTGTGCATGTTGTCTAGACACATGAATGTACCCCTATGTACCCATTTACACACTGGCCCCCATGAGAGCTAGCCTCAGGTAAGGAGGTGAAGTGTGTGGCTCAGCCTGAGCCTACCCTTCCTGGCAGTGCTGTTTTTCCTGAATCTTCTTTGCCACCCTTTGCTACATGAAAATTTAATTTCTCAAGACCCAAATAGCAGGTTTCTCAGACCCAAATATCTGATAAGTAATAGTAGCTAATTCAATAAACTAGTCTGGGTTAAAGTGTGGTAGTGAACTCTGTCTTGTTGCCCCTCCCTGTTTTTGTATTATCTCATGAATTAGAATGTTTTCACCTCAGGTGCCTGTTTCAGGGATTATAAGTATGTTCTTAATAAGTGTTTCTTGTTTCCTGAGATTCCAAGGTGTAGAGACCCAGTTTTAAGAAATGAGACCAACCTTCCTCTGGGTTGCTGGTGGTCTGTATTTTGCCTTTGTGACAATTAGAAAACAGTGTTTTGTCTGGGTGGGACAACCCAGTGGGGGGGGGGGCAGGATCGGAGATGACCTGGCTTGCAGCAGGCAGGCGGGATTTCAGCCAGTGCTTCCTCACCTCGTTTGGGCACTCTTGGCAGTACTCAGTCTGCTCAGCCATACACTGTAGTTCTGATCCTGCCTGCTATCTTCCAGCCAGATATAATGACTTCATTGTTTTACATTACACATATTTTTCGTTGTGGGTATTTAATAGATGTTTTGGTTGACTGATAATTTGGAGCTGACCAAATAGAGAAAGTGTCAGTTTGCAGGGTGACACCTGTTCTCATTGCAGCAGTGACCATACGTTAACTTCAGCATTTCATCGGTCATTTATTAATTCAGCAGATATTTCTTGACAAGCTCTTTCTGTGTAGAAGGAGGCAGGGTACCAACAAATATTTATTGAGCATTGATTGTGTGCCAGCCTTTTGGCTCCATGAAATACCATGATGAAAAAAATCAGATACGTTTCTTCACATTTGTAGTGAAGGAGATAGAGCCCAAATCAACACACAGACCAATAAGTAACAGAATTCTAGGTTCTGATAAGTGCCCTGTGGAAAACAAACATGGGTGTGGTAGGGTACGAATAGGAGTTGGGGAAGAAGAGGACACTGAAAATAGGATCTGGGTGACAAGAATCCTCTTGAATAGAGTTGATGGGGAACCAGCCCTCTGAGATGAGCACATAAGCAGATCCAAAGAATGGTGACGAGCTGGCTTGTAAAGAGCAGTCAAGGCAACTTGAACAAAGGTAAGAAATAATTTTCTGAAGTATATATTACTATCCTTGTTTTAGAGATGAGGAAACTAAGACACAGAGGAGTAAATAACTTCCCTGAAATTCACAGCTGGTAAATGTTAGAGCAGGGATTCATTCAAACACAGGCAGTTTGATTCCAGACTCACTTAGTATCTACAATGCTGTGGTGCCCATGAAAGCTGGATTATGTCAGGTCTCAGGTTCTTTTTTTTTTTTTTTTTTTTTTTTTTAATTTTCTAGAGGCATGTCTTATTTATTTATTTATTTATTGTTTGTTTGTTTGATACATGCACTGGGTACAGTCAGAAGCGTGGGAGGGTGAGAGAATTCACCAGAGCCAGAGCGGGGAGCAGAGCAGGCAGAAGGACCGAAGTACACTGCTGAGGGGAGCAGCGGGCGGCAGGAGAGGTCTGCGCGCCATGTGGGACCCTCCTCTGGTGGCCGGGGAGCAGCCGGGGATCGAACCGGCTGCAGAGGCTGCAGGCAGCTTCGCAACCCAGCGCTCAACCGCTGCGCCACTGGGGAGGCCCAGGTCTCAGGTTCTTTATCAGTAAAATAGAATTAGTATGGGGATTAAAAGAGATAATGTATATAGAGTGACTGCATATCATTAGTTATTAATTATGTGGCCATTATGTCTAGTGGTGGTGGTGGTAGTAGTAGTTAGTATTGGGGAAGGATATAGGTGTAAAGAAAGAACTAATGCTTTGGAGAAGGAACATGTATATATTTAATTTACTGTGATGCAAGGAAGAGTGAGGTAAGAGCTTTGAGGAAGGTGCTGTCAAGGTTCTAAAGTGGGGTCAGTTCCTTCTAGCTGGACAATGAGGAGGGATTTGAGGGCAGGAGATTTAACTATTGACCTTGAAAGATGGGCAGGATTCATACAGGGCAGGATTCATACAGGGCAGGTAGGAGGGCCATTTCTTTCAAACCTTGTAGTATGTGCTAGAGCCAGGAAAGTAGAGGGTGGGGGCAGCAGCTGGCTATTCCAGGGAGAGAAGCAGGAACCAGGTAAAGACAGAGTCATGATAGGTTAGAGCCAGCTCTCAGCAGGGCTTGACACTATGTTGAAGCTTTTGGTCTTTTTGCATCAGGGAATATTTGGTCCTGATGTTCAGAGCTTGATCTAAATAGGGTCTAATTTTGGGTTTCTTCAAATCTCATATTGATCTCTAGGTCAATCAGTGAGACATGCTGTCTGTCCACCTTGAAGTGTTCCTTCTCTTCTTGGGTCCATGCAGAGAAGTACCACTCTACTTATCCCATTCCTCCATATAGTTTGTTTTACACGTGGCTGCAGACAAATAAGTAGCATAGGCTTTGGAGCTAGGTTGATGAGGGCTGGAATTCAGGCTCTGTTACTACCTTTTGAGCTATGTGTCTAAAGTACAAATAGTAAGTGCACAGGTGATTATAGTAGAAGTTAGTGGATTGCATGGTGTGGAAGGCTCTGAATCCTCACAGGAACTCTGAGCAACTCATACCCTTTTCCCATATTTCTGAGGTTAGAAAATCTAATGTGTTGGCAGGATTCATTGGAGCCATGCTGAGATGGATTTTAAAGCCATGCCCAGGCTCGGTAGAGCATCATGGCATGGTGTTACTTGCTGTACTCATCTTAGCCTGCCATTGTGGGACAGGAGCAATAGCATACTTTAAAGTGTTCCTGATTGTGAGTGAAATATCAGTAGCTTTACATTCTAGCCCAGTAGAGGCCATTCTCCTACCTACCTAAGAAAGAATGGAAGGAATTCTAGAAGAACTTCCACTCCAATTCCTCAGTTTTAATGAACACCTGTTTAGCAGCCAAGCACAGATCTAACCTTGGTACAGCTTTCTCCCATTATCTGAAAGTAGAGCATTCCTATTTGGTATGATTGGTAGGAGAGCATCTTGGGCATGCTGTTGCTGTTAATTTATATGTAATAATTCTTTAAAAAAGATTTATTTATTTATTTGTGCATACAAGAACTGGGGTATAGGCCAGAGGTGTGGGGCGTGAGAGGATTCACCAGAGACAGAGTAGGGAGCAGAACAGGTGAATTGACTGAAATACACTGCTGAGGGGAGCAGCAGGTGAGACAAGAGAGGTCTGCTGTGCCATATGGTCAGCTCTCTGGCTGGGGATCAAAGTTATGCTGCAGTGGCTGCTGATAGCTTCATAGTGTTGTGACTTAACCCCTTGCTCCACCAGGGAGGCCCCTATATGTAATAATGTTTGCGTGTGTCATACTCACAAAATAACCGACCAGATCATCCCAAATAGGAATGTTCTACTTTCAGATATTGGGGTAAACCTACACATGAACTCAAAGAGAGCAAGATTTTACTAGGCCTAACAATAGCACTCAACTGACTCAGTGATTTTCTGTGGGGCTTTGTTGATTGATGGTGGAGGTGGGTTGGCATTTAGAGGACATGGCCAGGAATACTGAAAATTCTTTAATTTACGGAGGCAGTCATGTATAAGGAATTTTTTCGTGGTCTCCATGATTTTCAGATTCTCTTCAGACATTCCTGTAGAGGAAAATCTGTTTATAGTTGTATGAGCCTACAACCTAATTTCATTTTACATAAAATATTTTCTGTATCATTTGGTTTACTTTGAATTTTCTAGGAATGCAACTATATAAACTAATGTCACTATATTAATATAGTATATATTATTAATATATTAATTTATTACTATTACAGTTATCTAATGTGTTATATAATATATAGTACCATTTTTCTTTATTTTGTTTGAAACTTTACCAAAAGCTCTTCACTATTTTTGTAAATCATGTTGCTGATGTTGGTGTGCTTGTATTTTGTTGCCAAGAAGAATATACCATTATCTGTGTTTGCATTTATTACATTCATGGTTATTCTACTGCTGATGCAAGTTTTAGATTACTTCATTATGTTTTTCTAATGTTCTCATGATAGAACAGTTACATATTAAGTATAGATTCTTATAATTTTTTTAAAATATTTTATTTTATATAATTCTGATATCATTTTTCATTTTTGCACAATGTATGCATTTTCATTTTGGTTATATTCCCCATACAATTGCACCCCCCTTATTTTGACCCTAATCCTTTTCCCCCCTGCCCCCCCTCCCCCCGTGTGTCTCTGGTTTATAGGTGCTTGTTGATTTTGATTTTTACTTTGTATTAATTAGTCTTTTTCCTGGTCCCTTAGGTTTTTAAAATACCTGCTATGAGTGAGACCATCCGGTATTTTTCTTTTTCTTTCTGACTTATTTCGCTGAGCATGATCCCTTCTAGCTCCATCCATGTTGCTGCAAACTGCATGTGTTTATCTTTTTTGATTGCTGAGTAATATTCCATTGTGTATATATACCACAACTTCTTGATCCAGCCATCTATTTTTGGGCATTTGGGTTGTTTCCATAGCTTAGCTATTGTAAATAGTGCTGCTATAAACATAGGGGTGCAGGTGCCCTTGGAATTAATGTTTCTGTGTAAAGTTATTTTTCAGACATTATGCTAATTTTCTTGAAATTTTGCTTGTAGTTTATATTACCTTTGGTTTTCACTTCAGGGTAGTAAAGGAGCATTAAAATAATGTTTAAAAAAGGGGAGGAGACTGGGACTATTGATTTAGAGCATTGGTTTCACATTGAGTGGCAAAGTACAGAGGGGACTTGAGGGAGAGTTAAAAGTCATGATGGTGTAGCCTTGATTCCAAACTCATTTGAGTTGAGTTGTTTTTAGTAGGGTTTTGAAGTTCTAGAAAATGGGTGTGTCTAAGTAGATATGAAGTGGTTACAGTGGTTTAGTCCACAGCAACCTGAGAATTGTAGCCTGAGGGACTTTAATTTTTGTCATATTCACCACAGCCAACCCATGGGAGTAGCCTCATGTGATCTGAACTAAAGTGGTTTTAGAGCATTAGAATATTCTTTTAAGACATTAAGGTTATCTGTTACTGCTCAAGAGTGATTTTTGTATTTTTAATCTTCTGCAGTTCTAATTAAATAATTATATAATTGCTTATAATCTCAGTATGGTAGTTTATAATCAGGCAGGATAATGAAGGAGTAATGAGGTTGGAAGTTAGAGAAACAGGGAATTCTTCCCCTGCAGCCATCAAATGAATAGGAGTCTGCCAGTGAATTGTGATATATACAGGGTGTATATATAAAATGTTTAACAAAGAAATAATTATGTTATATGTCAGTCATTGTAAGGTGATTGATGAAAATAGGTGGAGGAGGAGATTGGATTGGGATGGATCTTAAAGGGAAGAGTAAAATATGGAAAAGTTGTACTTGTTTCCGACTCCAGATTTCCATGCTGTTACTACAAAGCAATCACATTAACTTGTTTTCTGAATTTTCATTTATAATAGTTAATTGATCTTTTGTTATTAACTAATGTATGGTTTTATCTGTGCTTCATCCTTTAGTACAGTTAAATGAGAGAGAATTGGTTATAGAAACCTGCGCTCAGAAACCCACGTGCCCAGGGTCACACAACTCGTAAGTGGCAGGGTAGGATTTAACCTCAGGTTTGATGCCAACACCACTCCTTAAGGCTTTTCCATGCATTTGTTCTAGAAATGGTGATTATGATTAGCATTTTTATTCAACATTTTCTACCCAGATTATAAAGCAGATTTCATTTGGTCCAAGACTTGGAAATTAAGTTTTTTGACATGTAATCTATGATTATATTTATGTGAAGTATGGTTAGAAAGTTCTAACCCAGTTAGTAATTTAGCGACTTAAAGCATTTGACAAGCATGGTTAACCAAAAACCTAGATCATACTAAATGTTTGAAGTGGTAAGGACAAGAAAGATTTTTATATTGTTTCTAGTCAGCTTTTAAAAATGTGTTTGTAAACTGAGAAGCCTAGGTGAATGGCATTTATGCTACTGATGTTAGACTGGCCTTGGAAATTCCCTCATTGTGACTTCTTGTAAACTTGGCTGAATAAACTGACCGGGGATTCCAGCCCTTGTTGTATAATTAAAGGTAAGAATACAAAGTGAATTCCCATACCTCCAGCTATTGTAAAGTTAGTTGTACCTGCTAATGAAGGTGTCAAATCAATGAAAAACATCTTGTTTTTAAATAGGGAAGATCTGGCTGACTGTTCTCAAGTTAACTACAGGGAGGACATCTGATACTGTTTTTCTCCCCACTTCTTAAAAAAGAGACCCTTGCCATACCTTTAGTTGCTTTGGAAATTTTTGTCATCAGAAGTCCTATTTCTTAGGAAGGATTGCTGAATGTCTAAATGTGCAAAGAGATGATTGAAGGCCCTGCGATGCTACACATTACCTATGCAGTTCTGTGATTTGAGGCTCCTCTCGCTTTGCCTCCACTTACCCAAGTCATGCTGTAATGAGATTTCTGTTCTGAGAGAAGATTTCAAAAATGGTCTTCTTGGTAGGGAATTAAAGGTTATATATCTGCGCTCAAGCCCAAATGGATAGCTGTCTGGTTCTTATCCTAGCTGGTGTCTCTTCTCATTCCCGTTATTTCTGTTCTAGCTTCCCCTTCCATTGCCTGTCTAAGCTTCTGACCCACTTTGTGAAGGGCAAGAAAGGTGATGGGAGTGAATTGATTCTAGTCATGTAATTGGTTCTAATTTTGACTCCATCACTTATTTGTTGTTGTTGGAAATAGAATCTAGTCATTGGTGATGTTTGAGAAAGGGAGAAGTGAGTACCTTTTTTTTATGTACTGACTTTCTTTAGCTGATAGTTGCTTAGATCTAGCAAACCACGGACCAAAGGAAACAAATGAGAGTGGGAGAAGGGAGTTTTAGAAACATTCTTCTAGTCTAAAGTTTCTACAAAAGATTGAACTGCTCCTATAAGTAAAATTTACAGAAGGGGCCTCCCCGGTGGCGCAGCAGTTGAGCGCTGGGTTGCGAGGCTGCCCGTGGACTCTGCGGCGCCGGTTCGATCCCCGGCTGCTCCCCGGCCACCGGAGGAGGGTCCCACATGGCGCGCAGACCTCTCCTGCCGCCCGTTGCTCCCCTCAGCAGTGTACTTCGGTCCTTCTGCCTGCTCTGCTCCCTGCTCTGGCTCTGGTGAATTCTCTCACCCTCCCGCGCTTCTGACTGTACCCAGTGCATGTATAAACAAACAAACAAATAAATAAATAAAACATGCCTCTATTAAAAAAAAATTAATTATTAAAATTTACAGAAGATTGAACTATTCCCATAAGTAAAATTATAAGTTTCCAACAAATTTCATTTCAGTTACTTATTTTCTTATCCCCAGATCACAAAGCACTTTAGTGAGGTTTTATTTATTTGTTGGCTTGCTGTGCTCCTGAGAGGAGCCTTTATTTTCCCACCTGTCTCTTTGTCCCTTACTCCCTCCTTCCTCTTAAGCTCAGCAGCATCACTTCATTTATTAGTGTCCACTAGTTTTTATAAATATTTTGCTTTGTTGAATCACCCACTGTGTAAATGTCCAATATTTGTCTCTGTCATTTTTGTCTGACTTTTCTACAGACGCCTTTCATTTTGCTACAAATGGCAACATTTCATCTTTCCTAATGGCTGAATAATTTTCCATTGTGTTGATATGCCACATTTTATTAATCCAGTCCTCTGTCAGTGGGCACTCAGGTAGTTTCCATGTCCTAGCTATTGTAAATAATATTGCAATAAACAGAGTAGAACATATGATTTTTTGAGTTGATGGTATCATATTCTTTGGATTGATACCTAGAGTAGAATTGCTGGCTTATGCAGTGTTTCCATTTTTAGTGTTTTAAGGTAAATCCAGATTGCTTCCCAAATGGCTGTACCAGTTTAGATCCCACCAGCAGTGTAATAGGGTTTCTCTTTTGAGAAGGTTTTGGTTTTTAATATTCTGGGTGCAAGTCCCAGTTCCACCACTTGCTGAACGTATACTCTTGGGCAAGTCACTAAATTCTCTGAACTCTGATTCTTCATCTATAAAATGGGTCCAGTTATGTCTATCCTAAGGACTCTAGTGTGTCACTGGGAATCAGCTAATAGGTGTGAAGTGCTTCATGAACTTCAAAGAGCTATGAAAGCCTGAAGGATAATTGTTGCTATGGGTTTAAGGATCAGAAGTCTAGGTAACTGCATGGAGAATGTGAGGGTAGTTATATTTTTGGCAACTTCCTGTAGGTCCTCTATTCCAAAGCCCAGAAATCATTACTTAAGTTTTTTTCTCCCAAATGCGGTAGTCCTGAGCTGGTTTTTGGAATGTGTTCAGAACACATGCTGCACTTATTAAAGGGTTTTGGCACTCTGTAATGTGGGATTACTGGCACTGGAAGATGAAATGATAAAGGAACGTCTCATTATATTCAGATGTGTGAGTCATGCACATTTATGAGTTACTTTTAAAAATGGAATCATAATAAAGATGGGCTTGGGTCCAACTTACATTATTTCCCTTGGTTTTAACAGTTTTCAGGTCAAAAGTCACTGCATTTAACTGTCAGAGCATAGTATTTATTAAAAAACCTTTGGAACTTAAACTCTGTAAAAGCACCTGAATTTGAAACTCTCCTAATTTTCCTATCAATAGGATATTAAGATAGTTTTGCATTGGATGTGTCCCTATGTACTGTTCTTACTCTTAGTGAATCAGAAAACCAGGAACATATAATTTCTACAGCCCTGTTAGTTTTGGGAGGGGGGTCATAGTTATTTATTCCACTCACTTGTTTACAGTGGTCCAAAGGTAATATTAGAACTCACTTAGGGAGATAGACTCCACTAAGATTTATTAACTCTGAGAAGGATGAGAAAGCCCCTCCTCCTCTGTCAACAGTTTATTCTTTTCAGAATCACAATTCATTTACTTTAAGTCATTTTCCTCTGATTTAGTCCTTGTAAGATTTGGAAGTAATTTTTAAAACTAATCTTAATGTGACACCCTCTTTTATGTTTAAAAACTTCATTTAAATGGGTATGATCACAGTGGTGTTTTTTCTTTCCATGTGTGACTTTGTTTCCATTAATCAGGTTAGTCATATTTGTCATTCTCCTTAGAACTTTTTTTCTTCTGATTTCAGTTACTGTTTCTCAACAGACATCTGAGTTCTTCTTTGTGTCAGGCCCTATGCTAAGTAGGTACTGGGGATGGAAAGGCACTGAGTGATAAAAGGACTTTGTCTAAGAACTTTACTTTCTCTTCAGAGAATTTAATGTATGTGAATCAGGCCCGCCTCCATTTGACGTAGGGCCGTCATTGTGTTTTAAAGGAGAAAATGGAAGGTCAAAAGAATCGTGAGGGAAAGTAATGCTTAAAAAAAAATTCAATCTAGCTAAGGAGAAATGCATTACCAGTAAATGATGACACAAGCTGATAAAAGTTGAGGGTATTATTGCATAATCCACGCTGCTGGAGGTTTGCTGCCATTCAAGATCACCTTTAACGAAGTACAGTTGAAGCCTCCCTTGGTGGCGCAGATGGTTGAATGCAGCGCTGTGAAGCTGTCCCCAGCCTCTGCAGCGCTGGTTCAATCCCCTCCAGCTGGTGAGAATCCCACATGGTACGGCAGACCTCTCCTATCTCACCCACTGCTCCCCTCAGCAGTGTTTTTCAGTTGTCTGCCTGCTCTGTCTCTGGTGAATCCTCTCACCCTCCTGCGCATCTGGCCTATACCCCTGTTCTTGTATGCATGAATAAATAAATCTTAAAAAGAAAAGTACAGGGTCTTCCTGGTGGCGCAAGGGGTTAAGACGCAACCTATGAAACTGACCGCAGACTGCAGCACGAGATCAATCCCCAGAGAGGGAGCAACTCACATGGCGCAGCAGACCTTTCCTGACTCGCCTGCTGCTCCCCTCAGCAGTGTATTTCAGTTCCTGTTCTGTTCCCCATTCTGTCTCTGGTGAATCCTCTTTCCTCCCTGCACCTCTGGCCTGTACCGCCATTCTTTTTTTTTTTTTTTTTTTTTTTTTAAATATTAAATTTTATTTTTATATTCCCCCATACAATTGCAAACGCCCCATTCTGACCCCAATCCTTCCCCTCCCGCCCCCCCCACCCCCCAAAAGTGTCTCTGGTTCATAGTTTTTTTGTTGATTTTGATTTTCACTTTCTTATATTCATTTTCCTGGTCCCTTATTTAAGTTTTCTAGATTCCTGCTATGAGTGAGACCATCCGGTATTTTTCTTTTTCTTTTTGGCTTATTTCGCTGAGCATGATCCCTTCCAGTGCCATCCATGTTGCTGCAAATTGCATGTGTTTATCTTTTTTGAATGCTGAGTAATATTCCATGGTATATATGTACCACATCTTCTTGATCCAGTCATCTATTTTTGGGCATTTGGGTTGTTTCCAAAGCTTAGCTATTGTAAACAGTGCTGCTATAAACATAGGAGTGCAGGTGCTCTTTGGAATTGATGTTTCTGTGTCCTTTGGGTAAATACCTAGGAGTGGAATTGCTGGATCATATGGAAGCTCTATGTTTAGTAGGTCCAGAAATCTCCACACAGCTCTCCATAGTGGTTGGACCAGTTTGCACTCCCACCAACAGTGCAGAAGAGTTCCTTTTTCTCCACATCCTCGCCAACATTTGTTGTTGCTAGTTTTTTTAATATGTGCCATTCTCACTGGTGTGAGATGGTATCTCATGGTAGTTTTGATTTGCATTTCCCTGATTACAAGTGATGTTGAACATTTTTTCATATGTCTGTTGGCCATTTGCATTTCCTCTTCAGAGAAGTTTCTTTTTAGCTCTTCTGCCCATTTTTTGACTGGATTATTTTCTTTGTTGTTGCTGAGTCTCATCAGCTCTTTGCAGATTTTTGTGATCAGTCCTTTATCATTAGTGTTGGGTGCAAAAATGTTCTCCCAGTTGGTGGGGTTTCTCTTTGTTTTTGTTATTGTCTCTTTTGCTGTGCAGAAGCTCTTTAATTTGATGTAGTCCCAGCTGTTTATCTTTCTCTTCACTATCACTGCTTTGGGTGATGTGTCTGTAAAGATGTCTTTGATGTGCAAATCCCGTAGTGTTTCGCCTATATTTCCTTCTATGTATTTTATGGTTTCAGGTCTTATGTCTAGTTCTTTAATCCATTTTGAGTTGATTTTTGTGTATGGTGTGAGGTAGTGGTCAAGCTTCATTCTTTTGCATGTAGCGACCCAGTTTTCCCAGCACCATTTATTGAACAAACTTTCTTTGCTCCAATGCATAGTCTTTGCTCCTTTGTCAAAGATTAGTTGACCATAAATCTGTGGGTTTATTTCTGGATTTTCTATTCGATTCCATAGGTCTGTATGTCTGTTCTTGTTCCAATACCATGCAGTTTTGATGATTATGGCTTTGTAGTATAGTTTGAAGTCTGGGAGTGTGATGCCTCCATTTCCTTCTTTTTTTTTCAGTAGAGCTTTGGCTATTCGGGGTTTTTGGTGATTCCATATGAATTTCATCAATGATTGTTCTATTTCTTTGAAGAATGCCATTGAGATTTGATTGGAATTGCATTGAATCTGTATATTGCTTTTGGTAGGATGGCATTTTAATAATGTTTATTCTTCCAATCCATGAGCAGGGGATGTCTTTCCATTTCTTTGTGTCTTCTTCTATTTCTTTTAACAGTGTTTTATAGTTTTCTTTGTATAGGTCCTTTACCTCTTTTGTTAGATTTATTCCAAATATTTGATTTTTTTTGTTTCGATAATAAAAGGGGTGGTTTTTTTATTTCTTCTTCTTCAGATTTATTGTTTGTGTATAGGAAGGCCACTGACTTTTGCGTGTTGATTTTGTATCCTGCCACTTTACTGAATTGATTGATGAGTTGAATTAGTTTTTCTGTGGAGATTTTGGGTTCTCTATGTATATTATCATATCATCTGCAAATAGTGATAGTTTGACTTCTTCTTTTCCTATTTGGATTCCTTGGATGTCTTTCTCTTGTCTTATTGCTCTGGCTAGGACTTCCAGTATTATATTGAAAAGCAGTGGTGAGAGTGGACATCCTTGTCTTGTTCCAGATCTTAATGGAATTGCTTTCAGCTTTTCACCATTGAGAATGATACTGGCTGTTGGCTTGTCATAGATGGCCTTTATGATGTTGAGGTATGTTCCTTGTATCCCAAGAATTTCAAGGGCTTTTATCATGAATGGGTGTTGCACTTTGTCGAAAGCTTTCTCAGCATCTATTGATATTATCATATGGTTTTTATATTTCTTTTTGTTGATGTGTTGGATAACGTTGATTGATTTTCGGATGTTAAACCATCCTTGTGTCCCTGGAATGAATCCAACTTGGTCGTGGTGAATTATCTTATGGATACATTGTTGGATTCTGATAGCTAAAATTTTATTGAGGATTTTTGCATCAGTGTTCATTAGGGAGATTGGCCTATAGTTTTCCTTTTTTATGTTGTCCTTATTCGGTTTTGGTATTAGTGTAATATTGGCTTCATAGAACGTGTTTGGTATTGTCCCTTCCTTCTCAATTTTTTGGAAGAGTTTGTGAAGGATAGGCACTAATTCGTCTCTGAATGTTTGGTAGAATTCATTTGTAAATCCATCAGGTCCTGGGCTTTTGTTTTTGGGGAGGTTTTTAATTACCATTTCAATTTCGCTAATTGTAATTGGTCTGTTTAGGTGTTCTTTTTTTTTTTTTTTTTTAATTTTCTAGAGGCATGTCTTATTTATTTATTTATTTTTTTTATTGTTTGTTTGTTTGATACATGCACTGGGTACAGTCAGAAGCGTGGGAGGGTGAGAGAATTCACCAGAGCCAGAGCGGGGAGCAGAGCAGGCAGAAGGACCGAAGTACACTGCTGAGGGGAGCAGCGGGCGGCAGGAGAGGTCTGCGCGCCATGTGGGACCCTCCTCTGGTGGCCGGGGAGCAGCCGGGGATCGAACCGGCTGCAGAGGCTGCAGGCAGCTTCGCAACCCAGCGCTCAACCGCTGCGCCACTGGGGAGGCCCTGTTTAGGTGTTCTATTTCTTCTTTATCTAGCTTTGGGTGATTGTAGAGTTGTAGGAATTTGTCCATCTCCTCTAGATTGTTGAACTTGTTTCCATATAACTGTTCATAGTAGTTACTGATTATTCTTTTGATTTCTGCTGTGTGCGTTGTGATTTCTCCTCTTTCATTTATGATTCTGTGTATTTGTGCTTTCTCCCTTTTTTCCTTTGTGAGCCTGGCTAGGGGTTTGTCTATTTTATTTATTTTTTCAAAGAACCAGCTCTTGGTTTCATTGATCTTTTGGATTGTTTTTTTAGTTTCATTTCATTTATTTCTGCTTTGGTTTTATTATTTCTTTTCTTCTACTGGTTCTGGGTTTTTTTGTTGTTTTTTTCTAGATCTTTGAGCTTCGAGATTAGGTTGTTTCTTTGAGTTCTTTCTTGTTTTTTGATGTGAGCTTTATTGCTATATATTTTCCTTTATTACTGCTTTGCTGCATCCCATACATTTAGGATATTGGTGTCTCCTTGTCATTCAATTCAAAGAATTTTTTAATTTCTTCTTTGATCTCCTCGTTAGTCCAGTGGTCTTCCAGTAGTGTGGCTTTTGATCTCCATGAGGTAGGATAGTTCCTTGCCTTCTTTTTATGATTTATTTCTAGTTTGATGCCTTCGTGGTCAGAAAAGATGGTTGGTATGATTTCAATCTTGGTGTATCTGTTGATGTTTGTCTTGTGCCCCAGTATGTGATCGATCCTGGAGAATGATCCGTGTGCGCTTGAGAATGTGTGTACTCCGTTTTTTTGGGTTTAGTGTTCTATAGATGTCTGTTTTTTTTTTTTTTTTTTTTTTAGAGGCATGCTTTATTTATTTGTTTTGCTGGTTTGTTTGTTTGTTTTGTTTATACATGCACTGGGTACAGTCAGAAGCGCGGGAGGGGTGAGAGATTCACCAGAGCAGAGCGGGGGAGCAGAGCAGGCAGAAGGACCGAAGTACACTGCTGAGGGGAGCAGCGGGCGGCAGGAGAGGTCTGCACGCCATGTGGGACCCTCCTCTGGTGGCCGGGGAGCAGCCGGGGATCGAACCGGCGCCGTAGAGGCCGCGGGCAGCTTCGCAACCCAGCGCTCCACCGCTGCGCCACCGGGGAGGCCCTATAGATGTCTGTTAAGCCCAAATGCTCTAGGTCCTTATTTAGAGCTTTAGTTTCTTTACTTATTTTTTGTCTTGTTGATCTATCCATTGTTGATAGTGGTGTGTTGAAGTCTCCCACTACATATGTGTTTTCTCTGATGTCTGTTTTCAGAGAGGACAACAGTTGTCTGATATATTTTGGTGCTCTTTCGTTTGGTGAGTATATGTTAATGAGTGTTATTTCTTCTTGAAGTATTGTCCCCTTAATCATAATGTAGTGACCATTGGGGTCTCTTTTTATCTTTTTGAGTTTGAAATCTGTTTTATCTGATATAAGTATAGCTGTTCCTGCTTTCTTTTTTGGCCCATTTGCTTGTAGGATTGTTTTCCATCCTTTGACTTTGAGCCTATTTTTATCTTTTGTAGCTAAATGTGTTTCCTGGAGACAGCAAAAGGTTGGGTTTTGTTTCTTAATCCAGGCTGCAACTCTGTGTCTTTTTATTGAAGAGTTTAGTCCATTTACATTTAGAGTTAATATTGATATGTTAGCATCTGTATTTGCCATTATGTTTGTCTTTCCTTTGATTTTATTTATTCTTTTAATAACTTTTTTTTTTTTTTGGTCTTCTTTCGTTGTTATTCGTCCCTCTGAGGTTCTGGCTTTAGGATTCCTTGTAGTATTTTTTGGAGTGGGGGTTTAGTCGCAATGAATTCCGGAGTTTCTCTTTGTGGGAAGGTCCATATTCTTTCTTCATGGAGGAAAGAGAGCTTTGCGGGATAGAGTATTCTTGGTTGGCATCTGTTTTCTTGGAGTCTGTTGACTATGTCCCTCCACTCTCTCTTGCCCGTAGTGTTTCTTCAGAGAAGTCTGATGTCAGCCTGATTGGTTTTCCTTTGAATGTTATCTGTTTCTTCCCTCTTGTCAGCTTCATTATTTTTTCCTTGTCCTGGATTCTTGGGAGCTTTACTATTATGTGTCTTGCTGTGTTTTTCCTTTCGTCGTGGAAGTTTGGTGTTCTTCTTGCTTCTTGTATATCAATTTTCAGCTCCTCCTTCTCATTTGGGAAGTTCTCTTCAATTATATCCATGAATATTTTCTCTTCCTACATCTCTCTCCTCTCCTTCTGGAATTCCTATAACTCTTATATTTCCTTTCCTCATGGAGTCAGATAGTTTCCCGAAGTCTTTCTTCATTCTTTTTCTTCGTACTTCTCTTTCCTTTTCTGTTTTGGTTCTTTTTATTTCTGTGTCTTCAAGATTACTTATTCGTTCTTTCCATTTCTCTATTCTGCTTTCATTGCTTTTCCCAGAGTTCTTTAGTTCCTCCATTAATTCTTTGATCTCCTGCATTTCTCTTACTTCCCTCTTTAGGGACTCAATTTCCTTCTTCTGATCTATCACTTTTTTAATCATGGCAATTTTAAATTCTCTTTCTGAAGGCTCAGAAGTTCTTCCAAGTTGCTGTCGTTGCAATCTGGGGAGTGGTTTTCTTTTTGTGGTGTGCTTCTTTCCTGAGGAGTTTTTAGGTTGCGTGTGGTTCTTCTACTCCCTACTGTCTGTTTTCTAATTTGTCGTATGCGTTGGGACACTGTGTTGCTCGGACTGACTGACATCTTGGGTGAACTTCTCCGCTCCCCTCTGGCTCTTCCAGGAGCCATCTCTGTCTTCTGGGGGAGCTTTCTGCTGGTTTTAGGCAGTTTTTACTGAAGAAATGTCCCTGTTCTCAAATGGCGAAGCGGGATGCAGTCCCTGCGCCTCCGGTTTCAGGCACACTCTTCTGCGCCCCCGGTCTGCCCCGGACGTGGGTGCCTGCTCCCTCTGTGGGCTCAGATTGCTGGTCGGAAGGGGCCTGGCGTGGAATAACTTCCCGGCTGGCCACTGGGTCCTCCAGAAACCTTCTGCCTTTTCAAGCAGTCTTAAGAAATGTCCTGTTTTATAGGGTGTTAGTGACTTTTTTTTTTCCTGGTCGCTAGGTGGCGCCAGAGATCTCTCCTATTGTCCTTGGGGGGCTGTTTTTCGCCTCCCCACCCCGTGGGACAGAGAACAGAGCGGGAATGGTAGGGTACACCTCAACAGCTTTGGGGTGCTGTGTCTGACTTGTGCCCCACCGTCGTGGAGAAACCACGCCCCAAATTTTCGTGCCCCGGGTCTCAGTTCAAAGCCCTCAGTTCCAGGACGCGGGCTGTAGCCCAGTTCAGTGGCGCGGGAATGGCGCCTTTTGCACCGCTCCCGTGCCTGGGCGCCTGGATCTTGCTTACTCAGGGAGGGACCTTCACCTCAGTGAGGACCTCCGCGCGTCTCCCCGCAAGCCTAGGTCGTCTCCCCGCAAGCCTAGGTCGCAGGTGCGGGGACCTGGGCAGCCGCGATCCAGGTCTGCACTTGCTTTTCAAGCGCGCCGAGCACTCCGCGTTTCCGCGCCAGCTTACTGGCAGCCCGGGCTGTGTGCGCGTCTCCCGGGGTCTTTGTTCTTCTCCAATCTGTACCGCCATTCTTGTATGCATTAATAAATAAATCTTTAAAAAAAAAAGGTACAGTTGAGTAACTGGAGAGAAGGTAATTAATGAGTGTCTAGTGGGATCTCTCATTGTATTAGGGGCTTTAAATAAATTAATCTTTTTGGGAGGAACTTTATAAATTGCAAAATGTACCAGTCTTACTGAAGAATGTATAAAACATATAGGCATAGTTGGAGAAAAATTTCTATGTACTTAACTGTTCATGTTAAGAAATAGACCATTAACAGGGCCTCCCCTGGTGGTGCAGGCATTAAAGTCTCAGTGCTATCAAGCTATCACTGGCTACTGCGGCACGAGTTTGATCCCTGGCCAGGAAGCTGACTCACATGGCACGGAAGACCTCTCTCCTGTCTCACCTGCTCCCCTCAGCAGTGCATTTCAGTAGATCTGCCTGTTCTGCTCCCCACTCTGGTAAATTCTCTCACCCCTCACACCTCTGTCCTACACCCCAGTTCTTGTATGCATAAATAAATAAAAATAAATCTTAAAAAAAACCCAGACCATTAACAATATTTTTTATAAGTCACCAGGTACTCTCCACATTGCACTCGCCTCAGAGGATGCAACCATCCCAACTTGTGTTTTAGTCATTTTCCTGCTTGCAACCCTGATGTCCCTATCCCTATAGCAAGTACAAAGCTAGGTGTATAAGGAAAGGACAATGTTGCCATTTTTGAGAAATCCATTTACCATTGGATCTGAACAGAAATCAAGTTTGGATGTGGGAGCCCAGAGGTTACAGGAACCTTTTTGGAGAAACCAGTGGAAAAGGACATGAGAGAATTGTGGGAATTAGGGCTTCTCACAGTTTTGGTCAAGAGGACTATGGTGTGTCTAGCTGTTGGGACCCTGAATGTAATACAGTTAAGGATTGCTCTATATTTTAATTTTGTTCCTAACCTAGGAAACCTTCTAACCTATCTCTTTTTAGTTTATGTCTAGCTCTCAGGTGTAGGTCATTACAGAATACATTTATGGGGTGAAGTGGTCTTCTGATTCTGGCATTTGTATGAGGGAAGAGTAGGAACTTCATCAGTGCATGATTATGGAAAACCATAATCTGTCCCTTGATGCAATTTGGGGTTCTTACTGATAATCGCCCTAAGCATAATTGACGCTTGAGTCTCACTATCCAAGTGTGGCCTGCTCGTCTCCCCCCCCCCAAATTTATTTAATTTTTTTTTATTTTTATATTCCCCATACAATTGCACCCCCCTTATTTTGACCCCAATCCTCCTTTCCCCGTTCCCCCCCCCCAGTGTGTCTCTGGTTCATAGTTGTTTGTTGATTTTTTTTTTCTTTCTTATAGTTATTTTTTCCTGGTCCCTTATTTAGGTTTTCTAGATTCCTGCTATGAGTGAGACCATCCATTTTTCTTTTTTCTTTTTCTTTCTGGCTTATTTCGCTGAGCATGATCCCTTCCAGCTCCATCCATGTTGCTGCAAACTGCATGTGTTTATCTTTTTTGAATGCTGAGTAATATTCCATGGTATATATGTACCACATCTTCTTGATCCAGTCATCTATTTTTGGGCATTTGGGTTGTTTCCAAAGCTTAGCTATTGTAAGTAGTGCTGCTATAAACATAGGGATGCAGGTGCTCTTTGGAATTAATGTTTCTGTGTCCTTTGGGTAAATAACCTAGGAGTGGAATTGCTGGATCATATGGAAGCTCTATTTTTAGTAGGTTGAGGAATCTCCATACAGTTTTCCTTAGTGGTTGGACCAGTTTGCACTCCCACCAGCAGTGCAGGAGAGTTCCTTTTTCTCCACATCCTCACCAACATTTGTTGTTGCTAGTTTTTTTAATGTGTGCCATTCTCACTGGTGTAAGATGGTATCTCGTTGTAGTTTTGATTTGCATTTCCCTGAGCCTGCTCATCTTTTAAGACTGACCACAATTTGTCCTGAAATCTCTCTGCTCTGTCCCCTTCTCTCCCCAGGAATTCCCTTCACCTCCTGTAGGTTGAATCATTATTTTTGATGTTGGAACCTATTCTTTTCTGGAGGGTACATAGCAGGCAAAAATTTTAAGATCTTGAATGTCTAAATATGTTTTTATTCCTCCTTCATTCTTTATTGATAATTTGGCCGGTTATAGACTAGTAGGTTGGAAATTGTTTTCCTCTGTAATTTTGAAGGCATTGGTTGATGGTCTTGTTTCATGCAGCTGTTAGAAAGTCTTTCAGTTATTTTAAAAAAACATTCCTGACACATTGTCAGTTCTTGAATTTTTTGAATGTGGTGGTGCAGGATAAGTGAATAAATTAGGTTTTTTGTGCTACTAACCTCTGTGGCTCTCACCTGCGGCCTTGATCATGATTGTGGACACCTGGAGCATGGGTGAGCACGCATGCCTAAGTGTGCACACCTGAGCCTAGAGGGCAGGGATGTAAGGGCACTGTCACTCATAGACAGAGGATGGCTACGGGAGGACAGCCCTAAGTGTTTATTTCACTTTGTTTTGACATTTGTATATGCTTGCCCAACCACCACCCAAAACAAAATATAGAACATTTCCATTAACTTAGAAAGTTCCATAGGGCCATTTTCCTGTCTTGTTTTTCCTTTCTTCTGTCATCTTTCTGAGAGCTCCTTTTTCATTTTCTGAAAATGTTACTTACAGAACAAAAACATCTTTTTCTTCATAGATAAATATGTTCCTTTATCTCTGAAGACTTTAAATTTTCCCCCCTCTGCATAATCTTTGTGTATACTGAGTTGCCTTTTCATGATTAAACTTGAGGGGGGAAGCTGAGCATACATAGGGTTTTGAATGTCACCCAAGAGTGACTTGAATGGGCCATTAATTGGGGAACCCTTAATTGTCAGTGTCTTTAGTTTTTTTTCTCGTGGGATGATCACATTCCTCAGAAAAGAGTATTTGTCTCTTGTGTAGTGGGTTAGTGCCTGACTGCCAGTGTTTCTGGACCCATATGGGGAAAAGGATGGAGGTTGCAAAATGCAGACCCTCAACATTCAGTGTGCGTGTGCCCATAGTCTCCTTGTGTGCCCTCTTCTGGGTCACAAACTTCTTGTATCCTCACAGGGCAAAAGGGCTTGAAAGTGCCATATGGCCTAAAGGGTACTAATTTCACTTGAATGCTCCATCAACTCTCCCAAAGCTCCACCTCCTGATACCATTACTTTAGGTTTCAGAATTCCAACATGTTAATTTTGGGGGACACAAATGTCCAGATACAGTAAGATTACATTACAACCACTGTGTGCACTGAGTATTTCCTTAATTTAAGCAATGTTTTCTTGTGTGTGTGCTGTGAAAATACATTATTTTCTAAAGACTGTGGACATCTGCTTCCAATTTTGTGAGCTTGGAATGAAATGTGGCAAATTGATTTAAGTGGCTTTTTGCTAATAAAAGAAGTAAAACTGTGAATGAGGATGATAGGAACTGTAACCACCTGTTTCTGCTCTGGGGTCTTTGGGACTGTATCTGAAATGGACTGATTTAAGCAAAACATAATTAATGTTCTTTTTCAATCTGCATTGTAAAACTTTCACTAATTGGAACAAATGGGAAAAAAGACTTGCCTGAATGTGTTGAAAGCTTGATCTAACTTACTGACTGAATACAAGGAAAGGAATAAAGTATACCTAGAAATAGTAGTAGTGTAGATGTCTATCACTGAAAATAGTAACACAGCCCAACTGTGTGCCACTTTGAGAGAATCACCACTATGAAAATAAGGACTGAAAACAACCAGCTATATATGGCTTAATAAAAGTTTTATGTTTAAAGTTTTCACATGAACTGTTTGTGATTAGAGTACATTTAAGTTTTAACCTGACCAGTGCTGACTTGACTTCACTTGGGTATTACCAATACTGTTTACAAAGAAATGACATTTCTAAAATGTATGAAGTGTTTTCTGTTATGGGGGTTGTTAGTATCCTTTGTCACTCTTCCCTTACTAGCTTCATTTTGAATAGATAGTGTAATCAATGCTAAATGCTTTTGAACATGTCTTAGGTTCCAAACTGAAAAAAAATGATTAAAAATAAGGATTTAGGCTAATATCAGCGTAAGGATCATCATTATATTTCAGTTATTGAATACAGTTTTGGTGTGAGCTGAGTCTTCCTGACTTTCTTGTAGTCCTTACTATCAGTTGGTATAGGAATATGTGTGCATTTTGCTAAAATGTTTTAATGCACTTGCAGGTAGTTCTTGTGTCTTCCTGGGGGCCCAACTCCATAAAATTAGGGGAATCCTGGCATGTCAGGGTTGATAGCACATTCCTAATACATCTTATTGTATGCTTTTGTACTTCAGGAACCTGAAGTTCAGAGAGGTAGAAAGATTTATTGTGATGTCCAGCACTCCTCTAAATGCCTCTTTGATGAAAGTCTCCAAAAGACCCAGAGAGGTTTATTATACTAGAAAAGTGTTATTCTTACCTTCAGAATCCAGCCTTTTCATTTTTAATAGCTATTTCTTCTTTAAGAATGCCAGTAGGGGGCCTCCCTGGTGGCGCAGCGGTTGAGCGCTGGGTTGCGAAGCTGCCTGCAGCCTCTGCATCTCCGGTTCGAGAGATGCTCCCTGGCTGCTCCCCGGCCACCAGAGGAGGGTCCCACATGGCGCGCAGACCTCTGCTGCCGCCCGCTGCTCCCCTCAACAGTGTACTTCGGTCCTTCTGCCTGCTGTGCTCCCTGCTCTGGCTCTGGTGAATTCTCTCACCCTCCCGCGCTTCTGACTGTACCCAGTGCTTGTATCAATAAATAAATAAAATAAATCTTAAAAAAAAATGCCAGTAGGAATATGTAAGTGCATTTAAATAAACTATATTCATATATATCTATTTATTAGATGCACCCCCAAGCCCAACTCTGTGTTCTGATATTTTCAGTTTAAAATTGGGGTTAGCATTTAAACCTGTTTCCTCCCGTTATCTTTATTAATATGTAATTTTTTTATCGCTTTTACCAAAACAGACTCAGTTGTGAAAATGTTAACTGAAAGTTTAATGGTCTTTGATCCACAAATATTTCTGTCCTTTGTATGCATTTCCTCACTCATGAGAGTAGATATTTACTGGGAAAAAAGTTTTGAGTATGTGCATTTGAGAGAGAATGATTAAAAGGAAAAAGAAAAGCAAATGAGCACAAAGGTGACAAGGTAGTAGAATCACTTTTCCTTTAAAACTTCCAAAGGGTAGTGTGGAGTTGTGGGAACAAGTCTTATCTACAGATACAGGTTATCACTTCTCCTCTCCCCCCCCCCCCCAAGTAGAGTGTTCCTACTTGGTATGATTTGGTAGGTTTTTTTTGGGGCGGGAGGCGCTGAAAGGGAATGCTAAAAAGTTATACCATATATATTAGTGGTAACACCATTTCCAGACCTCCGAAATAATCCACCAAATCATACCAAATAAGAATTTTATATTAGGGGACACCTGATGGAGATCTGGGTCCAAGGCCTGGCAATCAGCATTAACTTGCTCTGTGAGCCATATCAGCTTTCTCAGCCAATATTCATTCATTGAATTTATTCACCATTTATTGTGTGTTAGACATTGTGAACACAATAGAGGAAAAAACTGACATTGTTCCTGCCTTGTTGGTGCTAATATTAAAAAGATGATGGTGACTGAAAATTGGGGTAGTAGCAGTGGTGAGAAACTGGTGGCTATGTGATGTATTTTGAAGCTAACACAGAGTTGGTGATGAGTTGGATGTGGTATGTGAAAGAGAGGTGTCAAGACTGATCACATGGTGATTAATGGCGGCGTTTACTGAGAATGGTGGGCACTGGGAAGGAAGGAGGTGGTGTGTGCTGTTGTGCAGCAATCAAGTAATTGCCTTTATGTAGACTTTAGATGTTCAGTTGACTCCCAAGTAAAGATGTTGAAGAAATAATTGGGTATCTGAGAGAGAAGTTCTGAGCTATAACTTTGAAAATTGTTAGTATATAAATGACATTTCAGCCATACAACTTGGTGTGATTGTTTCGGTAGGAAGTGTGGATAGAGAAAAGGTGATGATCGAGGGCTGAGACCTTGGGCCTACCAACATTTGGAGATTGGGAAATGGAGGAGGCTTCATCTGTTGAAAGTGAGGTTTCTAGAACCTGTCTGAGCTCTCTCTTTTTTCAATATAGGGATCATATAATATATTACACATGAATACACACTGAAAATTCCCTGTAAGGAAATTATTTTTCCGTGAAGATCTGTTGGCATGGGTTTGGGTGAGATGTGTGTATGAATTTGGTATATAGCAGAGGTTCTTAATGTGTATGTATGTTGACAGTTGGGGGGGGAGAATGTTTGGGAAATTTTACAGGAGACTTACTTTAAATATGGTTATTTCTGTTTTTATCAAGAAACAGAAATAGAAAGTCCAAGAAAACCTACACCAGGGGGATCATAAGCCATTACTATTAACAGGGCTCTCATGCTCAAAAGAGTGATATTTGACATATGTAGAGATATATACTTGTGTGAAAAATATGCATGTGCACTAAATATAAATTGGATGCAATTGATATTGTCTGTTTTTCTGTGAACAGATATCTGAGTTCCCGAATGTTAGTTTGCTTAGTAAGCTGTTTTGCCATCATCTCACTCTCTGTACCCTCCCTTCCCTATCATCTTCCCTCCACTGGAAATGAGGCAGGGTTTCCTGAAAAGTGGCCTCTCTTCTGGGAAGACTCTGTGGCCAGCTGCCAGTGTGTCATACAGCTTATTCAATCACGTGGTGAAAAGAAAAGACTTGCAAAAAGATTGGGGATGAGAACAGGAAAACCAAGTGGGTGAAGTGGAAAGAATCAAGAAAGCAATATTCCTCCCTCTGTTCCTCCCCTCCTACCTCCCTCCTCTTCCCTCTCCTCACCTTTCCTCCTTTCACGCCCCCTCCCCCCATTATTTTCTTTTTTTTTTTATTTTTTTATTTTTTTTTAAAGATTTTATTTATTTATTTATACAAGCACTGGGCACAGTCAGAAGTGCGGGAGGGTGAGAGAATTCACCAGAGCCAGAGCGGGGAGCAGAACAGGCAGATGATGAAATACACTGCTGAGGGGAGCAGTGGGCGCAGCAGGAGAGGTCTGTCGCGCCATGTGGGACCCTCGCCGGCGACTGGGGATCGAACCGGCGCGGCACTGCAGAGGCTGCGGGCAGCTTCGCAGCCCAGCGCCCAACCACTGCGCCACCAGGGGAGGCCCTCCCCCCATTATTTTCTTTGTGCCCATACTCTCAGAATTGCTAGAACCTTCCCCAGGTGTTAGGGTTACTGAGTAATAGGGAAATATAATTTTTCTCAGGCATTACCTTTTAGAACACCTGCTTGAGGTGAAATTGCAAAAATGTCCTGCTCTCTTCCACTTTTATGTGAGTATCTTTTAAATCTGCTCTGATTAAACTGAAATCTACATTTTATTCCTATGCTTGCATCTGCCCAATTTTAGGATGTGAGAAAATAGAGGGAAAGGGACGGAAAGAAAGAGGAAGACAGAGTAGGAGGGGAAGAGAATATTTAAGTAATTGAATGAATGGAAAGGAGTAGTCTGTGTATAGAACAGTTTTTATCACTGCACAGAAATACACGATTCCAGAAAACAGTTTGGGAATAGTGATTTAATGTAACCCTTACATTTAGTTAAACTTGGCCATTAACTTCTGGTCTTTGTTCACACTTATATTACTAGGTTGAACCAGTCACTGCTGTTACTACTGGCTATAATATTTTCTAGTTCAGATTCATTAATTAAATCAACATTTAAAAAGTCAGATATGTTTCTGTGTTAAAGAATCTTTTTTTGTTTGTTTTGTTTTTTGTTCCTCATAACCGTATCACCTAGTGTAGTACCTGGACCCATAGTAGCATCTCAGTAAGTTATTGAATGAACATAATACCTCTTAGTTTCAGAGCACAGTGCTGCTGATGCCTTGAGGCTGTGAAGAAGAAAAGACCTTATTCTTGCCCTCCAGGAGCTTGTAATCAAGTGGGTGACTTTCCCAAGTGCATGGGATATCCCCAGAAAAGAACCCAAATTAGATTTTGCTTGAAATAATCTGTAGGATGGGGATGTATTTATGGGACTTGACTTGTTACCCTGAGTCAGATTTTGATAGAACACAAATGGGTTGTTCCTCCATAACTTTTGTGACAAAAGGTATCATTCAGGGATATGGTAGTAACCACATAGTCCTTTTTATCTCTGGCAAAGGCTTTATGATACTGCCACTACTAGGAGATAAGAGCTTTATCGTTTCCATTTAATTTTTGATTTCCTGCAAACTTTTATTCCCTTAAAATTTTTTTTTTTCTTTTAATACACTTCTAACATGTTGCTTCCTTTAGACCTTCTTAATCAGGTCTATGTAGATTTTTTCTTTACTCTTTCATTTGATATAATTAACATACACACACAACTTTGTATTAGTTTTATTTTCTTTGTATGTAGAAGAACTGGGGTTTAGGCCAAAGTTGTGGGGGGATAGATGATTCACCAGAGACAGAGTAGGGAAAGGAGAGGTCTGCTGTGCCATGTGTGGGTTAGCTCCCTGATGGGGATTGAACTGAGGCCATAGAGGTGATAGCGGTGATCACACTGAGACTTAACCTCTAGGCCCTAGGCCACCAGGGAGGTGCCTTATTAATTTTAGGTTTACAACTTAATGTTTTTTTTTTTAAAGATTTGTTTATTTATGCATACAAGAGCTGGGGTACAGGCCAGAGATGCAGGGGGTGAGAGGACTCACCAGAGATAGAGTGGGGAATAGAACAGGCAGATTGACCGAAGTGCACTGCTGAGGGGAGCAGCAGGTGAGTCAGGATAGGTCTGCTTTGCCATGTGGGTTGCTCCCTGGCTGGCTGGTATGGAACTTGTGCTGCAGAGGCTGCGGATTGCTTCATAGTGTGGTGCTTAACTCCTTGCACCACCAGGGAGGCCCCTACAACATAATGTTTTGATATTCACATATATTGCAAAGTCATTACCACAGTGAATTTATGGCATCCATTTCCACATATAATCATTTTTTCTTATGTTGAGAACTTTCAAGATTCACTCTTAGCAGCTTTCAAATATGATAAAATATTGTTAACTAAAGTCACCATGCTATACATTATATCCTCATTACTTGTTTATTTTATAACTGGAAGTTTGTACCTTTTGGATCACCTTTACCCCTTTTACTGCACCCCTTCCCTGCAACCACCAGTCTGTTCTCTGTATCTGAGCTGTTTTTTCTAGATTCCACATTTAAGTGAGATCATACAGATTTTTTCTTCTCTCCCTGATTTATCTCAATTACATAATGTCCTCCAGATCCATTCACATTGTTGCAAATGTCAGGGTTTTCCTTTTTATTGTTCAGAAATTTCATTGTGTATAAATACCATACTTTAAAAATCCATTTGTCTATTGATATACTTATGTTGTTTTCTGTCTTGGCTATTATAACTGTTGGATCATTAGGGGTGTGGTATATTTTTGAGTTAGTGTCTTATTTCCCTTGGATAAATACCCAGATGTATTGCTGGATCATATGGTAATATATTTTTTTGAGGAACTTCCATACTATTTACTATAGTGACTGCATAAATTTATATCCCACCAGCAGTGCACAAGGATTCCCTGTTCTGGAACCCCTCGATAACACTTACCTTGTCTTTTTTGATAAGAGCCATTCTAAAAGGAGTGAGGTGATCTCATTGTGGTTTTAGTTTACATTTCCCAAAGGATTAGTGATGTGGTGAGCTCCTTTTCACGTACCTGTTGGTCATCTGCTTGTGTACTTTGGGAAAAAAGTCTCTTCAGCTTTTCTTCCCTTTTTTAAAAATGGGTGTGTTTGTATGTGTTTAAATTAGTTCTTTATATTTTGAATATTTACCCCCCACCCATCAGATACATGATTTGCAAATATTTTTCCCCATTTGGTAGTAGGTGCCTTGTCATTTTGTGAATGCTATAAGAAGTTTTTCAGTTCAATGTAGTCCTGCTTGTTTATTTTTGCTTTTGGTGTAAATAAAAAAAAAATCATTGCCAAGACTGATGTCAAGGAGCTTACTGCCTATGTTTTCTGTTTTTTTTATGGTTTCAGGTCTTTTATTCATATTGAGTTAATTTTGTGTATAGTATAAGAATTAGTCCAATTTCATTCTTTTGCAGGTGGATGTCCAGTTTTCCCAACACCATTTATTGAAGTCCATCACATAGATAAAGGAACTGCGGCCAGTTGTCTAACTTGACATACCTACTGAGTGAGAAGCTGGAATTAGGACCCAGGTGTGTGACTTTAAACTGTACACTTAACTGCTAGATCTCTTATCCTCTGCTTAGTCTTTCTATATATCAGTATTCCATTCATAATAGAAGCTCACCTTAAACAGTTTCAGAGGTTGCATACACATTTCTAGAAAGAATTAAGGAAAAGGGACAAAATCTCTATTCTAATCTCTTGGAACGAAGCTGTCACACAACATTTTGTTTCTTACCATTGGCCAGAACTTATTCACATAGCCTCCTCTTTGTGTGAGGAAGGCCAGCAATCTTTGTAGCAAACATCTGTGTGCAGTGTTGAAGTAGGGAACTGAAGCACTGAAATGATAATGACATACAACTGTCAGCCTCTGCTACTCCCTCATAACTGGTGATGGAGGTTCTGTTGCCCATCCCTTCTCATCATCTTCTGACCATCCTTTCCCCTCTCATACCTTCACCTTCATCTTTTAGATTCTTTCCTTCCCACCACTTAAATGTTCTCAAGGCTCCTAACAAGAGATAACACAATGCAACAATAATAAAATCTGTGAAGAAATGCACTTTGTATCACCCAGTGTTCATGCTATGTCGTAGGCCCTTTCATAGGACCTAGTACATAAGTTTTTCAATAACTCTGTGTTGAGAGAACAAGTGATGGGGTGGAGCATTGTACTTCAGCTCTCATCAACTGGTTGACAATCCTCTGTATTTGCCCAAATCTCTGATTTATGAAGTATTTGGAAACATTATGTACTAGAATGATCTTTTTTTTTTCTTTTTTTTTTAATAGAGGCATGTTTTTATTTATTTGTTTGTTTGTTTGTTTTGTTTATACAAGCACTGGGTACAGTCAGAAGTGTGGGAGGGTGAGAGGATTCACCAGAGCTAGAGCGGGGAGCAGAGCAGGCAGAAGGACCGAAGTACACTGCTGAGGGGAGCAGCGGGAGGCAGGAGAGGTCTGCGCGCCATGTGGGACCCTCCTCTGGTGGCAGGGGATCAGCCGGGGATCGAACCGGCGCCGCAGAGGCCACGGGCAGCTTCGCAACCCAGCGCTCAACCACTGCGCCACCGGGGAGGCCCCAGAATGATCTTTTTCTCCTCTGAAGTCTTAGCACTTAATATCTGTTAGTCATTAGCTAGTAATTATGTTTGCCATGTCACATTTCTTGATTGCTTTGGGTTTTTAGTAACTCTTTAACTATTTTGAAATTACAGCTAGCAGAGTGATATATTGATATGCTGGTTTAGTGGATGAGGAATCAACTCTCCTGAATTGGTTCTCCCAAAACCTTGATCCCAGTCCTAAATCCCTGTGTAACCTGGGGCTTTCCTCTCCTGGTTAGAATAGTTACTTGTAGTTGTTATAAAAGTATGCCAATCAGTCACACAGCACTGAGATAATTGTTAACAAGGTAATTTTTCTTGTATTGTCTTCATCCTCCATCTTTATGATCTCTGGCTTCATATGCATGTATTGATGCAACATAGCTAGGATCATCCTCTGCATACTATTTTGTAACCTGCTTTTTCCATTAATTTATCATGGGGTTCCTGAATCAAAACAGGGTCCAAATTGTCCTCAAGGAAGGTTGCACAAAAAAACTGAATAGTGATTATTTCTGGGTCATAGGGAGGGGAACTTTTGCTTTTTTATGTTGATATCTTGGTATATTGATTGGATAGTTTTATTATCATGAGTCTGAATAACTTTCATTGTTTGAAGATGACATTTTTTACTTCTGCCTATTTCAGGCATATATCTACATTTGACAGCCACTATACTACCCTTATGGATTAGCTAGACAAAAAATGGCATTGACTTTTTTCTTTTTTTAGTTGTTTAATTTTCTTTGCCTTCTCAATGACTTGAATTTGGGTCTCAGTTAATAAATACAAGTAAACATTCTGAAGCCGTCTAGTAACTCCAGTGTTTAGGATGCTTATGAGAAAAATAAAAGGAATGATACTTAAAATTATTGTGAGAATTAATGGAGATCTTGTATTGAAAGTGCTTTGTACTCCGTAAATAGCATATAATTGTATTTAGCGATTTTGTGTTTATTGATTTTGATTAGTTAATGGTTATGAACATTAAGCCAATTTCATTTTGCATTCATTTGGAGAAAGGCTAAAAGTTTCCTTCATTAATATTTATTTTGGTATGGTGTGGTATCCATGAGATTTGGCATTTGAGAACCTGGTTCGTGCTGCATTTTTGCTACTTGCTAAGCTATGTGTACAGCTGCAATGCCCTCGGCAAACATTGTTCTTCTGGCCAAAACCAGAAATATTCAGGGAGCACCTGGCTGGATACATGCCAGAGAGCTCCGTGATAAAACATTAATGCCCTTTAAATGGATGATTGTACAAGGGAACTTCTTTGTGCAAGTTACACTGATTGAATTATCCCCCACCCATCCTGTTAGCACAGATTTGTAAAATGAAACTATTGAAAGTAATGATTCTAAGTCTTGAAAACGTTTGATAGGATTTTCTGAATTATCAAAGGCAGATAAAGCTTTGTTCAGCCTGAATTTTTTGCATTCAGCCTTATTCCAATCCCTGGAAACGTGGGTACCTTATGTCTGTTAGTTATCCAGAACACTGAATTCTGGATAGTAGGGGGAAATGGCTTCAAAAACAACTCCACTAAGTAATAGATGACCTCCTGGCCTTCTATTTCTGATTTTGTGTTCCCTTTTATCCAAGGACAAGCTGTTACAAAAATAATTCAGAGTGACTCCCAAGGGTAGCCCCATGAACTCCTTCTTCAGACTGCATCCCTGGAGGAGGATGAATCACCAAGCAACGGAATGTTGATTCCCCCAGTGCTGTTAGTAAATGTCCCAGCCAGCCTCTTTAGCTATGAGGACAAAAGCTTTGGGAAAGTTTTTTTCTGACTCATTCATTGTGATTTGCAGAAGAAAATCTCTAGTTTCTCTCTCTCTCTCTCTCTGTCTCTCTCTCTCTCTTTTTCCCTCTCTCTCAAGACATATCATCTGTGCATGTGTTTATAGTAAGTTGGAATGAGAGTATGGATTCCCCCAAATGAATTTTTGAATTAACTCTTACCAGTTGCAATATTTAAAAGTCTATTTTATCGGTTAACTTTTATTATCCTGGGATGTTCACATTGAGGGGAAGAGGTGGGGGATCTTTGTGTTGTATGCCTGTATACCCATTAAGGACAAGTTGATTCATTTAAAATGTTTTTAAATGAGGCTGTTATATTTCCACAATTCAGTTTCTAGTGTCCTCATGCCTCTCTCCCCATCCTCTCCTATATTTGAGCCTACACATAGCACTCTTTCACAAATAGGGGGACGTTTTCATTTCTGAGGAGTTCATTTGTGTCTGGGGATTTGAATTCTCCTTAGGGGTTATCTCCTTTAAGGAGAGTCCAGACTCCTTAGTAGGAGTGGGCCACTCAAAATTGGCTTCAGCTTTCTCCCTTTCCTCATTTTCTTTATTTCTTTCTTCCTTTTACATAAACTTTTCTGTTCAGTCTACAAAATGTCTTGCACTGCCTCTTTTCTTTTCTTTTGCTATTTCTTCATGTTTCCAATATTTGAAATATTTCCCCCTGCCAACTGCTGTTCTCATCCTATTTGTATCGTCCCCATCTTTAAAGACCCAGTTCAAATCCCACCTCCTTCATAGTGGGCATATTATATACTGCTCCTCCTCAGGGCCAGGCGTTGTATTAGACCTATGTATATATTTTATCTCCCAGAAAGAAAACGGTTCTGTAATTACTATTATCCAATTTGCAAATGAGAAGATAATCACAGAATGTTAAAAAGTGACATGAACCCAGCTACTAAGAGGCAAGGCCAGTCCTCTGACTTAGGCCTTCTTGATCAGAATGTTAGATTCCACACTGCTGGATTTTCTTGAAGACTTTTGCATTAGACTGACTATACCAGCCTCTACCTCATACCTTTTCTGAATATGCTCTTTGCCTAGATTGGGTGTGTCTTATGTTTGGCAGTCACTCACGTATGATCACTTTGTTACATTCTTGGGTTCCTGACTCTGATGATTTCTACCATTTTTTCCCTTCCTACAAGCTATGCTTCACAGACCTTTCTCTGGATCTCAGTGCAGCTGTTTGTGTTGAAACAACATAGGCTTTACACTGTGGGAAAAGGGGAATGATCTCCTGGTAACCTGTGCTTCACAGGTTTGTGTTTGTTTTACTTAATGATATACAGGAGCAAGTGAGTTGTTCCTCCTAGCTCTTACTATATTTAGCTTTAAAATTTAATCTAGTTAGTCATTAACATCCTGATACTATTTATCTTCACAGTAGTTTTAGCAAATTATCCTCCCCTTCTCTCTTTCTACATTTTTATTCCCTTGAAAGGAAAGACAAAAGAAACTGGAGTCTATATTGCTGTGTTCCTCACCCCTTCCCCACCAGCCCCTACATCCCTCAAAAAAAAAAAAAAAAAACAAAACCTAATAGGAAAGTTAAATGTTAATGAACGAAGTCCAGGTTTTGCCTCTAAGTAGTTTGGTGCAATGAGATGGATGCCCTTGGTCTGTTAGATGTACTCGATGATAAAATTATGGACCTGCTTGTATCCTCACTTCAAGGGTGATAAAAAGGGTCTGAATGAGTTTTTGCCTTCTTAGGTACAGAGTATAAAGTGAGTCTGTGTCTTGACAAAGGATAACTGCTTCTGATCATCCTTTCCATTTCACTGGTAGAGAAATAAATTTGCTACAAAAGACTCCTAACCTCTGATGATACATCATCTGCCATCTAAACCTCCAAGACATGGCAAGGTCTGCCCCCCTTCCCCAGAAATTCCCACTGATAGTCATACACTGAACTCATCTCTCCAGGTACAATAGTTATTTCCAGGAAATATATTAAAAATATTGTAGAGATGTGAAGTAACAACTCACTTTGAATTCTTCAGATTTCTGCAATGCATGCTAGGAGATGTGATCATAAAGTAGAAAGTGAGGACAGTGAGAATAAATCATGGATAAAAATAGTGGTTATTGGCAGAATTTAAAACATGAATCTTCCATACATTTTGGGTATAGTTTCTATATCTATATCCCCCACCTCTTACACCATTTTATAGATTTAAGACCAAGCGAAGAAGCTTTTTGGGAAAAGAAACTTGTGGAGTGAAGATTATGAATTCAGGGATCTCGGTGCAGCTGTTAGTGTTGAAAGAGTATGTGCTACTGCTGGTGGGAGTGCAAACTGGCCCAACCACTATGGAAAGCTGTGTGGAGATTCCTCAACCTAATAAAGATAGAGCTTCCATATGATCCAGCAATTCCACTCCTAGGTATTTACCCAAAGGACACAGAAACATTAATTACAAAGAGCACCTGCACCCCTGTGTTTATAGCAGCACTATTTACAATAGCTAAGCTTTGGAAACAACCCAAATGCCCAAAAATAGATGACTGGATCAAGAAGATGTGGTACATATACACCATGGAATATTGCTCAGCAATCAAAAAAGATAAACACATGCAGTTTGCAGCAATATAGATAGAGCTGGAAGGGATCATGCTCAGCGAAATAAGCCAGAAAGAAAAAGAAAAATACCGGATGGTCTCACTCATAGCAGGAATCTAGAAAACCTAAATAAGGGACTAGGGGAAAAAAAAAAAACTATAAGAAAGAAAAAATCAACAAACAACTATGAACCAGAGACACACTATGGGGGGGGCGGGGAAAGGAGGGATTGGGGTCAAAATAAGGGGGTTGTAATTGTATGGGGAATATAAAAATAAAATTTAAATAAAAAAATAAAATTAAAAAAAATAAAAAGAGGACCTTTACAAAGATAAAAAAAAAGTATGTGCTACACGTTTTGTAGAATATATTGTAAAATATATTTCTCACTGTGGGTTATGGTTAAAAAATTTTTTTGAAAAGCTGCTGCAGAGATGACTCCTAGGATCTCCTAAGACATTGAAGGTTCCTAAGATATAGATACTGATGCGTAGTCCTTACTGGATTCTCACTGATGCTAGAAACAAATGGGAAAACTGGGGGAGGAAAGGTGGTGACCGTTCAGTGCTCTGGAGGAGCATTGTTGACCTGGAGATCAGTCTGCTGCCTTGGTGAAGACCAGGTGCGCTAGGCATTATGCAGATATGGTTCACTTAAGAGCTCTGCAGTTTAGGAGACTGTTCACAAGCTATTTCAAAGCTAAACTTATGATAGCATAGGAGTCATGTAGGGAAACATTTTTCTTGAGATTTCCTCCCCAACTTCACTTCTATCTTGAGGCAAGAATGTTGCTCCTTAGGGTATATAGATTGGAGTGATATTTGCTGTTTGGGGGATTCTCCAGCATTGGAACTCCTTCCATTTCTAGAGTGATCTTACATGTTGCTAAGGAAGCTGAAGGCAGTACAGACACATGACTGGGGCTGAACTGTTGGAACCCTGCATACCAATACTTTGAATCTGTTGTCTGAATGATGTAAATAAATACATTGGGGTGGCTTGAGATCATTGGTTTCTCTTGTTTGTACCCAAGAACCCTGAGTGGCAAAGAATTACAGGATTACTGCTCCAAAAGATGTTTGTATGTTCATAACACAGGGGGAGTAGGTGAATATGTAGTAATAAAAGTTAGCAGGAGGCATTGAGGGTTGTTTCCTTGCATATTTCTTATATCACAGAATTTCCTTCAAGCTTTGCCAGATGGCATATCAGCAACTATTTCTTGCATCATGATATTTTGAAATATAGACTAACGAAAAATTTGCTGTGTTAGGATGCAGCATAATACAATTTTAAAATATTTGTGAGGTAGGATTTGTTAGGTTTTTGTTTTCATTTTAATCGAAAAGTTTTTTTTAAGCCTGTGTATAAGTACAGAGAACTGATTTCTGACAAGTGTGAGCTTTTTGAATGTGTGCTAGTCAAAAGCTTATTTTAGTATAAGAGATTTGGAGAAATCTTAAATCACTCAGCAGTCCTGTAAATTACTTTTATTAATCCCATTTTACAGATGAAACAAATTCAGTTTGTCTTGAATGTCTAAACTTGTCTGAGATTCCACAAACAGTAAATGTTATCTATCACTGGGGTCTGAACCCAGGTTAGGGTAGCTCCAGGCGAGGCTTTTAACTGCTTCTGTTTTGTAAGGAGCCTCAGAGGTCATCTATTAAAATATTTTTTCATTACATAGGATTTGAGCTCTGAGAGCTTTAGAGACTTGCCCAAGACTAGGCAGGTCCTGGAAGAACTGGGTTGGGAAAGCTTCTTTTTGATGCGGGGTTTCTCTTATTGCTTACAGGAAGAAGGTGGCACACAGGTCCTCAGTGGACCTTTCCTCACCTTTCTACGCAGTCTCCCTTTTGCCTGCATGATCCCTCTTGGTCATATTCATGTCCATCCTCATGGTTTTCCTTCTTTCTGACCTTTTTCCAGAACAGTGTACCCTTTGCTCTGTTTAAATTTTCTTACTTCCTCAAAGTGGAGAGCAGATTCCCTCTTCCTGATCACAGCACAGTTTCTTTTCTTGACCTTCTCCCACCCCGCATCTGTTCGTGCCTGTTTCTCAGCATTTCCTCCACATCTTCTTTCTTGAGATTTCCCTTGTATATGTTTATCTTGTCAGCTGTTAACAGACTGTATAGGGTTTAGGTGGATTTAGATTTTAATGGTCATACTCTTTTATGTTCCCTGCAAACCTTGCACCTGGCCCAAGGTAGTGTGGCATACTGAAAGGGCAGTGAAGCTAGAGGTGGAGGAAATGTATTTGGGGCTATTGTCAATACTCACTGGGAGTGTGTGAAGGTGAGTTGTCTCATCTGTGAAGGAGGCTGTGAGATTTGAATGTGGTTATACATTTGAAAGCCCCCTTTTAACTATAAGATACAGTACAGATGCAAGATTTTGTTATGATGGCACAAATGCTTAACAAGAAAGGATGATTGTCATCACGTTATGTGCTTTTCCAAATATGTACCTCACTTTCCCTGTGCGAGGAGTGTCCATTTCTGCCACCATGTTTTTGACTTTATTCTGTGCTCTTTAGTAATGCTGTAGATATGAAT